>NC_083515.1:9410000-10035000 GCF_032362555.1 Amyelois transitella
TTGGTCATAGATCATGAAATTCAGTCAAGAGAAAATCTTATAAACTTGTGATTCTTCTTGTCAATATCTCTGAATGTCAATTTCCACTCATCCATCTATTATTTATCATTACAATGTATTTATCGTTCACATTTCTATTCTAAGTTTGGATAATTATGAAGTTGACGTTAATGAAGGAAATGCTGCAGTGCGGTTTGTTACCGCTTCTTCTACATTGACGCTTTGGAAGCGACAGTAAACGTAGCTTTTAGTAATTTATTGGACCAATGTTGTGAAACCAAAAGATTTTACAATTATTAAGCGGTTTTGAAATGTCCCATAGTAATGAATAAAAATTATAGATTTGAATTTGAATATGGTGTACCTAGGTGTATGTGACTTTTGTACAGGAATCGCTTCTGGTCTGACCTAACTTTACCAATCCTGGATCATGGGTAAAAAAGCATACCCTGCGTACCTCTACAAAGAGGTGAGGTTTAGATGTAACCAGGATTGACGGCCTCTGTGACGCAGCGGTAGTACGCTTGTCTGTGACACACAAGGTTCGAATCACGGCTAGTGCATGGTGATGAATCTATACTAATATTAAAAAGCTGAAGAGTTTGTTTGTTTGAACGCGCTAATCTCAGGAACTGCTGGTTCGAATTGAAAAATTCTTTTTGCGTTGAATAGACCATTTAAAGAGGAAGGCTTTAGGCTATATAACATCACGCTGCAACTATAAGGAGCAAAGAAATAATGGAAAATGTGAAAAAAAACGGGGAAAATTAAAAAAACCTTCAATGATGTCCAAAATAACTATTCCACGCGGGCGAAGTCGCGGGCACAGCTAGTGATTATATGATATGATTTTTGCAACTCAGAAATTCAGTAGGATATGAACCTGTGTCACACATGTGCGTCACGCTTTTTATTTAGACATCTTAGCCTTTCGACCACCGACTCTCTTGATCTGCTAGGTCAGTGTTATAGTCGAAATAATATTAGAATCATGGCTCACCGCACTTCTTCCAAGGGAGTTTGACAAATGATTCTGATACCCCTGTTAAAGTACAATTTGTATGCGGTTTCGAGCGTAATGAACCCGAAGGTTTTAACGCGAAACGGCCTTTCGGTCCGTGGCGATGTGACAATAAATCTATGGAGTGTCTTTAATTTTTTTTATAACTAAAATATATTTCACTGCTGGGTAAAAGAAAAATAAGGCATCATTTACTTAAACCACATTATTTTGAAAAATTAAATGTCCGGTTTTATTATTCAAGTTTATTTTCTATATCTTAATTAAGACTTGGAGGTTATTTCTGAAAAATAAAAACTTTACAATTCATTCGTGCATCGTAATAAAATAGACGACCACAACCACTTACTCTTTTTCTGATTAAGTAAAAGTTGATATTATATCGAACATGTAGCACTTAAACATATTATTTTGTAAATAATGTCAATAATAAAATGTGTGGACTATCTGTTTTAATAACATGTTAGACTAGAGGCCGCCCGCAACTTCGTACGCGTGGAATCTATCCCGCGGGAACTCCGGGATAAAAAGTAGCCTGTTATTGTGGGTCTTCAGCTACCTACATACCAAATTTCGTCGTAATCGGTTCATTAATTTTTGCGTGACAGTCGTGAAATACTCACAAACTTTCGCATTTAAAAATTTGTAGGATATACGAGTAACTAGCCTGTCACCTATGATTCTACGATCAACTATTTTATCCAGATAAAAATGAAAAATAAATTGTCACTGAAAATTAAGCTTCGACTCCAATCATTTTTGTCCTCAGATGACATCTGTGGCGTGAAGACCGTCCATTACCTACCTATCGCCACTTCGTTAGTCCAACACATTCTATCTGCCCCGTTCACACTGCAAGGTCTTTAATCCCTTGCAGAATGTCGTTCCCCCGCCTTCACACTCACGTGGAAACACTATAAACTTTCAAGCGAATCTCGCCTCTACTGCATAAGGAATTCTTCAATTGTTTGACATGTCCAATAGTCTTTGTAGTTCAATATCGTATGCATCACAATTCACTCACCAAAGTTAACACTTCCGCTGACTAGACATAAATTTACGGGATTTTCAGCTTTATTGGTTTAGTTTATAGCGCGTTTGGTTGTTTTATGGTAGCGAATGGCTGTTTGTGGTAGAATACCACCCGCAAAGGATGGCGTTTGATAAGGTAAGTCGGTAATAGGCCAGTATTGTTGAATAAACCTCTCGTTTTGATTGTGTCAAAGTGGGACTCCACGCGAAGACCTTAGACTAAGAGGTAGTTTACACAGTAGGTAGTTATTCCTGCAAATAGTTAGCTTGGACTGAAGTTCATGACTTGGTTTCCTATCTTCTTGTGTTAATGGAATTATAGTAAACAGTCCGGGACACTTTAGAAGACACATTCTTCTCTTTCCCATGGATATAGTTAAAGGCGACTTAGGAAATCGGTTAAAGCTTCACCTAGTGCAGCTTTTTCTGGCGTTTAGCATAATCCAATATGGATTAGATTTACCTAGAAAACGTGGTGAAAATATAACCGAGTCTAACGCGAGGAGAAAAAAGAAGGAAAATATACATACACTAGCTATCCCGGCAAATGTTGTTTCGCCATATAAATAATTTTTAAGTAATTTGTAGTTAAAAGAAAATGTTAAGGGTGGACAACCCTTATCATTAAGGGGTATGAAAAATAGATGTTGGCCGATTCTCAGACCTCTCAATAATGCTCACAGAATTCCATGAGAATCAGTCAAGCCGTTTCGGAGGAGTACGAGAACGAACATTGTGACACGAGAATTTTATATATAAGATAAAAAAATAACACATTAGAAAAGTTTTTTTGTAATAGGTACGGAGTTTCAGGTTTCTTAATTAACGTAGAACATCAGCAACTAAAGAGTTTCTATTGACATCATAAATTGTGCCCTCAGCTCTCTGCCTATTTGTTTTATTATACGTAATGCCAATGCGTTGCAGTTTCTATTAAAATATTATAATAGTTTGCTGGAATAAATGACTATGAATTCAGTATTTTAATAGTTCCAGGACAAACAACTGGTCATGTAGATGGTTTAGATGTCAATATTTATTAAAGTAACAAAATTAGTGTTTTCTCAGGCGGGTTAGTGTCAAGTTGGCACACGATTTTACATTTAACATACATACATATGGTCACGTCTATATCCCTTGCGGGGTAGACAGAGCCAACAGTCTTGAAAAGACTGAATGGCCACGTTCAGCTATTTGGCTTAATGATAGAATTGAGATTCAAATAATGACAGGTTGCTAGCCCATCGCCTAAAAAACGAATTCCCAGGTTCGTAAGCCTATCCCTTAGTCGCCTTTTACAACATCCATGGGAATGAGATGGAGTGGTCCAGCACTATAAGTATGTGTATGTGCAAAATGTTAATCTCTCAATTCCATATCAGTGGTGTCGCCATCTGGCGCAGGTTGGCCGAGACAAGGATTCCCGGAGGCCGGTTGTAGAGCCCTATCTGATCGGACGCTCGTGGCATGGTATCGGCAGTGGCCATAGACCAATATCTAAATAGAGATACCACATAATTTTGATAATGCTATCAGCATTTAGTCCACCTATTGTACTTTACAAATTGTTATTGTTACAATAAAGATAAATAAATAAATAAAATTATATTGTAAAAATAATCTGGAACTTTTAAAGGAGGTAACAGTCGTGAGTAAAGAGCTAAGCAAGAGATCCAGCAAGTAGTTGCTGAGGATAGCGAGCTATCAACTTGGTGAATGCAGAGGTATATGCCAAAGCGGAGTCCCGAGTCCCGACTAAGTGTATAAATGGTCCGCGAACAGTTAACCCAGGACGGAAAGTCTGCGGCGGCACGACGGCAATTTACATACATACATACATATGGACACGACTATATCCCTTGCGGGGTAGACAGAGCCAACAATCTTGAAAGACTGAATGACCACGTTCAGCTATTTGGCTTAATGATAGAATTGAGATTCAAATAGTGATAGGTTGGCTAGCCCATCGCCTAGAAAAGAATCCCAAGTTTGTAAGCCTATCCCTTAGTCGCCATTTACGACATCCATGGGAAAGAGATGGAGTGGTCCTATTCTTTTTTGTATTGGTGCCGGGAACCACACGGCACAAACAATTTTGATGAAGTAAACCCTACAGTAGTCGAGGCAGCCATTCCCGCAGGTCGGTTCCCACGGGAGAATTACCGATAATAAAAGTCGTAGTATTCCTGAATTACTAAAATTTCTTTTCGGTCTGATAATAAATGTGTGAAAAGTTTTTATAACATGACACATACATGGTCTTTAAATGATCTTTGTCGGAGTATGATTTCAGCAACACGCAATGAATTAATAGACAATTTTTTCCCTTTTTTTTATTTTTAGAAAATGTCATTGTCTACGTTTATCTGTTTTAGAAAATATCATTGTAACGCCAGTACTATATGTTTTCGTTTTATTATATAGAATGCGTGATGACTTAGATTAAATTATATTATAAGTTATGGTATGTCTAAAAGAGGTAGATGTAGAGGAAGCGGGAGAGGTCTGTAAGGATCGTAGCAAGTGGAATTCCATAGTCTCTGCCTACCCCAATAGGAAACAGGCGTGATGGTATGTATGTATGTCTAAAAGCTGTACTGAATAAAATAATGAGAGACATTTTCAAATAGACAATAAAACGATTCGCCCCGTAAAACGACTGTAGGAAAAAAAGTGATCAAGCTGATGTGGAACTGAGCGGGTCTCGTCTAGATATTGCATGCATCTAGTTTTTCAGACCTTGAGTATTACTTAAATCAGAACAAAAAGGATTTTTTTAGTTTTTTTTTTTTAAAGATTATTTACCTAAATGAAAGAATTTCTATTTCGAGTAAAAATAAACACAAGTAGTGATTCCATGGTAGGGGTATTGCCTCGACCCACAGCGCTATCTGGCTATCTAGCCAGCGGGAAGTTGCGTCTGTTTGTTCAGAGAGCGGGAATCGAACTCCAACCCACTTTCAAATCCGTAGCCACAATCTACATGATAAACACAAGTCTGCTATTGGAATATCTTCATATAGGTACCTACATATCTGATAATTTAAACCTTCTACTTAAATTTACAATTTACCTATTTATAAATAATATAGATATTAAACGCACATGTAACGTACCTTTATTTTATCTCGTTTCTTTTATTTTATTTTATTTTCTCTCGGACGTTTTCGAATCATGTTGCTGTGATCTGTGGTCTTGATTACATGATTCAACAAGTATTAACTCTAACATTTTAGGGGGCATAGCACGGTGGTGTCCCAATTTGCCTTTCTTCCCGCCCTTTTGAGTTTGACATTGTATGGAGACGTAGCTTTTAAATTTAAGAAGAAGAAAACTTGTTTTGTGATTTTCCTGTAGTTGTTTTTTTTTGTTTTTAGTACTTTTTATGATTTTTCTGATATCCACGGAACACAGCTCGGTCGCCCAGGTAGTAATTTAAATAGTATAATGCAACGCGAAAGTTCGAAATCGGTTAATTACCAAAGTATAAATAACATTCTTCTTGTAGGCGATAAACTAGCACCAAAGACTGAAATGTTGAGATTTAAATATATGTCACAAATATTTAAATTTCGACATTTCAGTCTTTGCGAGTCTGTTGGCTCTGTCTACTCCGGAAGGGATAAAACTGTGATTATATATATGTATGTACAAATTATTCATGGGACATTCTTGGAGCTAGGCTTCCCTTTAAAAATATCTGTAAATATGCCCATGTACAGATACTTAGATGACAGAGATATGTATCATAAATTCATTAATATGTACATAAATCAATAATTAAATTGGTAGTTCGATATATTTTTTTATTAAGTTTAACCTAACTACTTGTTATCCCCTAATAAGATTAATATCATAATGAAATAACTTAAAAAACACATTTATCATAGGATCGCTTGAACTTTTATGAGTACGTCGATCATTTAATTATTTTATAATGTCATCACACCGATCTATATCGGTTTAATGTAAAATTTATGATATTTTGTCACCTGCATGCCTTAGTATGATCATTGAGAGATGACTACATATACAGCGGTATTTTTGATTAAAGGTACAATTAAAAGTACGGTTGAGTTAAGGTAGGTAGCGCAATCTACCGTAATCAAACTGAATGAATACATACATATTCATATAATCATGTATTAATCCCTTGCTGGGTAGACAGAGCTAACAGTCTCGTAAAGACTGAAAGACCACTTTCAGCCGTATGGCTTCGTGATGGAATACACATTCAAATAATGACAGAAAACTGGAATACCAAGTTTATAAGCCTATCCCTTAGCCGCATTTTAAGATATTTACGAGAAAGATATAGAGTAGTTGTGTTCTATAATACCGAGAACCACACGGCAACGCTCTTTAAATCCATAATCTCGCTCATAATAGCGGACACAAACTCAAATGGAGCGCTCTGATAGGGTATTTTTGCGACATACGAATACTTATTAGACTCCTGTGCAGATTCATTCATTGGTGTAGTAACTTATAGAAATGAGGTACTGGTTTAACAAGAAAAATTTAAAAATAATTTTGTAATCCAATGAAAACTCACTGATTACGGAACCGATTTTTAAGAAAGTCTTTTCATCTACAGTTCGCGATCTGCATACTGTATATGTAAAGAAAGAAAGGAAGAAAAATCGTTTATTTGGCACAAATAATTAAAACGAACAATTAAGCTAGATACCTATTTCATTCATTTTCTGTCTGACAGCTATCGTTGCATGTTAGACCGTATTGATTTGTAATTTTTTTGTCAAATAATCGTAAGCAAATAAAGATTCTATTCTATTCTATCATTCAAATTCAAAATTTTTCAACATCACTCAATAATTGTCATTTCTTTTGTTTTCACAACATAAAACTAAATTTACTGCCTCTCCAAAGCGTCAGTGCAGAAGAAGCGGTAACAAACTGCACTGCAGCATTTTCAATATTTACACACTGGACCAACGAATTTTCAACGTTAGACGAACGCATAGCTTTGAGAGAACGCACGTACGTTCGTTGTGTGTACGCGGCTTTAAATGACAGTTATCCACAGAGCTCAAAACCTCAGTCCGGTGGAGCCGCGAGCGTATTGCGCTTCAGGGCTCTGTGCAGTTATCTGATGTGTAACATTGTAATTATTGGCAAGTATCAGTATTTTATTTCATTTTTAAACCTAATTCATAAAAGGTGTCTTTTAATGCATAAACTCTAAAAACGTTATGATCCCAATTTACCGGGTCATTGAAAATCAATTATCAGTTTTGTATTTGGTAATGGTTTCTTTTTTTTTCATTTATGAAATTTCTTTATTATTTTAAAGAAATAAAAAAAAGAAAAAAAATATCTGTATTATTATTTTTTATTTTTTTTACTGTACGATAATTAAAAATTAACAAACGTTTAACCTACACCTTCTATTTTGGTAGATTTAAGGCAACTTATACTTCGTGGTCAGTTCCTTATTTCATCTTCAATTTTACTTCATGTTATTTTGGTAACACACACTCATGTTTTCTTAAATTACCTATGTATGACTTTGCCTAAAATGTGTGCCGTGTGGTTCCCGCTTAGACTAGGACCACTCCAATTTTGCGTATAATTATATTAATAGTCTGGAGAAGGACATAAGGTACTTTTCATCCCGGTAAAAATTATAGTTCCTGTAGGATTTGCGAAACACCTGTATTTTTTTGTAGGTAGCGGTAACTACGTTCCTTTGTAACTAGGTGACGTTTAATTTGTTGCTTTTATATGTGTGTTTTAATATCGTCGCTATTTTTAGTTTAATGGCGTTAAAATTTGCGGTGAATTCACGCGATTAAAGCTGCATACAAAAGCCGGTATATAATAATCCAGCTGATGTTATCTTAACAATAGCCACACGTATCAGTTTAGCCTACCTGTTGTATGAAAACAATTGAATTAATACGACCTTTCCGATAGGTCAGCTATCGACAACTGCGGACAATTAAAACAAAAGATCTGATAGTGGATATCAACCTTAATGTGAGTGAAGAGATAAATTCAAGAAGTTAACGGTGTGAGTGGTGAAATGCAAGTTATTCAATCGATATATACCTATACTAATAATATAAAGCTGAAGAGTTTGTTTGTTTGTTTGAACGCGCTAATCTCAGGATTATGTTAAAAAAACGAGGGAAATTATTCATCCTTGATGGCTTTAATGATGCCCAAAATAACTACTATACTTTTAGGCTACTTTAAGGGTATTAATTATCATCGTGAAAAGAAAAACACTTGACTATGAATCTTTATAGACCAGCTAAGCTATGAGAAATATAAAAACGGCACCTTAGGATAAGTAGTTCAGCCTCGTCGATATACTTAGAAAACCTATATTTATGAAGTCACGGGTGACAGCCTAGACAGGTAGCTGTAATTGTTGATGCCAGTATTATCACAAAATGTGTTTAGCTAATCGGAAGTCAAAGTAAATAAATGTTTGAAACCATTATTCTTTTTATAGCCCGGCTTTGTACACGACAAAGGATTAATCTATACTAATATTATAAAGCTGAAGAGTTTATTTGTTTGTTTGAATGCGCTAATCTCAGGAACTTCTGGTTCGAATTGAAAAATTATTTTTGTGTTGAATAGACCATTTATCGAGGAAGGCTATGTAACATCACGCTGTAAATTATTAAAACGGGGTAAATTATTCATCCTTGAGGGCTTCAATGACGCCCAAAATAACTATTTCACGCGGGCGAAGTCGCGGGCACAGCTAGTTAAATATAAAGTAAAATCCGAGTACAACGGAAGGACCTATTACAACTATATTTCGAACAGACAAACAGACAAAAAAACATCATTAAACGCACTGAGAGTGCCCGCGGAACACCCAGATGGTCAATTTACTACTTGGGTTGGAATACCTTTGTGGTCCAAAAACAAAGAATTGCTCTAAAACTGGCGCAGTGACAGCGTGCCTCAGAAAATGAGTAAAGTATAAATTATAGTAGTACCTACCACTGTAAATGTATACCCAAAGTGGGACACGTCAGATCATGTTGGGAACTGTAATTCTGATTGGCTCTTGGATAGTTCTCAATGTCCGTAAGACACATTAAAATACATACATACATATGGTCACGTCTATATCCCTTGCGTGGTAGACAGAGCCAACAGTCTGGAAAAGACTGAACTGGACGCGTTCAACTATTTGGCTTAATGATAGAATTGAGATTCGAATAGTGACAGGTTGCTAGCCTATCGCTTAAAAAAGAATCCCAAGTTTGAGAGCCTATCCCTTAGTCGCCTTTTACGACATCCATGGGAATGAAATGGAGTGGTTCTATTATTTTTTGTATTGGTGCCGGGAACCACACGGCACGGCACATTAAAATATATGTTTATTAGACACTCACATGTTAGGGTATTTGGTCCCTTAGACTTTTAAGTGGACGCCTTTTGATAGCAACACTATTAGCTGTTTAGATAATTAGCCGGGATGTAAAATGAAAAAATTGTGTGTTGGTAAAAATAAAGAAAACTATAATAAAAAATCTTAAAACATAAAAACAACCCTAACTTTAATTCGTCTTAAATAATTGTTGCGAAAATTAACAAAAGAAGCTCGTCATTTTTCATTTTACAAAAATTTACTTTTTTTCTTAGCGGCCAGTGCGCTATACAACTTTAAACAGATGGCAATGAAAAAAAATACACATTTTGTGTAGTGCTGTTGTGTTTTATAAGAAATGAACTTTATCTCTCTAAATATAACGGTCGCTTTACTCTTCTTCCTTGGACCGCGAACTGAATGTGGCACGGACGTAAAATATAGCGAGTGTTTACGCGCGTGCGACCATTTGTAAACGACAGTCTACGAACGGCTTTAGATATTACTGAAAATAAAAAGATATACTGATAAAACGCCTCTCCGTGCTCCAATGTTTAAAAAAATATTTACCTTTTATCACTATAGGAAATATGCCGAAAATAATTAAATATTTGCGCTGGTAAAGAAAAGAAGATGCGCGCTCAAAACAGACTGTCATATATTTTTCTTATTTTAAATTACAAAATGTTTGTTCTTTACAAAGGAGTTCGGAACACTCTAAGGAGTTCGTAACAATCACACTTAATTAATTTTTTTTTGTAGTTGACTGCCAGTCACTTGGCCCGCTCTGGCAATAAAACTATTTTTTTTCCGGAGTGGTAGCCACTTAGTCAGTGATCACTCATCAGTCTTTTCATACAAGCTCATCGGTTTAGCGTCAACTGATCTAAGTTAACCCATTCTGTTCTTTTTTAATCGCTATTATATTCGCTTTCTTAATCTGCTTCAAAATTCTTCAATATATATATATGCAAAATATAAATCTAAAGCTACTAAAACAATAATGTGTCCACGATAACTTATATTGACCTCAATAACTCAGTGGCTGTAACAGGAATAATGTTGTGACTACATTAGGGCATTTTATAAATGGTATGAAGACAAATTTGGAGTAACTACAACGGTATTAGGCCGCATTAAATCTATCTCTTTGCTTCCTTAACGTTATTACCGGTAATATGGGTAATAACAACGTATACTGTACTTGGGAATACAATGTTACTATTCATTCGAAACACATTCGATTGCAAAAGCAGAATTGAGTGCGAAGTGTGTCATACATAAGTTATAAAAAGATAAATGGTTATGAAAATCGCATTAAATTTTCATATTCGATGTTTGGACTTTTCATACTGATTATGGAAGAAATCCCAATATATTTTTAATTCCTGGAACTGTATAATATTTTATGTTTTTTGTGCAATAAAGAGTTTACTAACAAACAATACTGATAAGTACTACATATATAACATACATACGTACATAAAATCAGGGGAGGGGACAGACTACCTCTTTCCACTTGCCACGATCTCTGCGTACTTCTTTTGCTTCATCCACATTCATAACTCTCTTCATGCAAACTCGGCGGTTTCGGGTACTCTTGACCTGACCCTTTACCAGGACGACATTATACATGTATTACAGAGAAAATTATTTGAGTGTACTGAATATAAACTCAAAATCTACTTAACTGATCAAACTTCGGCAGATAGATAGACCATAAACTATTTTTATTTCTAAAAATACCCACGGGAGCTAAGTCCTAGTAGGCAGAGCACTTAATGAAACTTGCTTCTTCTTCTTAAATTTAAAAACTAACTCTTCTCGGTTTAATTGCGTGGAGCTTCCTCAATTCATCTGTTTTCTCTCAGTATTGACAGAAGAACGAAGATATGGGATCTAGTACGGTTTCTGTAAAACTCAAATACTGCGGTACAGAAGGCAAATGGGGAATCCCCATTGTACGAGTATGTTCACTAAAATGGGAGTTAATGTAGAAGAATCTTACTGGGTCTGAAAATCACATCATCACAAACATCCTGGATACTGACATCCTGACATATGTACACACAAACTTACACATGTATAATATTAGAAGGATTACATTATATTATTACTTTTTATTTCTTTTTCCTTATAAAGCAAAGGCTTCGTGGATGTCACGTGTCCTGATTTTATTGTAGATCGACTTAGACCTCTGCATTTGTTACAGCATTCATAGATAATAAACTCACCGGCAATACGGTCGACCATAAACCAATTGATTAGAGCCGATCATAAATAGCCGGTGGTGTGTCAGCACAGATACAGTATAGTCTGCGGCAGTGGCTCTCAAACTTTGTCAAAATTTAAGGAAATGTGGATAATTACTAACGAATTGGATCTGTCTTCTCCGAAAGGGATATAAACGTGACTATATATAGGTGTGTTCATTGCGCTAAAATTACTTTTATTACCACGAAATTCTAAAGTGATATGTGGTATCCGGCATTTTAGAATTGAACCTTACAATATAATTCCCATGGATTTCGTGAAAGGTGACTAAGGGATAGGTTTATAAACTTGGGATTAATCTTGTAGATGATGGGCTAGCAACCTGTCACTGTTTGAATCTAAATTCCATCATAAAACCCTACAGCTGAACTTCTTTTATAGTTCAACCACCTAGTTTAACTTTTATACACGAGTATAATAAATTATATAGGTACGATGTCGTTCAATATTTTACGTCGAGTACAACAACACCTTATATACGAATTTCACTTGAATACATTCATTCATTTTCATATCCGCTAATATTGTGTTATATCAACTTTTATACACGTATTTAACTTCAATATAAAATATGTAAAAATATACAAAATATTAGGTATTGTTAAACTCAGCATAATTAATGGACATTCCAAAAAATATTGTACGACATTGCTTCATTGAAAAATTTGCATAGTGGCTATTTATTATGCCTTTCTAGTTTCTTTCAAGGACCTTAATAGCTCCTTCAAATTATACAACACCACGTTGAGAGCCTCTGCTCTATGGTATAGTGCTAACACAGCCCGCGGTCATATTACAATTGCTGTCTTGTCTATGGTTGCTTTATAACCTAAAATAGAAATAAACGGGAGTTTTGCTCACATGAATATACCGTTTTATCTTGCTTAATATCTATAACTGTACCACATTAATATGTACTAAACTTATATATGCATTGGCTTTAAGCTAAACAGTAAGTTTGTAAAAATCCTTACGGAGATACTGCATCTTCATAAGTTGATCATTTTTCTAAGCAATTCGTTCAGTGATCTTTGGCGCTTTGATCAGTCAGTCACAATTTCCTTTATGTTTTTATTAAGGCTAAATTAAGATGTATTTCTTAAAATTCAGATAATGACAGTATAAGTCTTCTTTTAGACCTACCGCCTTATAGTAGAAAAATCCCAAGTTTGTTAGCATTATAATCTTTTCCTTAATTGTCTCTTACAATATGTGCGGGAAAAGAGGATTTCTTTTTTACTATCAGGCTATCATCAAAATCATTTTTTTTTAAGTTAGTTCCCGATTCCTTTTCAATTCCCAAGTAATAACTTCCCGAGATATTTTTACTGTGAATGATGCAATATATCTAATCTAAACCTCAGATTTACGGCAATAAATCTAAACTGCATTACAAAATTAATTAAATTAACGCCTCTATATCGTAACTGTCCATCATAAAACGCATTATCTGTAAAGCTTAGTTACGATTGGTACAGTTAGGAAGCGAGTAAACAATGCTTAGTTTCAAGAGGTTTCCGTCATTGCGAACTATCCAACACCAAGATGAAAATTAAAGATAGATCCGTCATTAAGTAAAAACGAAAATAATATTTATTTATTTTTCAAACTTTGGCGTTGTGTTTCCCGGCATCAATTAAAAAAAGAATAGAACACATCTTGTTCCCATGGATGTAGTAAAAGGCGACTAAGGGATACGCTTAGAAACTTGGGATTCTTCTTTTAGACGATGAGCTAACCTTTCACTATTTGAATTTCAATGAACGTGGCCTATCAGTATTTTCAAGACTGTTGACTCTGTCTACCCCGCAAGGGACATAGACGTGAGTAAATGTATGTATTAAACTTTATTGTACAAAAAAATATAATCCGCCTATTATGCTTTACCCCATATCACAATAGGTGGATTATATTTAAATTTTACTTCAAACGTGGTTAGTAGTCGTGTACACAAGACCGTAAAACTATGACACGCTCATAAACGGAAGAATGAATATTTTAAAAAACAATTTTTCTTTTATTTGTATGATTTCGTTTCGTTTTCGATTACTTTTTTATGTTTCTGGCTCAATAAACCGGCAATGTAAAGTCCGCTGTAGTGTGTTCTTTCACATCGAGAAGGAATCCCAATACTATGAGTAGTATCACCATCATTGTACTATGTGTGTAAAAGAATGCTTTGTTTATTTTTTAATTTTAATATTACAAATATGGCCTAAACAATTTTTATCTCAATGTTTTTGATAAAATGAAACAACAAGAATTAAGTTTGAAGAACCCTCATTATAGGAAATATGCTGAAATAATAAAATATTTACAAAATGTTTGTCCTTTACAAAGGAGTTCGGAACACTCTAAAGGAGTTCGTAACACTCATAATCCTACCATTTTTATACCACACCACCAACTCAGTAAAATCTGAACCTGTCTGTTAAAGTTCTAATTAAAAATTATTTCTTCTCAAAATAAACTTACATTATACGTATCTTCCTTATTTTAATTATCATTGATTCACGCATAAATACAATGCTGTTTCTATAAATCCGTAGTAAAGTCTACAGCTTCGGCTGATTTACTTTGACGGGGCTCATGTCATAGTCTGCAGTCAGATCAAAAGCCACTAATGATTTGAATTGTCAACTACCTATATAATACAATAAAATATTAGAACACTGACCCAAATATAAAAAAGACAACATAGGAAGGTTGATTGATAAGCTGAACGTGGCCTTTCTGTCTTATCAAGACTTTTGGCTCTGCTGCCTCGCACGGGATAAAGATTTGATTATATGTACGTATGTACAACACAGATATTATCTACTAGCGGAGGAGTTACAGGAGATGGTAAACTGTATGCATGAAGCTTTAAAAGAGAAAGGAATGAAAGTGAACGTAAGTAAAACTAAAACACTGGTTTTTGAAATGGAGAAAGAAATGACAGCATGTAATATTTTGATTAGAGGAGAAAAAGTGGAGCAAGTGAAAGAGTTTGTATATCTAGGATCAAAGTTTACATCAGATGGCAAGTATGATAGTGATATTGAAAGGAGAGTGAACGCGGGGAACATGGTGAATGGAGCTTTGCATGCCTTTATAAGCAGTCAGAAACTATCCAAAAAGGCTCGACTGGCTGTGCACAGGGGCGTGTTGGTCCCGACATTAATGTATGGGAGTGAAAGTTGGGTATGGCAAAAGAAGCATGAAAGCAGAATAAATGCAGTGGAAATGAGAGCGTTAAGGAGTATGATGGGTGTGAAATTGAGTGACAGGATAAGGAACAGCGTGATAAGGGAATGTTGTGATGTGAAAGAAGATGTAGTTACAGGAATAGAAAAGGGTATGTTAAGATGGTTCGGTCATGTGGAGAGGATGAATGAAAGCAGGTTGACTAAGCAGATATACAAGGAGAGTGTGGAGGGAAAGGTCGGAGTGGGAAGACCTAGACGAACATATCTTGATCAAATTAAGGACGTCCTGGTAAAGGGTCAGGTCAAAAGTACCCGAAACCGCCGAGCTTGTATGAAGAGAGTTATGAATGTGGACGAAGCGAAAGAAGTATGCAGAGATCGTGGCAAGTGGAAAGAGGTAGTCTCTGCCTACCCCTCCGGGAAAGAGGCGTGATTTTATGTATGTATGTATGTATGTATGTATCTACTAGCATGTAATCTTCACATTGGAAATAAAGACTTTATTGTTCTTTGGCAAGTCTAGAGAAAAATTAAAATAGGATTTCTTCAAATTTTGAAGCCTGCCCAAGCATGTCGGGCATAATTTTAGCATTTTCCTGACAAATGCCAATTTGTTCGCGAAGATATTGTCATGCAACAAAGCCACATTTTGTATTCACTTTTGTTTACTATCTGTTATCATCTATATTCTATTGTGCAATGAAGAGAAGGGTTAACTACTTAAAGGGTACTTAGATACTTAACCAGTTTCGCTTTCAAAATCAAAGACAGTGATTTAGTTTCGCGGTAGCGTATCGCACCAAATTGATATTTGGATTGCACTGCGCCGGCGCATTCATCACGAAATGTCTCATTTCTTATAGCTTCCATTAATCTTTTGTACTTAGATCCAACTGATTGTTTAGTGCTATAGTGATTTCTATAATAAAACAAATAATTTATTGTAGTATATTTCTAAATGATAGCAGGATATTTATGATAGGATAGATGAGGATCCGCCATGCCAATGGTTTTCAACTCTCCCCTTACAAATTTTTCTTTTAATTTATTATTTTAAAAAAAAGAGTAAAATGAATCAAAAGTATTGGACCAGACGTCGGATTGGCGTCAGACCAGCACAATAATATACCAGATTTTGATGGTTCAACTCTATAGTGTCTTGAATCTAAACGTCAAATGCCCTTCAACTATTCTTTATTATTGATGCAAAAAATATATATAATTAAACCTTCAAAAATGTAAGCATCAGAAACAAATATATTGATCACGTTTTAATTACATCGTACCAAAGACAATATTAGAAATCGATAAAGGGACCCGTGCTATAGAACATGGAGTAGATTTAACCCTAGAGGAAACCCTTTTTTCCTTTTTATGATACATGTAGTAATAATTATAATAGGATAACGACATTATGCGTTGAGGAATAGAAATAAGTGTCTAATAGATATGGAAACAAAAAGAATCGATTGACGCTACCAATGAAGAATATTATAATTCTTTAACACGCCTAACAACGCCATGTGTACTCTTAATCTGACCAACAAACATCTTTCCAAATGAACCATGGGTCCCATTTTACTATATATGGGTGGAGCCAGTGACAATGATCAGATAATTTTGTTGGTTACATAACAAAAAATAATGTAATCTTTTCTTATTTTTATGTGGAAGATGACAATTGTGTAACATTTTTCAATTCTGTATTTTTTTATTTTTTTATATATATGAGGAAACTGATTCCTTGAAACCACTAGGTTTAAAGGTTCAAAAATTATCATGGCTCCTTATCCTTGACTCTAGGACCTAGAGAGATTTCCTGAAATTACCCGTCCCGACAACAAGGGTATAAACGGGATTTTTTCGTTTGCCGCGGGCAAGACGCGAGCTCACTGTAGTAATTAAAATAAAAGCTTGGACTCTGGAGTAATATCTGCTCTTATAGTAGGAACCGGCAGCTATTTTTCATTAGTATACCACCACAATTTATTGGCAGTAAAGATAGTCGTGCCGCATTTAGAGGCAATAGCAAAAGCGAACAATCGCTGAAGCCTCGAAACGATTCATTTATAGGCGATTCACGAACATCTTAAATAATGGATATTTTCTATTAATTTTTATTTTTGTTTTCGTGATATTGCCTAATCCCAAAGTTATGTATCGGGGAAAAAAGATGCGGGGAGGGAATTCCAAATATCTTACACTAGCTGTTCCCGCGACTTCGTCCGCGTGGAATATTTATTTTGGACATCATTGAAGCCCTCAAGGATGAATAATTTTCCCCGATTATTTTCACATTCTCCATTATTTCTTCGCTCCTAATAGTTGCAGCGTGATGTTATATAGCTTAAAGCCTTCCTCGATTATTGATCTATTCAACACAAAAATAATTTTTCAATTCTGACCAGTAGTTCCTAAGATTAGAGCGCGTTTAAACAAACAAACACTTCAGCTTTATAATATTAGTATAGATATTACATCCTTATTAGAAACAATAGCAGGATAACCCTATTAGTGAATAACGACAAGTCTGGAATAGTTTTTGTTTGTTTACTTTTATTGGAAACTAGCGGCCAGCCGCGGCTTCTCTTATGGCACAATGACACCCAATGACGCCCGCAAATAATGTACCTTTTAAACAGTGAAATAATTTTCATAATCGATCCAGTATTTCCGAAGATACAAACAAAGTTAAAAACTATCTCTACATAATTTTGTATAGGTATACAAGATTTTGACCACGGCCTCGTAAGCGCGTAAAAAGTTTTATATACAAACATATAGTCACGTCTATATCCCGTACGCAGTAGACAGAGCCAAAAGTCTTGCAAGGCCACGTTTAGCTGTATGGCTTTATGATAGAATTAAGATTCAAATAGTGACAGGTTGCTAGCCCATCGCCTACAAGAGGAATCCCAAGGTTATAAGCCTATATCTTAGTCTTTTAATGCGAAACAAACTCGTATCCATACTAATGATATCAATGCGGAGAAAAAATTAAGTTTAATTGAATCTGACCTATTTAAACTTTGCCGGGGAACGTTAGAAACTTGAATCATGTTTACCTACACATCCAATTATCTGAATGTGGAGTTTGTATGTGAAAATTATGAATGAATAAATGATTCATTAACTAATTCTGTCAAGTGAACTAGCATATAGGAAGTTGCTAGCTTTATTCACAGTACAGTTAAATTATTTACCTGACCTCTATCGTCGCCTCGCTAGTATGTTCGTTAACATATAATAAATCAAAGCATATTATTCGCCAATAAAATCAAATACAGACGTGCCCACCCTGGTTAAAGCCTTTATTTTATTACCATCCTAAAATTTCAGCTACGAAAATCTAACTCGACTTTATGTGTTCAGTAATAAAGCTGACATTCGTCGAATATTGTGACTTTAACTGAAAATTTAAAATTGTAAAGATCCAATGAGCAACAAGCTTAATAGTTATCCTGGAAATAAATCCACCTGCTACAACTATTGTATGTTCATCTGTCTATCATAACTCGTAAGAATATATATGGCCTTATAATATGGAAGAGAAAAGGATTTTATACACCTAAAGATCAGCAAATGATTGTACATACATACATATGGATACGTCTATATACCTTGCTGTGTAGACAGAGCCAACAGTCTCGAAGAAACTGATAGGCCACGTTCAGTTATTTGGCTTAGAATTGAGATAGAAGTAGTGACAGGTTGCTAGCCTATTGTATAAACGAAGAATCACAAATTTATAAGCCTATGCCTTAGTCGCCTCTAACAACATCCTTGGGAAAGTGATGGAATGGTCTTATTCTTTTTATTGGTACCGGGAACCACACGGCAATGATTGCAAAAGGTTTAATTCATATCAATCCCCAATCAATAGGCAAGATGTCATTAAAGGTAGTTGTTGAGCATTAGGTACTTAAGGTTCGGTCCTGTAATTCAGTCTCCGTTCAGGTCATGATGGAAAACAACTATTCCTGATTGGCCTGGTTTTGGATGTTCTTCTATTCAAGCATTTATTCTCTCTCTGCGTGTCCCCGGTTGCACCCTCCACGGAAGTGTTCCGCCTTCCAACTTTTCTCTCTTCACTTGGTCCGGTTTTGGCGTCCTCGGATTTCAGTCCATTGGGTCGCATACCATCCATTGCGATTTTTTATTCATTCCATCCATCATATTTATTATTTAAACTAATATAATAAATAGCTGTGCCCGCGACTTCGTCCGCGTGGAATAGTTATTTTGGGCATCATATTTAGGTCAGGCGGTCACGCGTATTAGAAAGAACGCTGGTTCGCCGTATTAAATGTTTCGCTGCAAATTGCTTATAACGACTATATCTCAAAACCTATTCGTCTGATTTATATACTGTAAATGGCAATTTTAGTCTACATGAAAAGCCGAAAGTAATAAACATATTTATTTGGATAAGGATTAATACTGAATTAAAGAAAATTGGTTTCAAAATAACTTATGTTTATAATGAAAAAATAATCTTAAAAAATGAACATAAAAGTGGTTATTGTAAGTAAACCTTAAGAGATAGATATATGCTCTCGCGGACTTTTTTGTGGCAAAAAATGTGTACTTCACATCTTTAGTACATTGTTTTACTATATCTTTGTTGGTTTGCGCAGCGTTCGCGTGGAAAGCTCGCAGATGGCCGACTCATTCAACTTTCACCTGCATTGTTGACGTTTCCCGTAGGAAATCCGGGATAAAATGTAGCCTATAGCCTTCCTCGATAAATAGACTATCTAACAGTGAAGAATTATTCAAATCGGTTCAGTAGTTTCTGAGATTAGCGCGTTTAAACAAACAAACAAACAAACAAAACAAACTCTTCAGCTTTATAATATTAGTATAGATGCGAAGGTAAGTTTATTTGTTTGTTTGTTGTCTATTCAAGCGTTATTTAATAAACAAATCTTCTTGAGAATGATGTAGAGTGCCTACTTATTTTCCGGTTAAAAACTATAGTTCCCATGGGATACGCAATTTTTTTTAAGGTGGCGGCAGATTCCAGGATTTTTGTGGGGGACGTTAAATTTGTTATATTTTGTCAATGGCGCTAAATTCGCCGTTTTTTGTAGTTGGAGCTAAATTTGCGCGGGCGAACCTGCAGTTTAAAGCTATATAATATTGTTGGGTTAATATCCCATAACACAAGTCTCAAACTTAGGTACTTACTTACGTCCACCAGAATGAGCGATTCCCAATCATTCAATCTGGGGGGCGATGTATCTTTATATTTATTAATTACAATTTTAACAAAACTTTTGTATGTTTCTTCAAGAGAGCCGCGAGATAATTTCACCGAATTCTCACAGAAACGGGTTTTTCAATTCACGTGGGCGAAGTTACGGAATAATCTAGATCTACTAAAATCCAAACAATGTCAGCTATGAATATCCATTAGAAGTTAATCTCTGAACAATTGGACACGTCTATTACACGTTATACTAAGAAATGAGAGCACAATAGCATATTTACAATCAATTAATTTGAGCACGGCGCCGGCGCGCGCGCACCGCATACATACAGGAACAAGATAACTCAGGCAGACGTACATATTATTTTGTACTGCAATTAGTGCATTGGTACAGTCAAATACAGAATTATTGTAATAATAATACTAACTAGGATAATACAAAATCAGCACCATTGTTGGGGATGACCAAAAAGGTTGGGTTTAAA
This sequence comes from Amyelois transitella, assembly GCF_032362555.1. Classification (NCBI taxonomy): domain Eukaryota; kingdom Metazoa; phylum Arthropoda; class Insecta; order Lepidoptera; family Pyralidae; genus Amyelois; species Amyelois transitella. Next base: position 9,430,570 of record NC_083515.1, read on the forward strand.
ATTGTTTCTTTTATTTGAATGTAATTTTTTTAATAGCAATTGTTTTTCTTTTTGTAAGTGGAAAAGTAAAGACCGTATTTTCGCTATCCCTTTTTTTTATTTATTCCTGCCATAGGGCATTTCTGAAACAAGGAGAGCTGCATAACGAATCCATAACAAGGAAACTTCTTAAACCTTTCACTTCATATTTAAGGCTCTTTTAGTAACATGACCTTCCTCTCTTCTCATGATGTGTCCGTACCAACCCAGCTTATTACCATTCATATTTTCATTTATCGGCGCTACTTTCATACTTCCTTTTATATACTCATTACGTTTTTTATCCATTCTTGTCACAAAGATTTAAATTTTACAACAATACATAGTCGTATATAAACCTCCTTTTTGCGAGGCCGGTCAAAAACAATCACGTATCAACGTCCAGCAGTCGGGAGCCTTAAATGGCCCTCGTAGATTACATTTGAAGCGTGAAATGCGGTTATAATGCGAAGCTATCTGCTTCAGACGGGAGCACGATTACATGACCTGTTCATCTGAACTTAGTTCCACTAAACATTTGTTTTGAATTTGGAATTCTTTCATTTACCGTTTCATTTATTTTTTCTTTCTCTACCGCCACCTATTGGAAAAATTTGAATGTTTCTTTCACACTACGATTCTTCTACAATCTGGGATGCAGGATTAATTTTAAGGTTTATAAGTTGGTAAATGAAGACTAACAAGGTTAATGGTACAACCTGTTCCCGTTTAGCTTGCGTCCTAATCATTTCAACCCCTGGCTCTACTTAACTTCCGGTTATACAAGACCAATCGCAAGATGAATGCGCTGCTCTCGCTTTTGCTTGTCATAACGGCAAATAATTTCTTAACACCCTATAGGATGTTAAGGATATACCCTTTGTAAATTATCAACGTAGGTGACGTATGAGGTGTAAATGGACTTTTTTCTTAAGTGTTAGTTTGCCGAGGTCATACAGTAGTCGCTTCGTGTAAAAACCTTACTCAAATCAGTATCTTGAGCAGAAGACGCACCCTGGGCTCTCCTCTAAAGACGTGACGATGCAACCGAGATTAGCCCCACGTAGAAGAAACTTGGTAGGTCCAAGTTTCTATTATTAAAACTATGATTACTAAGTTCATGTAAACGATCAACAAGCTGGACACTAAATCCAATGAGTCATAATTTCAAAACAGTTGGTGTCTTGTCATTTCTATTGTTAATTGCGGTAATCTATCCTTTATATATAACTTAATTGGAATTTACATATTCTCGTTAATTAAACCCTAGCTTTGTTGATTTGTATGGAATTTCAGAACTATGTTTAGTGACAAATAATTAATATAAACAGTGTTATTTTGAATCACAATATCTCCTTATTTAGCATAACTATGTGTCTTGTGATCGGAAGGGAATTGTACAACCGACTTATTTTTATTAAATAGTAATTTTGTCTTAAGTAGACTTCTTGTAATTCGACATATTCATCCATAGTATATGTAATACTTATTATAAGTAAGTTAGTAAGTAAATGCTTTGTTGTTCTCTAAAGAATACATAACAAATATATAACAGTACAGTACAAAGGCGGGCTTATCCCTAAGTGGGATCTCTTCCAGCCAACCTGACAATAAGAGGATCACATGCAAAATTGAGGCAAGGGCGAACCACAGTTCATTTACGAGTATGAAGATTAAGACCTAACAATTACATATATACGTATAAATAAAGTAAATATATTAACATGTCTGTATACTAAATTAAATTCATTAGACTACAGAAGAACTAAATACTGGTGAATGTGACCACGAAACTAATGCCTGTGACACCATTCCGTTCATATTGCATCTCAATCCTGACATTCAATGCATAAGTTCTGTAACTTCTGGGATTTTTTTTTATTTCTTTAGTCCAAATGCGCGATACAAGACGGCACATTTGACGGCTTTGTGGCGTAGCGGTAGTGCGCTTGTCTGTGTCTCAGTTGGTCCCGGGTTCAAATCCCTCACGGGGTAGACGAAGCCAACAGCCTTGAAGAGAGAAAAGATAGAATTCAGATTTAAATAGTGTCACTATTATGATTACTATCCCATTGCCTAAAAACAGAATCTCAAATTTATAAGGCTATCCCTTAGTCGCCTTTTATGACGTCCATGGTATAGGTATTTTATCTTTATACATACATTCATAAAATCACGCCTCTCTCCCGAAGGGGTAGGCAGAGACTACATCTTTCCACTTGCCACGATCTCTGCATACCTACTTCCTTCGCTTCATCCACATTCATAACTCTTCATGCAAGCTCGGTTCTTTCGGATACTCTTGACCTGACTTATTTTATCTTACTTTACTTTATTTAATCTTTATGTGTTAGCCCAACACACTCTTGACCACAATGCAAAACTATTAATAAAAAAAAATAATTGCCAATTTACAGGATTGAATCCCTAATTGGTCCGTGAAAACCTCCCAAATTGGCAGTCGGTGAAAAACACACAAACGGCGCCATCGTGATGAGAACTGTGTTGGTGTGTTTGTTTGTTTGCTTCTATGTGTGCCGATCTGATGGGTACTTCGTCGGAGCCGGGTGTAAGTATCTAAATCTGAATATTTTAATATTTCCTATTTGTGTAAGCACGTGTGGTTCCCGGCACCAATAAAAAAAGAGAATAGGACCACTCCATCTTGCGCCCATGGATGTCGTTAAAGGGATAGGCTTATAAAAGGACCACTCCATCTTGTGCCCATGGACATCGTTAAAGGCCACTAAGGGATAGGCTTATAAACCTGAGATTCTTCTTTTGGGCGATGGGCTAGCAACCTGTCACTATTTGAATCTCAATTATTAAGCCAAACTGCTGAACGTGTCTATCAGTCTTTTCAAGACTGTTGGCCTTGTCTACTCCGCAAGGGATTAAACGTGATTTTATGTGTGTATATATGTGTGTAAGTACAAAACTAGTTATTTAGTTTGGTCCCATCAGAAGTTCTCTGTCAGACCCAAATAGTTGACTGGTAGATAATGATTCTAGCATTAAGTCCGCCAATTGTGCTATACACTTGTATTTTGTACAATATAGTTTAAACAATACTTCCATACTATACCCGTCGGTTTCAAAAAGATACTTCTGAAGTTTTTGTCTGTTTTTGTGTAAAATTTAATCAAAATCTGTCCTGTATTTTGAGTTATGTTTGTATCGAACAAAAATCTGTCTGTCTCTCTGTCTGTATTGCTTTTACGTCAAAACTAAGACTATAAATATCTGTAGTCAAACATGCGCTAATTTTTTGAAAATGCTCACGGGACCGGAAATGTTGAGAATATTATTTTAACACAAGTAAAGCTGGGGAAAAAGACTAGTCAAACTATACGAATATTTGCAGAATAGTATTTTCCGTTATCAAACCTTTCCGCCTAACTCCCGTTTAAAAGTTATTGTGATTTACAATTTGAGATAACAATAAGTGCTCGGAGCGGCTTCTAAGGAGCCATTCGTTCGTTTATGAAAATAACATAGAAATAATGGTCAACTTCTTGTCTTGACTGAGTATTTGCGCAACGGGATCCCTTACTACGAATTCGCGATGACTTTCGGACGAAGCTACGTCGCTTACACTAGCCGTTAAATAAAGAATTAATTTATAATTATTTTCTATTAAGAAATGATATAAATATTTATTTTAATTTGTTATTATATAACCAAAATTAATTTAATAAAATTTTAATTATTAATTAATATTATACAAAAATCTGTGTCTTTTTCTGTAACAAATTGTACAATGACTTCTTCTCCTTCCTGAAGTAAGAAGTCCTCGGTTACATCGTTACCTCTGAAATGAGCGCTCTGTGCGCCTTTTCTACCACCGCTTTTATGCAATGATTAACATATAAGTTTACTAGTGAAAACTTACAAATTGGCTCTATTTGTTACTTTAAAGTAAGATTTCATTATTTAAATCCCTATTTAATCAGTTTATTGAGCTAAACGGGAATCAAACTTAATATTATCCTGGCAAAACATCTGATATGTTTGGATAGTCATAGAGCTAAAATCTTCATTATCTGTATTGTATATCATGTTTACATGTAATGTTCATTTTGGATCAATTTTTTCGACTTCGGACACGCAGCTGCGGACGAAAGCTTTAACAGTACCAAAGTAAGGGCCCAAAAAGGTCTAGTTTGTGATAAGACGTACATAATAGCTCAATTTGCTATGGAAATTGAGTTTACAAACAAAAGGCTAATCGCCTATCAAAAGTGAAGTTACGTAACTAACAATAACATTGTATATTTGGATTTAAAAAGTTTAATGGGTTAAAAATAAAATTACTAACTTTTAACCAGAAGCCAATAATTTCCTAACCTTTTATGCAAACTCGCCTTTAAGAAGAAATCGATATTGTTTGACAAGTTATTTTTATAGGTAAATGGGTATTAACCTAAAATTACTGACCTCAAAAACGAGTACTTACTTGTCGTAACAAATCAATCAAAAACTACATCACCCATTTTAAAGGCATTATTTCACCTTTCGTGTAGCATTTCTCAGATTTATCTTGAATACCCCATCAGGTAGCAAGCAGATGGCTTGAAGACAAACTTATTAGATTTCCAAAAAAAATCTTGCACGTCTATAAGTTGGTAATTCTAATTCCTAACTTAAAATGTGTTCTTTCAGTGAACGTGCGCTTCGCCCAAATGCTGTACACAGACAGCAAATACCAGGTCCTTCGTGAGGAGATGGTCAAGGCCAATACCAGGAACCTGGTGTACCACTGCCGCGCAGACAAGACTGACTGCGATGCAGCTCTGGCCAAGATGAGGTAATGAAGGAATCTACTCACTCTCAAAGGATTGTTTCTGCTCTGTTCGAAGATAGGTCCACTTAGAAGACCTTTCACCTACATACATACATACATACATATGATCACCTTTATATCCCTAGCCGGGTAGACAGAGTCACCAGTCTTGATAGACCACGCACAGCTATTTGGGTTAGTGATAGAATTGAGATTCAAATAGTGACAGGTTGCTAGCCCATCTCCTAAAAGAGGAATCCCAAGTTTATAAGCCTGTCCCTTAGTCGCCTTTTACGACATCCGTGTGATAGAGATGGAGTGGTCCTATTCTTTTTTGTAATGGTGCCGGGAACCACACCTACCTTCATGAAACATACATGGTTTTAGCTGGATTAAGTTGCCTGTTGACTAGGTAAGCAAAAACCAGGTCTAAAGAGATTGTGTAGACCAAAAATATAGTTTATCATTAACGCGCAGACAAGATTGACTTCGACGCAGCTCTGGCCAAGATGAGGTTTATCATGTTGGTTCGAATGTAATGTGAGTAAGTATTTTTATAACAATAAATCCAAATAGCTGAACGTGGCCATTCAGTCTTTTCAAGACTGTTGGCTCTGTCTACCCTGCAAGGGATATAGACGTGACCATATGTATGTATGTATGTATAAATCCTGTAATCGGGACAAACGCTTTGAGAAGTGTGGAGTGGTGAGTCAAATTACAGTTCTGTAGAGAATCATGACACTCTTTTCAGACGATCCCAAACAAAATAGGATATTAGTCAATTCTCCACCGTTTTGTTCCCTGTATTTTTTAATAAAACCGTGCCGTGTGGTTCCCGGCACAAATACAAAACAAAAAAGAATAAGACCACTCCATCTCTTTCCCGTGGATGTCGTAAAAGGCGACTAAGGGATAGGCTTTTAAAATTGCGATCCTTTTTTTTAGGCGATGGGCTAGCAACCTGTCACTATTTGGATCTCAAATCCATCATTAAGCCGAGCAGCTGAACGTGGCCATTCAGTCTTTTCTGGATTATTGGCTCTGTCTACCCCGTAAGGGATATAGACGTGACTATATGTATGTATTTAATAAAACGTCATCAACATTAACACTTACATCCCTCCTAAATGGATAACATTTTTATTATACTTGTATAAGTATAATTTATTATTTGTAAACCTCATCGACTTTTTTACAGGTATAAGGCCAGTAAACACTTCTACGCGTTAGCTAGAGCTGTGGTGGACTATGTGAAGAACAAGCGACAAGCGCGACCTACTGGTTATGTTGGTAAGAAAATAAGTGATCCAGATATGTACCAAAAATAAATAATTATAATAAATATATACAGGACAAATTACACTGATTGAGTTAGCCTCGAGGTAAGTTCGAGACTTGTGTTACGAGATACTAACTCAACGATACTATATTTTATATTAAATACTTATATAGATAAACTGGTAAAGGGTCAGGTCAAAAGTACCCGAAACCGCCGAGCTTGCATGAAGAGAGTTAAATGAATGTGGATGAAGCGAAGGAAATAGCAGAGATCGTGGCAAGTGGAAAGAGGTAGTCTCTGCCTACCCCTCCGGGAAAGAGGCGTGATTTTATGTATGTACCTATGTACGTATATAGATAAACATCCAAGACCTTAGTTGGGTTAGTACGTAGCCGGGATTTACGCCAGGAGATAAAAACTATTCCGTTCCAAATTTGTACCAAAAACATAAAAAAAAAATTTAAAAAAAAAAACAACACTTTTTACAGGAACAGCTACTTTCTGCCAAGACACGACTTGCACATCAGACACGGAGCCTGTGGTGGTGCTGGGCGGCTGCTACACCCTCGTCTCATGCGGGGGGAACATGTCCTGGCATCTGGATGCGATCACCTATAAGAAGAAACAAGACTTGTATTTATCGTAATAAAGATATTGCTGTATTTAACTTGTTTTTTTTTTATGACTACCATCATAGCGGACTCATTGATGTTATTTATTTATTAAAACTTTATGCACGTAAAATGTACAACAGGTGGACTTAATGCCACAAGGCATTCTCTGCCGGTCGAAGTGGAACTGAACTCTGTTATGTATGTTATGTACACTAACCGATGCTCTTACGGTGAGGGAAAACAACACTCCATCTCGTTCCCATGGATGTCGCAAAAGGCGACTAAGGGAAAGGCTTATAAACTTAGGATTCTTCTTTTAGGCGACGGGCTGGCAACCTGTCACTATATGAATCTCAATTCTATCATCAAGCCAAACAGCTGACCGTGGCCTATCTTCAAGATATAGACGTGACTATATGTATGTATTTATGAAGAATTATGAATATGGATGAAGGTAAATAATTATACACGGTTCATGGAAACTGGAAAGATATAGTCTCTGCCTACCCCTCCAGGAAAGATGTTTGATGTTATTTATGTTAACATTGTGCCCAAAAATGATCCTTAATAAACACAAACCTACCACAAAGTGCAAACAACCCGTAACAATTGACTAAGTGAAGTTTTCCTGAAGGTAGTATGTTATTTTCTTCGAAATATATTCGGAAATAAATTTGTATTTAAACACGACTTATTTTTTTTTAGATGTAATAATAGTGTGACGTCATAAACTCAACAAGTCATTGCGTTTTGTTTTTCGTCAACTAAGTACTCTTTAATTGTCAAAACATTAATTAAGATGTTTTTTTTTAAGATCCTTTCTTATTCATGAATTAATTTGTACATTTTTCGTAGGAAAATCCGCTTAGTATTCGTACGTCACGCGGTCGGCGACACGATTTATGTAATCACTAAAAAGTGTATAAGATCTTTTTAATGTAACCTTTTTCTTTAAGAAAAAAAAATTAAAGGTAATAAATTACAAAAAGTTTTACTTAGCTAATTAAGGCGAAGCGTGATTACCATTGCGATCTTACGAGTTCACGGTAAATCGAAATAAAAATGCGACACCACCTGTTGCATTGTGCTTTCACAATGGCCAATTCTGGCATTGTTAGCATTATCATGGTAATCTCGTTTAAAAGACCAGCTGGGTCCGCGCTGGACTTTATAGGACGTAACATGTCGCGCTGAAGTACAAGACAAAATGCTTCGCTTTGGAATTATTGTGCTGGTGATAGGATGTGCGAGGGGGGAGATCGGTGGCAGCCCGTTGATGAATAAGTGAGTGTCTCTCATCTCTGCGTGTTCCCGGTTGCACCCTCCACAGGAGTGATTCTGGACCCGGGGTCCGCCTACCGACCTTTCTCTCTCCACTTGGTCCGGTTTTCGGCGTCATCAGTTTTAAGTCCTTTGGCTCGCATATCATGTTTAGCGACGTCCAGCCAGGATCACTTCAGGTCAGGTATGACAAGTGGAAAAAGTGAGTATTCTTAACAAATATCTCCCATATTTGCGTATCATCAGTTGACCTCATGGACAAAATGTTTTAGGGCCTGGTGCTATATAATGCTATTACAACGCATCCCCCACCTCTTATCCTAGTTTCAAAATCAGTCAGAAGTATTTGATACCTAAATCTTCGTCCTCCTAGCCTTAATTCCATTTACATTGACACCTCTGGAGAAAAGCCCAGTTTGCGTCATGACATGACACTGGATTGGACAAGTCAAGTTTTTATACGAAGCCACTCCCGACAGACCAGACGCAACCTTTTCAGGGGAACTAACCCCATATTGAATCATTGTTAAAGCTACACTAGATGACTGTGTCTTTTGGATGCCTGATGCCTGATGATTGCCTGATGGAGTGATCCTACTCTAAAATTCCGGGGACCACACGGCACAGATTTAATAAAGCCAGCAAATACCTCCAATTAATTATTTTCTTTTCTTTATTCAGGTTAGTGAAAGTAAAGCCTGTGGGAAGCAACCTAAGAAGGAGTTTCGTCCCTCTCACGGAGATCCCGACGCCTCCCCCTCCAGTTACCCAGGTTACGGAATCTGCCAGAAGGCATTTAGACATAGACCCAGACGACTGCTCAAAAAGCCCGGTCAAGGAAGTCGTGTACGAAGGCGCTAAGGTCGGCATCTTTGGGGACTATTATGATGATGCAGTAGCAAAAACTGTTGCTACTGTTGTTATACCAGACCATATTGACCGTGAGTACTTTCTTTCTTTAACGGCCTTCATGTTTCCATAGAGATATTGCACACATGCACTCCGTATCCGAATTAGAGATTTGATTTTTATTGCAAACATTACTATTTATGTACTTGGCAAAAGGACTGTGAAGTCAATACGAATACCTAAGATTTGTCCCGAGGATCATAACTGTGACAAACAGGAGTATTAACCACTGCAGCAGCTTTGTGTGCGATATTCTTTTATCATAGCATAAGGTCACCCGCCGCTTCCAACATATTAAGAAGGAAATTAGACTATACAGGTCTTACAGACTGTCATAAAAATTTTCTTTGTGATCATAAAAGCCAAATGGGATCTTCTTAAATATAAACGAGTATATGTCGCGTAGAAGCGTTATCTCTCTGGTCGATGACATCGACATGTTGTAGACACTATCCCACCAACCCATGGCTTTGATAACATTCCAGTCAAGAATCACAAGAGAGATATCCTGCTCTATTTTTATGCCTTTAACAGGACATTCTTTCTTGTCTCCGTTCTGTTTAGTCTCTTCTGTTCTATTCTGTTTTTTATTATCCCTGGTTAACCATTGCTCATGAAGTACTTCATCTCCCAATCATGAATCAACAAACTAGGCCATGCGGTGCGTGTCAGTTTCGAGATGTCTTCACAGTCTTCCTACAACCAAAGTGAATCTCAACCATTTCGTTACTCGAATGAAAGAAAAACAAGTAAATAAATGCATCACAAACCGAAGTATAAGTAGACTAGCAAGAAGGTACCATTGACACTGTTGCAGTCTAAACTCGCTAGAGTTCGTCCGAATCTAATCCTTATACAAACTAATCAATCTCCGACAAATCTAACTTTTCAGGCAAGCACTTTGAAGTTACTACTCAAGTCCCATATTTCACCGTGGGCTTGATTGAAGCCATCGGATACCACCCCAGCACAGCTAAGAATGAGTACCCCCCTGAATGCGAGAAGATCTACCAGGACCACCTCGCTGATATGTACTCCGACGATACCACTGATTACTCCGATGAATCACTCGAAGTTGCCAGGTAAAAAAAAGAAAATATTTTCAATGTTGCCAGATAAACGATAAGGTTAAAATAGGAAATTTCTGAGAAGTGTGTAAATTAATGATAGCATTAGATAAGTAGTTTAAGTACTTTTAAAGAAAATGTCATTTAGTTTCCGCGTGAACATTGGAAAATCCTCTCTTAATGCATAGGTACATGAACTGACTTGCTGAATTTAAAATTTTTTGACACAGCGGTGTGATATGTTAGTCAATCAGTCAGTCAGTGTCCTCTTTTGTAAAATTAGATTTAGATTAATGATTTCATTGATTTAATTTATTATTTTTTGACGCAGAATGCCGTTGATGCCAGAAATAAAAGGAGAAGGACTTGATGAGAAGTTGGATCTAATCTACAGCGACATGGAGTGAAACGCGGGATTTTATACCTTTTATATTTTCTTACTACTTACAATAAATTATTAAAAATATATTTTGTTAATTCTCCTTCTCTTCAAAGAAGATACTTCTTTTAGACGATGGCCAAGTCACTTGTCACTACAGAATGTCACGTGGTCTTCGTGTTCCTTGCTATTGACACTGCCTATCCCGTAAGGGATAAGGATGTGGTGTATTTGTGCATAGTTCATCAATTTTTTTTTATATACATGAAAAATTACACAGATTGAATTAACCTCATAGTAAGTTCGAAACTTGTGTTACGAAATACTAACTCAACGATACTATACCTATTTTATAATAAATTAGTTAGGATACTTATAAAGATAAACATCCAAGACCCAGGCCAATCAGAGAATGTTCGTTTCTCATCATGCCCTGGCCGGGATTCGAACCCGGGACCTCCGGTGTCACAGACAAGCGCACAATCGCTGCGCCATTGAGGCCGTCAAATTAATAATCATGTAATCTCAAGTGGAAATGAATAGAACTACATCAAAGACATTCAGTCACGTAACAACTGACAAAATCTAATGAAAATCTGGAAGATTTCTGCTCTGTTTCGGAATTCAAGAGACTTTTTGTTTTCGGGAGAATCATGGAATGCCGTTGTTAGTTGGAAACCCTATTTATATATTTTTTTATTAATCTCGGGTTGGGCGCTATTCCACCAGTACCAATGGCTTTATAAACTTTACAGGTTATCGTCGCCGAATCAAGGGTGGAGTGCGTTGCTCTTTAGACACACTTTCTTTACAAAATCTCTAGTTCTGTATTACTCAACCCCGGAATTAGGAGAGGCTGATGATGTTACGCCTTAAGTAGCCAGTTCGATCTAATATGTCATCCTGAAGACCTTTAGTTTTTGTCTAGATTGACAATAATTACCTATTAATAAATTAACGTCGTTTATGAGAACACTGCGTTGCAGTTTGTCAGCCGCTTCTATATAGGTATTTACGGTTTGATTAGAAGCCGTACATTTTAAAGTCTTCAAAGACTTCTTTGCGAGACTGTTGACTCTGTCTACTCAGCAAGGAATATAGACATGATTATCGTATGTATGAACGTACTAAATTTAATTTAGTAAGTATTGTTAGACGTTATTACGAGATTCTTTGTATGTAAATAAATTGATTTGATTACGCTGAGATTTTGTTGGCCTACTGGTCCAGTGACCTTCGTAGGAAGTGGTGTCACTTAGGGCTGGTAAGAGTGGAACATGAGCAGGACTCCTTCTCAATCACCGGGACGTTCTAGGCAATGCCTAAACACTTCAAACTGAAATGGAGGATACAGTGAAGGGAGTTGAAGGAGGTCTACGTGATATCTATACTAATATAATAAAGCTGAAGAGTTTGTTTGTTCGAACGCGCTAATCTCAGTAACTACTGTTTCGAATATAAAAATTCTTTTTATGTTCAATATACTATTTATCTTTAATGAAAGGCTTTAGGCTTTTAGGAGCTGCAACTATTAGGAGCGAAGAAATTATGGAAAATGTGAACAAAACTGGGAAAATCATTTCTCCTTGAGGGCTTCAATGATGCCCAAAACAACTATTCCACGCGGACGGAGTCGCGGGTACAGCTAGTTTGTTAGATAAAGGGTTTATAAGAAGTGTTGCCACCGGGACATTCTGGGCATTACCCTTCAAACTGAAATGGAGAAAACAGTGGAGAAAGTTGAAGGAGGTCTCCGTCATATTTGATGGAAGGGTAAGAAGTATTTATTTATTTATTTAAAACTTTATTGCACAAAACAAAAATGTACAAAAGGCGGACTTAATGCCGTTTGGCATTCTCTACCAGTCAACCAGCTGCCCAAACAGAAAAACTTTAAATTGGTGGTGCGATAAAGTGCACATGCATACTGAAAAATACATACATTACAAAAAAATGCATAAATAAAGATACATAATATATATTATAAATACATATACAAACATAAAATATCAAAATAGGATTTACGATTTAGAAGTGCTGATGATATTAAAAAAAAAATATTTTTTTTTTAATTTTATATTACAAATACAAACTAATACACAGATTTCTACACCGGGCCGGCCTGTAAGTTGAACTTATTGGGCAACTTTACATCTTTGTCTTTCTCTTCGAAAAGCTCCTCCGTATCGTCATCATCAAAATCGTCCATGTCGAGAGGATTTCTGTAATTTAAATGTTTTAAATTTATATGAAAAAAGCGAATTTTCAGAACAAACTTATCTTAAGTAACTAACTTAAAGTGAAAACTTACTTGTTCCAATCGATTTTGTGCCTTTTCCTGAAAAAAAAAAATATTTTTTTAATTTTAAAACAATTTTTGTTCACGTCAGATTAGACACAGCGTTACCAGCAAATACAGTAATTTATCTACAATAACCGGGATATGAGTCGAATAAAAATGTCGTCTTGTATACTCAAGATAGTCTCTTACCATAGCCCCAACTCGATTTCACATCCTCTCTTTGCATGTCGAGTCCTTGCTGGAAGTAATTCTGACCCTCTATGACCACGGTTAACGAAACCAAAATTAGTCTGGTTACGCACTCTCGACTTGGGGGTTGTATATACATCAATGCCTCATGTCATGTTCTAGTCAGTTCTCGGGTTTACCTGTTAGTGGCTATGTAATCCTGGTCCATGTACTCCTCAGAGACCTCTACGGACAGGGGCTGCCCGCGGTGGTCTTGTAGGATTCCGAAGTAGCGAGGGGCTCGGGTCACGGAGAAAAGGACAGCTAAAGTACACATATAATTAAATATAATATTAGCCGTTTGCCGTATGGTTCCCGGCACCAATACAAAAAAGAATAGGACCACTCCATCTCTTTCTCATGGATGTCGTAAAAGGCGACTTAGGGATAGGCTTGCAAACTTGGGATTCTGTTTTAGGCGATGGGCTAGCAACCTGTCACTATTTGAATCTCAATTCTATCATTAAGCCAAATAGCTGAATGTGGCCATTCAGTCTTTTCAAGATTGTTGGCTCTGTCTACCCCGCAAGGGATATAGACGTGACGATATGTATGTATGTATGTATAATATTACATCTTACGATTTTTTTAAGATATAGTATTGGCCCTTTTAAACCTGATACTTAGATATTTTAAAAAATAGTGCCCCAGAATATAAGGTCTACCTTATTTTGACGCCAGACCATGATGCTAGTTGCCAAATCATAAGTTTTATAAGATTGCGTTTGTAAAACAAAATTAAACCAGAAATAAAAGAAAATGACAGGAAATTTCTCTTGAGCCCCAAAACTGAGAGTTCAACTTGGAACGACCAAAAATGAGAAAAAGTGATTTATCATAAGCTGAATATACTTACAGTCATCTAATGCATTTAACCCTCTAATTGCAATGCACAATACTATCAAAGTAACGTGTAATTTTAACTTCGTTTCGGACATCTTGATTTAAATATATTAAAGCGACAATAACACCAAATCAACTATAAATGTAATTATTAAAATTGCCGCTCTTAAAAGCTTGGACCACATTAATAGAATTGTCTTTTTGTTTCTGTTTCTATTCCAAGTGAAGTTCAGACTACTAAAGCCTATTAGAGCGAGTACTTCACAAAAGAAGGTATTAGTTAGTTCAAATGTAGTTACCAAGCTTCCGTTGGTAGAAAGTTTGCAAAATAAGGCCTTATTTTGTAAATTAACAACTATTGTTCAACATTGTTTCCTTTCAGCGAAATTATGCAAGAGCAAAGCAAAAACGTGAGGAAACAAATCTTTTACTGAAAGGGTTTTAATTACGTATAATTATCACCATCTTCCTATCACTAATCCCAGTTAGCCTCCTCACCTCTATAGAGAGTCACCAGGGATGCACATATGACCACGACCCTGGATTAGGTTAGTCAGGTTCCTGACGATGTTTTCGTTCACCATAAGAGCATGGGTTAGCACTCATCTTGGCATTCCCAGTTGCACCCTCTTTTGGTCGTGCACTTTAACACTTCGAACACTAAAGCACTCAATTACCTAATCAATCGTGTGTCTACGTATGTATTTATACAAACTTGCACGCAAGAACATCAATTAAAACTAACATTAAAAATCTCCCTGAGAAATCTAAGAAGGTTCGCGACACACAGTACTTAATTGAATCAACTCTATAAGTTATTGCCATTCTATCATTGTAGCTGCTACACGGCAACAGATTGGTATGCGCCAGTTAGCAATATTGTTAGGGTTCCGTGCAAAATTGATTAAAATAGTTGAATATTTGAAATATGTTTACATCTCATTTTTTTATTCTGTGCCTTCTGTGTCATGTTGCAATGTCCGTGATGCCGCAATTGAGTTCTGGCTGAAAACAATTCTGAATGTGTTCACTGAGCTTAGCTTTATCATTGAGCTGGTGTTGAATTCTTATCTAATAATTCTATACATCTATAGATTTCTCACACATGAAGCCGCCTCTCTCCCGTGGGGTAAGCGTGAGTACAGACTACATATACCACTTGCCACGATCCCGGTAACTTCTTCGTCCACATTCATCAAATATATTTTCAAGCAACATCGTCCGTTTAGGGTACCTACACTTCATCTGATTTTTTTCTAAGACGTCCCCGATTTTAACAGGGTACGTTCATTTAGGCCTATCCTTTACAACGGTCTCGTGTACATTTGCCTTTATGTTTGCTTATATTTTTATTTTATCCGGAACCCTTGCTACGGACGCCACTCACACTTGCCATGTTTTTGCTGTCCCTACATAAGGACATGCGTAGGGTCCCACGGGCTCTCGGCGCAGGCATCCAGGCAACCTAAATATGAGACCTAATGCTGATACCGTTGGTACTTTCTCATATTAATGGGAAACATTGAGGCGAGCTCATTAAATTCTTCTATGCTTTTGTTTATAAAAGGTTTCTATCGAATTGTGAGATATATCGATATTTTTACAGGAAAACAGATGATGAAAAAATAATGTACCTACCCTCTGTTAGCGATAATTAATTTAATTTAGTTGATTTTAGTTGACTGTTTCATAAATATTAATCATTTTTTCACATGTAAGTGACGTCATGGCTTTTTGAGACAAAGTTCTTTAAACCAAAAATAACTTTTGCTGATAATTTGGCATAGGTACTGATAAACATGCAAACATACATATTTTTATTCCATTAGGGTTAGATTGAGCCAATTTGTAGTGTAAAAACCTGACTAGCCCAATCCAAGATCATGGTGAGAAGTTTCACTTCCAATAAAACACCTGACTCCTCTTCAGAGAGTTGAGGATGTTACCGGGTTTAAAGCCAGGAAAACAGGAAGAAGAACAGCTAAGTAAAAAAACATGGATTGTCGTGTCTAAAGCATGGCACAATATTAATCTATACTAATATTATAAAGCTGAATAGTTTGTTTGTTTGTACGCGCTAATCTTAGGAACTAAGTACTGGTTATACTTGAAAAATTATTTTAGCGTTGAATTTAATTAATGGCATTTAGCACCATATAACATCACATTACAACTATACGAGCAAAGAAATAATGGGAAATGTAAAAAAATCCTTGAGGGTTTCAATGATGCCCAAAATAACTATTCCACGCGGACGAAGTCACGGGCACAGCTAGTTTTTTATAACGCACGGGTAGCATTTAAAGATATAGACGAAGACACAAACCCTCTTACCACCATTTCGAATAGGAACGCTTTCCGAGCTAAGCGTATACCTACAAACAGACAAAGAAAATTGGGGGACTTTACTTTTTAATATGTGGTGATTCAGCAGCACTTATCACTGTGATCTAATAAATTTATAAATAAATATAACCTATACGGGAAAAATTACACAGATCGAGTTAGCCTCGAAGTAAGCTCGAAACTTGTGTAACGAGATACTAACTCAACGATACTATATTTTATAATAAATACTCATATAGATAAACATCCAAAACCCAGACATCTATCAACACACATAGTTAATTACGTCTAAGAGCTAACAGTCTTCAGAAGACTGGTACGCCACATTCAACTGTTTGGCTTAATGATAGAATTGAGATTCAAATAGTGACAGGTTGCTAGCCCATCGCTAACAAGGTTGAAAAAAAAACAAACAGTGATTCCTAGCAATATTTTTAATATCTACTAATCATAAGTTACTTATAAAACAAGTTGCCTTCCCCACCCCACAGCCGACGGCCTCCATAGCCAATCAGCTCTTGTCTAAGAGAATTATACTTCTTGAAGAACAGCTTCTTAAGGATCCTCTTTCTCCTCTTGTCCTCCTTCAGGCACGACTCCAGCTTGTCCATGCATACATCTTCCCTGAAAGCAAACTTTATTGAGCCTTAAAAGCACAATAGATTAACTTGTGGTTAAGGCCGTGTGGTTCCCGGCACCATTACAAAGAATAGGACCACTCCATCTCTTTCCCACGGATGTCGTAAGAGCCGACTAAGGGATAGACTTGGGATTCCTCTTTAATGTAAATCCCTGCCAATCTAAGGTCTGCCGCGCCGATGGATGCATGGCTAGGGGCGAGCCTAGTCTCGAGCGTGCCACTTCCGCCATGGGGTTGGGCGACCCCCAGGTAATGGCTAGCCTTACCCTGGCATGCGGGGCTCTGCTGGGGCGGACAAAATTTTTCCCTAGCGTCTCGTGGGAATCGCATTATGAACCTTAAAAAGCATATAAATGGCGGCGATGGTGTCCGCACCCCATCACGTCTCGTTCCCGGCGGGAGCGGTATGCGGTCTGCTGAAAGCCGCTTTGCGACGATGAATGTAAGAGGAGGAATGAAGGATAAGATTGAGGAAGTATGCCAGATGATGGATGAAAGACGTTTGGATGTGTTGTGCGTGAATGAAACGAAGCGGAAAGGATGCGACGCGACGCAGCACGGCCCTTACACGGCGTATTGGTCTGGAATTTCCAGTACCAGCCGTGGCTGTCAAGGGGTCGGTCTAATTCTTTCTGCACGAATGGCTGAGTGCGTGAATGAGTATGAGTGTGTCAGCCCTCGTCTTCTATGGATTAGGCTGAAAGTTGGAATCACTCGGATCTTCGTCCTAGGTGTTTATGCACCTTGGGATGTGGGTTCGAGGGGTACAACATCAGCAAAAAGCGAAAACGAGGAGTTCTGGAATAGTGTAAGAGAAGTATTGAAAGTTACCAAGCCAAATGAGAAGATTATTATGTTAGGTGATTTTAATGGATGGGTGGGTGTAAAGCGTGATGGATATGAAAAGGTGCTTGGTGCGTTTGGTGACGAAAAGGTGAATGATAATGGAAGAAGTGTATTAGAAATTTGTCTAGAGTGGGATCTTTTTGTGTCGAACTCAATGTTTCAACATAAAGAGATCCACACCTACACAAGAGTGGAAGGTATTTTAAAAAGTATGATAGACTTTGTGATTGTAGATGAAAGATTGAAGAACAAAGTGCTGGATACCCGTGCATATCGTGGTGCTGGCATTGACTCGGACCATTTACTGGTGATATCCCGGATAAGGGGTATCTTCAATCGCTGGCGGCACAGGGTAAGGGAGCAAACCAGCGCTTTGGAAAGAGTAAAAGTAGAAAATTTGCAAGATATGGATGTAGGTAAGAAGTATAATAATAGACTGAAGGATGAATTTGAAGATTTAGAGGAAATGAGCGATATTGAAGATGGATGGAAGAAATTTAAAGAAAGAATTGTGAAAGTAGCTGTTGAAGTGTGTGGTGTAAGTAGAAGAAGGAAAGGAAAAAATCACAAAAATGCGTGGATGAGTAAAGATGTGCAAGAACTTGTGCGATTAAAGAAGAAAGCATGGCTGGATTTGTTAGCAGCAAAAGCTAACTTAAGAATGCAAGAGGTTATAGATGAAGATGTGAATGAAGCACGTAAGGAATATAAGAAAATGAAAGATTTGGTTAAGAAAGCTGTGATTAGAAAGAAAGAAGAGTATAAAGAGGATTTTGATAAAAGGCTATCAGAAGACTTTCAGTCAAATCTGAAAGTATTCTGGAAATCCGTAAGGTCAGCCCGAGGAAATACTATAACCAGAGAGCTGACTAGGATCAGATGCCAGGATGGTAGCGTTGTGAAAGGAGAAGAATGTGTACTAAAGATATGGAAGGACTATTTTGAAAGTTTATTTGAAAAAAAGGAAGGAAATAAGAAAGATTTCTGCTATAGCGAAGAAAAAGAGAATGAGATGGAAGGCGAAATTGAAATGTTCGAAATTGTGGAAGCACTTAAGAGTATGAAAGCGGGAAAGGCTGCTGGGTGTGATAGAGTGTCGGTCGAGATGCTTAAAGCAGGAAAAGGCGTAGTAGCTAGTCAGTTGTACTGCCTTTTCAATTTGTGTTGGAGAAGCGGCCGAGTACCAAAAGATTGGTGTAAGGCTGTTATCGTGCCACTTTACAAAGGAAAAGGGTCACAGCTGGACTGCAAAAATTATCGTGGTATAAGCCTGCTTAGCGTCGTCGGCAAATTGTATGCTAAGGTATTGATTAATAGAGTCAGGAATGAAACTGATGACAAAATATGGGATGCTCAAGCGGGATTTCGAAAGGGAATGGGATGTACTGATCAGGTCTTTTCCTTGCGGTGCATAGCCGAAAAGTTTTTGGCCAAGAGTCAAAAAGTCTATTGCACATTCGTAGATCTGGAAAAGGCCTATGACAGAGTTGAGAGGAATGAATTGTGGTCAGCACTTTCTATGCATGGGGTGAGCAGTCTCTTAATACGAGCACTGAAATCCTTATATGAGGATTCGAGTGCTTGTGTCAGGATAAACGGAGCGCACACTGAGTGGTTTAAGATTGAGAAAGGCGTTAGGCAAGGATGTGTTGCGTCACCGTGGCTGTTCAACCTATTTATGGATAGCTGTTTGACAGATTTGAAAGAGTCTAAAAGTGGATTAAGGATGAATGAGTTACTCGTCAAATGTCTGCTCTATGCCGACGATCAGGTTATACTGGCGTCATCAGCGGAGGAGTTACAGGAGATGGTAAACTGTATGCATGAAGCTTTAAAAGAGAAAGGAATGAAAGTGAACGTAAGTAAAACTAAAACACTGGTTTTTGAAATGGAGAAAGAAATGACAGCATGTAATATTTTGATTGGAGGAGAAAAAGTGGAGCAAGTGAAAGAGTTTGTATATCTAGGATCAAAGTTTACATCAGATGGCAAGTATGATAGTGATATTGAAAGGAGAGTGAACGCGGGGAACATGGTGAATGGAGCTTTGCATGCCTTTGTGAGCAGTCAGAAACTATCCAAAAAGGCTCGACTGGCTGTGCACAGGGGCGTGTTGGTCCCGACATTAATGTATGGGAGTGAAAGTTGGGTATGGCAAAAGAAGCATGAAAGCAGAATAAATGCAGTGGAAATGAGAGCGTTAAGGAGTATGATGGGTGTGAAATTGAGTGACAGGATAAGGAACAGCGTGATAAGGGAATGTTGTGATGTGAAAGAAGATGTAGTTACAGGAATAGAAAAGGGTATGTTAAGATGGTTCGGTCATGTGGAGAGGATGAATGAAAGCAGGTTGACTAAGCAGATATACAAGGAGAGTGTGGAGGGAAAGGTCGGAGTGGGAAGACCTAGACGAACGTATCTTGATCAAATTAAGGACGTCCTGGTAAAGGGTCAGGTCAAAAGTACCCGAAACCGCCGAGCTTGTATGAAGAGAGTTATGAATGTGGACGAAGCGAAAGAAGTATGCAGAGATCGTGGCAAGTGGAAAGAGGTAGTCTCTGCCTACCCCTCCGGGAAAGAGGCGTGATTTTATGTATGTATGTATGTATGTATAGATTAACTTAATGCTAATAACATTCAATAGTGTTATGTAAGGATCGTAGCAAGTAGAAATCCATAGTCATTGCCTACCCCAATGGGAGACGTCTATATCCCCTACGGGCTAAACAGAGTCTTAAAAAGACTGATTGACCACACTCAGCTTTTTGACTTGATGATAAAATTGAGATCCAAATAGTGACACGTTGCTAGCCCATCGCCTAAAATAAGAATCCCAAGTTTATAAGTCTATCCCTTAGTCGTCTTTTACGACATCCATGGAGAGAGAAGGAGTGGTCCTATTCCTTTTTTCAATTGGTGCCGGGAACCACACACCAAATACAATTTCAACAAATATTATTGGGGTTATATCTAATTTGCCAAAAAGTTGGAAACTACAAACTACCTAGGCAAGAACAGAACGGAAAGTTCTTCAAATCCGACACAGCTCTTGTATACTTACTTATAATTCTGATCCAAAAGCAACTGCACAGGCTCTGTCTTGGTGAACTTGTCCGGCAGACGAGATCCCGGGGGCAGCTTCGCGAGCTCTTTCATTATGCCCATAATTGTGTTCTCAAGCTGAGCCAGTTTTGAAACCATCAGCCTTTTTATTACCTGTAGAAAACATTAAAGAGGCGTGATTTTATGTATGTATGTATGATACATACATAAAATCACGCCTCTTTCTCGGAGGTGGAGGCAGAGACTACCTCTTTCCACTTGCCACGATCTCTGCATACTTCCCTCAATTGTCTTTTACGCCATCTACGAAAATGTAGTCCTATTCTAAAACTACAAGGCAAATCTTTTATACCTTGATGAAATTGGGGATGTTTCTGATAGATAGCTAAAAGCTTGACTTCACACAATCCCAACATTTGTTAAGGGTATCCTAATGCCTTATTAACTACTTATAATACAGTTTTGACAAAGTGAGAATTATGGGAAATATTTTTTTAGGTTACTCTCATCCGGACGGTTAAGAATCATTCATACCGTCTACTTCATTCTGTGCCGGGATCAAAATACCGGGGTCGACGTCCCGTCACCAGGGCGGATGGGGGACTCATTTTTTTCGTGAAACGTCAAACGAAACGATAATTATTCCAAGTACATAAGAATACTATGGATTAAGCATGACAAAAATGTAATGTAAACTTTTATCTATGCCTTTTGTCTCCATATAAATCGTTATAGACGTGTTAGTATACAAGGATTAGATATTCTTCTTTTAGTCGATGGGCTAGCAACCTGTCACTATTTTAATCTCAATTCTATCATTAGACCAAGCAGCGGAAGGTGGCCTTTGTCAGTCTTTGTCAGCAGTCTTATGAAGACTGTTGGCTCTGTCTACCCCGCAGGGGATATAGACGTGGTTGTATGTTATGTTATGTACAAGGAATCTGACCTTTCCACATCGGTTGCCGGTCTTGCATGGAGTCCTGAATTTCTTGCCAAGGTCCATGGTTGGCAGGTTCTGGATGGCAGAGATCACATTACCCAGAGTCCCCGTCTGAGTCTTATCAGCTAAATTATTAACATACAAAATAATAAATAATAATTAGTCAAAATAATTGGTTAAAGAGATACCTAACAAACAAACTTACTTTCGCATTTATAGTATTAGGTACATAGTAGGAATTATAAGGTACTTAGTTGAGAGTAAGTTACTACTTACTACATCTCAAATGCTGTTTTATCTTAAAGAACCGAACTGCTCTGTAAAAAAAGTTTATTAGTAGCAGCAGTCCTAATGGTTACCACTTTTAATCTACTATATCACTGTTTGGTGATAAAAGACCTTAGTTATTGAGCCTAATGTAACTTTGGGAAGTTGTTGGTATTGGAATATAATAGTTACGATAGGCACTATTGGTATGAAAAGTATAGAACTTTACGGATACGCACCCATTTTGCCTTTTCTGCTTGCTGATTTATCATCACGACTTTGGGCGTTCACTATTGAACTGAAAATTACTAACATTGAAATCGAAATTATCTGAAGGGAACAGCATTTTTTAACAACCATTTCTGTTACTAAGACTAACGCCGAATAAGGCTGTCTTCTGAAATTTCCTTCAGATGGATTGAAAGCCGGAAGTTTAGTAAATAAGCCTCTTAAAGTACACAACTTTAGGACTAAACGGGCGTTACGTCAGAATGTTTATAAATAAAATGTGATAAGAACGAAAAAGCAATTTCATAGCGGTTTTGATCACGTGTAACAACTACTATATCATGTTCTTAAAACAATCTTTGTTCATGGTATAGTTTCCTTGGGACTCGATTGCTGTAGTTATATAAAATTGATGGTAGAATGGACCACCGTTGGTGATGAATCCTCCTATATATATCCAGGTTACACTCTCCCCAGTAAGATCTGGGATCTAAAACTGGAAATGTCGGAAAACTACTTCGAACGACTTCCTTCCTATCGACCCGGAACAGAGGAACCTAACCCTGCTTGTAATAGTATAGCAGTAAATCTACGCCAATTTTTATTAAAAAAAATAATGAAATATCAATTTTATTATATTTCATCAATTTTTCAGGGATCATTTATCAAAAGTGCCATGAACAGAAATCTTAATCACTAGATATATTATGTATCTTTTTATTCCTCCTGGCTTTAGTCCCGGTTGCATCCTCACCACTCTGTATAGGAGCCCGGGGTATTTCATAGATTATTTATTAGACTAGATTGGCTGAGTCAGGTTTTTATACGAAGGGGACGACCTTTCTCTGCCGGCTGTCGTGAGACAGATGGTCGACAGCGAGAGGTCGTGGACAGCAGTGCAGACCTTTGCGGAGAGCGTCATGCTTCGCAAAGAGGCGGCGGAAAGGGTGAGAGAGGACACGTTCGACCTCCCCATACCTACTCCGCCGGCGCACTGGGCGCAGGAGGCGGGCATACGCCCTGCACCTGCTGCCCCCACAATAAGGGCCGGTCGGTTGGCGGAAACGGGACTCCGCTGCCTGGCGAAACGGCCCTGGGTTGAAGGCGCGCTTGTGCCAGACGCGCCCTCCCCTAGCGGGTAGCGGCCGAGCCGAGGCCGCCGTGAAAGCGGCCGCCGCGTCAGGAATATGAGCGAGGGCAGCTCACACTCCTGGCAACAAGCGGTAGGCGATGGCACCGTGCGGTTTTAGTGGGTTCAAGCCCCACATAACCCGTCCGGCTTCCCGTAGCCGGCCGGGTAGACGAAGGTCTTTCTACACGTAAAAAAAAAAAGGTTTTTATACGAAGCGACTCCAATCTGACCTCCGCAACCTTTGAAGGTAAACCTATATTGGATCCATGGTAACACATCCAGTTGCCTGAATGTGCAGGTTTCATCACGATGTTTTCCCTCACCGTAACCGTATACATTTCTGTGGTATGTATGTTACTTATGATAAGAAGATCGATCCCATTTCATTCTTGCTCGATTTTTTTAATGTTAAAATAATTGCCACTGTCAATGTCCACTCTAGTCTTGACAGTGACAGTATAATTTTGAAGGTAATTATGATTTGTTTTTTAGATAGCTAAAATACCTAGTACATAAATATTTATACTTATTTTCTTCTTTATCTTTCATCTAACATTTGCCATAATTTATTGAAAATTAACTGATATAAATAGTTTAGTATTTTTTAACCATATGGTACAAATTTAAAAAATAAATGGAGACAGCTGACGAAAAATTAACTGGTGAAAAAAATGGGTTAACAAATGGAATCACGAAGGATGTGGATAGCAGCTATTTAAATTGGGCAGAACATATCACAATTATTGATTTAAGTAACAAGAATTTAAAGAATATTGACGAGAAAACTAAGTTCCCGCCGAATCTCTATGACTTGAGTTTGTCTCATAACAATTTGTCGGAAGTGCCTAATGTAGTGTTAAAACTTGATAAAATAAGGCATTTGGATCTTTCATATAACAGTATTACGTACTTTGATGATACACCTAGTTTCTGCCATACTATTGAGGCTCTAAACCTTTCATGGAACCATTTGGCTGGACCACCTTATTGGGTTTGGTTAGAATCACCAAAAAACCTGTCAGAATTAAATTTGAATTATAATGTTAACATAACAAACTCACTAACTGATATCTATATTGAAGAGTTATTAAATTATTCTGTTAAAGTAGCAAATATTAAAATAGCTAATTGTAGATTGCATACAAATGTAGACCTTATATGCACATTTGAAAGAGCAAAATCACTAGAACTTGGAGTTGCTAATTTCAGCAGCTTTTGTAACGTTCTTGAAGAAATACCATGCATAGGTCTAGATAAATGCTGTGATATAGAAAGGCTGAATCTACAAAATACTAGAATATATAATATTAAAGCAAATATAGACATGTTTATGCATCTTGTTGAAATTGATCTATCAATGAATAATATAGGGGGTCTACCGAAGGAATTTTGTAATTTAGAGAAATTAGAAATATGCATATTGTCTTATAATAATTTGTTGTACTTACCTGATGATATTAACAAATTGAAGAAGTTAGTTCGTCTTCACATGGATAACAATGAACTTTGCATGTTACCTGATAGAATTATTGAATTGAAAAGCTTGGAATTTGTTGATTTGTACAATAATTGCTTAAATGAAGTGCCTGATGAAATACAGAATGTGAAAGAGTTGGATCTGGCGCAGAATTACTTTGATGAACCTGACAATGAGGAGTATTTGGTGAAGAAGGAAAAGTTAAGAATCAATATCACTGATAGATATGATGGAAGGTAATTTTTTCCGTCTTTGTTACAATAGTCATCATTGTTATGATGCTAAGATAAGAAGTCTCAAAGGGTAAAATAAATTAACAAAGGGCAAATGCTCCTTGCAAATTTTAATCATTAATCCAACCCAGTTTCGCCTTTAAAACATAGTTGAATTCAAGGGTAAAACAGAAAAAATAGCAGTACTCAATTACATACATACATATATATGGTCACGTCTATATCCCTTGCGGGGTAGACAGAGCCAACAGTCTTGAAAAGACTGAATGGCCATGTTAAGCTATTTGGCTTAATGCTAGAATTAAGATTCAAATAGTGACAGGTTGCTAACCCATCGCCTAAAAAGTAATCCCAAGTTTGGAAGCCTATCCCTATCCTATCCTAGTACTCAATTTATGAATTATATTAAGAAAAATGAAAAAAGAAAAATATCGAAACACATCACAAGCACGCTGATCACTAAACCTTCAATTAAATATAAATTTTTATATGTTTTTTAATACATTATATTGTTTGTATGTAATTGTATTTTATGTCAGGAATAAATAAATAAATGTAAATAAATAAATAAATAATAAATAAATAAATTTTATTTAGGTAAATTGTGTTTACAATTTTTAAACAGGTGTTGAAGCCTACTTTTAAGTTATGGAATACTTGTACCAGTAGACTCCGTTCTTCCGTATCAATTAATGTTTAATTTACCTAAGGTGAACCAGATATAGTAAGGGTCAAATTGAACAGAACAAAAGCAAAAAGAACAAAATTAAATTACATATCAACATAAGTGAGCGGGCGCGCGCGCCTGCTAGTGTGTGTGTGTGTGTGTGTGGTGTGTGTGAGTGTGTGGTGTGTGTGTGTGTGTGTGTGTGTGTGTGTGTGTGTAAATGTATAAGATAATTTATAAGCAATAAAATTTATTTGACTTGCCAAGAGTCATCTGCCACTCTTTTGCCATAATATCATTCCTGTTTCTATTCTACATCAATATTTTTTTTATTATTATTTCAGAAAAGTGGAAAGAGTAAGACAGGATAGTGAGCATTCTAATGATATAACTGATGATGAAGAGGAATTCTTGAAGAGTATAGAAGAAAACAACAAGACAGGTGCTTTAATTTGATATTAATTGATTAATAAAATTCATTTATTCAGTGACCATTGACTCATTTTTGTTAGTAACAATACACTTTAATGATATGATTATTGCTTCAAATTAAATGTTTTATTTGTAGAAGTATAATATTTACAAAATTATAAGAGTAATGAGAGATAATTTAAAAATTCATAGATAAACGGCAACCTTTTTTAGGAATTAAAGAGTAGTTTTACAATTTTTAAGATGTGGGTTTAGCTATGGGCACCCGATCCAGCAATTAGCCCCGTGAGGATAGCGACCTACTTGGTGAGCGCTGACGTAGATCAAAGGCGAAGACACGGGATGCGCGCGCGCTTGTATGTCGTCACACTTAATTACTCAGTATTTTTTTAAGTTTGTATATACATATTTTATTTTATGTACCACTTATGATCGAAATAATTTACAGTATATCAACAATATGACCCTCCGAGCTCTCCTGAAGACTGGGACTCTGACAAATATTGGGTGCCTTGTTCCGAACTCCACTGTACCACACCCTCACTCTCTCCCTGGATGTTCTACGTCAAACAGAAGATGGCCGAAGGTAACTTCTGCCCGATGGACGCTCACACAGTGCCGATTGTGGAATTAGTGAAATATGAAAATAAGTGCAATCCCAAAGTATGGGTGGAAGTTGAAGGACAATTTGATGATTATTCCGATGATGATAGCTGATGGTACTTTTACTTTGTAGATAAAACAATAATTGTTACATTGTGACTTGTTAGGAATTAAGTTAAAATATAACATACTACTAATAAGATGAATGGGAAAAATTTGTTTGTCATGATGTCAGTATGGATGTTTGTTACTCTTTCACACAAAAAACTACTGAACCGATTACGATGAAATTTGGTATGTAGGTAGCTGAAGGCCCAGAATAACTCATAGGCTAATTTTTATCCCGGAGTTCCAGCAGATGAAGTCGCAGAAATCTAGTAGAAAATAATTTATTGGGAAGGGAAAAGAATATTAGTCTATCACATTACACCAGTGTCGTTATACGTACCTTTGCCAGCAATGAAGTTTTAGTATTCAATCCATTGCACACTTGCAGATCACTTAAGAAATCCAATTAATATAATAAATGCGTAAGTTTGTAACCATATCGTGTGTGCGTGTTTGTAAGCCTTGCACGCAAAAACTACTGCACAGTTCATGAAACTTTGCGGTATTATAGCTTAGACATTAGAATAACATAAGATGAAATGTATGGAAATTTAAGGCGGAGACGCGGGCAACAGCTATCTTATAGTACAGGGCATGATACTTGTTAGTGTATGACAGACTTTTTGGTTGAATTTGATGCTGAAAATTGTCCAATATTTGTAGGGAACAACACAGATTCTGTGGACAGAAATTGTTACCCTGTCAGGGAGGCATAATGCATGGGTCATAGTTAGATAAATATTTTATTTGTAGATAAACACATATGAGGTGATATCAAAATAAGTTTATTAATAAATTAGTAAAACAACCACGCATGTGTGTATATGCTGCAGCAATATGAAAGTTAGCTAATATTATAGTAAACTAGAGGCCGCCCGCGACTTCGTCCGCATGGAAACCCTATCAATCCCGCGGGAACTCTGGGATAAAAAGTAGCCTATGTGTTATTCTGGGTCTTCAGCTACCTACATACCAAATTTCATGGTAATCGGTTCAGTAGTTTTTGCGTGAAAGAGTAACAAACATCCATGGGTTTCGTACTCAGGTTCGAATGACGTTAGCTCGAAGCTCGATACCTCGATGTCCCTACCTCGATGGTATGCTTTGTCGAAGGGTCATTACCTCGAAAGATCACTACCTCGAAAGATTTTTACCTCGACGGGTTTCTGCCTCGACTGTACGCTACATCGATGGCTTGTTGTATCGAAAGGTAATCAAAACCACATCTAATAATAAAATGATAACTACTTAGTGGTAATCAACAATGTTTATTATTATTTGTTTACAAATTAAACATGAAATAAAAAAGACTTATTTCTACTATGATTTATGTAACTAACTTAGCTAATCAACAATTGAATCAAGACATTAAAAAATGCCTTTTACTGAGACAGTAACAATCATACTCCTTTTAATTTTAATAATTTAAATCAAATAATACGTAAATCTTCATCTTTTTTAACGTGAACATATTAAAATGATGTACAATTTGCAATAGAACGCAAAAACTCTTTTAATTGCATTTGGTCTCTGTTCCTACAAATTTGTGTAATTGCAGTTTGTAATTTTTTCTTTTTCTTTCTCGGGGGTGTTTGGTCCACACACGAAAGCGATTTTTCAACAATGTGATTTGTATTAATTTGTTCCTTAATAAGTTCGCGAACAGTCGCATAAAGTCCAAGACGCCCATTATTCAGTAAACAGTTCCATCGCCTGTGCCAGCCTTCCACATTATTTTGAGTTCGCGGCAACCCTAGTTCGTTGTTTTGGTGAACAGACCAAAAGTGCGGTGGAAATAAAGGTTGTGATCTGGTAATTGTAATCGTAGTTCCTCCTCCTCCTAGTGACTTTCTTCTGCCACAAACGTAATATGTTTCGAACCACTCCGTTAAGGGCTCTGCTTCCTGAGGCAAAACTTCTTCTTTTAGCATATGAAACGCTGTCGGAATATCATCTGGCGGCAAATATGCCAAGGCAACTAGTTGTCGTAAGCTTACAGCAAAGTTACTATCTTGTCCGTAGCGCACCGATAATCCAAACTCTTGTATTCGCCTCCATACGTTTTGTCCTAAATGAAATAAACATCCGTTATGAAGAGCGTCCGGAAATTCAATTCTAACCGCGTTAATAACGGCTATTTCAAAATCCGTCATTATATGATTCGGGTTTAATTGAAACCCCTCTTCAGCTGCGTAAGATTTCAGTTCTTGAAAAAGGTGCATGTATGCACTTTCAGTTTTTGACGTCATTAAACAATACATCAAAGGCACAATTTTTCTGTGATCATCTATTCCAATAATACCGTGGATGGAGTATATCTGTTGAAATATCCAAGGGCAAGTTTTAAACGTACCATCCATAATCCAAATTAATGATTCATGTAAAATCTTTATATTTTTTTTTGTACAAAAAATTATTATTCGCTGACCGTCATCAAATGATAGATCGCGAGCCAAGAATGCTTCACCAGCGGCTGTCTTATGATTATCTGGAAAGTCAATTTCGTCCAATGTGGATGGTTCTTTTGGCTTGTCCTTAGCCCGAGCACGTTTCACAATTTGTCTTAATGCGTTTTTGTTACTTATAGAGCATGCACTTGTACTGGGTACTTCTAATAAGTGCTTATTGATAAGTTGCGTTGGTTTATCACTGCTCGCCGCCAACGCATCCTGTTTGAGGTTGTTCGATAATTTAATTGCATCTATCTTGTTAGGAGACGGTGCATGAGAATGTTCACTCATTTCTTTGATTACATTATGTACACCAGAATTAGCTGTTTCTGTTATTAATGTGCTCGAACAAAACTTATCATCTTTTTGATTACAGCACCAATAACATTTATTTTTCACTTTTTTGTTTAAATAAAAACAATAGCCACCACAAATTATTAACTCTTTTCCGCGATTAGATTTTGCCACTACTATTGATGCCGACATGTTTCCGACTGCAGAAGCATTTGTCTAAGTACCTAACAAATAATTTATAACTAAAGTTGGAATATTGTGGGTATTAGAAAAAAATTTTTTTTTCAAATACCATAGAAATTTTTTTTTTTCAAATTCCTACGATTACATAGTACGTAGATATTCAAAAATGCCTATGAGATTTATCAATAATGAAAAATAATAATAAACATTGTTGATTGCCACTAAGTAGTTATCATTTTATTATTAGATGTGGTTTTGATTACCTTTCGATACAACAAGCCATCGATGTAGCGTACAGTCGAGGCAGAAACCCGTCGAGGTAAAAATCTTTCGAGGTAGTGATCTTTCGAGGTAATGACCCTTCGACAAAGCATACCATCGAGGTAGGGACATCGAGGTATCGAGCTTCGAGCTAACGTCATTCGAACCTGAGTACGAAACCCAACATCCATACATCCATACAAACTTTCGCCTTTATAATAGTAGTAGGATATTTTACAGGTGTTTACAAAAGTGGGGATGCAAATGAATAATAATGAAAATAGTTTTATATTGCCATTTAATATTATAACAACATAGATCAACAAACTTGTTGAGTTACCATACTTGGATATTGTCAAAAGTACAAATTTTGTAATGCCATTTTAGATTTTAAGATTTTATTTTAATGCATTGCCAAACTTTTGGAGACTAGGCACCTATTTATATATTTAGGCAGATCATAAAAACACATTTCAATTAACGACGACGCACTTCACATAAAATCGCAACTTTTCACAATGCTGCTTATGTATTTTGTTAATAATTTAATTGTACTGTAATGAGGGACATCAGTGTCAACAGTAATTCCGCTTCTCCAACCCAAAAACTAATCACAGCTGCTGTTTTTACAATTTGTCAAATCATTTCTATTTATTTCTAGAACCTTCTGTGAATAATATTGACCGTAATAACAAAAATTTCCTTATTACAGTACCTACTTGAACAGTTCTCATACAAAGTTCAATGTCTTTTTCATTTCTTCCAAGATGATCTTGTCAATTGTATTCCTATTCTCTCTTGTTACCTGTAAAAGATTAAATTATGATGTGTGAACTACCTTCATATTTATTACTTTTATTAAATCAATCAATCAATATGTTTTTATTTGTGAATAGGTACAGCCCTGATAGTTATGCGGGCTACTAAAACGCCATAGTCCATACCATGCTGTGGGGACAGACTCCTCTTTAGAGGGATTATGACATAACTGTGCTTAACACCAGATAACTTATTGATGAATGATAATATGCTTATTTTCTCACTTTCTAGCCTTAAAGCTAACTGGAGTGATAGAAAGAGAGAGAAGATAATATTCAACATTCAGAAAAAAGGAACAGAAGGATGATCAGTTAAATTTAAAATTGGCCTCTAACTCTACATACCATAAAAACTTTGGCATGTCTATGATTCCTTATAGCTTCTATAAGATTATCACTCTTCCTCGCAGGTATTGTGGCAAGAACTATGTTGTTTGATGTATCGCTGAAAATTTCTTTCACTTTGGATTTGAATGGCTGACTGAAGAACTCCATTTTACCTATTTCATCAATCACCATCAAGTGGTTAGCTTCCATCTGAAAAAAAAAATAACACTATCTCCAAGAGATTTGTCACCATGTTTTACTACTAACTGTAGCTCCCAAATTTAAGTAATTTTTTTTTTAATTTACCTACTTACAACAATGGAGGTAGATAGGTATTTAATAAAAGTTCTTTACATACAACATTAATTGTTTACCAAAATAAATTGAACCATGTAATAATTATAAGTTACCTAAGCTTAACACACCTAACGGACCCAGCTTTACAACAAACTTAAGAGTGTACAGACAATTCTTATTTTCAATCTCATCCTACTGCTTGTTTTATCGCACCTAACAAACCCACTTTTCTTACATGAATAGACGAATAGACTCACTATACTCACATTCTAGAGACACCCCTACTATACTAGACACCTTTAAAAATGATCCTAGACAAAGATCAAGTTCCTTATTTCCACAGAGCTTACACAATGAGTCGACGCGCTCATTTTACAGAGAAAATAGTTAACAAAAATATAGACCTTTTGCAAGGAAGGCAAAGCAATTTTCTCGAATTCTTGAACAGTGACTCCATACTTCCCAACTTTATACTTTGCAGGGTTACTCAAGAGTGATTCTTCTCTTGCTAACGGTCCTCTTTCACCGTCCAAGGTGACCACATCAAAACCCTCTCGGACTCTATTCCTCCTGACTTCTTCAGTGTAAAATCCTGATGTAGGAACTCCTTTCTCCCGCAGCAAAGACGAGATTTTCTTCGTCAACGTAGTCTTGCCTACTCCTGAAAAGCTGTTGTTTGTTATGAAGGTTTATGCTTAAAACACAGATAAAGATTTTGTGGATAAATAATGCAAATTATAACCTAACCAGGGTCCCCGGTAAGTATGAAATACTTGATGTTGGTCTTAGACATATTTTTTAAATAATCTCTTAATGTGTGTGATAATTTATTCACTCATGGAATTTTATTGAAAAGCACAAAGCAAAGCACAGCAAGTGTACTAAATTATGTTTATGAATGAAGTAACACAACACATTGACAGAACAGCTGACGTGAAGCAAATAGCCAACTGAATGATAGATCAACAAAGGTCTTGCCAACCTTTTAAACTAATTAGATTAATAATGAATATTGCGTTCTTGATAATGAAAAACCAACATTTTTAGTTCGAACTTACTTACCTAATTATAAT
Organism: Amyelois transitella; assembly: GCF_032362555.1. Taxonomy (NCBI): domain Eukaryota; kingdom Metazoa; phylum Arthropoda; class Insecta; order Lepidoptera; family Pyralidae; genus Amyelois; species Amyelois transitella. The sequence goes on from NC_083515.1 coordinate 9,462,961, forward strand.
TTTAATTGAAGAATATAAATATGCTTATGTATGCAAGTCTTACATAATTTGAAAGTAAACTAAAGAAAAAAAGCGTATTTGGAATGAATCTTTAACTAGTTTTTTTTTTTTGTTATCACTCACGTCATGTCATTTTATTATCAACGCCGTTTCCCAACCAAGCCCCGAACTGAGTCGCCGATTCAAAGTTCACTTTCGAAGTTGTTTTTCCCGAAACCAATCTGCAAACTTTTTTTTATAAATAATGGCATCCACGTCTTATTTCGCTCGTCTTCTTATAGGAAAAAGTGTTATCAATGCCCGCCATACAGTAGGAACTAACACCAAATTTGTGAAATTTTATAGTGCTGGTATGTAATAATTTCTACCATATCTATTGTTAGTAGGTTTTGTGATAAAAGTAAATACCCGTACAATATGAATCTAATGAACATGAATATTATAATCAAAGTTTATATAAATCTATATATTTTTTTTTCATAATATACATGTTTGTTTCTAAAAATACTTTTCAGTATATAAAACTTTTTGTAAATTAAAAAAAACAGTAATGTAGCATATATCAACGTACATCAAACAATACATAGGCAACACTTCGGACTGTTGGCTCTGTATACCCCGTTAGGGATTTAGACGCGATTATATGTATGTATATAAATACATATGTATAATCCAAAGCCATGATTGAATCTAGTATGTACACACACAATTGCCTCTTTCCCAGAGGAGTAGTCACAGACTGCCAACATCTTTCCATTTGTTCCATTCCATCCCTTCACATTCAGTCATGTACATACATACATATGATCACATCTATATCGCATGCAGGTAGACAGAGCCAACAGTCTTGAAAAGACAGATAGGCCAAATTCATCATTTTGACTTAATGATAGAATTGGGATTCAAATAGTGACAGTTGCTATCCCATCGCCTAAAAGAAGAATCCCAAGTTGAGAAGCCTATCTCCGACTTGCAGCCCAGTGTTTTTCAATGACCATGAACTTTACAAAGATTTTTATTTTACTAAACCCAGATTGAGTAAGCCATGTACCTAATATCATGGAACCAATCTTACCTCATCTGTGGGACTTAGAAACATGGGAAATTTAGATTACCTAAGTAAATTCTGAAGTAAGTAAAGGATTAGGCAATCCACTTTGAAGCTTGCTTGATGAGTTCTTTAGTTATCTCTTACTACATTCACAAAAGAGTGGCATCAAAAGCACTATATTACTCATCATACACAATTTTATATCAAACCTACTATTTTAATACTGTTCTTATTATAATCATTACTATCTTCAGTATTACTTATAACTTTGTTATTGTTGCATAAGTAAATAGCATTACAGATAAAATATTTAAAAATTGTTAATAACATGATAAAAGATGTGAGGTGGGTCTTCTTATCATCATTGTCTGATAACAATAATTAAACTTGTGACTTTGACCAAGCAATATGGCATGATAACAATAGTATCTCACTAAGATTTGAATTTGAATAAAGTTGACAAAATGTGATTATTATAATAATCTACCTAATTTAAATAAAGTAAATTTTTTAACCAAGAACTAAAAAAAATATTAACATAAAAATTTATCTTTACTGTCATTAAGGATCAAAGTTCCACACTAAAAAATATATAAACTAGCTTAATCTAGGCCTTCTCTCCTGCAGAATTTTCAAACAAAAATGTAGACACTGTTTGACCTTGGGTAATTAACTATATCCAAACAAAAAATCGATCAAATGGTTTAGTCTTGAAATCATAACAGGCAGACATCTACTTGAAATTTAGCGTATATACATATAATAAGAGTCTGTAGCTCATCGATCAAATCTAGTAAAAGCTCAAAGTTCCCGTAGGATTTGCGAAAAACCTGCATTCTTTTGTAATTGGCGCTAAATCCACGCGCGTAAGTGGCGCTAAATAAAAAACGCGGGCGGAGCTGCGGGTAAAAGACGGCTAATAGGCAACAAAAGCTACTTACAAAACTGAATACCTGCTAAAGTTTTCCAACATCTCACTCCACAGCACCCACATATGAAAACATTAAGATAGACGTTGTTGGCACCAAGAAGAATGTGGGACTCATCCAGCTGAACCGGCCCAAGGCTCTGAACGCGCTCTGCAAACCTCTCTTCGTGGAACTGGGTAAAGCTGTCGTGGACTTTGACAAAGATGACAGTATTGCAGCGATTGTCATCACTGGTATGTTTTTTAAGAATTGAAATTTAACTGACATCTTACCCTTCTTTCAACCGTCTTCAAAAAAAGAAGGAGGTTCTCAATTCGACCGTATTTCTTTTTATGTCAGTGTGGTCATATCTGAACTCTTCTTCCTGGCTATGGTCATGTTTGCTTCTTGACCTCGGACCCCCATGTCTGCCTATAAACACGACCTTGGATTGGATAAGTCAGAATGAGACTGCCTACTGACTTCCGCCACCATAAAGGAAGCCTTCCTCACCAATATTTGATTACACAATCAGTTGACCAAATGTGTAGGTTTTCTCAAGATGGTTACCTTACCTTAAGATCATGGTATCAGGCAAACTAATGTATTTATACAACTCTGGTACATACATAACATATCGTTTGGTACATACATATATGGCCAACCTGTGTACATCATTTTTTTTTTAGTTGAGGACGTTTCGGGTCCCGTAACTCACTTAAATCACAGTAAAAATAAGTAAGTTCCGGCCTCCGCGGCACGCGCGACGCCGATTTTATCGCGCGATAACTATCGCTTTTTATTATGACCTGAAACGGAACAGCGTTAAATTTTCGCGCGATAAAATAAAAATATGCGCGTGCCTTGCTACGATAGCTAGTATTAATTATATTAATATTTACATTGTATATTATTTTTCAGGTAACGAGAAAGCGTTCGCGGCCGGCGCCGACATCAAGGAGATGCAGAACAACACATACAGCTCCAACCAGAGGCAGGGCTTCCTCAGGGAGTGGGAGGACGTCAGTAACTGCGGGAAACCTGTCATCGCGGCGGTGAATGGGTTCGCGGTCAGTCTCTCACTTCTTCCAATGACCATTTCCCTGCCCCCCCTTTCATAGCCTTTTATATGTGGAGACACCCATTTACTTTTCGGGGTTAGGTACTTTATCTTATATATAGGTATAATTCTTGTGTCACAATGTTCGTTTCTTTCTCATGGGTGTCGTAAAAGGTGACTAAGGGATAGGCTTACATACTTGTGATTCTTTTTTTAGGCGATGGGCTACCAACCTGTCACTATTTGGATCTCAATTCCATCATTAAGCCGAGCAGCTGAATGTGGCCATTCAGTCTTTTCGGGACTATTGGCACTGTCTACCCCGTAAGGAATATAGACGTGACTTTATGTATGTATATATGTACAATGTTCGTTCCCGTACTCCTCCGTAACGGCTTGACCGATTCTCATTAAATTTTGTGAGCATATTGAGTAGGTCTGAGAGTCTGCCAACATCTATTTCTCATACCAAGTGAAAAGGGTTGTCCAGCGTTAACATTTTTTTTTACCAGAAATTATTTAAATATTATTTATATGGCAAAACAACGTTTGCCGGGACAGCTAGTAATTATATTGTATAAGTGTTGATTAATTGCCTATAAATTATTTATTAAAAAACAAATGTCTATAGCAATATCGGATAGTGTAACTTGCTAACGATGAAAGAATTTTGCAAAAGGTTAGGAAGCTTCGGACTTTACCCGCGTCTCAAACAAATAAATTCACAAACGCTTACCTCTTTATAAGTAATATTAGTTAAGATAAACGCCATTTATAGAAGTAAGATCCCAGCATTAAAGAATAGGACCGCTCTTTCTGTTTCCCGTCGATGTCGTAATGGCCGACTATGGGAACAACGAACCGCTTCCTCAAAGGTGTTGACGTGAAATAGACAGCTCAGGTCGTCAATATACAGCCATATTCGTATTATAGTGAGTAAAATGAGAGACAGTCATTTGAAGTATAATGAAAAAAGATATTGAACTGACATCCGCAACCCGCTTATGTGCTGTGTGGTTCCCGGCACCAATACAGAAAAGAACAGGACCACTCTATGCCTTACCCATGGATGTCGTAAAAGATGACTAAGGGATAGGCTCTTAAACTTGGAATTCTTCTTTTAGGCGATGGGCTAGCAACCTGCAACTATTTGAATCTCAATTCTATCATTAAGCCAACCAGCTGATCGTGGCCTATCAGTCTTTCAAGACTGTTGGCTCTGTCTACCCCGTATTGTAAATAGACGTGACTATATGCATATATGTATCCGCAACCCAAAGGTAGGGCGTCCTTGAAAACCAAAATACATATATATATAACTAACTTGGGTAGTCCTGTCGTGCCGCTGGTTGAAAGCAAATACAGAGTTGTATCTTCCGGGTCGAAATCTGTTACCTTGAAACCGTCCATAGGTAAACTTATTTATATATAACTTGTTTATTTCAGCTCGGCGGTGGTTGCGAATTGGCTATGCTTTGCGACATCATCTACGCGGGAGATAAGGCGAAGTTCGGTCAGCCCGAGATCAACATTGGCACCATTCCTGGAGCTGGTGGCACCCAGAGACTGCCCAGATACGTTGGCAAGTCTAAAGCCATGGAGATCGTCCTGACTGGTAACTTCGTTGATGCTCATGAAGCGGAGAAAATGGGTGAGTAATTCATGTAGTTTGTCGGCTTTGTTGCACAGGTCAAGATTAAGGTCAGGTCAAGAGTGCCCTAAACCGAAGAGTTTGCATGGAGAGAATGATGACTATGGATGTAGCGAAAGAACAAATAGATAGATTTAGTCTTTGCCTACCCCTCCAAGAAAGTGGTGTGATTTTATGTATAGCACAGGTTATGAGCCTCTGAGCTATATGGTCACGAATGTTTAAAGGCATATGTCATATCTTCTCTTTCTTTTTAACATTACCTCGACACATTGATTCGGTGCCCCCTATTTTAAAATACTTGCTATGAATATAACAGTTTCAAATCCCAGCAATGAGTTTTTCTGAGTGTGTACATTAGTTTTAGTGCACACCGTTGCTCTTGACACGGTGAGGTAACCTGCATATTCAGGCAACTGAATGTGTAACCTTGATCCAATACGGATGAGGTCTTGCAAAGGTTGTGGAAGTCAGTCTCAGATGGGAGCCTCATTGTGTAAAAACCTGACTCATCCAATCCTGGATCATGTTCAAAAATGCGCATCCCGGTCGTGAGGTCGTAGAGGTGAGTAAGTCGTAGAGGTGTGGATGCAATCGGGACTGATGCCAGGATGAAGGAGATTTACAATAAAAAATATATACTAAAATTGAAATCTATACTAATATTATAAAGCTGAAGAGTTTGTGTTTGTTTGAAAGCGCTAATCTCAAGAACTACTGGTTCGAATTGAAAAAAATATTTTTGCGTTGAACAGACCATTTATCGAGGAAGGCTTTAGGCTTCACTATGCAACTATAAAGAGCAAAGAGATAATGGAATATGTGAAAAAAACGGGCAAAATTATTCATCCTTGAGGGCTTCAATGAAGCCCAAAATAACAATTCCACGCGGACGAAGTCGCGGGCACAGGTAGTCAGATATAATTATTTATTTACACCTTCATTAATCATTTTACAGGGCTAGTCAGCAAAGTGTTCCCAGCGGAGAAGCTTCTAGAAGAGACAATCAAACTAGCTGAAAGGATCGGCACGCACTCTCCCCTGATCGTCAAGATGGCGAAGCAGGCCGTCAACCAGGCGTACGAGACCACACTGAAGTCGGGGCTGCAGTTTGAGAAGTCCATCTTCTATGGAACTTTTGCTACGGTGGGTATTTTGAAAATGTAGATGCTTCTTATAGAGAAGTTACTAGATGGAGTCACTATTAAACAAAGGAAAAAAGGATCGGCCATACTGAAATCAGAACTGCAGTCTGAGAAGTCTTCTGTGGAACTTTACTTACGGCGGGTACTTGAATAAATTAATGTGCGTTTTATAGATTTATAGAGAAGTTTCTAGACGATCAAAATAACTAGCGGAAAGGATTGACACACACTGAAATCCGGGTTGTAGTTTGAGAAGTCCATTTTCTATGGAACTTTTGTGACGGTAAGACTCCTTCATTTCGGAACCAACGGACATTTGTAACAATTACTGGGTAGAAAGAGTTGACAGTCACTGGCTGGAAATCCATGTTTAGCTGGTGGTTTAGTAAGATAGACAGGGTTTGGTAAAAAAGAAAATCCTAAGTTTTTAAGTTATGATTGACTTTTAAAATCTATGCAGGAGCAGGTAAAGGTTTTTTCTTCGTTCACATTCCAGAATGGAATCAAAATAAATTCCTATTTCTTTTTTTTTGCAGGAGGATCGCAAAGAAGGTATGACTGCGTTCATTGAGAAGAGACCCCCTAACTTCAAGAACGAATAATGTATCTATTGTCCAATCAAATCAAACTGTACTGAATTTATATTGAACTTAGATAAGGAAAAGTGCAATCAGAATTTATTCCACTTTTATAATTGTTTAAAAACGTTTACAAGTTATACTTATTAAAATGTTTATTTTTTTCTTTAACTGTTGTTTTTTTTATCCGAATTCCACTAAATTATCGGATGGACCAACAAGTGAGCAGCCATCTTTTAACAATTGCCAATGGATGGATGAGAAAAGTCTTACATAATTGATAAATGACTGATAGATAAATTGAAATTGGTTTGTGTAGGAGCAGAGCAAGTAGGCTAGGTTAGGCTCGGGGAAGAAATTTGATAACATTCAAAAGGATGCAAATATTCTACAGATTAAAATGCTCATATTGAATCAAGGAATTAAATACATACGTACCGCTTTTTTATTGTGTAAAAACTTCTTGACAATTATCTATGCACACAGAAAGTGTGATCTTCGCTTCAATTAAAAAAATATTAAAACTCACGTCAATGACACAATGCAAGTATTATCAAAACTATAATCCGGTAAAATTAAAAAGCTTCTAAACATGAACGCTTTCCAGTGAAACAACGAAATTTTAGTTTAATCGTTAATCTAAATTTGTCCATCTTCATTCGTGTCGTGAGGAACTTGTTTGTTGTTTTGTACGTACTTTGAAAACAATTGGTACCTAAAACACAGGATTATTACTAATCATCATGCGAAACGATCCAAAGTAGTACAGCTACAGTGCCAAGAGTTGCGCTTTACCACCAATCTTCTCGTGTTGTTTTTGTGTTCGTATTAACCAAATAATTTACTTCAATGTTTTGGGATCATGTTTATCGCAACAGACACATCCTGCAAGAATTTGAGGACATAGAAGTTCACAAAACTAGTGTTTCTGTGTTTGTAGCGCTATTTTATTTAGAAATGCTGTATATTCTCATCATGACTCTGTCCATTCTCAATAGGTTAAATCAGAACTTTACTTCGTAAATCTCGTAAGTAGAATTTGCACTACTCCTCACATCAACCTCCATTCTTTAATTCAACTACTTCCCAGCAATCCAGGTAGAATCACAAAATTAATTAGGTATATAATGCACATAGATCATTTCATTACTCAAAAATAATTTGCACAAAACTATTATGTTCTCTACTACTACTAACTTGCCTTTCATATTAGATAAAAGCCTGAAGAAATTATTTTATTACACGATTTTGATGAAAAAGTATACAATATTGAACCTTGGGTCATTTTTAATCAAAAGTGATCCAATGGTTTAGCTGTGTTATAGACTTCTTTTTAACAGACAAAATTTTTACAGGCCTGCAGGGTTATAGAAACTAAGAATTACTTTGTAAAAGATTTTGGAAGAAGTCTTAAGTCATTACTATTAGGAGGAATTAAAGGAGAAAAGTTACATACTTACTTGCTAAATTGAGAACTACCAGTTCTTAATTTAATCAATAATTATCTTCGGATATGGCTGTAGAAATCTGTGCTGCAAGGAGGTTTTATTTATCAAAAGAAAAAAATATAGCTGTGGATATGCAGGAAGAGATCCCACCTTACGTCATTGATGGTGTCAGATTTCTCTACAAACAATTTATCAAGGTATAAAAACTAATTTATTTGTAATAGTAAAACTCTTAAAACACTTATTTCTGATGGCAGAGCAGCATAAGCCTGTGTGGCACTGTGCCACAGCGGTAGTACCCTAGTCTGCTACAAAATAGGTCCTGGGTTTGAATTCCCTATAGGGAATAAGAAATAAACTTTTTCTGATTGGCCTGGATCTTGAATGTTTATCTAATAAGTATTTATTATTGAGTTTAGTATCTTGTGACACAAGTGTTGAACTTACTTTGAGGCTAATTCAATATTTGTAATCTGTCCCGTATTTAAGTCTTTATTAGGTACATATGGATAATTGCAAATTCGTATATTTTTTTACCATACTATACATAATACTTTGACTTATTCTATCAGGTTAAACCTGGCGTGGTTATCAATGACCCCCCGGACTATGGCCAAGAAACTCAAGTGACGTTGTTCCTGAAAGCAATATATAAAGGGTTGGACCTTCACCTCAAAAATGTCCTGATTCTCTGTAGGCCCGATGAAGTATCAGTGTGGGAGGAATGCTTGGCAAAGTGGTTGCCAAATTTTGATGGTAAGCATTGAGTTAAAAATCCCCTTAGCTTCAATCAGTTCTATACAAATATCTCAGACGACAGCTACGGCTGTTTCCCTTACGGGGTAGAGAGAGCCATCAAACTTGAAAAGACTGAAAGGATCAGCTGTATGGCTTTATGATGGAATTGAGATTTAAATAGTTACAGATCGCTAGCCTATCGCCTACGAGAGGAGTCCCAAGTTTATGAGCCTTCGCTTTAGACGCCTTTACAACATCCATGGAAATTAGTGGATCTTAATGTTGATGATCGATGATGATTGATGATGTGATCTTTTCAATATGTCTGTTTGCTAGTGATGAAAAAACTATTGAATCCATTTTTTTGGCTTTAAATCTTTATAAATTTGAACTTATTATTAAAATAATAAGTTCAAATAAAGCCAAAAATAGATGTTTTTAATATCTGTTTCCAGAACTAGTGGCCGTCGGCTGGCCCAAGCCATGTTCTACCAAGTCGATCTTCGTCACGACTACGGACAGACTAGAGAGCTACTGCCGCCGGGACTGGGGCATCGCCGTAGTGGCCGACGACTCCTTTCTGGAGTACAAACTGCCACCCTTCAAAATACATTATAAAATCTACATATATCTCCACGATTTGCATGTGAGTGATTTGAATTATAAGGCTAGTATAAACTTGGACATCTCCTTTTAGGCGGTGGGCTAGCAACTTGTTACTATTTGAATCTCATACATACTTATAGTCACGTCTATAACTCTTGTGGGGTAGACATATAATAATAAAAATTTTTAAGTGCTTAGAAACATTGACGAAAAAGTGAGTATATAACTCTTTAAATTTTGCATACAAAAAAAGTTCTTGTGAACTTAAGGTATGCTTATGCTGATAACTAAGCCCGGGCATAATAAAAAATAGGGCATAAAAATATCAGGAAATGTCCCAAAAAAAGTGCGCACCCATTCCGGCACTGACCATTTTCCTCAAAATCAAAGAGAGAAGGAAGATAATGACATGAGAACATGTGGAAACAGAAATGTCGGCAAGCAGGTCCTGGGCCCAGATGAAATCCTGATCAAAGTGAGAAGACTTATCCCATTTAAAATAGTAAATTCGAAAGTAAGTTTGTTTTTAACCTGTTCACGCGTTTTCTACTGAACCAATTTTCATAAAATTCCCCGTGTATATAATTAAGTGGTTCGAATCTGTGACTGTCTGCGCATCACACATTTTAACCGGGAACCTTGATTGATGTGATGATACATACATACATATATAAAATCACGCCTCTTTCCCGGAGGGGTAGGCAGAGACTACCTCTTTCCACTTGCCACGATCTCTGCATACTTCCTTCGCTTCATCCACATTCATAACTCTCTTCATGCAACCTCGGCGGTTTCGGGTACTTTTGACCTGACCCTTTATCAGGACGTCCTTAATTTGATCTAGATACGTTCGTCTAGGTCTTCCCACTCCGACCTTTCCCTATGTGATGATAACTTGATTTATTTCAGGTGAATCTACAAAAATTCTCACTGATACATAAATGGATCTATCCAGATATAAAATTATGTTTAGACCAATTCAGACCAAAAAATCAGAAAATTAATGAAATAGTTGAGAAACGAACACTATTTGATGCGTTCGTTCAAAACATTCGTACTAAAAGTGTCAGTTGGAAACTAAAAAAGATTGCATATGCTCCCTCAGAAGAAACAATTATGGTATGTGTATTTTAATCTATATCGGAAATGTATTGTATTCCTGGTGTTCTACGAACTCTCGTTACTTGAAAAACTACAACTACTACAATGACAACTGTCAGTCCCTGTTTTCTTTAAATGTTTTCTCCACCGTAGCATGCATCCAAATAATGTAGGTATGTGACTTAGATAAGAGGGGTGCAAATGCCATCTCATTATATTTTTCTTCCGATACAGCTTCGATGAAACATGTCTTATCAATTCAAAATTTTTACTCATTATTATATCTTTTGGTTTCACAACATTGGTTGATGTGAAATAAATTACTTAAAACTAAGTTTACTGCCGCTTCCAAAGCGTCAGTGCGAAAGAAGCGGTAACAAACTGCACTGCAGCATTTAACGTCAACTTCACAACTATCCAAGCTTAGAATAGAAATGTGGATGAGAGAATACATATCATATCATTCGTAATATAAATACAAGGTTCGTTAAAACGCCCTCAGGAATCGCAAACACATTGAATTCCATTTCACGAAAATATATTTTCGTGAAAAGAGTTTCTTTTTTTCGTTCGTTTCGAGTTTTCATAAAACGTTTGCTCAATTTACAGGAACACAAAGGAACAACTAGGAAGAATAAAGACGCCACCGGGACCAAAATCAAACGCACAAAGAGAAAAGTGGAAGATGACAATACAAACAAGACTAAAAAGAAAGTTGTAGTCATCAATTTTGAAGATACGAATTCTAAATTAGATTTAAGTAATGTTAATAATGGCGAAGACCAAAATTTGGACGTCGAAACTTTTATAAGAGAACAAGAACCTGTGAAATTGGAAGATTTAGATTTTATACCAGATGATTTTCAGGATATATGTGAAAAAATGGACGCCACTGAGGAAACAACTGGTATAGACGAATCAGACGATGAAAATACGAATGATATGAAATTAATTTATTCTGATAACTTGTTTAATACAGAAGATGGTGTGTATTCGCTTGAAACACTGCCAGATAATGGTTTAGAAGGTGAAGTTTTAGAGTTTAAAGAAAATGGAAGAAATTTAAATACTGTTGTTGAAACGAGCACTGAAATGGAAAAAGCAGACTGTGATGACAAATCTCTGAAAGCGGAAAGTGAATTGAAAACCGATAAATTAGAGTTAGAAAAAGCTGAAATTAAAAAAGAATTAGAGCCCAGTGATGGGGTTAAGGAGGATGTTAAAGAAATTGAAAAGGTTGAAATAAAACCTGATGATTTAGATTCCAAATGGGAGGAGATGGCTTTAAAGAAATTTAAAGGATCTTTATTAGATAGGATATTTTAGAATATGTGGTGATAGATACTAATTGATAAGAATAGTTGATGCTTTGGCATTTTGGGAAAATTTTACCTTTGCTTAAATAGTTAAGCAAAGGTATTTTACCAATTTGTACTATCAATAGAAACAATGTTCTCGCCGATTTTGTACCTCGATTGTGATATGAAAACGACGAAAAAGTTTAGTATCATGTCCATAAGAGCCAAGCACTTCTCAGTGGTTGCAAATTGAACGTTAATTTTTCACATACATTTTGTATTCGCCCGAAGAACTTTTTTCCGCTTTCTTTCATTTTAAAGGGCTGGTTACCCTTTTTTATTTTTGAGTATTTATTAATTTTATTTAAACTTTATTAAAGTCCGTAAATGCATTGATGTATGTATGTATGTATGATAATATATCGTGCAACCCTTGCCTGAGCTAATGATAATTCGATAAATCCTATAGTTTTTTCAGGAAAGGAAGTTTTTGGCAGGAAATTCTAAAGCCTTTTACTTTCAGTATCAGACATATAAGAATATAATCGCAACATTTTAGTTATATTTAATATATCAGATCAATAATGCAACTTTATAGGAATGTATTTGATTGGTTAAAAGACACTAACGAAGTCGAAACCAACCAATTACATCGCTTTATTATATGACATCGTATCCCGATTCGTCAATATTGGATTTTGTTAAATAATAAATAAAACATTATAAGACTGTTACATGTCATCAATTTATTTTCATTTCATACATTTTTGTATAATTTGTAAAATAATAAAATATTTGTATAAATAAAAAGAACGGAATGCAAGTTAACCTGTATTTGGAGCAGAAAAAATTAAAATTATTTTATCCCGTCGTTGTGAAGTCGATAAAATCGATTACTTAAAGATATATGTCCATCATAAATAGTAATTTTATTTATATAGAAACTATGTGACCACAGGTATTGGGGGTCAAATCATCAAAAATGAATGTGCCAATATTCTTTATATAAATTTAAACACTAAATGTTAAAAAAAACAAGGAAACAATTGACCCCCCCTGGCCTCTCACGGATGTGATATCACAGATCTAACCCTTCATGATAAATACTTGTAAAATATGATTTTCATTAAAAAAAATAAAGCATCAAACATTTAAAAACTTATTTTTTAATTCACAAAATTATATTTTGTTTAAGTTGTATAAAGTAAGTACTCTTATTATGTGGTTTTTTTAATTAAAATCTTATAACAAAGTTTGTATATTATTTACAATACCTAATATATTACATAACATACATAATATAATATCAGAAAATACAATCTATGTGGAATATTCCATTCACACAACCGTATAAGGAACAAATCATGTTTTAAATAAGTGATCATTAATTATCAACTTCAAAGTACTTTAAAAACCCAATCTTATATATATATTTATATATACATAATTGTCTATTATTCTGTTTTCTTTCATAATACCTCAAACGTTTTAACAAGACAGAAGATTGAATTTTAATAAGATTATATTAGGCCAGAAATAACTACATAGCTATAGTTTATTTACATTGATCGTTGTAAATAATACACAGCACAAAATAACTTAAAACTAGTTATTGTAAAAATTATGCAATTTCTAACGAAAGCACCGAAGTGTTTGTAGTGATAGGCCCAGCTTCTTGAAACTTTTTACGTAGACATAATCCATTAGTTAAGATATTGAAGGAAAACAATCTCGAACACGCCTTTTGTTAAAAAAAAATAGGTAAGAAAGATCATAAATAACAAAGGGCCTTATTAATTATTTTACATTAGGTATTTACCATTCATTACTTGTTTCAAAATTTATTTTTCAACAGAAAGATTAAAAAAGAGGTTTTCCACAAGATTTTCATTTAGATATGTACGTAGCTTAACTAATGGAATATATATGTATGCTAGCAACAGTTCATACATACATATAGGTATCAATAAATAAATAACTCACATTTCAATTGCACGTTGACATTAATCATTGTTTAGGTAATTTACCTCATTATTAGAACTCCATGTTTTTCTAATTGGTGCACAGAAAAAGACTGTCTTTGTCTTCTTATTCATAAGATTTAAAATAAATGACATTGAGATAGAGTATTTTGTAAGGTCATTGAGAGAATCATATTCTTTTACAATTTTTTTTTTGTTTTGACTTATTTTTTCATATCTTTTTTTCATAGCTTCACCGAACTACCAGTATCGCTTCGAGCCTCCACCGGCGCTAGGGCTTCGCGTTCAGATACTCCGCGACGAATATTCGCATGATCTTGTTCAAATTCTCGATCGTGTTGAAATCCAACGCGGATCGGTTGTCGTGTTCCGTGTGCCAGACAGTCGGGAACGGTGTCGGGATCAGATGTAGTATGTCCACGTCTGAAAAAAAAAATGCAGTAACTTATAAATCTAATCAAATCGGCGTAAAAAAAAAATTGAGAAATTGCAGTAAATTCATCACACGTTTTCAACGTCATCCACAGAAAATTTTACTTTAAAAAGTAAGTGTAGTGTAATAGTACTGTTACGAAGCTGACCAATAACAGTAGGTACAGCCTTACAATAATGCAATCACTCGAATCGTGCCTATGCATACGTTGCTTAACACGCGTAAGCGATTACCGCTAGCCGCTATGCTATCTAGTCTAGTCTAGCTATATACCATTACTATCTATCATACGAAGCGTGGCGATGCCAACCAATCGCACGGCAATAATGACGATTTAATTTGTCACAGTGAAATTTACGGCACCCCGTAACAAATTGCACACATGTTTGCAATGCATGCAATTGTACACTTAAACACATTTATGAACAAATCTTTATTGATTACGGGGTAGACAGAGCCAAGAATCTTGAAAAGACTATGAAAAAAACCGTGTATCAATTACATGAACCTCATGAAAACCGAATGTAAGTGGCGGGTGTAAGTGCCGGGAACCACACGGCAATTTTGCATAATTCCCACTAAACTAAAGACCTGGATAAAAGCTAGTCTAAAATGAAATCAATACACACTCCAAACATAAACATACATATGACAACATCGATTTATATAATTGATACCGCTATGTCTCATTTGATTAGATTTAGTTGTAACAGCGCAAGGTCGTCTCGCTCGCTGAACGTATCACGTCGTTTAGAAAAGGTCCACATTGCACATTGGTAGAGTGACACAGTCTAGGGAAGTGGCGAGTAGACACGACAAAATTTGTTTAAGAGTTTAACAAAACATTTATTTTCAATCGATTTTAAATTTTAAACATAACGATTGAAGCTTTAAGCTTTTCGAGTCGGTAAGGTGCCCGGTTAAAATGCGTGACGCGCACAAAGGCACAGGTTCAAATCTCACCTCTGCCTTGAACGAATCACTATTTCCAAATTTATATACCTACATTAGTTTGAACTCTTACGGTGAGGGCAAACATCGTGAGAAAACCTGCGTATTCAGGCAACTGAAGGTCACACTTTCAGTTAACTATGGGTTAAGTTCCCTTACAAAGGTTGCGGAGGTCAAATAGGTCGTTACGTGTAGAAACCCGACTCACCCAAAGGCGAACCCCGGGCTCCTCTTCAGAATGGTCCGGCATTAAAGTAAATAAATAGTACGAAATGCCATTGTACTAAATTTCTCATAAGTCTAAGTTCTTGTCGTATTTTTTCATGATGTACTTACATAAATATATAAATAAATAATAAAACCGTTTCATGATTTATTCAAAAGAGAAATTTCGGAAACTCTTTCAGTCCTATTCACAACTTTATTTAAAAAAAAATACAGTTTAAATTCTGATTAATGTTGCATCTCTTTCAGTCTTTATTTAAAAAAAAATCAGTTTCTGTATGTTTCATGTGGCAAAGGTACAATGCTTAATCAATGTGAACTTCAAGTATGTTGACGTAAGACCTTTCACGAGAATTAGCATAATTCTTGCTAACTAAACGATTCACCCGATATTTAGTATTTCTGATATGGTTCATCTATTATTCATTGATAAATATTAAACAGGAGATAAGACATGTATCAATAATTTTTAGATTAGATATGTAGGCTCATTTATAAACTAACTTGTGACCGCGTATTATTCATTTCTTTAAATAACCTTGTGATTTATTTTTGTCGAAAACATACAGCTTTTACGAAGTCAACTTAATTTATTTGTGTTCTTCAGATTCTTTAAACAAAATCTTAAAAAAATATAATCACACATTCTACTGTGATATCCTACTAAATTTATAAATGCGAAAGTTTGTGAGTGTGTCAGGATGTCACATGTATGGATGTTTGATTACTCTATCACGCAAAAACTACTTAACCGATTACGATTAAATTTGGTATGTAGGTAGCTGAAGACCCAGAATAACATATAATTTTTATCCCGGAGTTCTCGCGGTATTCATTCCACGCGGACGAAGTCGCGGGCGGCCTCTAGTTGTTTATATTTTGTTTGACATTGACGTGGATACTAAATTACTCAATATTTTTTCATAGAGTACACCGTACACCACAAAAGCATAACAGTCCTTTGACGCGGTCGGTAAAAGGAACAAAATTAAACGGGTTCCGCGTTTGCTCCACTTGACCTTTGAAAGAGGGCGGTAAATGTAATTTCTTTGAAAACAACCTCTACGGGTCATGAATAGATAATGCAATAACTCCACGCTTTTACACACAAAATATGATTTATCCTTTTATGGACTACAGTAACGATTTTCCTGGTAGGTACGTCACAGTATGTGTCAGTACCTACGTACCTGGTAGTAGATATAATTAGATTTAAGTTATGCGACGTCAATAATGTGAATAGGTCAGGTCACGTATTTTCAAAATTGGATACAAGGTATTACTAATTCAATAATACTATCATTAAGCCAAATAGCTGTAAACGTAGCCGATCAGTCTTTTCAAGCTGTTGGCTCTGTCTACCCCGAAAGAGATATAGACGTGATTACATGTATGTACATATGTGTTGTACTTCATACTAACGTTCTTAAGGGAAAAGCATTTGTTCTGGGATGTCTCTTACGTTCTGGGAATTCAAAGAATATGAGATAAATCAGGTTAATCTAGCCTCAGAGTTGGTTCAAAAGAGTTAAAGTATACAAATCCAACGATGCTTTATTCTATCATTAAGCTTAACAGTTGAAAGTGGCTTGTCAGCTTTCAAGACCGCTGGCTCTGTCTACCCAGCAAGGGATGTAGACGTTATCATGTGAATGAATGATGCTATATTATATACATACATAATAAACATCCAAGTTGTGGGCAAATCGGTAAAAAGTGTTGTCACCGTGCTTTGATCGGAAAATATTTTAAATACCTACTTGAATTTGTGTGAAAAGAGAACCGCCTCTAATCGATATCCTCCTTTTTTGAAGTAAGTAGATTAAATTTCTTAAACCCTCTCCTAAGTGTAACAAACACTGTCTTAGAAACTGCATCAAAATCGGTTCAGCGAAACGCGGGATCATCGAGGACAAACCCACATACATAGAAGTCAAACTGAGAACCACCTTTTTTTAAGGCGGTTAAAATCATTCATTTGCATCTTTATTGTTACTTTCAAGATTTTAAGACTATTCACCGCGGCACGATACCGTATCTTATAAATTCTTATCGTGTACAAGATTGGAAGTTTCCGTATTATTTATGCACGGGCTTTTCCGACATTTAAATAAGCCGTCTGACAACTATACTTCCCCGGATTGATCTGTGTATAGTATAGTAACCATTACACAACCAAATCACAGAAATAATACGTTAATTAAGTGCTTTTTCCTGCGGGGTTACCAACTCAAAAAAAAAAGAAGTTTCAGACATCCACAGCTACAACTAATCTTAAAAATAATCACTCTTTAACCTCTCAACCTGAGTTCCCGGATCGACATGGAAAATACGTTACTAATAGGCAAAGGGTCAGGTCAAGAGTACCCGAAATCGCCGAGCTTGCATGTGAGAGAGTTATAAATGTGGATAAAGCGAAGGATGTATGCAGATATCGTGGCAAGTGGAAAGATGTAGTATCTGCCTACCCTCCGGAAAAAAGGCATGATTTTATGTACCTATATATGTTACTAAAAGGCAAATTGTAAATAAAAAAAAACAACACTCACTTCTCTTCCAGAACGGTATGTGATCGTCTTCTATAAACGCACCGGAGCTTCTCAATCTGAAGTAGGTCTGTTCCGCTTTGCCCTTAGAATAGCCCTGCATAAGGCCCAATTCGGCCAGTCTCTGCTCAGCGGCTGCCAGCCTCACGTACCACTTCTCAGTCGATTTGAAGTAGCTGTAGAACACTGGGTCCGGTGCACCCAGGAGGTCTAGGAGTACCAACATATCCTGGAACAAGGGCACATTTGAAACTCCTACAATAAAAGTTATTTATGTACCACTTCTTAAGGGAGTTGAATATAATATACATACAATAATCACGTCTTATCACTTTTAATGGTTTCTAGTCTGGCTTTGCCTAGAGCTAACAATGTCTAAAATACCACCTCCAGCTGTATGGCTTAATGATGGAATTGAGATTCAAATAGTGACAGGTTACTAGCCCATCGCCTAAAAAAAGGAATCCAAGTTTATAAGCCTATCTCTTAGTCGCCTTATACGACATCCATCCAAAAGAAATGGAGTAGTCCTAAGTTTTTAAGCTTTTCCCTTGATTGGTTTTAACAATTTGCACGGGAAGAGTGGCACAAACTATTTTTATTTTTTTGCAAAGAGAACAACATAGAACCTTGCACAAAATGAATGTGCCTATTCCCTTACCTGCCTATTAAGACTATAAGTCTTGGGGATCACCCGGAACTTTGAAAATACACAGAAAAAATCTTTTCATATATCACTCCTCAAAGGAGTTGAGTAGGTTTAAAAAAATTGGGTCCAATAGGTCACCCAGAAGGTCTAATAGAACTAACGTATCCTGAAAAAGTCGCAAAACCAAGGTCAGATAAACTTGACCTTTGCACCTTTATGCCCATTTCTTGTCGATATTTGCGACGACATTATTTACTATAGTGTACAAAGTGAAAGGCAAATCTGAACTATGTAATAAAAACCTTGCGCCGTGACAAAAGGGAGATTTTCTGTCTTTGTTATATTACTCGTATAAGAGACAGGTGCTGTTTTGGTAACAATATTAAGGAAAGCCGAGTCAGAATTCAATTTCTTCATTTCAATATTGTATACAAGATATCTCGTATCAAGATTAAATATTGCTTAAATATATATTTGCTTTCAAAGCGCAAGTGTAAAAGAAGCGGCGGACCGTGGAAAAATCTAAACTGAAAAAATATTTAACGACCACAAATTAAAACGATCTGAAATCTAAACTGTGGACGAATTACATTCATTCATCATGTCTAATGAAAAACTCCTTTCCTTGAAAATTTCCAAAATCCTTTTTTAGCGCGCGTCACCTGGTTACAATCTACCCTTTTGCCAAATCATATATGTATTTGGTGCTCAGTAGTTTTTGAGATTATGACCAAAAGGTACACCAGGCTCTTAGACTACTATTTCAGTGCTATTACTAAAACGCCCACGGGTTTCCACTTTCGGCCTCTTGTAAAACAGTGGGCGGGCCATCCGAGACCAGGGGAAAATAGAAAAGATGCGAAATAAAATATACCTGCTCACATTGCAGGAAAGTAATAACGCCCACGTTCTCTTGTTTGTGGAAGGCTACTATAATATAGAAGTGGCCGAGTCATTTTATTTTTTGTCCAGAATTTTATTGATCACGTAAAAAAATATTCAACCAATAATTTTTTTTGGACAACGGCAATTTTTCGTTTACAGTTTTACACCAAACTGATTCCCCGATGCCAAAACGGTTAGATACCAAATAGAGAATTGATCGAAAAAATTAACGTACATATATTAAATTATTTCGAGACTATCAAATTTTTCGTGTAAATAGGATTCATTCATTATAGATCAAAACATGATAAAACCTCACAATAATTACATTAAAAATATAAATTTTTTATCTTTCGACATTACGAAACCTCGAATTTTCATTTAAAAAGTAAACTACGAATTTCTGATAACTCAAAACATGATAAAACCTCACAATAATTACATTAAAAAAACATAAATTTTTAATCTTTCGACATTACGAAACCTCGAATTTTCATTTAAAAAGTAAACAACGAATTTCTTATAACTCAAAAGATGATAAAACCTCACAATAATTACATTAAAAACATAAATTTTTAATCTTTCGACATTACGAAATTTTCATTTAAAAAGTAAACTACGAATTTCTGATAACTCAAAACATGATAAAACCTCACAATAATTACATTAAAAAACCGAGAATTTTCATTTGAAAACTAAATAACAAATTTCTTATAGCTAAAGATGATAAACCCTCACAATAATTACTATTCAGTGGACACCATTAGGGACGCCCACGCGTCCGCCCCGTAAAATAAAGGCCGTGGGCGGTGCAAATTAATTGTATTGCACTCCTACGGGAACGCGGGATAGCAACCACAAATAGACGAGACTTGTATTACTGAGCCTACTCGTTTATTTTTGATATAATAGTTTTTATTTTCTGCTCAGACGATACAAATTTGTATTTTTATTTTTTCATGCAGAGATAAAGAAATATCAAGTCTTTTTAGGGGATGTCAGAGTAAATAGTTACAAGACAAGATACCTGTTGTGTTGTGATTCGAAGTGTGCAAATTAATTATATTTAACTCCTACGAGAATACGGTGTATATAACAACCAGAAATATACGGGAATTTTATTACAGTACCTACTCAATTTTGATATAATATATGTATGTAATGTATATAGTTTGTATTTTTTTAACACTTATCTCTCACCTCTTTATTTATGTTAGTATAGATATAAGATATATAAGAATTTCCAGGCACGCCAGAATACATAAGTACCTATCGACTTCATCCCTCACAGGTTGGACAGAGCCAACAGTCACAATACTCGAGATTGAGAAGTAGTAACAGGATGTTAGACCATATATATGTTTATGTAAATACCATATTAATGCCATTTTCTCGGGGGATAACCCAAAGAACTTACATGTTATATTTCAATTAAAATTACAAGGCGGTGAGTAAGTAACATATTAAAATAAATATTTATATATTGGAAACTGTATTGTCCCGACACCGTCATTTTGTTTCGACGAATTATAGTATACAAACTATTTGTGTATAGTACCTATAGAGCAGGAGACCTAAGTATAAATTATTCAATACAAACAGGTTTTTTGGTCATCACTGGACGGTTACACGTGTGTTTAATAGCAATAAGCATCAGACAAAAGCTTTACCGTCCAGCAAAACACTGACCAGTATGGCGGTATGATGATTCATTATTGTAGGTAAGTATAGGTACCTATATTAATAACAGAGGAAAACCTCTCCAGAAATAAATCTTATATATAAAAATCTCTTGTGACAAGAGATTTTTATATGTATATTTATATATATATATTTATGTTAGTTCCCGTACTCCTCTGACACGGCTTGACCGATTCTGATGAAATTTTGTGAGCATATTGAGTAGATCTGAGAATCGGCCAACATCTATTTTTCATACCCCTTAGTGCTAAAGGCACAGTATGTTAGTTTTTCCAATTACCTCTGTCAATTGCCATCTCACTGGTTACTCCCTTTCTCCTCATACCATCCCTTACGCCGTCCATCCATCTCTTTTTCGGTATTCCTCTATTTCTTAAACCTTTCACTTCAATATTTAAGACTCTTTTAGTAATAGTTTATATGTTACAAGAACAATAGCTACAAAAGAAAACTTAATATTGCTTAAATATCACATTCTCACCATCCTGTGCAGATTATTGCCACCATCTTTGTACGGCGTAGTCTCCCACTTATCCGCAAGATGGCGCGCGCCGTAGATTGAGTCCTTAGGCCCCCACTGCAGGAAGGCTTCCTCTCCGTCGAAGAATAAGAACATAAGGCTGAGCCGCTCCCTTTTCAGCTTATCGAGCTGTTTGGACATGACCTTCGCAAGGTTGATCATCATGGCGCATGGAACAGCGGAATCAGTGGCGCCTGTTGGTAAAAAGAAAGCGTTTAATAGCATTTTAAGAGCTAAGATTGAGACAGTTGCTTCAATTTGTCTCTTGTTATATCGGTAATAGTGATGGCATATGGTCGATAGTGTCTAATGTTGAGGTCGGATGTCGATAATGGAATATCGATATTACAGCATCATTAGTCGGCTGGTAAACAGGATTGAGACAGTTGCTTCAATTTGTCTCTTGTTATATAGGTAATAGGGATGTCATATGGTCGATAGTGTCTAAATTTGAGGTCGGATTTCGATAATGGAATATCGATATTACAGCATCATTAGTCGGCTGGTAAACAGGCTATATGCGGGTAGTTTGAAAAAGTGTGTCCTGTTATAACAGAAGGAAGTCAAAAGGCTCACCCTGGCTCCTCTCCAGAGAGGTGAGCATAGCAATCGTTTTAACCGTTAAAATACAACGTTAGGAGGAAGCATAATTGCAAAAAATAGTATCTCTATCGTAACCTAGTTAAAATCAATTTTTGTAAATTGGTTCAAACGATTTCCGTAGGATTCCATACTTATGTCAGTATAACCTTGTAAGCATTTTATTGTGTGGCTTTACATATACAGGAGTAATTTTCTATCTATTGCATAAACTCACTGGTCATTTATATTGTGTTGATTTTACAAAATCCTAAAAGCAATTTGACGAAATGGCGCCGTAATTTACGAAATAACGTTTTGATTAAAAGCCCCCGGGTTTCCTCAGGGCTATCCACTTGAAAGGACTGTTTGTGAATTTGTAATTATTATCACTCTTTGCGGCTAAATAGTATCTTAATTTCGTGGAGACTGTACCCGCGGGAAGCATACTAATTTGTTTAGTTGTTTGAAAAGACATTGTCATGCTTGAATTGGTTCCTATTTTGAGACTATACGATTTGACCTATTTTGAGAGAGTGCAGTTTGTTACCGCTTCTTCTGCACTGACGTCTTGTAAGCGGCAGTAAACTTAGTTTTAAGTAATTTATTTGACGTCAACCAATGTTGTTAAGCCATACATTTTGACAATTATTAAGCGATATGAAGTATCCTATAATAATGAATAAAAATTTTGAGTTTGAGTTGAGTTTGAGACATTACGGCGCAATATGTGTAGGTTCAGCTATATGGCTTTATCTATACTAATATTATAAAGCTGAAGAGTTTGTTTTGTTTGTTTGTTTGTTTGTTTGTTTAAACGCGCTAATCTCAGAATCTACTGAACCGATTTGAATAATTCTTTCACTGTTAGATAGTCTATTTATCGAGGAAGGCTATAGGCTACATTTTATCCCGGATTTCCTACGGGAAACGTCAATAATGCAGGTGAAAGTTGAATGAGTCGGCCATCTGCGAGCTTTCCACGCGAACGCTGCGCAAACCAACAAAGATATAGTAAAACAATGTACTAAAGATGTGAAGTACTCATTTTTTGCCACAAAAAAGTCCGCGAGAGCATATATCTATCTCTTAAGGTTTACTTACAATAACCACTTTTATGTTCATTTTTTAAGATTATTTTTTCATTATAAACATAAGTTATTTTGAAACCAATTTTCTTTAATTCAGTATTAATCCTTATCCAAATAAATATGTTTATTACTTTCGGCTTTTCATGTAGACTAAAATTGCCATTTACAGTATATAAATCAGACGAATAGGTTTTGAGATATAGTCGTTATAAGCAATTTGCAGCGAAACATTTAATACGGCGAACCAGCGTTCTTTCTAATACGCGTGACAGTGACAGGATGTTTGCATAAATAAATATGATGCCCAAAATAACTATTCCACGCGGACGAAGTCGCGGGCACAGCTAGTGTTGGAATAAAGATTCAATAAGTGACAAGTTGCTGGCCCATCACCTACAATAAGAATCTTAAGTTTATAAGCTTTCTCTTAGTCACCTTTTACAACATCCATGGGAACAATATGGAGTGTTCCTATTCTTTTTTTAATGGGAACAACTGGGCACTTATGCATTCATAATAAATAAAAATACATATGTATTAATACACATTTAGCACAAAATGTGCTTATATTATTATGTAGTAGAAACATGTAAAAAATAAATCACTCACCTACAAACACATGTTCTCTCGTATATTTGCTGTCGTAATGGCAAGCTAGTACTAAATATCTGTCTGCATTCGGGTTCAACTTTGCAATAATGTTTTTAAAGTTCAGTGTCCCAAATACAGGTGTCTTATCAGGGAAGACATTCTCAGTGACATCCCATCCTAAGTCCCGCATCTGTTTGATGATAAAGTTGCCAACTTTCTTGTGATTCGGAGTGCCGACAACCCTTGGGATGAGGATCTCGTCGAGCACAGCTTTGAAATGTGTCATGTCAGACAAATTTGCTAAAGCCTTCACATCCGCATCTGTTAATTCTTGAGCTTCATGGTAATTCTGTAAGAAAAATTGGTTAAGCCATAATTTATATACCCAGTACATTTGTTAAATTTATATGTATAATAGTTATCTATGTAGGTACAAACTTTATTTTTAGAGCAAAATTCTTTTTATATGTGTTATACAATAATAAATATTATATATGAGGCAAAATAGATATAGGTATATATACCTATACATATAATGTCAATAAATTAGAGTAAATTTATCTATTTATTCATATTTATATAATAAATTTACTTTGTATAGAGAATTTGACATAGCCCTGAAACTAACTATGTACTTATATAAAAGAGGTAACTATACCAGGAAGTTAACTTGGTGATTAAAGTACATACGCAGGGTACATATTACTTTTAAAACTTAGGACTTGATATAAAAAAAAACTTATCATAATTTATGCCAAAATAAACGAATAGCATTATGAAATAAGGTCCAAATTAAGGCGTCAAATATTGAAAAAATAGTATATACTAAAGAGGAGGTCAAGTTACAGTAAGGATACTTTCTCCAGCATGCAACCTTCGACTAAACATTTTATTACTATAAAATGTTAAATATTACCTTTTCCTGATAAAATTTTAAAGCACCATCACTGTTTACTGCTGAAATACACAAAACTAAAACAGCAATATACGTAAACATTTTCACTTTATTTTAAAATTCCGTTCTTTTTAGCTACTGTATTTTTCAACAGGGTTATTAAACTTATTTGGAACGTCCAAGTAGAACTTTGAAGCAAAGTTAAGTTGCTTTGAAATTATTTAACACGAAGTGTTAGCAAGACACCCTCACCTTTCTCTACTTTACACTGACTGAATAAAAATGCGACTGAATCTCCTGAATTTGGAATGAATGATATTGTAAGACAGTGTCAAGTCAAGTGTCAAACCATTGTTGGTGCGACGCTTTGACTTTGACAATCAATATTCCTTTTTTATTCCTAAAAGAAGCAGGTCCATGCCAGCAGACATACATACAATTACATCTTCACCCCTTACAGCACAGACAGAGCCTACAGTCTTAAAGGCTGAAAAGCCACGTTCTTCTGTATGGTTCTCCAAATGATTGAACTGATATTAAAATAGTGGCGGTGGCAGAGGCAATTCACTGAAATATTGCACCTACCTAAGTACTTAATTTTAATAAAAATAATACAAAAACTTAAAACACAGCTTTATGATTAAAAACACAATATTATAACAAATTACCTACTACAAACGCAATAAGGGTCAAAAGCTATACTACAAGGTAAATGATCACAATCTATTTATCTTTATTTACAAAACCCATTAAATTTTCTATTGTCTACGTTATTTTGCAAAGTTAACTCGTGCATTTCTCTGAGGTGCTCTCGTAAATGCTCGCTATAAGATACACTTCTTCGCAATTTATGTTGAACTATGTGGACCATCTGTTCTCCTTCGATTTTCACAATCAGGCCCTTCTTTGGATAAATTCTACTCGTAAAGACCACCTCTCCTTCTCCGCAGTACAGCTCAACCGAACTCGAATCCATGAAGATACGCCAAAAGATCTGTCTATCAGGCACCCAGTCAGCTCTCCTAACACCGTCTGTGCCTCCGCGGTCTATCAAAATCTGCCCACGCTTTGATAGGTATTTTATTACAAACTGCTTATCTCCACCCCAGTCGAATGTCAGGCCAACATCATTAATGGTTGTCGAAGCATTCAAAAGTAATTCAAAGTACTTCGTCCCCGCTTGAAATGTTTCACCGGGGTGGTAAAATGCACTTTCAAGTAATTCCAGTCTTAAGTCGACTATTTCCCTCAGTGGTTGCAACAATATTTTTTCATTTTCGCTCAAACTCACTTCTCGGATAAGTGTCAGCATACCGGCCCAGCCATCTCTCAGCTCTTCAAAGTCACTCTGCCACATTCCCAGCCAGCCAACCATCAGCCGTCTGCCGTCCAAAGCCTGCATAGAATGCGCGGCGTAAAAGTCGTGACCGTAATCCAGTTCGTTGAATGTTGCCATAGAAATTTCCACGTCTTCAAACTTCGCAGTCAGATAGTTAAATTTTCCCAATACGTAACCCGTATGGTAGATATTCTTGAATCTGTCGATATCCGGCACCAGTCCACGAACTGTGAACGTTAGAACGTACTGACCTTCCATCTCAAAGAAGTCTGGGTGCTCCCATAAGGTCCCCATATCACCTAAAGATTCCACTATAGTGCCATTATAATTCCAATTAAACAAATCTTCGGAGATATACAAAGTGATCCGAGGTGTTCCAGTACGTGACGTCGATGCGAGGACCATGTACCAGTTGTTACGAAACTTCCAGACTTTAGGGTTCCGGGCGTCATCTCTATTTTTTCTTATTATGGGATTATGGAGGTGTTTCTCAAAATAGACTCCGTCGGTGCTGACAGCAATGTTCTGCGTTCGTGTGGTGATGTTGAACATTATTCGCACTCCTGTGTAGAACAGCGTGAGGTACTCGTTTTCGACGACAGCACTCCCGGAGAAACAGCCGTGTAACTCGTAATATTCTTTAGGGATTAAGGCTGGTGACGCATAATACCAGTCGACGAGATTCTTGCTGACGACGTGACCCCAACGCATGGTACCCCATGCTCCATTGTAGGGGTAGTATTGGTAGAAGATGTGGTACTCCTGCTTGAAGTGCACGAATCCGCTGGGAGCGTTGAGCCAGCCCATAGGGGCTGAAATATGATAAGCAGGCCGATATTTTTTCCTGTACGTGAATCTTAGAACCTTGTTTTGCTCCATAAATTCATCAACATTTTCGTGAGCCTCGTAACATATTACAGCTACCAACGCTAACCAGACTATTAGAGGAAGTGCTTCCATTCTGAAAGCTGGATAACGACTGCTCGCTATAACGGAATTTCTTTTCTGATCTTTAATGGAACAATATAATGTTTTGATTCTATTCTTTTCATCTATCTACTATAATTATAATATCTTACGTAATACAAGCTCTAGTAAGGATTAATTGTAAACAGTGTAAGCGCATGATGATCTAATGAAATGCCTACATCACTAGATGATGTTATGGAGTAAATTTCTCACAGTCGCGACATATGTACCTATTCATAAATAATCATTGAATATAAAAGTTTCCTTTGATTGTTACGTAAGAATATTAAACATCTATGTGAGTCTACTGAGCCAATGCTTATTTGTACAGATTTATAATTGACAATCTTGCGTACATGGGCTCTTTCATTAGGTTAGAAGAGATCAAAAAGAGAATTAAATTTGCATTTTATAGGCTATTTGACAAAGTTATAAAAACTATCTTAGGGTTTTTATTTGTTTATAAGGAGCCCTAAAAAAATACTTTTCTGTCTTTATTTTAGCTATTTTATTTAAAAATCGAAAAAGAAAATGCAATATTCAAATATGCCGCCAAAGCAAGACTTAGCAATATGGCGGCCACGGCATGCAGTGACGTAGATTTCGCATAAATATCATACAAAGTTTGTTGGTGTTTCGAATACTTTTAATTTTCTCGTTTTATTTAACTTGTGCCACGTCATATGTGTGAAAATTATAAAAATGAGTCCTATAAATGTTGTGCAGTGCCTCAATGCACTAATACAAACTAATACACTTTTGGTAGGTTTCGACTGTCAGCTTTCTCGAAATTGGTTTCCATTATTGAATACCTATGTTATCTGAGCAATCCTGAGCGATGAAACACTTATAAAATCTTGAAAAATAATAGCGAACACCAAGGAACGGTACGTTCCACAGTCTGTGTATGCGTAATTTACGTCATAATAAAAATAGGCAATCACGGTCGTTTTAGTCACGTGACTGCTGCATAAAAAAACCTAATTTTCGGGGACTGATTTTGTTAAAATAATGTAATATTTTTATCACACGTTATAACAAATCGCTCTAATAAAAATAATATTAAGACCGATGACATAAAAGAAATGTATATTTTTATTACACTCTAATAGCCTATTAGGGCGAGGCAGGTTCAAAGATTATGCATAGGTAGATAGTAATAACAATTTGAAAGAAAAAACAGAAATGTTTGAAAATAGTTAGCTAAAACATTTTTCCCGAACACAATCCAACCTGTGTGGACAACCCTATCAACAGGGTCACGGGAGTCTCCGTTTAAATACCCTACTTAACCACTCGCGTAGGCCCCACTAGGGTCCATAACAAAGTCCTTCTTTCAATCCATCTCCGCAATAGCCCAATTTCGTAATCACGTCAAACTTTCCTTCTCTATCACACAAATCCTATCTAGACACGGCTATCAGAAAACTTATCTGCATAAATACAAAATCACTGAGGACGATCGTTGTCCTTGTGACGACGAGACGCCTCAGGACGTCCACCACCTCCTTGAAAACTGCCCAATCTTTCATTAGAACCGAGAAAAATATGATGTGCCATAACAAGAAAATGGAACCCTACAATTTTAACGTTCTGTCGAAATGCGAGGTCGCCACACAATACCTAATATCACACATTAATCACATCGTCACAAACCTTAAGCAGATCAATGGCACATAATCATACAAACATTATAGCTCAATATATATAGCGACGATGAGGTATCTGTATCAAATAGCATCAATCAACGCTACTTTTTGTTCACAAAACTACAGTAAGTATAACTAATCTTGGAAAATTTTTGCCAACTGAAAAATTTTAGTATTAAAAAAACCACTCGCGTAATAATCTGAATAATAAGACATGCATACATAAAATCACGCATCCTATCTGGAGGGGTAGGCAGAGACATATTTCCACTTGCCACGACGACTCTTAAAATCGTGAATATTTCTTTCGTTTTGTCCACACACATTACCTACTCTGTTTATGTCAGATAGCGATAGGACAAGCACTCTTGACCTGACCTGACCTTTCGCCAGGACATGCCACCTCCCATTTCGACTCCTTAGGACGCAACAGAGGCAACGCCAGGACTATTAAGGAGTATAAAATTAAACAAGTGTATATTGTTTACAAATTTACTATTATTATTTAGTTAATAACATTACATAAATTCAACATATATATAATCAAATCAATACAATAATATTTTCTACATAAGTTAACCTATTGGAATGTATCAATAATTATGAAACAAAATATATAGGTTATTAATAATTGGTAATTTACCTTAACTATAATATAAGATAATTTTTTCATTTGTTATTTCAAAAATGCGGCTTCTGCTAGTTATCATAAAAGCTGCTTTTATTTTCTACGTATCACAGAGTCTACAATGTTTGGTCAATTTTGTACATTTAATACTACAAATGATAATTGCATTATAAAGTTAGCAAAAATTAGATCTACGCCGAATAATCCTTCAGACGCTTAAAAATCACGTGGTTCCTATGATTTCACCAATCAATATAATTTACTATAATTGTGTATACAGCATTGACTGAATGGCCAGTCATTTAATAATTTGTTTACTTTTGTCTTTAAAAACCTCAAAGAACAAACTATGAGTTGCCTCTGGTTTAACTGCTGATGCTTTGTCTTTGATTTTAGACAACACGTTAATTAATATCAATTTTACCTTAAAAACTTAAAACTTAATTATCAAATTTTGTGGTACTAAGTACCACTTTTTCAACTTACGTGTACAATAATGTTTGATCAGATTCATAATTAGATTCATTATTTAAAACTAAACGGTCTACCACCAGTTCCAAGCACTAACAAAAGCAAACACCAAAAACACAAAATTTCAAATAAAAAAATCTTATGTTTATCGACTGTCCTTTACTCTAATTTTTTTCAGTTTTGTTTTTACAAAAATTCTCAATCAATGGTCTTCATCAGCCAGTAATTTTATCGACGTGCCGTACCTATATATTTGTATATAAAAAAATAATAAATAAATAGCGCGAAATATCAACGCGACCAAGAAGTTTTATTACGAACGGGGCGCGTCACGTCACTGGTGAGTCGGTTGCCTCGAGCGTTCCAAGTTTAAATATAATTATACGGAATCACGTTTTTTTTTTGTATGAAGCTTTCACAAAAAACCTTAGTAGCCAGTCACTTTATCGTCACTTATGCACATGGGCAGCTCTTGGGTGCCTCAGCGCAGTATGGAGATCGGCCCACAGCGCGGCGGCGCGCGCATGCGTGGTGCCGTGGCGACGGAACAACTCCGGGAGGGACTCCAGAGCGGCCAAGGCGTAGGCGCGACCTACCTTTGCTTCCTGGAATGAAGGGTATTGCAATAATTGATCGGACTGTTTATACTAACCAATCCAAAATTACTCTAAAATCCGTAAAAGTGGGATAAAATCGCAAAAGACCTTTGGCAGCGCGAGGCATCAATTCTTTCTCTTTCTAAATCTCTTTCTTCCAAAATGTTCAATGCCACTTTTAACACTTTTATCATAATCCACAAATTGCCCTACGGTGCTTGGTGAGATAATTTCATGAAAGAAATTTGAGGAGCCTTCCAATTTATTTTCCTCTCTTTCCAAGAAAGTCTTAAAGGGGGCATCTTTTTTTTATACAAAACCTACCTCTAATTCCTCACCTTCTACTCCCATCACATCACTTTCTTTCTGATATAAACCTACCTGTACTCTGTGGTTTCCGACACCAATACCATAAGAATAGGACCATTCCATCTATCTCCTATGGATGTCGTAAAAGGCGACTAAGGGATAAGCTTACAAACTTGGGATTCTTTTTTAGGCGATGGGCGAGCAACCTATCATTATTTGAATCTCAATTCTATCATTAAGCCAAATAGCTAAACGTGGCCATTCAGTCTTTTCAAGTCTGGTCTACCCCGCGAGGGACATAGACGTGACCATATGTACGTATATACGTACCTCCAAAGAACACCGCAGCGCGTAACCATGCCTCTCCCTGAGCAGCTGCGAGGCGGCGTTGTGCGGCGCGTGCGCGGCCGCCAGCGCGCGCTCGGCGTGCAGCCCGCGCGAGAGGCGCGCGCACAGCTCGCGCAGCGCGCCCAGCGCGTCCAGCGCCAGCACCACGCGCCCCCCGGGGCCCTCCTCGGAGAAGTCGTCGTCGTCGGTTGGCGCTTCGCCCTTTTCTGTTGCGAGGCTGAGAAGATATTAAAAAAAAATTATTCAATTTTATTTTGAGGTGAGGTAAACAAAACTATATTCTCTATAAATATATCTGGCTGAAAATATTTAAAAAAAATATATTTAATTTTATTTTGAGGTGAGGTAAACTAAACTATATTCTCTATAATATATCTGGCTAAAAAGATTAAAAAAAAATATTCAATTTAATTTTGAGGTGAGGTAAACAAAACTATATTCTATATAATATATCTCTTAATGGTACTTCTATCTCGTTTACCTCACACATTCACTGACAGATGACAGATGGAATCCGAGGGTAAAATTTTGGTTTAACTAACACGAGTATTACATGAAATCTCATCTGTCAACGCACAGCCGTTGATGTAAAATCCTTTTTAAAATAAGAACCATAGAGCTTAAACATTTGTGGCGATACCGATTTCATTTATAAGTAAAGAATGCCTCCTGCTATCTCGCTCATAATAGCGGATAGGCTCAATTCGCGGGTTCAAATATCGCGCTCTGATAGGCTCGATCGTTCGAATATTTCAAATAAATATAAATTTCAAATAATTCAATATTCAAATTTTCGCGCCATACAAAAATTTTGACTTCTGCGCAAGTTTATCGGTGTAACGGTTAAAAGTGGTAAATACTGTAATTTATTGAATCTTACTCAGCGGCCGCCCTCAACGCCTCCTTGACGCAGATCCACCGCGCCGAGTCAGAGGTGGTGGGAGCTGAGAGAGAGTTCAAACCGGCACCCAACTCTCGAATGTCTGCTCTTTCCGCCTCACTTCGATTCTCAACTGTAAATAAGAAAGAATTTAAATAAATAAATATATACGGGAAAAATTACACAGATTGAGTTAGCCTCGAAGTAAGTTCGAGACTTGTGTTACGAGATACTAACTCAACGATACTATATTTTATAATAAATACTTATATAAGTAGATAAACATCCAAGACCCAGGCCAATCAGAGACAGTTCTTTTCTCATCATGCCCTGGCCGGGATTCGAACCCTGGGACCCCCGGTGTCACAGACAAGCGTACTACCGCTGCGACACAGAGGCCGTCAAATTTAGTCTTACGAATTTAGTCTCACACACGTGTTACGAGATACTAACTCAAAGATACTTTAATATATAATTTTGCGTAAATACGACATATACTCTAGTCGTTGGTGACTTGAAAGAATATTTTGAAAAGATGTCAACATATGTTCGAAAATGGAAGACCCTTGCTAACTAGCTTAATAGCTAAAACTTACATGGGTTAAAATTAACTCACTGTTAGAAGGCTAATTGCTTCGCTATTTAATATTGTTGAAACACAAGCACTTTATACATCATTTTTCTTCTTCTATTTCCAGTTCTCTCGAGAAACCTACCTCTTTCGCAGATCTGGTACAGCCTGCCCAGGCCTAGTTGGATAAGACGCAGCTGTTCTTGCTCCGTAGCAAAAGCTGCCTGCATCATGTCAATGGACATGTTTCTCTGAAAAAAAATCTTTTTAAAAATCGTCAGTATTTTTTTGCGACGTTCTAATGCTCTAATTTCAAATTTCTGTCTTATTGTCAAATGTCTTTGAAATCGGCCGGGCTATAATTTATTTATTTTAAATATCTCATAATAAAATTATTTTATGCCAGATTCAGTGCAATTTACTGAACAATATGTAACAGGCCAAATCCAATTATTTAGATATAAGAGTGAATTAAAAAGTACTTACGACGGTTCAACCTTGAAAGCGTGTAACAGAGAAACGACAATTTTATTATTTCCTATCTTTGTTTACATAATTAAAGAATACCTACATTCTATAAAATGTCGTTTAACCTAACGATATCAGCTACGAGTAGACACAATTAAAAGTTTAATTATTTTATGTGCCGACAATTTGTTCGAACGTAGATCTCGCCAACACTTTAAATTTATACAAATCTCAAGAACAACTTGACCGATTTTGATTCCACACGAACTTAAAAAATCTATCGACAGATCCTACATACCTTCTTAGATGTTATGGAAATCAGACCAACGGTTAGAAAGTTATCGCGTTACAAACGTACATACATACAAAGATGTTTCAGAGACATGTTAGTCCCACACAGTAAGATTATAGCATATATTTTCAATGAACAATAATGCATACCGCATCAAAATATCAAACATTAAAAAGAAGAATTTAACTCTACATTAATTAATCTGGTAGCAAAAAATATTTGTGTGATAATACCATATCTTAACGCGCCGCTTTCTTTTACAAATATACGTACATACTTAAATAAAATTACGTCCCTTGCTGGGTAGACAGAGCCAACAGTATAGAAAAGACTGATAGGCTACGTTCAGCTATTTGTCTTAATAAGAAAATTGAGATTCAAATAGTGACAGGTTGCTAGCCTATCGCCTAAAAGGAGAATCCCAAGTTCATAAGCCTATCACTTAATCACCTTATACAACGACATCCATCGAAAAGAAATGGTACCTACTCCCTTTACAAAAGCTAGACTATTACAAACTTACCACCGCATCCCCCTGACTGCCGGCGAGCACGAACTCATCATGCTTCGGCTTCTCCAACCTGACCGTGGTCTCGCAGAGGAAGGTCCTCAGGTCTGCGTCATGGGCCAATACAGGATGTCTGGATATAATGGTCAGCCACCGCTGAAGCGCTGCACGGCGCCGCTGTAAGAAGCGAGGACTTCCGCCACCGACCACGACGCGCTTCGGAGGCAGGCGGCAAACTGCACTGGAATTCATAAAACTCAATTAATACTTACATACATTATAGTCACGTCAGTCTAGATCCCTTGCGGGGTAGACAAAGTCGATAGTAGAGATAGTATAAAGAGAGATAGATAGTAGAGAGAAGACTGAATGGCCACATTCAGCTGTATGATATTGTTCCGTATGATACAGTTCCGTTTGACATACACCTATACTAATATTATAAAGCTGAAGAGTTTGTTTATTTGTTTGAACGCGCTAATCTCAGGAACTACTGGTTCGAATTGAAAAATTCTTTTTGTGTTGAATAGACCATTTATCGAGAAAGGCTTTAGGCTATATAATATCACGCTGCAACTATTAGGAGTGAAAAAATAATGGATAATGTGAAAATAACGGGGGAAATTATTCATCCTTGAGGGCTTCAATGATGCCCAAAATAAATATATACACGCGGACGAAGTCGCGGGCACAGCTAGTACATTGTAGTCACGTCTAGATCCCTTGCGGGGTAGACAGAGTCGATAGTCTCGAAAAGACTGAATGGCCACATTCAGCTGTATGATGTCCCGTTTGACGTTATAATAAAAAGCGAAAAACTAGTTACTTAATACATCATTTAAATGCTATTATTGTGCTGTTTTAATTTACAATTTTTTAGAGTTATGTTTTTACAGCATATAATTTCTTATCAGTTCTACGATTTCCGATTGCGACGTACCTATTTTGCGTTAAATCAAAACTATTCGTTTCGTAACTATACTATAATAGAATAATTATGTTATTATATTATGTTAATAAATATGTTATATTAAGACGTGTGGTGCCCAGCACCAATAAAAAAAGAATAGGACCACTCCATCTTTTTTCGTCGTATAATGCGACTTAGAGATTCTTTTAGGCGATGGGCTAGCAACCTGTCACTATTTGTATCTCAATTCTATCATTAAGCCAAACAGCTGAATGTGGCCTATCAGTCTCTTCAAACCTGTTGGGTCTATCTACCCCTCAAGGGATACTAACGTGATTTTATGAATGTCTAAGAAGATGTATAATCCATAAAAGTTTTTAAACAGAAGTGAACAGAGACCAAGATAAGTAAGATTCCGAAACAACTTTCATGCTATGCTACTTTATCTCTTGCGGATATCGTAGGGATGACTAAGGACAGAATACTGACAACGGTGTAAATAAAATTTGCCATACACTTTTTACCTATACCGTTTGTAAGTTTAATAAAAAAATCCTACATACAATTTTGTATCTTGTTATATATAATGTTTTGATTACGTGAACTATGACCTTCATAAGAACCTCACTGTCATGACATCATTTTATTAAAGTTATTTATATTGATAAATATCGAAAAGTTGAAATGTGTGTTAGTATGCACTATTTAATAAGTTGGATTTATCAAATATTTGAGAAAAAAAAACTTTACTCCGTCATACTCTTAAAGTAATTTCAAATACCCTGCTACATTTAGACTGAATCTGTACAACAACTGACAATCCTTTTACAATTTGAGTTGAGGTTAAAAATGAGTCATTCAGTTATGGGCATAGGTACAAATGTAGACAAGACCATTCTAAGGTGCCATGTGGTTCCCGGATCTTCCGAATAGGACCACTCCATATCTTTCCCATGGATTTTGTAAAAGGCAACTAAGGGATTGGCTGATAAATTCAGGATTCTTTGTGTAGGCGACGGGCTAGCAACCTGTCACTATTTTTAAATTTCAATTCTATCATTAAGCTATAAGATCAAAACTTTTGAAGATGAGTCATGACAATACCAATGGAAATCCCTTAAACTCAGAATTTGTAATATAAAAGCCTCATCCAATAATTTATGCATAATCTCTCAAAAATTCTATTCTGTTATGTTTGTTTACACTTCCATTCATACATATAATCACGTCTACATCCCTAGTGCAGTTTACAGAGCCCATGCTCTTGAAAAGGCAGAAAGGCCATGTTCTGTTCATCTGTATAGTAGGTATATTAATTTTATTTTGCTTGGAAAACGACCAGTGCTTATAACTAACTACAATCATAGCTGAAACACAATTTTCAAGTTTTGACATATTGGTATCTAAATGCTTACTTGTAACTGTTTAGAAAAATAAACTTTAAAGATAAACAAAATCTATTAATCAAATTATCAGACTAAAGGATCATTGTCACACCACAGTTTATACAGGGTATTCTAAAACTTGTAAACACTTGAGTTAACTAAATCTACATTAACAGCCTCGGAAGTTAGTAAAAAGAAGAGTTTCTCCCATAATTAGTGGCAGAGAAAGAAACATTAAGCATACCTTTGTATATTTAATTATTCCCAATTTTGTTTACTTACCGGTATGGGTATTTAGCATACAAGACATCATACAGCTGTACAAACTCATTGTATCGCCTCGTGACTGTCGTGCCGTGTCTCCGTGAGCTAACAAAGTATTCACAATGCTTCAATATGAGACCTTTACGCTCAGGCACCAATTCCACAGTGATGACGTCAGTGGCTTCTAAGTCTTCAAATGTTATTACGTCTAAAGTGTTTGACATTATCACTGAAATAAAATTAAACCATTTACACATTTGTATATGTCTAGTCCTTTATGAGTAAACAGTGTTTTTATTGTCTTTTATCTGTTAATCTGTAACTATTTTTTTTGTGTAATTTATTTTTTCTTTTACTTGATCAGAAAGCTTCTATTTTTATTCTTATAAAGAAAGGTATACAGAGTATGAAGTTGTAGGAACACTAATTTACATCACACAATAGAATTAAGTAGGAAAACACCTGGAAAATCCCACAGCACTAAAATGTCACTCTCAACTCATCATCAATCATCTTATTATTGCGACACTACCGGCGGAGACTCCAGCACAAGTACCTCTTTCGACACACCTCTGACTACACAGCAAACAATATTTTATTGAAGGCTGGGCGTCACATATCACAGAGTATTATTTAATTTTATTTAAAGAAAGTGTAAGTATTACTTCGATAAAACATTTTCCTAACATTACTATTTAAAATTCTAACAACGTCCACTGGCACTGGTACGTATACATAGTGACTTACGCAATAGGTACGCAAACAATAAAATAAAACTTTTGAGGGAACTTTACCTCAACTTGTTTACACCAAGTTAGATCTAAGTAGAACGTCCGCAAGTTTCAATTCGTAGTATGAATCCACTTCAAAACTTTCTATTTGTGATGTTTCCTGTACCGTACAGCTGTAATTTGGAAAATGGCTCAATTAAAAAATATTTTATATTTTGGGGACTTTTTGAAAAATTCCACAATTTCGTTTCGTGATATTTTAAACTTTACGCCCACCTCGCAGTCTCGCACAACTAACACGAACGAAAGAAGCGCCACGCAACGCGAAAAAATGAAAATGAGTGATCTATGAAGTGAAATGTATGAAAGTGAAGGAAAAAGTGACATTTAACAATTCAATGGCATTGACAGTAAGTGAAGTAAAATCATGACATTTTACTTTTTCTTTCGAATAGGAACAAGTCAAATAAGATCAAGTCTATAAACCTCACCCGCGTTTGGGAAATCACAGAAAGGTTTCTTTGTTCTGGTACAAAATTATTTTTTCTCACGTTCATCTTGGCGTGTTCCTAGTTACACCCTGCATCCTTATGTTTCGGGGCCTTGGGTTCCTCACATGCTTTCTTTTCTCTTTCCACTTAAATTAACTACTAATTGTTAATTACATTAGCCGTAGTCCAAATTACAAAAGAATTATCTAGTTACAGGTCAACTACTTACTTATTGTTTTGAAATTGTCCTGATTCTATCAATACCTTTCTAGATAAATAAAATGCACCAGTTTCTAATAATTCACCAGGCCAATCTTGCCGACGAGGTCTACCTTCAATGTTAAAATTTATTGGGACGATATGTTTGCCCGATTCTTCTTTCCATCGTAATTTGTAACTTCTGAAATAAATTTTGATTGATTGGTGAATAATTAAAAGTGAGTAAGTAAGTAGATAGACAGAAATATATTTTAAAAATTATTTTCCGTATTCGCCACGGCCAAGGGTCGCGTATGTCGTGCGTGTGCATAGTGCAGTCATATATACTAACCTTGAAACTGAAAAAACACAATCATAGGCTCGCGGTTTATCTAATTTATGTAAAGCTTGTCGAATATCGTCTGGGCGGGTGAATGGAGATGTAGTTTGGATCAACATCAAAACATCCGCCTCTGGCTTATAACTCAGAAACTCTGCCGCTCCCCAAATCGAAGGTGCCCAATCAGTGGCCGTTATTCGGCTTCTATGAAATACGGCTGCTCCACCTATTGAGAGATTATTGTAAATTACGCTTACGATGAAATTGGATTTAACAAGCCATACGTGTAGGTAATCATGCATCCACAGTAAAATAGAACAATATTTAACTCTAAAGGTAATAGAAACAATCAAGATCAATAAAATAGAACAATAGAAACGATTGCATCGTTATTACATACGACAGAATACAGAAATAACTCCCATAATAAAAGTAAAGAGTAACTATTTTTCAGAGGCCATATTAACGCTTAACTACGCAGTAAGAAAACCACATCCTAAAGATCCAATATGGGTGATGTTCCGTATGCTGTAAATGCCGCCAAAGTCATTTCGTTTAAAAACCTGACTTTCCCAATCCGGGATCATGTTTAAAGGCACGCCGTAGACTCCTTTCCAGAGAAGTGAGGGTGTGACCGATTTACTAACTTTTTATAGCTTCAATAGCTATGAGAGGATGGTCAGTAGAAACTGTGACGTCACGTAGGCCAGCCCTACGCGCAGTTAGTACAGCTCGTCTGACGAGAGAAATGCCGCCAACTGTTTGCAGATTCTTCAGCAGGACCCCTTTAGATCCACCCCGAGCGAGTATTAGCACTGCTGGATCTCCGTAGCACCAAGAGCTTCTGATAATAAGTCAAATGAATTTTACCTAAATCAATTTTATTGCACAGTAAAATTAAATATAAAAATCATTTTTTTAAGTAGGTAAATTTTAAAATTAAGAGAGACAAAATAGTTTTAACTCACTGGGCACAAAATTCTGTTTTAAAACTTATTAAACACTAACTATTGTAAGTATAACTTTACTACATATTTACGAATAACTTACAATAACAATAACACAAGTAACAAGGCACATGATTTCTCACACATTTCGATCCCTTCTTGACCCGAATATAACGACCGACGCAGCACTCAATCTAGACGTGGACCGTCATTGTTACAACTTCCGCTCTTTAACCTAATAAGAAGATTCATGTAAGTATTAAGGGATAACAGGAAAACACAAAACAGAAAGTAAAAACATCGACGTAGCCTAATATATTACACATTGACTTCGACCTAAAGTTGATACCTAGTACCTACCTTGATAACATATCAATACAAGCATGCAAAACAAATTAACAAGAAATGAAACTAGCTAATTTATCTCTCGAATAAATAACTATAAAATTAATTTGAGATAATTAAATAAGTATGTCTAGCAATGCACTGCTGAAACTATTATTAATAAAGAACTAGAGTAGAGACCCACCCCAGCTTCGCACGAGTTTCATTATTGATTTTCAAACAAACTTTCACTTCTCATTTCAGTAATCAACTCCCTAGTTGATGTTTGAAAAAAAAAATCTATATTAAAACGCGTAGATTTAACAACATGCATTCCCAATTTTATCCAAATCGGCCCAGCGGTTTAGCTGTGAAAGCGGAATAGACAGATTTAGCGGAATAGTGGTCAGGGATGATAATGTTATGAAGTTCTGGTCTGGGAACGTAGTAGGCTGCTTCTAAGCCGCAAGGGCTGAAAGACAGCCTCATTATATGGTTAAGTACGTATGTTTTATGTCAACTGAAATAAGAAAG
Source organism: Amyelois transitella (assembly GCF_032362555.1). NCBI lineage: Eukaryota > Metazoa > Arthropoda > Insecta > Lepidoptera > Pyralidae > Amyelois > Amyelois transitella. The sequence continues at coordinate 9,502,745 of NC_083515.1, forward strand.
CTGAGATGGCTGAGCAACGCGCCACCCTCCAATTACTAAAACTCTCGCCTCGCTTATTATGTTGCCTAGGCTGTAGCAGGTAGACAAACAGCTGAACTGGCAGGATTTTTTTCCATATTCATAAGTCGCCTTCTATTAGTGTATATTTCCCATGTTTTTCAATTTGTGCTATTTAAAACCGCTATATATTATTTTTTTAAAAAATTGTGTTGACTGAAAAATGTTTATGCTGTTACTTATTGTCACTGTCATACATTTGTCATAATCTGACTGAATTGCTGCCATTCCCATTTCATTATTTTTGTTTTCGGTCTTCGGCTCGGTTTCGGAGCTTTAATATTGTATTTCTTAAAAATATGTAATATCTCTGCATATCTTTGAAAAATTTTAAGAAACCTTTCTTCATATTGCCTTCTCATTAAAGATTATTCGACAGTATCATTCGTCAATTCCCTTCAAAATGAGTACAACAGAAGAACTTGAAAGTAAACTAAGCGATGTAGAAAAGGAAATAAAAAAGGTTGAAGTTGAAATAACCAAATGGAGAAGAAGGCAACAGCAGCTTCACGAGAAGAAGACTGAATTGATCAATGCTATAAATACTGTGAAATCGAACAACCTAGCAAGTGTAGACTGGGCCGGTACAGAGTATGAATGGTCTGATAAAGTTAAGAAGATATTACATGATACTTTTAAGATAAAGTCATTTAGGCCAAAACAGTTAAGTGCTATTAATTCTACGTTATCAGGACAGCACGCTATTGTTGTCATGCCCACTGGAGCCGGTAAAAGTCTTTGTTATCAATTACCTGCTTTAGTAAAACCTGGTCTCACGGTCGTTATATCACCGCTTGTGTCACTAATGGAGGACCAAGTCAGATCTCTTTCTAAGAAGAATATTCCAGCCAAACTTATGACTAGCACCAGTTCTAAAGAAGAAACCATGGCTGCATTAAACATGTTAAAGGACAAAAATTGCCCTATACAATTACTGTATGTTACTCCAGAAAGATTAGCTAAGAGTAAGCGCTTCATGTCTAATTTACAGAAATGTCATTCAGAGGGCCGATTGCAGAGAATTGCTATTGATGAAGTTCACTGTTGCTCCCAGTGGGGCCATGATTTTAGACCTGATTATAAATACCTTGGTGTATTGACTAATCTCTTTCCAAATGTACCTTTATTAGGATTAACAGCTACTGCCACATCACATGTACTCAGTGATGTCCAAAAAATACTTAATATCCCTGGCTGCCTCATTATAAAATCCACATTTAACAGACCAAATTTGTACTACAAAATACTTGAGAAACCCACATCGCAGGAAGAATGTCTCAAAATACTAGAAAAATTGTTGAAATTTAGATATAATAGTGAAAGTGGTATTATTTATACACACAGTATAAAAGATTCTGAAGACATAACTGATGGGTTACGTAAAAGGGGTTTAAAAGTAGGTTGCTATCATGCTAACATGGATGCTAGTGCTCGATCTAGTGTTCATGCTAAATGGCATGACAAACATTATCAAGCAATAGTTGCCACTGTAGCATTTGGGATGGGTATTGACAAACCTGATGTTAGATTTGTCATTCATCACACCATTAGCAAGTCCATGGAGAACTATTATCAAGAAAGTGGTAGGGCTGGCCGTGATGGGAAGAGGGCTGAGTGTGTTACTTTGTATCGAATGCAGGACGTCTTCAAAGTAAGCACTATGGTGTTCTCAAATGTAGGGAGCCTAGACCATTTGTATGGTATGGTAAAGTATTGTCTGAATGGCACTTTATGTCGCCGACAATTAATAGCTGAGCATTTTGATGAGGACTGGGGAACTGCTGACTGCAACAAGATGTGTGATGTGTGCAGTAACCCTAACAGTAATGTGAAAGAAATAAACCTGGAGGCGCACTGTAAAACATTGGCTGCTATTATAGAGAATGCTGAAAAACAAGACACAAAGTTAACAGCTCAGAAGTTGCTAGATGCATGGTTTTTAAAGGGCCCAGTTAATCTAAGGCAAAAGGGCAAAGAGCCCAGTTTCTCTAGGACTATAGGAGAAGATGTCATAGCATTTTTACTAATAGAAAGTTACCTTGTGGAAGATTTCCACTATACAGCATATTCAACTATCAGTTACATAAAGAAGGGTCCTAATATGGATATAGGAACAACAGAACTATTGATGCCAGTTAGGAAATATTCAGCATTTGAATTGCAAGAGAAAGCACCTAGTGATTTCAATTCTCCACCAAATACAGATACAATGAGTGTGTCATCTCAAATGTCCAGTGAATCAAAGAAAAGAAAATCAAAAGAGACCAGCCCAAATATCAATGAAAGAAAGCCCAAAAAATCAAAACCTATTATTATTGATGATGATGATAATTGACTTGCAGAATAAAACGCGTCACATTAACCATACTTTAATTTTTAATTCCTCATTTCTTTAAAAATGCCTTAAAAAGTAACATTGTAAATTATACTTTTTTATACACGCCTTCTTGGCGAATACTGCAGAGGAGTGATAATACCACCGTATGCTGCAACATTTTCTTCTTTTGGTTTCGTGCCTTTGGGCGACGGCCGCGTTGATTGCTTCTTTGAATTCTTCGATCTATTGGATTGTCCTAAAATTCAGAATAAGCAAATAAAATCAGTAAACAATAGAGTCGAATCTTTTTTGTGGATTTGATTGTAGCTAACGTAGCTTGTTATCTAATTTTAAAACGAACATTTAATGTGTTGAATTCATTAATCTTTAGAGTCAAACTTTTAGTAATTGAATACTGCATGCCCCAGCTCTAAACCTTACATCTAATAACTACTACCCTTGCCAACTCTCGAACTGTCTCGTTTAATTTTGGGTCCTAATCGTACCAGATTTCGCGCTATCTTGACTCCTTGTTGTCTTCAATTCCTTACTGCGCGTCGTGCTAAATCCCGAAGCTGAGGACCGGGCGGATACGCATGTACTGTCCACTCCCAGAGCGTCCAGCATTCTCATTCTCTCTGCAATCTGGTCTTGAATGATCTCCCGGTGAGGGGCTGCTTGTCCGAGGTACTCCATCTCTGCTAGCCAATCCGCGCGTTCGCGTATTTGCGTAACAACTGCAATAATGGTAATATAACAAGGTATTGGTAAGAAACTGAGTTGCCACGGCGGCCGAAAGGGACATACTTCTTGCCCGTAGTTCACGGGGAGTTTCGGTGATCGAATTGTTAAAGTGAATTAATAAAAGCATTACATAAATTTGAGTGTTTACCGATGCTCTTACGAGGACCCATACCCATATATCATTGAATTTCAATTAAATTTATTAGCTTCTTCTGTTTGTTTTTTAGTAATGAAACATAATGACATGCGTTTTAACTATAAGAATACTTACTGTCGTTCCACATCTCTTTGTTACTAGGTAATACAGGGGGCCCCTTCACTTTGGAAGCAGGAGGCGGCTGTATTACAGGCTGGTCGGGCTCTTTTCCATACTCCATGCATTTGGCCAAACGCTCCTTCAATTTTTCCCTGTCTTCACCGCGTTTTTTTGGACAGTATCTGGCGAAGAACCGTAGAGAAAACAAATACTTATCTAGCGACGTATTATTGGCATAGATATGAGGATCACTAGTTATTTAATTATACCACTTACGGATCCATCTCAAAGATACCAGACTCTCTGATGGCGGACAGCGAGCGACGTTTTGAAGTGCGAGGGCGTACCACCGGAATCTGCATCTGCACTGCAGATCTTTGAGGTTTATCGTCATCTCGTCGTAACGCTAACGCGGACTTGCGGCGTTGAGCGATGTCTAACTTTGACTCTTCCAAGAGCACTGTTGAACAAAGTATTTAGTAACGTCAGTAAAACAACACATCCGCCTTTAGGAAAGACCAGAATCAAAGGTCTCGAAAGACCAAAACAGTCACTTGCATATAGATAAAGCAAAATGATGAAGCATGTTGCTTTGCGAAAAATCTCTATAATTTATGTGCATATGCATTTTACCTTTGAGAAATTGTTGTTGTGTAGTTGAAGGTTCAACAACGCGAGTATGGAAGATACCTCCATGAGGGATCGTTTTACTTGGCCATACCACATTGACATATCCATCGGCGTCTGGCTTCTCCATTTTAGCAACAATTTTTCAACCTGATATGAAGAATTACAATTACCCAAATAAATTAATAAATAAAATAGTTTTTGAAGTGCCCGGGTAACCAAATTGATTAAAAAGTTTCGTTACACGAAAAAGAGATACCTAACAACTGTCTGCCAAATAAAACATTGAAAGCGTAAAACGGAATGTCAAAACTGTACGCGATTGGATGATCGGCCCGCCAAAAAATTGATTTAGTTGACCACCAAGCCCGGCAAAATACTTTATTTCAAATCAATCAAAACTTTTTAACGTTTGTTTTGTTTGTTAGTACATAGTGTTCAATTATATAAAAATAAGTTTATTCTAATAAACCTACTTTTCTTGTTATGTTATTTAGTTCCGAAAAGCGGGTAGAAATGGACGATACCGTCGGATCCACCATTGAATTGATCAAACTGCATGAACAAGAAAAGGAAGCAAAACTGAAAGAAAAACGGGAGTGTAAGTTGATTTCAAGACAACCAATTAGAACAAGGAATCATAAAAGGTAGCAAACAAGTAGCAATTTATCAAAAAATACATAACTTAATTTTTTTTAAATCTGCAGTTGAGGCAACGCTGGCATCACTAAGTCGAGCTGTGAGAGATGTTTTACAGCATACGGATAAATTGGATCAAGAGGAGAACGAATTGTTAACAAAAATCAATAGTATAAAGGCTCAGTTAGAAGTGGAAAGAGTTAATAGAGATGCGCTGAATTTACAACTTGATGCATGTCAAAATCAACTTGAGGAATCACGAATTCAATCGGTAAGTTTTATTTTAAAAACAATAAGTAAAGTACTTATAATATTTACGTAAATAAATTATAAATACATAAATTTATTTTTGTTCATTATAACTTTTACTATCCATCAGCTCACGAAGGTTTAGGTTTACCTACCTTTACTATTATCTTGCTGCAGAACACAGATTTAAAAACATTATTTTACTACAGAACAATATAAGTATTTCTCGTACCGACCACAATCATATTTATTTATCAGGATAAAGGTATATCTCAGGTTTGGGAGAGGCGTTCATCTCTCTGCGAGACAGTCCAACATGTTTCCGATGAGTGTGACGTCTGGGCCTTGCTTGTCAGACCGACCTGCACAGAAATACCTCGCGTGAAGAAACCAGATTTTGACGAACCAAAGTTGGTTAACCAGGAGAGGCTTAACAGTGCCTTGGAAAGGCGGGATAGGATTCGAACTGAACGAGATCGTCTGATGGCGGAACCGGATTCTGGAGAAGAATTTATTCGGTATACTAAAATTAGATATCTTACACGCACAGAAATTGGACATTTTTTTATTTGACCGTGTGGTTCCCGGCACCAACAGAAAAAAGAAAAGTTCTACTCTATTCAAATTCAAATTCAAAATTCAAAATTTTTTATTCATTATTGTAGGATATTATTATATCGCTTAATAATTGTCGTATGGTTTAACAACTTGGTTGACGTCAAATAAATTACTTAAAAACTAAGTTTACTGCCGCTTCCAAGGCGTCAGTGCAGAAGAAGCGGTAACAAACTGCACTGCAGCATTTTCTTCAACAACGTCAACTTCACAATATTAAATTATACTTAGAATAGAATGTGGACGGGAGAATACATTGCTCACGGGAGATTTATATATTTATGAGATTTAATATTGAAAAAAGAAATATATATATATATATATATATATTTTATGGATTGCCAATTTTAAAAAGATTTATGTACAGAGTGTACTGAAATTTTGATATAAGTTCAAATTAAACTACAATTAATTACGAGGTTCCTGTGCCAAGCTCGAGCCAGATGTCTATCTAAAGAGATATCTATCTAGATACGACATCCGTGGGAAAGCCCACGGATGTCGTAAAAGGCGACTACGGGATTGGGATTGGGACCCTTCTGAAACGCCCTTTCATTTCCTTCTAACAAAACGGGAGGACCATCGACACTATTCACCAACTTTATTCATACCTAACTCTTTCTCTTTCTTTTCGGTTAGAGAGTTATGCATTATGAAAGTTCGTGAATAGCTCTATAGGTCATATAATGTCAGATCGCGAAAAACCTTGTCATAGAATTAATTTCATTGATATTTGTTTATTTATAGGATAAGAAATGCTCTGAGATATTCTCTAGAAATGACTTCGAATATGCATAAATGAAATAATTTACAGGTGACTACTATAAGTATGTACCTACTCTTTTTTAGTATAATATCTTTTACCAGAACTATGAGTTTATGATATCAAAGCCAGTCCTACTGCTACAGAGTATTTGTGAAATATAAAATCTTGTTTAAAGAGTAAAAATTACAGAATAATTAAAAATGAATTTATTACAGATATTAAGTTGTCCACGCGTTATATCATAGCCATATATTTTCTATGTTGTCTGTCAGTCAATGTCATTGTCGCGATTTCAGTTCTATTTCAATGAAATAAATAGATTTAACCTCACACTGAAATGAAATGAAATTTTATTTTTGAAGGAAATTAATTAATAAAATTATGAATATGTCTAAAAATTTAACTATTTTAAGGTAAATGTTTTTCATACATTGTTTTATAAACATTTCAATCTTTTTTAGGTAGAATTTGAAGATTCCATATCCCTAAGAACCTTATCCAATAGTTTGTTTTTTTTAACTTTTGATTAAGTAATTTATTAAAGAAGAAGCTAATTCTATCCTCATATAACTTGAATATTTATTTATGTTATTAGCCATCATCAACCAAAAGAAATTTATGTAAACTGTATTTTAAAAGACGGTAATACCACTGGGTTTAGGCAGGTAGGTACTTCTGTTGTTTGTTCTTCACATAATTTGTACTTACCAACAATATGACCTCATTTGTTAGGGAAAATATTGCAGTTGTATTTCACAATTATTAATTACGTCATGTGGCATAAGAGTTGAGTCACTATTATTCTATTATTTGAATCTATTTTCAGGACATCACGTCTCTTCAATAGACCATTCAGAAAATTCAGCAGTAAAGTAGAAATTGATGAAAATGCACCAGTTAAATTCTCGACAAGTCCTGCTGCTAAGAAAACAGTAATGCCCGTGATGAGAAAGACAAGTAATATGCCTTGGTATCAACCTTATAGCGTGGTAGGCAGTATAGCTGTATTTCTTTTATACTTCTGTGTACTCCGAGAAGAGAGTGATTTAGATTTGGAATTCAATAAAACATTGTATGACAGAATCAAAGGCTTGGAAAAAGAACAGCTATTACAATCGTATAAATTTAACAAAGAACATGGAAAAGATACAGCAGATATAGAGAAGCGGTTGAAGGAAATTGAAATTGAAGAAGCAAAGGCAGCAGCTGATGTAGTAGGTTAAGTAGTGCTAGCACATAGTATTTGTAGATTTGTTAATAAATTATTGATCATTTGTTAAGTACTTTTTCTTTTTTACTCGAAGATCACAGAGATTAGAAAATTTCTGTATTGCTCCCTCAAGATTTATACCATTTGGGCTATTTATTAACATGGAATTTATGAAAAGCTAGAGAATAAAGGAATCTTTACAGTTAATATTAGAAATAAAAGACAAATAGTCCCGCAGTAATACATACATATGTATATCACATCTTCATCCTTTACATAGTACAGTCAACAGGCTAGACTGGCCATATGGCTTAATGGAATATGCATCTATTTCCTTGGTCGCCTTTTACGCAGGGGTTTTTGATACACTTGGATGTATATTGTAATATTATTTGTATTTTGTACCAAACATTCTCTTTTTGTTTGTTTATTATTAATTTAGGCAAGAAATAGATTCAAAATATTACATGTAAAAACTTCTCAAATAAGATGCATGGGAGAGTATGGAGGGAAAGGTTGGAGTGGGAAGACCTAGACGAACACATCTTGATTAAATTGAGGACGTCCTGGTAAAGGGACAGGTCAAAAGTACCCGAAACCGCCTACCTTGCACAAAGAGAGTTATGAATGTGGATGAAGCGAAGGAAGTATGCAGAGATTGTGGCAAGTGGAAAGAGGTAGTCTCTGCCTACCCCTCCGGGAAAGCGTGATTGTATGTATGTAAGATGCATGGGATGGAGTTATTTGGGAAGTTTATGTCTAAAAACGTGTTTGTGTGTCTTAACTCTTTATGTGCTTTGGCCGCCTTCATATTACCAGGAAAAGATGAAAGGTTAATTTTCAATTATAAGCCATTTTTGGGGAAAATGAAAGAAGTTATAGGTACTCTAGATTATATTTATTTAACACCAATTATCATTACACATATTTTAAGAGTGCATAAAATACTCCAAGCACAGAATTCTCACACATGTGGCCAATATTGCCTATTACGCTACCTAGAAATACTTCATACCACAAGTCACTAAAGTACAACTATGTCCTTACATGGGACACTGCACTGTTTTGTAAAGTTGAACCCAAATGAAGATACTTAAGTCAAAAACATAAACTACAGCATCCTATGCAAATGCATAGCATCTTACCAAAGAACATATTTATAAAAAAATCAGTTCTGCTGCCTCCTTACAATAACGATTACCAAGTTAATAAGAATTAAACGAGACATTATAAAAAGTGTTATGGAATTAACTTCTATTTGAATTACAAATAATTTATCATAAAGTACACTAAACATAACTTAAGCACGCTCTCCACGAATTCGCCGAGCCAGCTGAATGTCTTTAGGCATGATGGTGACACGCTTAGCATGGATGGCGCACAAATTTGTGTCTTCAAAGAGACCTACAAGGTAGGCCTCACTGGCTTCCTGCAAGACGAACATAAATAAGAGCTTAATTTTTGATGAGATATAGGTACAATACATTTTTATCCTTTCTAATCAATTATGTTAGTAGTTATTTTTTTATAAATCAAAGTAAAAATACGTTACACACGTGTTTTCAAAATTACCCACCTGCAAAGCTCCAATGGCAGCAGACTGGAAGCGAAGATCGGTTTTGAAGTCCTGAGCAATTTCTCTCACCAACCGTTGGAACGGCAGCTTACGGATGAGCAACTCTGTGGACTTTTGGTAACGACGAATTTCTCTAAGCGCCACAGTACCAGGGCGGTAACGATGGGGCTTCTTGACACCACCAGTACTTGGCGCTGATTTTCGCGCTGCCTTAGTGGCCAACTGTTTACGGGGAGCTTTACCTCCAGTTGATTTACGGGCCGTTTGCTTGGTACGTGCCATTGTTACCTACAAATAAGAAAGATAATGTATTTAGTACACCACAACACAATCATTATTGCAAAAGAAACCCCCGCCAATAATTTGTCCAAAGCCTTTATCTATGAACATTTGCAGTAATAAAAATTATATTAAAATGAAAGTTATATACTAATAAAGAAAATAACACACGTTTTAATGTATTTCTGATGAATTTACGAATTTAAAAACACGAAAGTGTGTACAAGTTCCACAACAACCACAATGATCATATGCTCAAGATGGCGTCGAAGAGAATGGCGGGCGATCAGTGACGCCACTATACTTAACGCTGATTGGTCTCAATTTTCAAGTTTATCTTTACACCATTGGTCGAAAATTCAAGATCTTCTATTGGTGTATCCGACTTTAAAACGATAGTTTATTGGACAATCGTAATAGTATTGCCACTTCAAATATTAATTCAATATTTTTTTTTCTTTACAAGGTTAGTTTGTATAGAAAGTAAATAGAATAGAATGTGATAACTGCTAAAATCTAAGCAAACTCAAACTCAAAATATTTATTGCGTTAATAACAACAACGTTTTTATCGTCTACTTGGTATGATATCAACAGAAAATTAAATGGAACTTGAAGCTAATTTTATTATTTTATAGTATTTTTTTTAGTTTTACGGTTTCATTGTTTATAATTGTTAGGATGAACCTCTAGCAGTGACATGAACATAACACTACTTTGATTGAAGTCGGGTAGTTAAAAGATGAAAGTGAACAATGCAATGAAAACAAAATAAAAAAATCGTCCTATTTTTTTGCTCCTTCTAGCATTTACGTAAATTTAACGTACAAGAAAGAGACAGACAGAAAACATCTACATGACAGGTCTGTCAATGGAAGCAATACCATTTTTTTGTGTTTTTCTATCCATCTTGAAACTTGACTTGATTGGGACGATTATTTTTAAGTTCAAGGCCATTTTAATCTAAAATGTGGTGCGCTTTTACAAGAAATTTATCTTCTTTCAGAATCTATTTACATTTTTTACCTTTCTAAAATATTTAGTGTCACGTGATCCGATCTTATATTGAATTTTAATTGGTCGTCGGTGAGCGTGCCCTGCGCGACGCAAGAGGCGCAATAATAGTTTTCCAAAATGCCGTCGGAATCTAAACCTTTGTTGGCAGCTCAAACAGAAAAACCAAATCATTACAAGTAATAATTTAGTCAGAAAGTTATATTTTGTGAAAGTGATTGCTGTGTTTGTGTTATTTCAAGTGGCGTTCATTATATCGAGTTTGTTATTCGTGTGTTACAGATATCTAAAGGAATTTCGTGTGGAGCAGTGTCCATCGTTCTTACAACACAAATGTACTCAACATAGGCCTTTCACATGTTTTCATTGGCATTTTAATAACCAGAGAAGACGGAGGCCTGTTAGAAAAAGAGATGGATCATTCAATTATAGTGCTGATAACTACTGTACCAAATATAATGAAACTTCGGGTATCTGCGAGGATGGTGACGAGTAAGTATTTTAGCATGTTATGAACTGACCAACGCTATGTTGTTGTATAAATCAAGATGCTTGTTCCCTTGATAATTGCCAATCATTAGCATAGTCTTGTTTACATGTCCATCTTTAGGATTCAGTATTTGCTTTCTACTTAAGTTTCTGCTTGAAGAAATATTTTGTTTACTAGCAAAGAGAGTATAATCCGACCAATTTGGGTGTGTATGGTGACAGGAAGCTTGTTTTGTTTGGGTGATGTTCACCCAACTAGACATCCTAATGCTTTTGTAGCCCATTGTTCTTTTGTGTACCTACAGTGTCAGTCAATTATGTTGATTTTCATCAATTAATTACTACTCTGACTTCTATTATTTATTCAGTTGGATACAATTTGTTTGGCTTATTCTTTGTGTACATTTAGTTAAGACATTTGTAAAATTCTAATAGGTACTTAGTTAAAGAGAAAATGAAGTTCTTTCTTTTCATGTAATGTTTACAGGCAGCATTTAAAAAAAATAAAATCTTTGATATTTTTATTTGTTTATTCAAATTTTTGTCAATATTGTTGATCTCAATGACAAAGAAAGCTTTCCAATTTTTTTATTCCATTAAAACTAAGTAAATAATAAGTATCTATGTACAAGGAAGTGGATATACATATGGACTTTAATGTTTTTATTAGTATAGAAATAAATAATAAATATTATTAAATAGTGTTTGGTAAGTAACATCCAACTAAACTTCCATACATACATACATAAAATCACACATCTCACCCGGAGGGGGTAGGCAGAGACTTTTTCCCCCTTCTCAAAATCCCTGCATACTTTTTTGCTTTATCAACATTTATATGTCTCTTAACTGCTCATTGACTGTAGTCTCTTGACCTGACCAACAAAACTTTGATATAATAAATTCACTTTGCACATTGTTTTGCTTGAAACATAAACAGATTGTCTGATAAATAAAGCCAGTTTCAAAACAATTTGGTCTCTAAAAATAAAGTTGTTTAACTTGGAGTTTGAATGAACTGATAAAGTAATAACAAATTGATAGCAAGTTTTGTGAGTAATTAATCTAATTTCTTACATAACTATAAAGCAACACTTTATAATTATCCGTATTTACAATTTTAGTAATAATACCTCATTCATTGATCAATACTAATAATTTATAGAAATGTGAATAGAATAGATTTATTTTCAAAATTGGATACAAGGTATCACTTATTGACGTCACATAACTTAAATCTAATTACAACTACTACTGCTTCCAAAGCGCATGTGTAGAAGAAGCGGCGGAACAAACTACACTGCAGCATTTTCATCGGACATCAATTTACAAATATAGATCTCTTAAATCTAAATCATGGACAAATGCACATTGTCTACATTTAAAAACATGAATGAATGTAGAATGTCTGTATGTCTGTTTTTTACACTTTCACTGGTGAACAGGAACATAATCCATTCCAAGAAGTTACAATGAGAGTAAGTTCTCACATTCTCATTAGGTTCATGTTTCTGTACATTTAAAAGTAGTGGATTGTACATTAAACATACCTTTTTATCTCTCTGTTTGCCCTTTATGATGGTCATAATTGTTACTAAATATCCTTATTAACTTCCCACTTTGTTTATAAATAGTGTACTAATTATCACTATAATGTAATAATAATAAATACATATATACCTAGATTGTTGTGTTTGTGTTTTCTGAGAAATAAGTCTCATGAGAAATCTTACAAAACTTAGATTTAAATTAGAATCAAATTAGATTTATTAGAACAAATTGATTAGAATCAAATTTAAACATATATACATATTGACAAGGGTGTTGACCTAATTTTAATTCCACAATATATATTTAATACATTTGCTGGAAGTTGTAGTGCCAAGTTCATAGTTATTCATTTCATGACACATAGTATATTGTGTATGACTCATAATTAATGGATAAAATTTTATTACACAGTGTGTAATAATAAGGTATTCCTTATTTTTGTGGAAATAGAGTCAAGTAAATTCAGTGTCCTTCAAAACAAACAATAATTTTTTCATTGCAAAGAAATTGCAACGTTTAAGCATGATAATGACACAACAATTATACAATCTTAACATGTTTCCAAGTTGAATTAACAATAGGTCTTATGATTGGTACTGTGTTGTTGTTAATTTAAAATTAAACCAATTCCAAAACACATTTTATTTCTATGTAAAAATATCTTTGATATTTCATGGGTGACGAGAGCAGGCATAAACAAAAAATAAAATTTATTGCCATATCTGATTACATCCGCAAAGTTGTAATGAACTGGTAACGCATTTATAATTAGGAATTGAGTTGCACAGTCTTATAGTTTAATGTAAGAAAATGAGCATCAATCTGTAACTTGGGCAGATGGATGAATGTATGGAATTTAATTGATCAGCTTCCCAACTGTTGACATACTATCACCACACATCACAAGACTTGTATGTGTGTATGTACGGACGTATGTGTACCAAGATGTGAGAGTACTAGTAATAAGATAGATAACTAGCAAGTACTAGTAAAATTCAAACATTTTCCAGCTGCCCGTACTTACATCGAACGGCCGGTGACACGGAGCGTCGATATCACCTGCGCTACTACAAGACATGCATGTGCGTCCACGATACGGACGCCCGCGGGCTCTGCACCAAGAACGGGGCGCACTGTGCGTTCGCGCACGGAGCGCCGGACTTGCGGCCGCCCGTGCTGGACGTGCGCGAGTTACAAGCGCTGGAGAACCCGGACGGCGCGGACGGGGACTCCGCTGCCCCGAACGCGCTGGATAAGGAGAGGAATTTGATGAATGAGGACCCTAAGTGGCAAGGTATTTGGCAGTTGTCTTCTTTTGTTAATTCTTGTTTGGTGTATCAATTTTATGGAGTTGTGTTTTGTCAGAGAAAATTTATTATGTAACTGGGCTTTTCCCAGAGTGGTGGGCAGTTAACTAGGAGGATGAAGTGAGAACATTATTTTACTTATGGTTATCCAAAAAACTTTAACATTTGTTTGTTTATTTTTTGATTGAGATTGAATTGGATTTAATCTTTTTGCCTTAGCCATTTCGATGAATCTTTATACGCATGAACAGTTGCAACTATTTTTAACTGACTTCATATAGTTAAAGATGTAGATAGATAGATAGATAGATAATTCATTTATTTGATTTGCTACACACAATTTACAATGAACATACGGAATACAAATTAATTAGGGTGTGAGTTGCAGCAATACAAAAAGGTCACAACTCAACGAATTTATTGCTATAGAGCAATACGCTGATTTTCAGTTATGACCTAGGTGCTAGTGCAGGTCAATCTGCGTACGTAATAAAAAATAAACAAAGACTCGTGTCGTGATCGTGACTTAAAAGTTTCATTTGTATAAGTGTGATAAATGTAGCGGCTTAATAACCAAAAGAGTATCCAAAATATTTGAAAATTCAACACATGTATGTATGATGATGTAGATTAAATATATCTATTTTTCTTTTCGTTTTTCAGATACAACCTATGTATTATCATCATATAAGACGGAGCCGTGTAAACGACCACCTAGGTTATGTAGACAAGGGTATGCCTGCCCGCAATATCACAATAGTAAAGTAAGTTAAAACAGTAGTTAATTCCAACTTCATACAATAAGCTTTGATTTAATACCTACATATGTTGTTTGTCAAAATTTCATTTAATTTTGCCATGCTTTGTTTTATATGTACATAAATGCGATCGAAAAAAAAATATATCCAGTTAACTATAAATCTATTTCTTCCTTCTTTATAGGATAAACGTAGGTCACCAAGAAAATATAAATATCGTAGTACGCCCTGCCCTAATGTGAAGCACGGCGAGGAGTGGGGGGAGCCTAGTAATTGCGAAGCGGGGGACGCGTGTGGGTACTGTCACACCCGCACCGAGCAGCAGTTCCACCCGGAGATATACAAGTCTACCAAATGTAATGACGTTCAACAGGCCGGGTACTGCCCTAGAGGGCTATTCTGCGCATTTGCACATGTAGAACGTGAGTATAATGTTCAGATGAAATTGAACCTTAGACAATATGGGAAAGATGTTTTGTTAACAAGGTTAAGTTCATCATTGTACTAATGGAATTACTTTTGTTTTTCAGCTGAAGATTTGTCAGCGGCACGCGAACTCGCCGCACCTTTAGAATGCGGAACAAATTTAGCGGAATTATTATCATCGGCCCTCCCCCCCGACAAGAAGAGTAACGATAACAGCGTCAGTATGCTCGGCAACGCGCTCAACCTCGACCGCGTGCGCCCGCTCTCGCCCAACCTGCTGCAGACCAATGGCAGCGGCGAGGGCTCCGAGTGCGCCTCCACCTCCAGCGGGGGCTCCAGCGGCGGCCGCGCCCCGGGCTCGCAGCCGCGCGCGCTGCTGCCGCTCGCCGCCTTCGGGGAATCGGAGGAGCGGAAAGTTCAACAGCCGCAACAGTCCGTCTGGTCGCAACGCACGTCCACCTTCGACGCGACCGTGCTGCAGGAGGTCGTCGGGAACGCCCTGGAAGACCTGCACCTAGAGGACCCCTTGAATCTCGTGGCGTCGCTCGACCGCGACCTGTCGGACGGCGAGGGGCTGCTCGGCGGCTCCGCGCCCGTGAAGATCCCGCAGGCGCGGCCCGCCATGCGCGGCTTCAGCCCCCCGCGCGGCGGCTCCCCGCTGGCGCCGTTCCTGCGGTACGCGCAGAACGACTCGGAGCGGCTGTTCGGGTCGCAGATGAAGGCGGGCAGCTTCGGCGCCGCGCCCGCCGGGCCCTTCGAGGGCTTCGGCGCCGCGTCGCCCTCCAACCCCGAGCTGTCGCGCCTGCGCGAGGAGCTGGTGCTGACGCGCGCCGCGGCCGCGCGCTGGGACGAGCGCATCGCGCAGGCGCGCTCGGCGTGCTCGGCGTGGCAGCGCGAGTCGGACGAGGCGCAGCGCAAGGCGGCGCTGGCGGAGCGGCAGCGGGACGACGCGCTGGCGCACGCGGCGGCGCTGCGGCGCGAGCTGGACGCGGCGCGCGCGGCCGGCCGCCGCGAGCTGCGCGGGCTGCCGCTCACGGCGCTCAAGTCGCTGCAGGCGCAGACGCGCGCCGACCTGGAGGAGATCGAGAAGGTGCTGTACCTGGAGACGGCCACCAAGTGCATGGTGTGCGAGGAGCGGCCGCGCAGCGTCACGCTGGCGCCCTGCAACCACTACGTGCTGTGCGAGGGCTGCTCGGCCACCACGGACGAGTGCCCGTACTGCCAGACGCCGGTGCAGCACCACCAGTAGGGGCCGGCGGGAGTTGGTGTTGTCGCGTGTCGTGCTTCGTGATGTGATTAGTCTCGGGTTGTCGTGTCGTGTGCCGCGCGGGCGGGCGACTTGTCGCGTCGCATCGTGTCGCCGAGCGCCGCGACAGGTCGCGCGCTCGCCGCGTTCGTGTGGTAGTTGCTCTCTACTGAAGTAGTCTGTTGAAAGTCACGCTGTGTTTCGGGCTATCGATCCAAAACAAATTACATATGTTTCCTTGATATTTTTATATAGGGGTAAAATGGGGTCTAACGGGGTATATAACTCGATAATAATTATAGGATATTTAATTTTAGTAAAAGAGCAAGACTTATTCTGGTAAAATTATTGGATGACATTAAAAAGCATGATATAGGATTTTTCGAATTAACTGCCACTGTCATTCATAGTCTAAGATAGAAATTAGTCACAGATTTCCAATGTTAACAAATTGAACGAGAACTTTTGCAAATTTTATTACGGATGTATAATCACAATGCCTCTATCCTAACGAACTAATGACTTCATACTATTAGACTCTTATCATAGAAACTTTTGTATACAATCGCTATATTAACTTGAAAAATGAATGACTTTCGTCACTATAGCTTCTAGTGTTCAATATGATCTAATTTAGAAATCCTAACACCAACGCAGCAATATTGTTTGTGGACACAAAATATACTTTATAAATATACACATTATATCTATCGGATATTTTCATATTAAATCGAAATATATTTAGTGCATGGTTACACACTGTAGAAGTTTATAATATATAAGAATACTATGCTTTTGATGTTAATTGGTTTGTTTGGATTAGTATGTGCTATATTTGGCGCCATTTATCGTGTGAATTTTGCAATGTGACTCAGATTTCACAGAAACGTGTTCATAAACGTGTGATGATGACAGCAATATACAAAAGACAAGGAGAGAAAACATGGTCAATGAACACGATTGGCGCGTTAAATGGCTGTCGCTATAGTGAATTGTTGCTTTCTTAATATATGGTTGAACTATAGCTATTTATACCAGTATGAAGTCTTTAACGTGTGTCATGCTTTCAACAATCGTTGCTATATCGACTTTGATGTTATCATCACGTTTATTTAAGCGATTATGAAAGCATGGCGACGAGTATCAATTTATATAATGTAGTGTACTAGTTTTGTGTGGATATTCACGCTGCAAGATCAGTTTATAGGAGTATGATCACAACTGAATCAGATATTGTTGTTGTTACGTTTTTTACATTTTTTAATGAAGCTATGTATGTACTGTAATGTTAGGGACAAGTGACTGCATTCTTCCCTCAGTTGTTTTCTATGCACAATTTCTGTTTGTTCCGAGTCGGTTACACTGTAAGGACCAATATTAATATATCGAATATGGTAAGTATCGGAGAACGCTGGTGTTTTCTTACTCTTCACCCGTTTTGGGCAATTTCTATTCGCATTTTGAAGTCTTGTATTTTTCGAATTATTTTGTCTTGTCTATGGTCCGTAGTTCCCCAATCAACATCACGCCCAGAATGAACACGCGTGTGAGTGAGACTGCTTTAGTTCCAAATTTGAATTTTATTATTTTGCGTGGGAGTGATGTTTCAGAAAATGACCATACGACCTTGAGACCACATTATTTGAGCCCGTTTTGAAATACTCGAGGTTCTGTTTTTATTGATGCAAATGAAGGTACTGGTCGAGTTTTTAGAGCATTTTTAAGTTGACATTCCCGATTAGCGATGTTTTATTTTCTTTCTTTGGTGTGGGTATACGTTATACAAATTGCATTTAGTTTTAATTTAACAAATTGGTGAGATATTGCAAAGATGGAACGGGCAACACTGTTGGACATTTTGAATTGACGATTTTTCATGTATAAGATGGAATGATATGAAATTACTACGATAAGAATTTACGACTAGGAAGATAGAATAGGCTCGTAGGTGAGAGAAATGTGTGGGGTGAGTTTGAATTTTCAAGACAAAATAAAATTACATAAAATATGTATTCCTGCTACAAATTTATGTATTTTTTGATGAAAATAATTTCTCTTTTGTAGTCACAAATAAACATACTTAATACATATTAAAATATTTGTGAAAAGATAAAACAACTGAACAACTCGTTTGATTGAAGATTTTGAAAGAAGAGATTGAAGGAGAAGCATTGAAACTTCTTCTTTTTTTTAACTCCACACAAATTTCTCGACCCGGGGGTCAAACCTGGCTCCGACTTGTTTGTTTTAATACAAGTTTTGTATTCCCTTTACGAGTACCATCTTTTGGGTCAATATCTTTATTGACTATCATTTATTATCAATAAAGCTATTTAGGCATTTGGAATTATGTAAGATGAACATTTATACTATACGAACGCATTTTATATAAATTTTATTTCAATTTTACTACGTATTTTTAAATATAATACCTATTTATATATTTTGAAAATCTTGAAAAGTTTTTTGTATCGGTATATAATTATATAAAATTAATAACAAATTTAACTAAGATATGATATAAATTAGTGGTAAGTAGTGTTTTCAAATTGTAATGGACATAATTTTTAAGCGTGTAGTATCGTGAAGCAATATGACCACAGCCGCCTTTTACTCAATATACAGATTGGTATTATAGGGGCAGCCGTCCATTGCGCACATGTTTTAAATTGATAAATCATACATTATACATTGCAAAATACTAAGGTAAAAAATAAACCCGGAGATATGATTATTATGATAAAAAATGCTCTAGAATTACATTTTCATGAAAATAATTCAAATATCATCATAACGCTTTTAATGGCAGAATTATTAGTGAAAATATAACTGAAAAAATTGTACTGTAAAATTAAAATACGTGTGCAGTGGACGACTGCCTATATCGTATGTCTACACGGCACATTTTGTGTTGGTAGGTTTGCACTACTTGAAATGTAATGGATTAACGAAAGTTTATACTTGTGCATAACAGTTAACAACAAGCGTAATTTATGATCTCGAAAGCCAAGAAAGAAAGCTGCATAAGGAAATTAAAGCTATTTGCGTGTCGTTGTTTTCTGTATTGGTCTGAACCAACGTCAAATATGTAGTTGTAAGGCGTAGTGTTTAAATGCTTTCCTAAAATAATCTCAAAATTATATGTTTGTGAATTTTTATACTAATTATATGAAAGAACAAATATGAAGTATCCACAAAGTAAAATGCAGTATTTTTGTTGGTGGCTGTAGCATATCATTCAATGTGTTCAATTCGTTTGGTAAATAAATAATTATTTACCAACCGAAAATTGATTGATTGAGAATTTCGGTTGGTAAATAAATAATTATTTACCAACCGAAAATTGACCACCACAGGACCGCAATTATCCATCCCTAGTGCGCAGTACTTCTCTGTTCTTTCGTATAACGAGTATCACGTGTGCGATAAGTATTATATATTTGATTGTCACAATTCGGTATAATGTGTGTGTAGTCTCAAAGTATTTAATCGCTGGAGTCTCGAAACAAAATGTACTGTGTGGCCATTGCATAGTTATATAGCTTGCTAGTATTTCTAATTATTTAAAATTTAGATATGGTATTAGAGACATATTTATTTTTATATAGAGTCTTTATCACATGGAGATAGTAATTTTGTTGATAAATTTTATTGAAATATGCGACACGTATCGGTATATAGCAGTTAAATATTTTAGTTCTATTCGCGCGTTTTATATTTTTTAATCATATTTTTCCACGATCTAGAATGCAGATGATAATTTTTACAATTGGACTCCCACGTGTCACGCTCGAACAAGATATCTGTATTGAATGCAATCTGTTCCGTTAGTATTGACCCGACAGGCGCGATGTGGTTCTTGTTGTTATTATGATTTACATTTACTGTTTTAGGAATCATTGTACCCGTATGTTTGTGATCTGTTTTACAGTTTGCATTTTATGTTATTTTGATTAGGATCAATTTTGTTTAAAGCTTTTAGGTATCCGCGTACGCATAATAACATTTTTTTTAAAATATTTTTATTATTAATATTTTTTCTTTCAATTTATTTATCTTTAGGTAGGTAGGTTCAACAAATTCTTTCAAATTATTATTGTTAAATTAGAAATAGATATGTTGTAGTAGAAACCAATTACGCGGTCAGCATCGCAGGTGAAGATCAAATGAATTGTTTCTAATATTTTTATTTTAACAGAATATGCATTCAAGCTTTCTATATTAATATCATAGAGTAGGTATTTTATAAACAACATAATTTTCAAATCCATGTGATCCAAACGTGTAACAGAGATGTGAAGATTATAATTATTACTAGATAGGTAGGTTTAATAAATTTTAAATTCCATTCAATAACAAATAAGTGTTTTATTTCTTTTTTAATTTTTAGTTTTATCCCATACTGGCGACCCGCCCCAGCTCCGCACGGGTATCATTTAAATATAAACTTTCCTCAGTAAATCTTTCGAACAGGAGCAAAATCCGTGCACAAGTTTCCAAGATATTAGCGCATACATACAGACAAGAGTAAATAGGGGCCTTACTTTAAAAATATGTGACTACGAGGGCGAGTCATATCGTGGCCGCAGTAGGTAGTGCAAAACGGGGAGGTTGAGGTCTGTGGTAAAGGTGCACAAGAACCGTGTACATTGGCACTACTTTAGAAAAGACTAATACATCTCTTTTATATATTGATATCGTAAAAGGCGACTAAGGAAAAGAACCAACATTGCAGCTGTTACTATGATCCAGTAAGGTTTACATTCCCCTGCTAAGGTTGCCAGGGTACAAGAGTCGCTTGGTGTTTTCCTGTGATTTAAAAGGTCCTTTCTGAAGCAAGGATTTAGTTAAGCAAGTTTGAATGTAAAAAAATATAAATAAAATGCGAAATAGATTTCAAATCTCAATCATTTATTAATTCAAAGGATTCACAATATTGCATCGTTCTGGCCCAGTGGTGGCGTTACTTATGAATATGATAGTGATAAATAAATATAGTCAATCTCATTTGGTTTCACAACACAATTTAGCAATTTCATAAACACAGTGTTAAAAAAATACATTTCTAATAAATACATCAAAAGCGTTTGTTAATTATGACAAATATGTAATGAAAGCCTTAGATCTCGGCTTCTTATACAAATTAATACATTTTAGAATGCCCGAATAAGTTTGCATTTCGCTTAGCTAATCTGTCTATTCATTTTTACCAAATTTGTCCAAACTTAAGTAAAACTTAATCGCTATCGTTTTATTAAAATACATTCGCAATTTTAATTCATAAAGTGACAGATCCGGTAGACGAAGTAAAGAAAGTAACTGTTTTGTTACAGAAAAATAAGTTTTCTTTAATCGACCACAAAATTTTCAAGGACGGAAACTATGAATATTACGACGGATGTGAAAGCAAGTTAGGCTCAATCTAAGTCGCTAAGACATGGCGGTAAAAAAAAAATAATATTTCGAAATACAGTTATTTAAAGAACATATCTATGGCAGGCCTCGCGAGGCGAGGCGAGCAAATCTTAGTTTTACAAAACAAACATTCCGTTTTTAAATTGTATAGAAAAAGTTTATTTTATTAAAACAACCCGTCTGTTATCAGATACACCCGCTTTGCAGTTAACTTAATGTTGCATTGTCAAACAATATTCGAGTAGTGCATTAAATATTAAATAAACAAACGTAAAAATAATATTTGTGATTCTTAAGACTAGCTAGATTAACATGAGCAATTGTGAATGGCCACGAACAGACTTTCTGAAGTAGGTACAATTCATTGCAATAAGGCTTAGTCTGTATTTACAACGAGAGCGTCTAGGAACGTAGAAATTTTCAGATATTTTTCGTTTATTAAACTTTCAAATTGAAAATTACCTGTATCTAATCGATAGCAGCACCTAATACTGAGTCAATTCAAATGGTTATCATCAAGCTGATGATACTTTTTAAATTAAATCGGTGAATTGAATGAATATAATATTGAATTTTAAATAACGCCCATGGCCTGGAGTGTTTTTTTTCTAAATGAACATAAAAAGAATTGTTGTCATCGACATAATAAAGCAAAACCCATGGTATATATATCTACTTACGATAAGAAAATATATCTAAAATTTCTGCCTTCCGTTTAGGGAGCAAACAAAATTGAAATACACACAATAGGCCCTTTATATTCTAAGCTATAAATCAGCAAATACTTTGTATATATTACAATATAATAATGTATAATTTATTTTCTCTTCCATCTGCTTTTGGCTTTATTCTACAAGAGAGCGACAAATTTGTACCATTCTTACACCTACTTTTCACCCCAAACTCACGCAGATGAAAATTATCACTCTTATTATTGGCTTCAATTTAATTCACAGCTTTTAATAAGTCAATTTTATTATGAAGAATTAAAGCCTAACAAAAGTTGTTGATGATGTAACAAAGTCGATTTATTTGGAGGTCACAAAATATATGACCAGAGACGAAAAAAAAATAAACAATCTTAAAACACGCTCGGCGCGTTTTTATATGAATAATTTTAGCCTCTTTGACGACTTTAAATTTTTTTTAAAAGTAAACATATAAAATAAAATTTTTGTATAAACAAATCCTAATTCGAATAAGTATAAAAAGATCTTACTAAATAGCTGTAAACAAAATTCGGCCATTTATTCCATACCTTAATAAATATCTACGTAATTTAATTCTAACTAAAGCTTAATGTCATGGTCTCTTGCATATTGTGACATTAGACAGTTATTTAGAAATGCAATCATATATTATATTATGCTATATATCTAACAAGATTCGTTTTCCGGTTGCACCGTAATAGAAGTATACTTCGGTACAATCAAAATCACTTTTCTCAATTATAATTTCTTCGTCTCTATATCTTTCTTTTTGTGAGGTAAGCACAGTATATTTATATAAATAAACATAACATGTAATCACGTCTATATCTCTTGTGGGGTAGACAGAGCCAACAGTCATCAAGACTTATCAGTCTTGATGACTGTTGGCTCTGTTGGTGACCTATCGGTCACGTTCAGCTGTTTGGCTTAATGATGGAATTGAGATTCAAATAGTGACAGGTTGTGCTAGCCCATCGACTAAAGAAGGAATCCCAAGTTTATAAGCTTATCCCTTAGTCGACATCCGTGGGAAAGAGATAGAGTGGTCCTATTTTTTTTTCTATTGGTGCCGGGAACCGCACGACATATAAATAAACATACGTATGAATCAACACAAATTGAGCTAATCCCAAGCATGTTCGAGATTTGTGTTATGTGATACCAACTGACTGTTAAACCCAGATTGATGTGTCAAATTGTCATACAGTAGGTACATAAGTACACATACTGTAATAAAATGTAGCGACATAAGATTGTGATTTCGATTGTAACGAGGTAAACATGAGAATAGACACAGTGTAATCAAATTATTCCTACAATTACATGATTCCTTATGGGGTAGGTGAATTAAACTAAATTACGAATAAGCAAATTACTTTCTTTGAGCCCCACGAAGTCCGCAGATCAACATATGGCCCTACACCAAGGTTTTACATCTTGAGCAGTTAGAAGCGTTCTATATCAATGAAGGTTGTCTGACAACCTATTTGTTGATTTCGGTAAATTGCGTTTGTCTGTGATCGTCGCCAATAAGCATATTCACTTATTCCTATGTTAACATAAGGTATATATTTCTAGAACTACTAATTTGAGGTCATTATTAAAATGGCAGTATAAAGTTTTGTTACATGTAACTGTTTAGAATTATTATTGCTTTAGTGATAGTATTTGGTTTCCGTTCCACGCTTGGTACCTTTTTTGTAGTGGCGTAGCACGTTTTGGTTTTTTTTATTAAGTCTTATTATTTAAAGGAAATAACACATTTTTTAGTAGACATAACGACAATTTTTAAACTAAAAAATAATTTCATTACACTGTTGTTATATATGTATATTATTATAATTCGTTTTGATGACCGACACTACCGCATGAGCGGCATGTTTCCGCCATAACGAAGCTGTAGACCAATCACAGCACTTCATTCTTAAAGAACGTCACCTGATTGGTCAATAAATTTTCGTCCACTATTTTGAGACGGAAATAGGTTCTATTTATTAAAATTCTTTCGTTTAAGCTTACCAAAGGAAATGGTGTCACTAAACCTAGCACTAACGAAGGTGTGCGATACAATCTATGCATGGCCGGTAAAGCTGCGTGAACAACATTTAGGTACTGGGCCCAGTTCAAAGTTTGCACGATATCGTCACAGTATAAATAGGTTAACATTAATTTTGAGGCAGATTTTCAAGCCTTATTATATAGACGTTAAATATCATGGGATCACCATCCTGGCATGCAATTTTTGTGCACGTCACCTAATTAAAACAAGGCATTTTCAGTGCTCTACTATAACCTAAGTGCTTCTACCAATTTCAATTCTTAAACGTAATTCTAATATCTAAATACATATTGCGAAACAATTCAGTATTTACTTCATAGAATTGACGCCTGTCAATTTTGACGTTTAACTTTTTGACAATTCCCCATCCAATCAGAGAAAAGAATCGTATATTTGTGGTGGTATAGAAGCTATTCTAGTGACTCTAGATTAGATGAATTGATAATTATAACGTCTTCATATAAAACAATTCGACACGTATTATTTATAGCTGTCGAATATGTTCATATATAAGCTATATCTATAATTCTAATTACAAATATATAATTAGTTTTCCTGTCAAATGCGGGTTTAAATTCAATTACCTATTGTGAGTCATAGTTTTTACATGTTATTTTTCTTTTTAATCTAAATTGACAATTGTCATCTTCAAGAGTATAAGGCTAATCTTTGGGCGACAATGTGTATAATAAATAATGTAAAAAAACATTAAAATTACTAATGGATTAGGCAGTTTTCATTTTTTTGCTTCGTTAAATAGCGATGCTTTGATCGCATGTTCAGGCACTACGTTATAAAGATTAAGATCATTGAAATTAAATATTTTGTCAAAATTGTAGAATTAACACATTCACGATTCACACTTAAACAGTCACAAGTATTTTTTATGTAAAAAAAAATAACATTTCTATTCGTCTGTGCCATTACGTATGTACAGTAAACTGCAGAGAAACCTAATCCTCTAATGGTTCTGGTTTGTTTAAATAACAAGGGGTCATTTTTTCTGAGGTTGTTTATGCATATTAGATTTTTTTGTCATTCATAGGTACGAAATGATGGATGATCTATTAAGATCAACAGAATATAAATGGCACAGAAACTCGTAGACTGCGTACAAAATTAAATCCTGCAAATTTCATATAAATAAATACAACTACGAATATACATTGTGATATTAAAATAGCTTTTGTGCTACATAAAATTTTGTACAAAACGGAAGAGATCTTTATAAATGCGACGACCAATGATTCTCTAAATTATATTTATAAAATTTTATCTGTGCCGGTCGAATCTGCAAAAAAGAAATAAAAACATAACGAGGTCCTTCTTTTTCAGAACTGTACTTAATTTGAATGAATTAATATCATTCACTCTGAGCTGTATTTTATAAATGATATCATTCAAAACATTTAATATGCCACACAAGCCTTCCCCATAAACATAGATGTGATATTTCCTAAGGCCTAACAAATTAAAAGCACATCTCTTCTTTCAACATTTTTGCAGATTCATCCGGCAAAAAATCAACTACAAAATGAACCTTACCACCCTACACATACGCACTATCGTTGTTTGAGACAAGTGCACTTGTTCCGAGGTATGTCACCGAGTCTTTCAATTCCATCCTATCCAATAATTAGCTTTGTACGATCTACGCGATTTTAAACTCTACACTGTTAGTTTTAAAGACTACCACTACTTTATCAGTTTGGGTTATAAATATGTATAGTAAATTTGATTTCCATATGGTAATAAAATAAATTTGGACCTAAAATAATATATCATTAAAATCTTTTCCTTAATTTAAATACATTTTAGAGAGCATTTTTTTTTCTCTATACCTACAGACTCCATAAAAAGCGAAATAATCTTAGCTTCGGTTCGAGGTTACGCGATACCTACTACCGTGCGCATTTTTTAATTAGAATGCAATTGAATTCATAAACAATTTGTTTTCTAACTTATGTCATATATTTTTTTACATTTTGGGTCCATTACAATTAAGTAACTTTTTGCTTAACTTTTCTTAAAATTTGTTAAGAAACGTACGTTCAATATGGTTGGATCGACAGTACCAACAATAAATTTGCGATTAATTTCAACGGATGTTACATAAACTAAAAATTTTTTTTTAATGCAAATCTTCTAAATCATTAGTCAGATTTTAATTTGTCTATTACACGGCAGGCTATTGTTCCTGTCACAATGATTCTCTTGAGAAAACATGTGAAAAGCCATCATTTGTGATACTCAATGCACGTAGGCTCATGAATCTGTATGTGCTTTTTATAACTTCAACATGGTAACCTCCCCCTTTGCTTTGCTGTCAACGGCATCTGAAATTAAGCATTATCATTTAAACTTATACTGCGTAATATCTCTACAAAAAGTGTGTCGTAATAAGTAAATTTTTTTGATATAACATTATGAATCTGTTTGTGAAATTTCAATAAACGACTCTTTATGAAAACATCACTATAATAAATGGTTGCTGCTAAGGTGTTCTTAAAAAGAAAAAAATTGCGCAACTCTTTGTTTGGGAGCACTATACGTATTTGATTGTTTTTATTTGCGAGACTTCTTATTTACGTATTGAATTTTTGCATTTTACTAATATTATAAACGCGAAAGTCTGTCTGATTGTTCCGCTTTCACAGCTAAACCGCTGGACCGATTTCATTGAAATTTGGTATGTATATAAAGAAAAACATATACGATACTTTTTTAAATATCAAACCCTAAAATACCAAAATAGGGGATGAAAGTTCGTATGTCATTTATCATAAATGCTACCCGTGCGAAGCCGAAGCGGGTCGCTACCTACTTATGTATAACGCCATCTACCGCTCCAAGCACACAGCATTTAGTACCGTCATAAGTACATTAGTTTGAACACTAACCGACGCTGTCAAACTGAAGTAAACATCGTGATGAAACCCGCACATTCAGGCAACTGTATGTGTAACCATGGATCCAATACGGGTTAGTTTTACCTGCAAAGGTTGCCAGAGGTCAGACGGGAATCGCTCGCGTAAAAACCTGACTCACCCAATCCAGCACCCGTGGATTCAGGATCCCGATCTCCTCCTAGGCGTACCCTGGGCTCCTCTCCAGTACGCAACCTGCGCTCGCGACAAAGCCTGGAGGAGGTCACTGACCAGCGAGTCAGACGGAGGTGCCCTGGCGCTCGCTGTCCAGCGTCACGTCCTCGGGGCTGGAGGAGGTCACTGATCAGCGAGTCAGACGGAGGTGCCCTGGCGCTCGCTGTCCAGCGTCACGTCCTCGGGGCTGGCGAGGTCACTGACCAGCGAGTCAGACGGAGGTGCCCTGGCGCTCGCTGTCCAGCGTCACGTCCTCGGGGCTGGCGAGGTCACTGACCAGCGAGTCAGACGGAGGTGCCCTGGCGCTCGCTGTCCAGCGTCACGTCCTCGGGGCTGGCGAGGTCACTGACCAGCGAGTCAGACGGAGGTGCCCTGGCGCTCGCTGTCCAGCGTCACGTCCTCGGGGCTGGCGAGGTCACTGACCAGCGAGTCAGACGGAGGTGCCCTGGCGCTCGCTGTCCAGCGTCACGTCCTCGGGGCTGGCGAGGTCACTGACCAGCGAGTCAGACGGAGGTGCCCTGGCGCTCGCTGTCCAGCGTCACGTCCTCGGGGCTGGCGAGGTCACTGACCAGCGAGTCAGACGGAGGTGCCCTGGCGCTCGCTGTCCAGCGTCACGTCCTCGGGGCTGGCGAGGTCACTGACCAGCGAGTCAGACGGAGGTGCCCTGGCGCTCGCTGTCCAGCGTCACGTCCTCGGGGCTGGCGAGGTCACTGACCAGCGAGTCAGACGGAGGTGCCCTGGCGCTCGCTGTCCAGCGTCACGTCCTCGGGGCTGGCGAGGTCACTGACCAGCGAGTCAGACGGAGGTGCCCTGGCGCTCGCTGTCCAGCGTCACGTCCTCGGGGCTGGCGAGGTCACTGACCAGCGAGTCAGACGGAGGTGCCCTGGCGCTCGCTGTCCAGCGTCACGTCCTCGGGGCTGGCGAGGTCACTGACCAGCGAGTCAGACGGAGGTGCCCTGGCGCTCGCTGTCCAGCGTCACGTCCTCGGGGCTGGCGAGGTCACTGACCAGCGAGTCAGACGGAGGTGCCCTGGCGCTCGCTGTCCAGCGTCACGTCCTCGGGGCTGGCGAGGTCACTGACCAGCGAGTCAGACGGAGGTGCCCTGGCGCTCGCTGTCCAGCGTCACGTCCTCGGGGCTGGCGAGGTCACTGACCAGCGAGTCAGACGGAGGTGCCCTGGCGCTCGCTGTCCAGCGTCACGTCCTCGGGGCTGGCGAGGTCACTGACCAGCGAGTCAGACGGAGGTGCCCTGGCGCTCGCTGTCCAGCGTCACGTCCTCGGGGCTGGCGAGGTCACTGACCAGCGAGTCAGACGGAGGTGCCCTGGCGCTCGCTGTCCAGCGTCACGTCCTCGGGGCTGGCGAGGTCACTGACCAGCGAGTCAGACGGAGGTGCCCTGGCGCTCGCTGTCCAGCGTCACGTCCTCGGGGCTGGCGAGGTCACTGACCAGCGAGTCAGACGGAGGTGCCCTGGCGCTCGCTGTCCAGCGTCACGTCCTCGGGGCTGGCGAGGTCACTGACCAGCGAGTCAGACGGAGGTGCCCTGGCGCTCGCTGTCCAGCGTCACGTCCTCGGGGCTGGCGAGGTCACTGACCAGCGAGTCAGACGGAGGTGCCCTGGCGCTCGCTGTCCAGCGTCACGTCCTCGGGGCTGGCGAGGTCACTGACCAGCGAGTCAGACGGAGGTGCCCTGGCGCTCGCTGTCCAGCGTCACGTCCTCGGGGCTGGAGGAGGTCACTGATCAGCGAGTCAGACGGAGGTGCCCTGGCGCTCGCTGTCCAGCGTCACGTCCTCGGGGCTGGCGAGGTCACTGACCAGCGAGTCAGACGGAGGTGCCCTGGCGCTCGCTGTCCAGCGTCACGTCCTCGGGGCTGGCGAGGTCACTGACCAGCGAGTCAGACGGAGGTGCCCTGGCGCTCGCTGTCCAGCGTCACGTCCTCGGGGCTGGCGAGGTCACTGACCAGCGAGTCAGACGGAGGTGCCCTGGCGCTCGCTGTCCAGCGTCACGTCCTCGGGGCTGGCGAGGTCACTGACCAGCGAGTCAGACGGAGGTGCCCTGGCGCTCGCTGTCCAGCGTCACGTCCTCGGGGCTGGCGAGGTCACTGACCAGCGAGTCAGACGGAGGTGCCCTGGCGCTCGCTGTCCAGCGTCACGTCCTCGGGGCTGGCGAGGTCGGCCCGCAGCCGCACGCCGCGCCCCGTCAGCGTCCAGCGACACGCCGCGCGCGACACGCTGCAGTGCCCGGAGCCGCCGTCCGATACCCTGGGTGGTGTTGACAAGATAATAAATAAAATAAATAAATAAATATACAGGGTGACATTGAAAACAACTGCATCCTTTTAAACATAGACTATACCCATGCTTCTGAGTCGTTTGAGCATTTTTCTAGTATCAATACCAAGTAAAGTACAGAGTTGTCGAGATCGCTCAGCTGAATGAATTGTGTCGTTGACCTCTGAATCTTACGCGTCGCTTTTCCGCCGGCCGGGGTGATATGACGTATTTAGGATCGTGGATTTTGATACTTTTATTTTCTTTTCGTACTTACTGAAATATGCACCGATATTTTTCTTTTAACGTTTTTAAATATCCTTTAGATGAGTACACTTAACAGTTAAATTTATGCAGTTGAATTAAAAGTCACCCTGTATATGGGACAAACTACACAGTTAATAATGACGATACAATTCGATATTTCTAATAGGCGACTCAGGGAATAGGCACATTTATTAAGATTACATCTGCGCCTGTTTGGCGAGGGGCCTTCATCTGCGCTGGTAAACCGTAATACTGTATGTATGTTTAGATCTTAAAAACTAAACAACGGATTTTGATGCGATTTTTTTAAATAGATAAGAGTGATTCAAGAGGAAGGTTTATATGTATAAATGCTACTCGGAGGAAACCGAGGCGGGACACTAGTTTATATATTAAGTTGCCGTGTGGTTCCCGGCACCAATAGAAAAAGAATAGGACCACTCCATCTCTTTCCCATTGATGTCGTAAAAGACGACTAAGGGATAGGCTTCTTTTAGGCGACATACTAGCAACTATGAATCTCAATTCTATCATTAAGCCAAACAGCTGAACGTGACCTATCAGTCTCTCAAGACTGTTAGCTCTGTCTACCCCGCAAGGGATATGGAGGTGATTATATGTATGCCTGTTGGTAAGCAACACATACCTGCTCAGTTGGTCTGGCTGCTCATCTTCGGGCTCCGCGTCGCTACAAGAGCTTGCCACGGAACTGTCTCCGCCGCGATATCGTGATACACTCTCTGCGTACAAAATAATGTATATTATTCACTAATAATTATAATAAGATATTGTACATTTTATTATTAACTAGCTGTGCCCGCGACTTCGTCCGCGTGGAATAGTTATTTTGGGCAACATTGAAGCCCTCAAGGATGAATAATTTTCTCCATTTTTGTCACATTTTCCATTATTTCTTCGCTTCTAAAAGTTGCAGCATGATATTATCTAAAGCCTTCCTCGATAAATGGTCTATTCAACGCAAAAATAATTTTTCAATTCGAACCAGTAAGTAGTTCCTTCAAACAAACAAACAAACTCTTCAGCTTTATAATATTAGTATAGATAATAAGTGCTTGGTTGGAAATTTCCAGAAGGCTTAGTTCATGGAAGTAGGAAGAGTCAACTCGACTCAATGAAACCGAAACTCGGCAAACTAAACAGATATATAAAATACCTAAACACATATATAATCATGTTTGTGTATCCCTTGTTGGGTGTACAGAGCCAACAGTCTGTGGCCACGTGCTGTAGCTGTTTGGCTCAATGCTACAATTGAGATTCAAATATTGACAGGTCGCACGACATCCATGAGATGGAGTGATCCTATTCTTTTTTTTCTATTGGCGCCGGGAACCGCACGGCATGACACATTTATTACATAATAACGTTGAATTGATGATATTTAAAAAAAAAATGTAATAGTTCACGATCACCTCTCGTGTCTTCGCAGTCGGGGGCGTCTTCGAGACTCTTCAGTATGTCGGCGCAGAGGTCAGAGTCCAGCGGCACCGGGTTGTCGGAGTCTCTGGTAACAGACGATAAGTTTAATAAGCAGAAGAGGACTTCAAACTCATAACGATTTGATTATTGGATTGATTATGGATTCTCCTTTATATTTATTGTATTCTCTTACTCCTTTGTATTTTTGTTGACTGGAATAAATCCCAATTGGGGATGAGTCCGCCTTTGTACATATACGGCGGGCGCGGGCACGGGCGGCAGCGGCGGCGCGCCCAGCTATAGACGGGCCGCGTGTGGAGCTGGTCACGTACCGGTTGTGCAGCACGAGCGCGGCGGCGGCGGGCGCGGGCACGGGCGGCAGCGGCGGCGCGCCCAGCTATAGACGGGCCGCGTGTGGAGCTGGTCACGTACCGGTTGTGCAGCACGAGCGCGGCGGCGGCGGGCGCGGGCACGGGCGGCAGCGGCGGCGCGCCCAGCTATAGACGGGCCGCGTGTGGAGCTGGTCACGTACCGGTTGTGCAGCACGAGCGCGGCGGCGGCGGGCGCGGGCACGGGCGGCAGCGGCGGCGCGCCCAGCTATAGACGGGCCGCGTGTGGAGCTGGTCACGTACCGGTTGTGCAGCACGAGCGCGGCGGCGGCGGGCGCGGGCACGGGCGGCAGCGGCGGCGCGCCCAGCTATAGACGGGCCGCGTGTGGAGCTGGTCACGTACCGGTTGTGCAGCACGAGCGCGGCGGCGGCGGGCGCGGGCACGGGCGGCAGCGGCGGCGCGCCCAGCTATAGACGGGCCGCGTGTGGAGCTGGTCACGTACCGGTTGTGCAGCACGAGCGCGGCGGCGGCGGGCGCGGGCACGGGCGGCAGCGGCGGCGCGCCCAGCTATAGACGGGCCGCGTGTGGAGCTGGTCACGTACCGGTTGTGCAGCACGAGCGCGGCGGCGGCGGGCGCGGGCACGGGCGGCAGCGGCGGCGCGCCCAGCTATAGACGGGCCGCGTGTGGAGCTGGTCACGTACCGGTTGTGCAGCACGAGCGCGGCGGCGGCGGGCGCGGGCACGGGCGGCAGCGGCGGCGCGCCCAGCTATAGACGGGCCGCGTGTGGAGCTGGTCACGTACCGGTTGTGCAGCACGAGCGCGGCGGCGGCGGGCGCGGGCACGGGCGGCAGCGGCGGCGCGCCCAGCTATAGACGGGCCGCGTGTGGAGCTGGTCACGTACCGGTTGTGCAGCACGAGCGCGGCGGCGGCGGGCGCGGGCACGGGCGGCAGCGGCGGCGCGCGCGCGCTGAAGGCGCCCAGCTCCAGCGCGGGCGCGGGCACGCGCGGCGCCGCGCCGCAGCCCCACTCGCAGCGGGCCTCTGGGTGCGCAAACGCATTTCTCAGTTTCATCGTTGGTGGATGGATATACATTTATTTGCAAGATAGTTATCGGTTATTGATGTCTAGGTACATATTTCAGTTTAATTACATTGACTACTTGCTTCCAAAGCGCAGGTGTAGAAATAGCGGCGAAACAAACTATACTCTTAAATTTAAACCGTAGACGAATGCATATTGTCCTCATTAATAAAAAAATTGTTTTATGATGTCAAATAAAATAATAAGATATGTACAATATACTGTACAAATTATGCCTAAAAATGATGTTAAAAATCACATGCGTTTATGGAGCCCTAATGGTAATTAGTAAAATTCTATAATGTGTTATAAGTGTAAAAAAAAAACGATATCTTGTTTCACCGAACGTTAGTACCAGGACGCCTTTCGACCATGTTCCTAGATTAGGTAAGTCAGGTTTCACACGACGCGACTCCCATCCAATCAGACCTCCGCAACCTTTGCAGGGGAACCTAACCCGTATTGGATCACTCAAGCTACCATTTGGTAGAAAACGTCAACAAAGCTACCATACCCTCTCTTCTCCAATCGTCTCTCTCAGCCAACACATCGGGCGTTTCGTTATCTCTCTCACATCTTGCCGCCCACGCTAATAAAACTAAAGCTACCATTTGGTAGAAAACGCCAACAAAAGCTACCATACCCATACTCTCTCTTCTCCAATCGTCTCTATCAGTCAACACATCGGGCGTTCCGTTATCTCTCTCACATCTCGCCGCCCACGTTAATGACACTAAAACTACCATTTGGTAGAAAACGTTAATAAAAGCTACCATACCCATACTCTCTCTTCTCCAATCGTCTCTCTCAGCCAACACATCGGGCGTTCCGTTATCTCTCTCACATCTCGCCGCCCACGTTAATGACACTAAAACTACCATTTGGTAGAAAACGTTAATAAAAGCTACCATACCCATACTCTCTCTTCTCCAATCGTCTCTCTCAGCCAACACATCGGGCGGCGCGTCATCTCTCCCGCATCTCGCCGCCCACGCTAAGGCACCATCCCCACTTTCCAGAGGTAATCTGGCTTCGTTCTCTTCTAATGCTACCAGTACTTCTGCGTCGAATACCTATGGGAAATAAAGAATATGTTATTTATTGTACAAAATACAAAAAATACAATCTGTATAGGCCGACTAAATGCTAATAGCATTATCATTATTAACAGTTTGCCATTTGGGTTAAGCTGAGAACCTCTTTGTATGGGTGGGTGGTTTAAAAAATATGTTGGCCGCCATCTATGACCAATGTCAAATCTACCCTTCACATTTCATAGTGAAACAAATTCACCAAAACATCGTCTGATCAAGCAAAATATTTAGCATCCAATATTCGCCATTCCGCTAAATTCAGTGCTTCAATACACATCAAAAAAATTAATAAACATGTGTTCTGTCAATCTATTCTCAGATACATTCCTACTTTCTACCATTAAATCATGTCATTGCCGATATGTATACACTCACCTCGACCAACGTGTTGGCCGCCAATGTTTGCCAATCCCCCACCTCCAACCCTTTGGCCGCCCACCACTCCTCGTTGCGAGTCATGTTGCTGAACAAACGGGACAGTTCCACAGCTGATGCTTGGACAGCACGCTAATAAAGTCAAAAGACAAAGTGAATAACACATATGAAAAAAAAACCTTCAATAAATAAATATATACGGGACAAATTACACATTCAGTTAGCCTTGCAGTAAGTTCGAGACTTGTGTTACGCGATACTAACTCAACGATACTATATTTTATAATAAATACTTATATAGATAAACATCCAAGACCCAGGCCAATCAGCAAAAGTTCTTTTCTCATCATGCCCTGGCTGGGATTCGAACCCGGGACCTCCGAAAATAATACTTTAATTCATATAAATTTCTCCACCCTCACAAATTTCTTGGTATCCATAAAGAGGTAGGGTCGGGTATTAAAATCAAGACAGGTTATATTAGACATGTCAAAATAATAATGAGCTAAATTTTTAATGGGAGTTGTAGTTAAGTTATATCAATCTCAGAATACTTAATCTCAAATCGTGGCCAGTCATACACACTCTAGTTCGCACGGCGTCGCTCAGATTCAGCGCTAATTCTTGTCTACGCGCCTATACTTCCTCACGCTACTACGTAAGTTAATTAAATAATTCACAGTAAGTACAATGACGACGTAAAATAATTCATAATTAGAATACTGACCCTCAGATCGTGACCAGTCATACGGACTCTAGCTCGCACGGCGTCGCTCAGATTCAGCGCTAATTCTTGTCTACGCGCCGATACTTCCTCACGCTACTACGTAAGTTAATTAAATAATTCACAGTAAGTACAATGACGACGTAAAATAATTCATAATTAGAATACTGACCCTCAGATCGTGACCAGTCATACGGACTCTAGCTCGCACGGCGTCGCTCAGATTCAGCGCTAATTCTTGTCTACGCGCCGATACTTCCTCACGCTACTACGTAAGTTAATTAAATAATTCACAGTAAGTACAATGACGACGTAAAATAATTCATAATTAGAATACTGACCCTCAGATCGTGACCAGTCATACGGACTCTAGCTCGCACGGCGTCGCTCAGATTCAGCGCTAATTCTTGTCTACGCCCTATACTTCCTCACGCTACTACGTAAGTTAATTAAATAATTCACAGTAAGTACAATGACGACGTTATATAATTCATAATTAGAATAATTAGAATACTGACCCTCAGATCGTGACCAGTCATACACACTCTAGTTCGCACGGCGTCGCTCAGATTCAGCGCTAATTCTTGTTTACGCGCCTATACTTTCTCACCCAACTACTATATACTAAGTTAATTATATAATTCACAGTAAGTACAATGACGACGTAAAATAATTCATAATTAGAATACTGACCCTCAGATCGTGACCAGTCATACGGACTCTAGTTCGCACGGCGTCGCTCAGATTCAGCGCTAATTCTTGTCTACGCGCCGATACTTTCTCACGCAAAGACGATGTTAGTTCCGCGCACTCTTTTTCCAATTGTCTGTATGCACCGGTCTGGAATATAAAAAGGAATGTTATATGGATACTATCAGAGATTTAGTCTAGAGGTCTTTGGATCAGTGCAAACATACATATTATCACGTTTATATCCCTTGCGGGGTAGAGAGCCAAGTTTGCTCGCCCACAATGAAAGCTCTTCGAGTTCACCTCGTTTTATCAACGCTGCTATTAGCAATGGATACCTTGGCGATCTGCACAGAGAACGGCCCGAAGCAGGCCAGAACGAACTGCTGGTAGTCCCGCAATGGCCGCTCTATCGCTTGTTCGAGTTGGCTCGCCCACATTGAGAGCGCTTCTAGTTCACCTCGTTCTATCAACGCTGCTATTAGCAATGGATACCTTGGCGATCTGCACAGAGAACGGTCCGAAGCAGGCCAGAACGAACTGCTGGTAGTCCCGCAATGGCCGCTCTATCGCTTGTTCGAGTTCGCTCGCCCACAATGAAAGCTCTTCGAGTTCACCTCGTTCTATCAACTCTGCTATTAGCAATGGATACCTTGGCGATCTGCACAGAGAACGGTCCGAAGCAGGCCAGAACGAACTGCTGGTAGTCCCGCAATGGCCGCTCTATCGCTTGTTCGTGTTCACACGCTCATAATGGAAACTCTTCGAGTTCAGTTCGTGCTGTGACCGTTGCTATTACTAAGGATACATTACAAATGCACTAATGTTTTCTCTTTTTGATATAAGAATGGGTACCTTGGCGATCTGCACAGAGAACGGCCCGAAGCAGGCCAGAACGAACTGCTGGTAGTCCCGCAATGGCCGCTCTATCGCTTGTTCGAGCTCGCTCGCCCACATTGAGAGCGCTTCGAGTTCGCCTCGTGCTGTAACAGCTGCTAACGCTTGTGCTGACCTGGAAATTAATAAATTGGTTGATAGCCGATCTTATTCGTACTTTTCCGTAGGATTAAAAAAATAATCTCTTTGCCGACGTCGTTATCTGTTTGAGGCGTGATACCACAGAGGTGACCTGGTCAGGTCCAAATCTTATGAGAGCTATACTAATTAATATTTACAAGTAATTGTTATAACATCAGGTGTTATGTTTTAGTCAAAATACATCATAGTTCCGACTCAAGTATTCGAAGTTATATTTAATAATCATATAGTAAAATTACAACTATTGTCGCTACTTGACCTTGCTTATTACTTCTCGCTTGCTTCTCGTTAGAAAGATGAAAGAGAGAAAGAGACTCACGAGACGCGAGAAAGAAACTTAGACTTACGCGAGTTGGCAGTAAGTGCGACCATGTAAGTTCGGACACGCGGCGTAATCGCTTCATGTAGAAACCTGCTACCCAATCCAGGAATGCGGTGAAAGCCTCCAACAAGTGTATAAGAAAGAGAGAGAGAGGGCGATACTGACGAGAGCTGGCAGTAGGTGCGCGCGCGCAGGCCGGGCCCGCGCACGCGCGCGCAGAAGGCGCAGTCGCGCGCGGGCACGCGGCCGGCGCGCGCGATCACGCCGCGCCACGCCGCCGCCTCCCACGCGCCGCGGCACGCGTGCCACGTCACGCTGCCTGCAACACGTACACAATATACAGGTGACTTTTAATTCAACTGCATAAATTTACTCATCTAAAGGATATTAAAAAACGTTAAAAGAAAATTATCGGTTCATATTTCAGAAAGTACGAAAAATATAAAAGTATCAAAATCCACGATCCTAAATACGTCATAAAACCCCGGCCGGCGGAAAAGCGACGCGTAGGATTCAGAGGTCAACGACACAATTATTTACATCTTTAGTTTTAATTTCTTTTTGAAGTATTGGTCTATATTAAAGCGTGTGACGTAGTTTTTGAGTGTTTTTCAAATGTGAAAATGATGACGTTTAATTTAAATAAAAATACGCTGAAACGGCTCAGAAGCATGGGTATAGTCTATGTTTAAAAGGATGCAGTTGTTTTAAATGTCACTCTGTATATATTTACATGGACCTGCGTTACTTTCATATTATTATTTCATTGACCGTGTCACCGTGTAACCGTGATCAATAACAAACTCACCGATCAACACGATGAAAGCACACAGCGGACACAAAGCCACGGTCTTTTTTAAGTAACTTTTGGAAATAAGTGTGATCATACATACAAACAGAAAAAAGTTTAAAAAAAATTTTGTTCTCTATTTTTCATTCTAAGTGTCCCTCTATCCATTTCAGTCAAAAATACTAAATGTACCAGACAAAATATTTTTACGGTTTTATTACTATACGTATAGATTTAAAAATATAAATAAATAAATATATACACTGGACAAATTACAATGATTGAGTTAGCCTCGAAGTAAGTTCGAGACTTGTGTTACGAGATACTAACTCAACGATACTACGAGTAAAAAAGAATAGGACTAAGACTCGTAAAAAGCGACTAAGGGATAGACTTATAAACTTGGGATTCTTCTTTTAGGCGATGGGCTAGCAACCTGTCACTATTTGAATCTCAATTCCATCATAAAGCCAAACAGCTTACGGTGGCCTATCAGTCTTTCAAGACTGTTGGCTCTGTCTGCCCCGCAAATGATATAGACGTGATTGTATGTATGTATACTACGAGTATATTCGATACGTACATATGGTCAGACAGAGCCAACAGTCTTGAAAAGACTGAATGGCCACGTTCAGCTTTTATATTATATACATATTTGATTTACCAAACAAACTTACCGATCAACATGATCAATGCACACAGCGGACACAAAACCACGGCCACTATGAATGCTGCTATCGGCTGTAACACGCCCAGGATCGCTATCCGCCATATTAACACTTCGAACAGGACGAACCATCTGAAATCACAATAGCAAATTTTAACTGATATACCTATGTAAGTAAAACTTAAAGTAATACATATTTATGCATTATATAATAATATGTTTGCTTTTTTCATGTTTATATATTGTAAACCTCTAAATGGTACAAATTCTGGTGCAAAGGTGTCCAGAACACTTGCTGCGTTACCACGCTGGAAAGTTATGGCCTTTCTTTGCACCAAAAACGAGCCACAGAAGGGGTCCCCAGTCATTTTTATTTATTCGGTGTCCTATCTCCTTTATGTTTTGGAATTTTGAAAAAGCCATTTATTCTAAAGAGGCGAAGATAACTATCAGGTAAGAACCATTCATCAATTATTTTTCTCGCTCCAGCGCTCTCACTGACTACTTTTAAAATCACTTTAGCGTATCTTTAATTCACTATTACCCACCCAAACTAGATCTCCAATGATACTTCACTACATAGTATAAAACAAAGTCGCTATTTTAGTCTGTTTGTCTGTATGCTTAAATCTTTAAAATTACGCAACGGATTTTAATGCGGTTTTTTGTAACAGGCAGAGTGATTCAAGAGTATAATATATTTATGTATAATTTTTCCGAAACCCGCGCGAAGCCAGGGCGGGTCGCTAGTATTAGCTAAAATAATGAATTGAACATTAATTATTTACTTGTTATCCGTAGAACGCGGACAGTCCGCCGAGTAGACTACAGCGAAGGCCGCGTGCGCAGCCAGCGTGAGGGGGGGCACCCACAGCGGCACGCTGGCCGCCGCCGCCAGCGACGCCGCGCTGACGGCCAGCGCGGCCGCGGGGAACCCCAGCAGGAGCCCCGCGGACCCGAGCCCCCCGATGACGCCGTAGTTCCAAACGCGGTTCGCTTGACGGCTGAGGCCTTTTCCGAGGAGGCCTGATGGGGAAGGATATGTAGTATACTACCTGGCCGCCCGCGAATAAGTCCGCTATCGTAACATACACATACATACATATAATCACGTCTATATCCCTTGCGGGGTAGACAGAGCCAACAGTCCTGAGCGGACTGATAGGCCACGTTCAGCTATTTGGCTTTAAGATAATTGAGATTCGAATAGTGACCAGTTGCTAGCCTATCGCCTAAAAAAAAGAATCTCAAGTTTGTAAGCCTATCCCTTTGTCGCCTTTTACGACATCCATGGGAAAGAGATGGAGTGGTCCTATTCTTTTTTGTATTGGTGCCGGGAACCACACGGCACTCCCGACCCCCCGATGACGCCGTAGTTCCAAACGCGGTTGGCTTGACGACTGAAGCCTTTGCCGAGGAGGCCTGATGATGAAGGATATACAGTATAACTAGACGCGAATAAGTCCGCTATCGTAACTTAACAATCAATCTTGCGGGAACTCCGGGTAGTAATAGTAGTAGCCTATATGTGATTCTGGGTCTTCAGCTACCTAAATACCAAATTTCATTCAGTAATCGGTTCAGTAGTATTTGCTTGGAAGAGTAACAAACATCCATACTAATATATTCACAAACTTTCCCGTTTATAATATTAGTCAAACTTTCGCATTTATGTTATGTAGGTAGTAGGAAATTTTTTGTGCGGGGAGTCCGTTCAGAAGATATCGCTTAATACAATAATATTTTATGTATATATACATATGTATTAATAAAAATACATATATTTTGTATGTATTTTATGTATCTTGAATGTATTTATGCATTTTCTTTTGTAATGTATTTATTTTGCAGTTTATATGCAAGTGCACTTCATCGCACCACCAACTTAAAGTTTTACCGTTTGGTCAGCTGGTTGACTGGTAGAGAATGCCAAACGGCATAAAGTCCGCCTTTTGTGCATTTATTGTGCAATAAAGTTTTAAATAAATAATAGGTAATTAGTTTTGTAACAGGAGCTGTATGTAGCTAGGTGTTATGCCTGGGGAGCCGCGGTACACTTAAACTGTGTTCCTAGTTTGACGGCCTCTGTGGCGCAGCGGTAGTACGCTTGTCTGTGACACCGGAGGTCCCGGGTTCGAATCCCGGCCGGGGCATGATGAGAAAAGAACTTTTTCTGTTTGGCCTGGGTCTTGGATGTTTATCTATATAAGTATGTGTATTTATTATAAAATATAGTATCGTTGAGTTAGTATCTCGTAACACAAGTCTCGAACTTTCTTCGAGGCTAACTCAATCAGTGTAATTTGTCCCGTTTGTTATTTAGCCTGGCGGAAGATCTTCCCTTTGTGGCGATCG
Source organism: Amyelois transitella (assembly GCF_032362555.1). NCBI lineage: Eukaryota > Metazoa > Arthropoda > Insecta > Lepidoptera > Pyralidae > Amyelois > Amyelois transitella. The sequence goes on from NC_083515.1 coordinate 9,543,595, forward strand.
AACACGAACTATCGCTCGCGCTTCAAGTTATGTATTTTCATTTTGTCGTGTGGTTCAGAACTCACCCGTATCCGGCTCGGTCTCAAACTTAGTCCGTTGCTTTGACACATATCGCCATAGAGTGAGCAATCGCGACCACATCGTTTGTGTCTCGCTGCTTCGCTTCGGAAATAGGGTACCGTTGACCTGTAAATAAAAATTGTAGACGTACATACATACATACATAAAATCACGCCTCTTTCCCGGAGGGGTAGGCAGAGACTACCTCTTTCCACTTGCCACGATCTCTGCATACTTCCTTCGCTTCATCCACATTCATTACTCTCTTCATGCAAGCTCGGCAAGTTTCGGGTACTTTTGACCTGACCCTTTACCATATATATATAATATATATCATGTGTCCTATCTCGGGTCTGCCGGAAGAGATTTCATTTGAAATAAGCAGAACTTATGTAACTTTGTTTCTTGTGTTTATTAGTTTCGATGTTTGCTGTGTACCTACATAAATCAGTAAATAAAAAAATCACCCTAGAACGATATTAATTTACATAAAAATCACTTTTTAAAGCCAAAGTTTTCTTAGCAACATTCAAAATAAAAAAAAAAATGTTTCACAGCTATGGAGTCATGCTGCAAAATCCACTGGGAAAATAAAAAATTTTTGTCGCTTTGTAGAAAGTACTACATATAATATTGATACAAATACTGACATACAGTCGATACACATATTGTAAAAGATTAATTCAAGAATTGATGAGACGCCCATAATTTAATTAACGAGCTGTGCCCGCGACTTCGTCCGCGAGGAATAGTTATTTTGGGCATCATTGAAGCCCTCAAGGATGAATAATTTTCGCCGTTTTCTTTTCACATTTTCCATTATTTCTTCGCTCCTAAAAGTTGCAGCGTGATGTTATATAGCCTAAAGCCGATAAATGGTCTATTCAACACAAAAATAATTTTTCAATTCAAACCAATAATTCCTGAGATTAGCGCGTTCAAACAAACAAACAAACAAACTCTTCAGCTTTATAATATTAGTATAGATTACCTGTGACAGTTCAAGTTCGGGCACTATGGGTTTCACACACAATAGAGTGCGCAGTGACAGCGGCGAGCACCACGGAATGAGCACTCCCAGCAGGAACATTATGTTCCAACTCCAACACCAAGTCCTGTCACCGACAAAGACACTTTATAATTTTATACACCAAAATGTTTGTTTCAACTAAAGGACAGGCTTATAAACTTGGGATTTTCCTTTTAGGCGATGGTCTAGCTACCTGTCACTATTTGAATCTCAATTCTATCAATAGTGCCGTGTGGTTCCCGGCACCAATACAAAAAAGAATAGGACCACTCCATCTCTTTCCCATGGATGTCATAAAAGGCGACTAAGGGATAGGCTTACAAAGTTGGGATTCTTTTTAGGCGATGGGCTAGCACCCTGTCACTATTTGAATCTCAATTCTCTCATAAAGCCAAACAGCTGAACGCTGCCTATCAGTCTGTCGGCTAACATAACTATTTGAATTTCAATTCGTTGGCTCAAGTTGGCAAGGGATAAAGACGATGTATGAATGTCAAAAAATGTATGTATGGTAAAGGGTCAGGTCAAAAGAACCCGAAACCGCCGAGCTTGCATGAAGAGAGTTATGAATGTGGATGAAGCGAAGGAAGTATGCAGAGATCGTGGCAAGTGGAAAGCGGTAGTCTCTGCCTACCTCTCCGGGAAGAGGCGTGATTTTATGTATGTACGTATGTTTAAAAAATCACTAACCTATGAGCCAAATTGAGCAACCTCCAACCCGGCCACCTGGTGGTGGTGGTCCTCACCACCTCCTTGTCCACCAGGAACACGGGCTGCGACGGGTCGCTCCTGGGCGTCACAATGGAGGTCGCCCTCGTGCTCAGCACGGTGGGGATGCGCTCGGAGCGGCCCCGAAAGTGGCGCGTCACCACCCAGTTCTGGGGCAGCCAGATGCGAGTAGCCCATGTGAAAGTACGCGTGGGTGTCTTCGCTGCCCTTAGCTCCTACATACATACATACATATATAAATAAATATAAAAATATATACGGGACAAATTACACTGATTGTGTTAGCCTCGAAGTAAGTTCGAGACTTGTGTTGCGAGATACTAAATCAACGATACTATATTTTATAATAAATACTTATATAGATAAACATCCAAGACCCAGGCCAATCAGAAAAAGTTCTTTTCTCATCATGCCCTGACCGGGATTCGAACCCGGGACCTCCGGTGTCACAGACAAGCGTACTACCGCTGCGCCACAGAGGCCGTTACATACATATGGTCACGTCTATATCCCTCGCGGGGTAGACAGAGCCAACTGTCAGTCAGCTCCTATAGTTTTAAATAGATTTATTGTTACTTTTGAATACGTGAATGTAGTTGTTTTGTAAACATTTTTATATTATATGCATACATACATATGGTCACGTCTATATCCCTTGCGGGGTAAACAGAGACAACAGTCTTGAAAAGACTGTTAGGCCACGTTCAGCTATTTTGCTTTAAGATAGAATTGAGATTCAACTAGTGATAGGTTGCTAGCACATCGCCTAAAAGAAGAATCCCAAGTATATAAGCCTACCCCTTAGTCGCCTTTTACGACATCCATCGGAGAGAGATGGAGTGGTCCTATTCTTTTTTCTATACGTGCCGGGAACCACACGGCACCTTTACTTTTAAATACGTAAATATAGTTGTTTTGTAAACATTTTTATATTATATGTGTTATGTGTTAACCTAAGTGATAAATAAGGGCGACAAATCAAGTATTTTTTGCATCTGAAATAAAGCTTTCAAACACCAAATTGCCAAGCCCTTAGCTCCTCTTATAGAGTGTAAATACGCAAATAAAGCTGTTTTTTTTTAACAATTTTCAATTATACATGTGTTTAAGTGCTAAATACGGGCGTCAAATCAAGTTTTTTTTTGCATCTGAAATAACGCTTTCAGACATCAATTGGCCACTTCTATTCCTACTAGTAATACAAAAGTTTGAATTTAGAGACACTCATAAACACGTAACTAGCTTTTCTTATTTACAATTTGCATTGATGGTTGCATGATAAAATCGTAAACATGCATAATATGTAATCATTTATTTTTGTTCCGAAATTACGCTATAAAAGTCAATTTAACAATTTGAGATAGATAAGATCAATTCGATTCCGACTTCAGGAACTAGAATTCAAGAATTTTACATGCGGACGATAATAATATTCAAAGTCAAAGCAAAAGGTCAGGTCGAGAGTACCTGAAACCGACGAGCTTGCATGAAGATATTTATGAATGTGGATGAAGCGAAAGAAGTGTGCAGGGATCGTGGCAAGTGGTAAGATGTGGCCTCTGCCTACCCCTCTGGGAAGAGGCGTTCCGAGGATTTCCACAGCGTTTATTCTACTTTCTATATCTACACTAGCTGTCCTGGCTAATGTTTTTTGCCATATTAATAATTTATAAGTAATTCCTAGTTAATAGTTAATAAATGTTAATGGTGGAAACCCCTTATCACTAAGGATACCCCTTAAAATAGATGCTGGCTGATTCTCAGACCCATTCAATATGCTCACAAAATTTCATTTAATGAGAATCGGTCAAGCCGTTTCTTAGGAGTACGGGAACGGACATTGTTTTTTATATATTGAATTTTATATATAAGAAGATGATTACCTTCTATAAGATTTTTACTTCATTTTTTTTAATTTTTTTCTATTCAATTTCTTTTTCCTCTCTACTGTTGGCCCTATCTACCCCGCAAGGCTCATAGACGTGACCATATGTATGCACGTATGTAAGATAAACCTTCAATAAAAGCGGCTCCCGGTCCCTCAGAAAGGCGAGGTCCCTGAGCAGGAAGTATCTGTGTTGGTGTAACTTGTGCGCCTGGAGGGCGGCCGCCGCGTCCTCTCTAGAGGCCCAGCGGAGTTCCGCGTGTAATCTGCAAAATAAATAAATAAATAATGAATGAATGTGGATGAAGCGAAGGAAGTATGCAGAAGATCGTGGCAAGTGGAAAGAGGTAGTCTCTGCTTACATGTATAAATAAATAATGTCGTGGGCCTGCTGTAAGAAATTTTCACTAGAAATAAGTAGTGCCCTTGTACTGTACTTGTTTATCTTTATTTTAAGTATTATTCTTATTTTCCTTGATATACATAAATATATCAAGGAATTACACAGATTGAGTTAGCCTTGAAATAAAGTCGACACTTGTGTAACGTAATACTAATTCAACGATACTATATTTTATAATAAATACTTCTATAGATTAACATCCAAATTTACGTGAATAAGAAAAATATTTATAATTAGAACTATCTTAAAGAAGTAACCTTTCTCAAAGAAGAAAGGTTTCTTCTAAAGCGACTAAGGGATAGGCTTAGGCGATGGGCTAGCAACCTGTCACTATTTGAATCTCAATTCTATCATCAAGCCAAACAGTCGAACGTGACTTAGCAGTCTTTCATTCACGTGATATAACGTATGTATGTACGTATGTTCGCACACCTGTTTTCTACAACGTGATATTTTTGGAAAATAAAGGCTTTATTTCTATAATATAACTAGCTTTGTGCAGTTTTTAAAAATTCCCGTTGAAAAAGTATCCCATGTCACTCCCGAAGTTCAACTCTATATCTGTGCCAAATTTCGTTAAAACCTTTTTTTTAAGTTTATTCGTTACAAACCAACATAGGAACACACAAATCTTTATTATAGGCGTGACACAAATACCTCATTGACGGCCTCGGTGGCGCAACGGTAGTGCGCTTGTCTGTGACACCGGAGGTCCCGGGTTCGAATCCCGGCCGGGGCATGATGAGAAACGAACTTTCTCTCGTGATTGGCCTGGGTCTTGGATGTTTATCTATATATGTAAGTATATATTATAAAATATGGTATCGTTGAGTAAGTATCTCGTAATTTGTCAAAAAAAAAATACCTCTGCGCGGCCTTAGCGACCCGCTCGGCGCGCCAGCCGGCCGCCCGGGACAGCACGGGGTGCGCCGCCGCTATCCTGGCCTCGGCGCGCGCCAGCCCCGCTTCCAACTTCTGCCGGACGTTGTCCTCCGCTCTGTGGACGAAAGGTATCAAATTCAAATTCAAAATTTTTATTCATTATTATAGGATACTATTATATCGCTTAATAATTGTCGTATGGTTTAACAACTTGGTTGACGTCAAATAAATTACTTAAAAACTAAGTTTACTGCCGCTTCCAAGGCGTCAGTGCAGAAGAAGCGGTAACAAACTGCACTGCAGCATTTTCTTCAACAACGTCAACTTCACAATATTATATGATACATACATACATACATACATACATAAAATCACGCCTCCTGTATTGGTGGCGGGAAAGTCAGTCAGTCTATATAAGACTGTTGGTTCTGTCTACCCCGCAAGGGATATAGACATGATTATATGTATGTATGGAAGAAGAGGGGAAGAATAAATATTAATAAATTCCTCTCCATCAATGCAAGAGATCTCAAATAGTAACGGGTTTATTACGACTATTAATTGAGTGCCTTGTGATTCCCGGCACCAATACAGAAAAGAATAGGACCACTCCATCTCTTTCCCATGGATGTCGTAAAAGGCGACTAAGGGATAGGCTTACAAACTTAGGATTCTTTTTAGGCGATGGGTTAACAACCTGTCACTATTCGAATCACAATTCTATCATTAAACCAAACAGCTGAACGTGGCCTATCACTCTTTTCAAGACTGTCAAGGCTCTGTCAACCCCGCAAGGGATACAGACATTATTATATATATGTATGTGCGTCAATCACCTGTCTATAATGTGATAAGCCCTCAGCTGTTCCTGCAACAATGTCGGCAAATCCGGGCACAGCTCTCGGAGCGTCTCGTTTGTAGAAATGGCATTGCACACTCTGTTCACGTATTCACGAGAGGCCGCCGCCCGTACGTCCTAAGTGAATTGAAAAAAAATGCTAGATTTATATAATAAATAGACAGGAAATATGTCATAATTATGGTAAAGCTGAGATTTTTGCTTTTCAATCGACTTCAAAAAGGAGAAGATTCTCAATTCGACCGTTTTTTTTTTATTAGTATGAAGCCCAGGGCTTAGAAAACAAGTATTTCCAAAATTTTATTCAAAAGTATGATACCTGAAGAAAATGAGCTCCTATTGTTTCAGATAATAATTTTTCTACTTTTATTTTCTTAAATGTTTTAACAATTGAAGTATTTTTGAGTTTTTACAACATGTGAAAATTACGATATTAAATTTATGTAATTCAGATAGATTTTAATTATCAGCCGTGGCCTTTCGGTCTTTTGATGATTGTTGGCTCTGTCTACCCCGCAGGGGATATAGACGTGATTAAATGTTATGTTATACAATAAATTTAAGGTCACCTTGTATACAGTAGTATAGATAATGTAATGATATGGCTCCCAATAGTCTCACCTCTTCAATCTCCTTCATGGGCATCTTCTGGCTCGCCAACATGGCGGCCCGTCTCTCCCTGAAGTGGAGGAACCAGCCGCGCGACTCCCGCTCCAGTATCGCTTGCAGTGTGGCCGCGGCTTTACGGAGGAGGTCGCGCCGGTACAGGCGGAGATCCACCTGGGTGGAAAAAAATTTATTAATAAGTAGTTCCAAAGGATATTCTGTATGCGGTTTACTAACCATGGATCATTAATATTTATTTATGTATTTAAATCTTTATTGCACAAAAAAAAGTACAAAAGGCGGCCTCAATGCCGTTTGGCATTCTCTACAAGTCAACCAGCTGATAAAATAGAAAAAACTTATATCTGTGTTGTCTTCCAACAACAATATCGTCTATATATACCTGCGTTCTCTGCGGCGTGGTGTATATACACGGCACCCTGGGCACGGTCCTGGTGGACTCGCGAGGGTCGGTCTTCTCAGTGGCGGCGCGTCTCATCTGACGCATCACCCACGCGGCAAGAGCTGATATGTCTTCTTGCTGTTCCGGCTGTATGAATAAAATAAGAAAAAGGTGAGCTGTAAAGTAGTCGCGTATGAGGTAATAGGTCATTTGACAATATAAAAACAAAGAAAAATATATAAAAAAAACTCATTTTTTTTTGTTATTTAATCCTGGAACGAGATTGAGCTGAAAGAATTAAGTAAGTAAAAAGAATTACCAAAACTGTTATGGATCGAGACATTTAAGGAATAAAAGTCTTATGTTCAACATTGATTCACATTTTGTTACAAAAAAATCTCGAAGGATTCTTTCAACCATATTGTCGTAATATGTCTAAAAGATATTTATGAAATCATAATCGAAAAATCTTTCAAGTTACCTTGCATATCAGCTCCGCGACCAAATAGCGCGAACGTTCATCACGGATCTTCTTTTCGAGATCACGAGCCTCCAAAGATGGCATGCCGATCACCAGGTCAAGTAACCTACGAAATTATTAATCATTAGATGTTAAATACGTAGGAGGAAGGTTTCCTTAAAGTTATTTTACGACCAATTTAAATAATTATCTTTCGCCATTTGTCTTTCCTTAGGAAGAACCCCGGGCAGTACCCCGTCTCGGCTACATGACAATACAATTTCTCGTCACAAACTAGGGCTAGTAGCTAGTAGTATTTTTTCAGAAAACTAAAATAACCACTAGACTTGACGCCAGATATTACATGAAATAGTTAACCTCTTTATTGTCGGTCTCTTGTCAACAGCTTGGGTCACACATGTCTTATTACAATTCTTCTATTGCTCTGGCTCTTGACCGTGACCAGGGAAGCTGACGCTTTGTGACTTCAAACTCTGCCTTAGACTAACCTCTGCAAGAACATGCGACACTTGATGTGTAGTTGCGACACGCTGGCTGGTAAGCGAATGAGGCTCTTCGGATCATCTCATCTCGAGCTGGAGGACTACAGGCACTTCGCAACAGTAACATTCTGAAATGCATGCAGTCCCTATTCAGAGGGCCTGATGAGGGTGAACAATACAACCCAAAGCTTCGACGCGCTTCCGAAAATGGGCCCCAGTACGCTTATTATATAAGATAAGAACCTCTGCAAGAATATTTTCTCACCTCTCCAATCCCAAAAGCAGTGACTTGGCGCCGGATATAACAGAAAACGGTTCATCTCTCAGCAGTCGGTCCCTTGCCACCACCACAACCAGGGCGACGGCCTGAGCCACGTGGCAGTACAACTCCTCCCTCGCCCTGGCTCTGCCGCGCTGCAGCCATGGTGCCACTCGCCAGACGTGCGTCTGGCCAGGGAAGTGACGCGAGGGGACTTCGAACTCCCTGGGGAATGTTCATAATACTGGTTGAATGATGAGTTTGCGTTGCATTGTGTTAATCTATCTGCCAAACAATAAACATGCAAGAGTGATGTCATTAAATAGCGTTTTCTTTAAGCATTCAGAAATAAATTTTACAATTAACTCGTTTGGTATGTTGTTTTGAATCATAACTTTATTCATCTTATTGCTCGGCAGGTAGAGGTTAAAATAATAAGGTGCGTTTCTGTCAATTCACTAATTTCTACGGGAAATATTTTTGTTTGACAGAAGTTTCGTGCTGGATTACTTCGTTTAAAAATTGAAATTACATTTAAAATATTCACACGCAGAAATAAGTTAATAATCAAGTTTTAAAATAAAGAAATTCTGTACTTGAAATATTTTACATTTAAAAAAATCTAACAGGAACTTCATACATTCATGCTTTGAAATTATGTATGGGGAACCTAAGATGGGGTGACTCTACCGTTCACAAGGATGCGAATAGACTGGACATGTACATAGTATAAGGAAGAGAATGTAAGCTCTAATGTATAAGAATGGAACATGCTTCGAGTGGGGGGCAGAAATGTCGATGTAAATCAAGTCAGAATTCATGACCAGATCACACATTCATGTTAAAGATTTCAAAACTACATCGTTAATTACACAAGTAATGACTGTAACAAATAAATTTTTACGTTTTACTCCCTATCCCGTGTGGTTCCCGGCATCAAAAGAAAAAAGTATAGGACCACTCCATCTCTTTCAAGACTATTGGCTTCGTGTACCCCGCAAGGGATATAGACGTATCTGGGTTCATAAGCGGAGGCCGGGTTCCATGCCCGGGGAAGCCGGACGAATATCAGAAAAATAATGAAGAATATGAGAAGATTCCATGATTTTTACGACCATTTACAAATTCATTTAAACTTGTTAAGTCCAAAAACCAATGGTCTTTATGGCAGTCACTTGGTTCTCACCATGCCAAAAAAAAAGCCACGAACGACTTGAAATATAACACCGATGAACTACACGTACTACATACGAGTATTATGACAAATGATAAAACCAATAACTGTCATGCGTGATTCGGGCCGGTATGTCGGTAAATATTTGCACAGACATTTCACAATACATAGTACACATATAGAATAACATATATAATATACATATACAGGAGACAGCGCCACATACCCCCATTCGCGTATTGATTCCAATTGCTTAGCGCTTAGTTGCTTCGGCTTAAAAACTTTCTCCTTGTGTAGGCTTTACGAGAAAAAAAACAATCATTTTTTACTCTAAAGAGTTTTTCTTTTTTTTTATGATACTTAAATAATTTAAGACTGTTGGCTCTGTCTTACCCACAAGGTATATATACGTGACCATATGAATTTATGTATGTAAATAATTTATCGTTCGGAATTTAAGTTTTCTGTGAGAATGACCACTTTCATAGTTTGTACTCCTTTCTAAGAACCGATTTTGATAAAGATTAAAAGCGTTCCACGCAAAAAGGGTAGGTACTTTATCCCTTTCGGAGTAGAGAGAGTCAATAGTAAAAGAGTAGAGGCCGTAGAAGCGTGGAAGACCTTATTAATTTAATATTAGGGAGGAATCCTTGTTTCGCCAATGTGATCGTTCAATCTATTGCATATAAATAAATGACAGGAATGACAACTAACGATTTATAGCAATGCATACTATATGGAAATAGCACTATCATCTAATACGACTTATATTTATTGTACATTTTGTATGAACTCTTTAAATATACTAGTTATTCGGCTTTCTTAGACCTACCGAACACTTAATTTCACTTGTAGGCGATGGGATAGCATTTTGTCACTATTTGAAAGTCAATGCTAGCATATCCAGCTGAACGTGACCTTCAGTCTTTCTAACATTGTTTGTTCTGTCTACCCCGCCAGGGATAAAGACGTGATTATACTTTATTTTTATTTTATTTGACGAAACATTCGTAATGACATAATTAGTTCTACATTCATTCATGTTTTTTAATGTAGACGATGTCCACGATTTAGATTTAAGATATCTATATTTGTAAATTGACGTCAGATGAAAATGCTGCAGTGTAGTTTGTTCCGCCGCTTCTTGCATGTGTGCGCTTTGGAAGCGGTAGTAGTTATAATTAGATTTAAGTGATGTGACGTCAATAAGTGATACCTTGTTTCCAATTTTGAAAATAAATCTATTCTTTTCTATATATATCTGTATGTTCAAAGGATTCCCTAAAGTCTTTAGCGACTACAACTTCAAAACTCACTGTAGACTGGATTCTAAGCAGAAGCATACAAAATGTGTTGATGTATGATCGGTCACGCGCTACGGCGCACATGTGTCGTTCGTAATTAATATGCGCAACATTATACCGATAACTACTTATTAGATAATATTACATTCGATACATTTTCAATAATTTCCAATTGTGGTTCCCAACATTACTTATTATATGACTATTGTTACAGATCCAAGGTTAAACATACAACAACGGAGCTGCGGTCAAAATCCAGTATGATATGACGGTTCTTAGCAAAATTCCATACATACATATAATCACGTTTAAATCAGTTAGACAAAGCAGTTTTGAAATGACTGATAGGCCACGTTCAGCTGCTTGGCCCAATTATAGAATTGAGACTCATACAGTGACAGGTAGCCAGCTAGTAGCCTAAAAGAAGAATCCCAAGTTTATAAGTCTATCCCTTAGTCGCCTTTTACGACATCCATGGGAACGAGATGGGGTGGTCCCATTCTATTTTTTTTTATTTATGCTAGGAACCATGATATTTTATTGATTCAACTCCAAATATAAAAAAAAAACAAAAACACGTGACGAAATAACAAACTCTTCCTTTTTCCAAGTGGGTTGAAAATGTACATGAACCAACGCGATCACATCTGATCCCTTGTGCCTTATGATTGAATGGATTTTATAATAATACTTTAATACCCACGAATCCAACATGTGTGAGTCACATGTGTTGGCTATTACAGCGCACGGGCATCAACGATCTTTATTTTATACACATACATACATATGGTCACGTCTACCTCCCTCGCGGGGTAGACTAGAGCCACAAGTCTTGAAAAGACTGAATGGCCACGTTCAGCTATTTGGCTTCACGATAGAATAGAGATTCAACTAGCGACAGGTTGCTAGCCCATCGCCTAAAAAAGAATCCCAAGTTGTATGTAGGTAGCTGAAGACCCAGAATGACATATAGGCTTTTTATCCCGGAGTTCCCGCAGGATTGAAAGGGTTTCCATGCGGACGAAGTCGCGAATAAAAAATCCTAATCGTAAAAAAATATCAGTTTAAAAGAATATCTACTTAATACTGTTAAAACTATCTACAAAAAGGTATGAACCTTTTTTACGGTTCCGTACGTCTGAATACAAAAACGGAACCCTTATAGGATCACTCGTGTGTCTGTCCGTCCGTCGCTTACAGTCAATTATCTCCGAATTTATTAGACCGATTAAGTTGAAATTTGGTACACATATCAATTCCTGTGACCCAAACACAGAGGTGTGACGTGAGCAGATGAAATCTGTATATGGGGGGTCATTTTTTGGGGGGGAAGGGGAAAATTAAAAAAAAATTCTGAAAACTGCATCGTGTGGCATATGAAAGAAAGGTCTTGTTGAGAAGATCTTAATTATGTTTTTTTTTTTGTAATTTTAAAATAAATAGTTTCCAAGTTATTCAAGAAAATAGACGAAAATTGACCATCCCCCCCCCCCTTATCTCCGAAACTACTGAACCTAAAATTTTGAAAAAAAATACAGAAATTAGTTTTCTCCTTATAGATTATAGGAAAACCTATAAGAAGTCAATGATATTAAATTAACATGGTAAATCACTCAATATTGGGTCAGATTTAAAAAAACATGATAGGTAACATCGTACGGAACCCTCTTAACGCGAGTTCAACTCGCACTTGTCCCCTTTTTTATTAAAGACTATATCAATCACTGATTATCAATTTCAAATCATTAGTTTCATTCATGTTTTTTAATGTAGACAATGTCCATTCGTCCACGATTCATATTTAAGAGATCTATATTTGTAAATTGACGTCCGGTGAAAATACTGCAATGTAGTTTGTTCCGCCGCTTCTTCTACACATGCGCTTTGGAGTAGTTATAATTAGATTTGAGTTATTTGACGTATAAATGATTTTGAAAAACCTTGTATGCGACTTTGAAAATAAATCTATTCTATTCTATTGAGTGGTCACCCTACTCGCGGCTAACAATAATTCTCTTTGTCCCTTGTCCCTTGACAACGGGTTTCGCCCGTACATTTTAATTTTACGACTAATTAGGTACTGGCTACATTAATATTGCTTTGTCGCATTCATGTTGATTACGCATTGACACGACGTGGGCACTTTTTATCCTGGTTCTTAAGTATAGTTTTACGTGTCTCAACCTCTATTGTACTCGATTATATTTATAAATGTTTGTGCCCAAAAGAAAAACTGTAGGGTCTTTGAATGTCGGGTCATTTATAATTCTTTATGTCAAATTGTCGACGCAACACACAATGAAGGTTTGATGATGTTTTGAAACGCACGAATGGAAAAGCTATAGATGAAGCTATACTAAAACAGTTACATCCGGATTTAAGGATTTTTTAAGCGATTTTCTCTCCCAAACGCTTTATTATATATTTAACGCTTAGATTGTAGTGTGCCTTTTTTATATTACCACGACACATTAAAATTTATGTACAGGGTATGAGCCGGCGCGGCAGTTCTAGCAAATCTAAACTAATATTATAAAGCCTGAGAGTTTGTTTTTTGTTTGAACGCGCTAATCTCAGGAACTACTGGTTCGAATTGAAAAATTATTTTTGTGTTTAGTAGACCATTTATCGAGGAAGGCTTTAGGCTATATAACATTACGCTGCAACTATTAGCAACAAAGAAATAATGAAAAATGTGACAAAAACATCCTTGAGGGCTTCAATGATGCCCAAAATAACTATTCCACGCGGACGAAGTCGCGGGCACAGCTAGTCATGATATAATTGTATGCAACCAATGCAAGGCCGACCACTAATTACGCACGCAAGTGCTGAAAATATATCGCCATTGTTGACACAACATAACGTAATAGGATTTAATATTACTTTAGCTTGCATTAACATGAACTTCCTTCATGGAAAAACCAATCGCCAAGAATAGTAATATTTAACTCATTTACAAAACGTTAATTTTGATATTTATTTGCAAAACGAAAATCATTTCTCGATTACTGTTTTTACCATTTAGAGGCAAACATGTTAAATATTGCAAAACTTCGATGAAGGTGTACCGTACTTACAAACATATGTATATGTATGTACTATCTCCAGACCTGAACTTTGAAGCTAACTCGCATCAATACAGCTGAAGATTGACTAATTAACCAATTTATTTAAAAAAAATATTGGACCTCAGCTATTGCAGGTAAACTTTAATGCTAAAAGCACCGAGCCAAAAAAATATCCGACAGTAAATTAAAAAAAAAATGCAATGCAATTCAAGAACATACGAGAACATATGTCTTTGTAATGTAAATATCACTCATTTTCGATGAATGAGAGTACCATTTGAAGAAATGATTCACTTTGATTTATGCACTACTCATTCGCCTCAAGGATACAGTCTGTCATATGATGCGCGGCGATGAATTAACTTCTCAAGAGTAACAAGACTTTATTATTATTTTATTTATATATTTTTATGTCCATCAAGGAAAAAAATAAAAGAAAAAACTAAAGAGAAATTTAGTACAAGGGCACTACTTATTTCTAGAGAAACTTCAGGTAGGCATAATTTCTTCCTTTATCGCAGCATCCGTGCACTTTTTAAATAAATATTAATTTATCAACTAATTTCTACTTCGAGTGAATTATTACCTTACATAATTTCAGATTATGGTTAAGTTGGTTGAGTGGGTAAGTTGCAGGGGGCAAAGGTTGCGGAGATCAAACGGAAATCACTTCGTGTAAAAACCTAAATTATCCAGGATCGATGTCAAACGCGCAACTCAGCTCGGGTTGCGCTCTCGCACTTTCCAGAGGAAAAGGACGTAATCTGAACTGACGTCGGGTGGAAGAAAAAATGTAGTAAGATTGCAGATCTCCTTAAACATTTGGAAATTTGGAAAACCGATAATCGACTAGCGTGTAGTGAAAGCAAGAGAAATCTCTTAGGAACGTACTTAGCAAAAAGAAATTCAATCTAACAGTCGTATACATAATTGGCAAAAAAAAATTTTTTAACGAGGTAGCTTGTTAAAATTTTTTTTATTGGAAAAAGGACCAAAAAAGGATCTCTCTTATTTTTTTTCCGCAAACAAAAAAAAATTGGCAACGGCAGTAAATTTCGTATAAAAGAGAACTTATTCAATTCTCCTCTGTTCCTATATTTTCACGCTTAAAACTTAATTACTGAATATTCGAAAGTCTGTGATAAATAACTTACAAGTTGGACTAAGAAAGTAGCTACTTGATATTGATTCAGATCTGTCTGAAATACGATAGAGTAGGTAAGACGATCCGCGCGAGCCGTCTGAAGTCTAGACACTGCAAACTGCATTTGCAGTCAAGTCAGGCCGCATTAAGTTATGCCTAATATATACTTCAAAGTTTGGAGTGTAATTGATTTCAATTAAGTTGTTCTCATCACATTTTCTTTAAGGCTATCCGAATATGTGTACTCGTAATATGTCATGTAGTGTAGTCGTTTTTATTTGGGATGAAAGATACCCAATTTCCATTTCAGTTATTAATATATATGTATATGTGTGTGTACATACATAGAAGGCTGATCTATCAAAAGCAATATAGGAATCACAAAATACCTATAATCAAAATTATTTCCTGTAACAAATTCTATTCCACTTTATTTATATGTATAAGTTTGGGTAATAATTGTCTTCCAATATACTCACCAAGATTTCGCAAAGAAAGCTATATTAATTTATATTTTATATAATTAATGACGAAATGATGTAGGAACTAAGCATAAACTAGCATTACCAGTATGAGTTATGGTTGTGGATTCTAACTCAGCAATACCTAAGAACTAAGTTGATAACTAAATTAAAATTGATATAAAAACATTTCATTTTATTATGCATTACTCGATTTATTTTGATAGGTATCCATGTTCCGATTCATTGTTATTCCTGAAGGTCTAATCTAATTCCTTGTCTAGTAAATAATTTCAATAGTTTTTGAGGCTATTTACCACAATTACTATGTTTCTCTGCTTCACTGGATGAGTAACGGTGAAATGTTAATTAGAATTTACAATTAAAACTACAAATGCTTACCCTTTCTCCCTTATGGAGTGCAGTTGCTTCGGCGACAAGGCATGGGGTTCGATTCCCGCGTCGAGTGCTGCAGCATCAAGCTCATCACATGGGGGTGCTATGATGATGTCTGAAGGCCTGTTGCCTGGGCCCATGAACCGTGATGGCGGAAGTACTGTGGAAAGAGTATCATATTTACTATTCTTTTATCTTTTATTACATATAAAACACTTGCTTGAATGGATTATGAAGAGGCCATAGGTTCGTTTTTTTTTTAATTTATTAATTTTTTAAAAATTTTAATTTAAAATGTATTCATTATTAATAAACATAAATTAAGAACTCATTCAAATAAACTAAACCTAATTAAAATTACACCAATCACAAAAAAAGAACATTCTAATAATATAGTAGATGCAACAAGAAACCATATATTAATTTCTCAAAAAAAAAATAAGTAGTGGGCCACTGTATACTTTCATATTTCTGGCTCACTGTACCTATTAATAAACTAGCCAATTCCCACAACTTCACCAGTGAAAACACAAAACTACCTGTATTCCAAATTTTATAAAAATCAACCTTGACATAACATAAAGCAGTGAAATCATAAGACAGGAAGATTTCCTCATTTAAAGAATAAAGTAAACACAACTATGGGTAATAAGTAATGAATAATAAGTTTAACTGTCAGTTCTTTTTCTAAATAAAGATATTTTAAGAATGAGCCTTATGAGCTTACAGATAAAATCACTCAGAAAGTACAAAATGATAACCATTTGAAACATTTTTTAATTTTAATGAAAGCACCGGCCAACTAGAAATTTCATAAAAGTGAAAACAAATGTGAAACAAATCATAACAACAGCATCATGTGTCATTATCACATTCTTGATTCACTTTCATACTGTGCAGTCATTACTGAATAGAATGCATGCTTCACATTTTTTACAATCATGAGAAATGTGCATTTTCCAATCATTAATGTTTGTGGTTTTCTTTTTGAAATCATATTTTCAATGAATATTCTGAATTAAAATATTTAAAATATTCATCATAAAGCCATACAGCTAAATGTGGCTTTTCCTTTCAATCTATCCAAGACTTATTATATGATATCAAGCTATTGGTTCTGTCTACCCCACAAGATTATATGTCTTTAATGACACTGTTTATTGAGATTTCTATCAACACAACCTAAATTACTCAATTGATTTTACTGCAATAAATCACAGTTATAATACAACAGAGGTGTCTTGTAAGAATTTTGTAAATTTTTACATGACCAATAACATAGCTGGTAAGTAATTAAAGTTATATAAACTTGGTTCATGCTTTTAAATGGTTTTCATACAAAATATGTGTAAGCTTAATAATTATGTTGTATGATTAATCAAGAAAAAGTAGAGATTATTATGTTGCAGATTAAGGTCTTGAAATGCTGCTTTTTATTATGAATGCACTTGACTAAAATTCAAGTCGAAAATTTTTCAGTTCAATTATTCACAAAAATGCTTAATAATTTTTAAAACCCTCACAGCACTTTTTCAAAAAAATTCAAACCATGCCATCTAAAGAAAAATCCATGAAAGTTAAAAATAAAAACAAATTCTCACCAATGGGAAACGTTTTCCAATGGTACAGGAAGTCTTCAGCCACTTGTTTTATATTGTTGACTAGTTGTTCCACTTCGGGTGGCGCTCCGACCAGTTGCACATCGAAGCGAAGGGGCTCTCGCTCCGGTGGAGGCACCTCCAACAACAAAGAATTGGGCCGCGAAGCCCGTTCGCCTTCTCCAGACATCGTCACCAAACAATGGACATTCTATTACACTATGCACTACACAAAACTACCTCACGCGGATCGCAAAGCCCGCTGTATCAATCGCATGATACTCGGTGCAGTGGGCGGAGAAATCACTTGACACCGAGCTCTTATTGTTTTTATTATTTACATTCATTTGATCAATTTGTCCTGCTCAGACTGACGATCGGGTGTCTACCCGCTTCACCATGATGATATAGGTATCATGATGGAATTAACAATGACGATGGCACGTAATTACTTATTTATACCGATATTAATTAATGGACTTAAATATAATTCAGAAAATAATTTAATCATCAAATTTATATTGCTCCTTTCGGATTCGTAAGCAATTAATTTGATTTGACATTACGAACCTGAACCTCTCTCTACTTGATTTGACATTTATAGAGTTTTATTTCAACTGCAAACAAAACTTAGCGTCTTTCGAAAGATCCCTAGAATAGAAGAATATCATCCCTTAACAAAACGCACGACTCTATTGTCTATGAAATTTCCAAAACTATCGATTACGTACTTATAAAAAAAAGATTCTATTTACAATTAATAATGATAGGAAAATATTTAGAAAAATGTAATTTACCTCTCTAGGCGTCGGATTGTTTTTATTTTCATGCGAGGTCGTCAGTTCTCTACTGCTAAGAGTTTGGATATACAGGTATACAAAGCTTTACTGCCACAAGCAACATTTACTTCCACACATTAGTGTTGGGACCAACGCGCCTCCATGCCACAGCTCCCATGCAACCTTTTTCAAAAACAATTTTTTTAACACTTTTCCCCAATTCTCCACTTAGTGAACGCTCTATTATTTCTGACTCCAGCACTAAAAGGATTTCAATGACCTAGTCAAGCATTAGCTATACCTAGGTATCTTCATGATATCAAGTCAAGGCCATAGCCAAGGCATTAAAAGCTTAGGTACATATACAGTGAAAATACTCCATAATCGTAATTTCGTAATCCCTTTCGTATTGTATTATTTTGTGATTCAAAGATTGTGGTCCCATTAACCCTTTGTCCTTGGCATAGAGTTTTCCGACGATATTGAAAGCTTCTTTAAGATTCTCACCTCAATCATCATATTCGGAAGGTCTCTGGTGAGGAATTCGGTTGCTGGCCCGTCGTACTGTTTAGTGTGATACCTACATATCTACTAATAATCAAATCATGCGATGTCCAACTCGATGTATTTGTTTAAAACGTTAAATATTTTTAAAATTGGCATGATAATAACTTAAGATAGCAGGTCCTTTAAGTAGAGAGTAAATAGATTAACCGACTTGGTATTACATGGATCTCACAACTTTTTACGGTAGAAAGACTGAGCTGCGAGACTTGGGTTTTTTACAGGATGTTTTTGATGGCATCTCACTTCTTTATATAGAGTCCTACTTCTTGGTACCAATATATTTATTTCTTAGATATTTTTGTACTTCAAGACATGTCCAATCATGAGTTTTTCATTCCGTCGACTATTTTACAAGTAATAATGTTGTTCATCTTCATGGGCTAAACACACCCTTACCCACCCTTTACCCCCTCCCGTTATGCCTCATATAGTAAGTACCTATCTACACCTTTTATTTTCTATTATACAGTAATAATGATCATTAACTGCAAATGTAACCTTATAATCCTATTATATGGGAATACAAAGTTATTCATGCAGTTGGTGTATTTAGAAAACTGGACCGGAATTACAAAATATTTAGGTTTTACCATGATTAAGACACTAAACTCTATTTGTATTCTAAATTTACAGCTTCTACGTCTGCTTGAATTGCTTTGGACTTTGATTATCGGTGAGTCAGTCAGTCAAAATTCAGAAACTTTAACAAGTTGTCATTCTTAAACGACTGGTTCAAACTGACCTAAAATTTTAAATATACCGTGTTTATATAATTCCTGATTAGTTACCGACTTCTTCTCAAAAAATTCAGGCTTCTTGTTTTATCCACAACGAAATTATAACGGGGTCGAAAATAACCTGAATTGCTTCGAGAAAAGGATGGTACGGCTGTGCCGCTTTTTTTTGCTCGCCTTGGAGGGGGCACTGCCGTGTCCCCAGATAGGATTTGTCTTCGTCGACGCAGCAGATAATTCAATCAAAGACATTCTTATTTTTTTTTAATTTTGACAATCTTGTCAATGTGGTAGTGGTGATTTGCGGACTTGTTTGTTATTAAAATTATACGGGTTTTATTTAGGAAACTCATTTGCATTTACAAATACATAACACATTCCAGGATTTTCTGCTGCAACTGCTGTTATTTTACGAATACCTGATACCTACAGTTCATTCACTTCTAGAGATCGAAGGTTGCTGAAATAAGAGGTATGTCCTACATTAAAACAAGTAATTTTTCATTCAAATTCATCACTTATTATTTGTGCCTCGCGTTTGTTCGTGAACGTTACGTGATTTTGTTCGTGACATTTTAATATGTTAGTTTGCAGATAGGTAAGTTTCGTGCGATGGTTATGCATTTCTTTGTTGATTATATCGGCATGTTCAGTTATGGTAAAACCGCGAATGTTTTCAGTGATGGAGGCGATGGATATTCAAGCTGTAGAGTCGAAGCTCAGCGACGTGACGGTGACCGCTATACCTATGAGTGGGAAAAATGTTCATAAAGACGTGGGTCACGGCGGGAATAGCCATGCTACTATTTCTACCGTGCCGGCGGCTTCTCCGTCGTCTGTCGGAAAGGATAAAGATAACGGAACTTCAAAGTATGCTCAACTGCTTGCTGTCATTGAGGAGATGGGTAAGGAAGTGCGTCCAAGCTACTCGGGAAGCCGTAGCTCAGCGGAACGTTTGAAGAGAGGCATTGTCCATGCTCGTATCCTTGTTAGAGAATGCCTCATGGAGACCGAGAGGTCGGCGCGGCAGTAGGTACCTTCAGATTTAACTTGGTGTTTCACGGATGTGAAGAATTCTGAATCTTTTCTGATCTCTTAAAAGCTTTTACGTGGAACCCACTTTTAGACAGTTATTCTAAACTATTCTAAGGCACTGAAAACAGTCAATGATATTACTAGTACACAATAATACTAGCTTAAAGAAGATTCTTGATGACATATTTTATTATGAATATTATGGTCTTAATCATGTAATTGTACAATAATTTTCAAACTACAGTTACTTTTCTATACACCTAGCTTAGTGAAGTAGCATGTATACTCCTTTTTTATCCAGAGAAGAGTAAGAGTTCTACACTCTGTGGTGTCCGGCACCTTTCACAGTCAATTTATTATTACTCCTTTATGTATTGCTTTACATGAATATGATTGCCAGTTATAAATCTGTTACCATTATAAGTGAGACAATATTTTTGAGCAAGTAAATGTATCTATTATAAATGCCACCAACAGTCCCCCTTACAATTTTTTTTTACCTCTGGTTATAAATTTGGCTTCCTAATTCTTGAAAAATTGATAAGTGACAGGTTTAACTTTAAAACAGATACACAAGAGTTGGGTTATAATCAACTTTAGAACAAGAGGTAATCTTAACTGTCAGTATAGCGATTGTAGTGAATCGGCTCTTGCCTCAAGCCATAAAAATTGTTAAGATTAAAAAACCGAATAGATATTTATTAAAACTTTATGAAGAACAAAGTTTCATATGTTTTATGATTTGATAAAATCATAATGTGTAATTTAAAAGAGTTTAAATGTTTTTCATGAGAACATCATAAATTATTAGAAATTAAATATATAATTCAGGGTACTTAGACTTAAATGTAAGGATTCAGAAATGTTTTAAATCTCAATTTTATTTACATAAAACTGGAAAAACAAAGCAAACAATATTGATTACACCAGGATTCTGAAGAGATGAATCTACATTGTTACAGATTTGAAGTTTTCCATGAAAAATGATATGTTTAATAGTTGTAAGCGTTAATATAAGTAAATCTGGCAGTTGTGAATTCAATTCTATTAAAAGTCTGATTGAATGAAGTGGAAATATTTTAGATGCTCTATTACAGGACAGGTGATACTTCAGAAATTATTAATTTTTGTGGTCTAATTACTAAATATGTTGGAAAAAACCTGTTTAACAAGGAAAATTTAAAGTTTTTAAACATTTCTGGTGTAATCCTTTATATGTTTATTCTTTATTACATTATATACATAGTTTAATATTTACATTTCATTGAACCAGACTTGCATAATGAAGATAATATATTGCAATGAACAGATATATGTCCTGACTAAACGCGGGCTGTGATTGCAACATTTATTGTGACCATCTACCTCAGACAACAAACTGTGTATATTAATATTTGTAATTTTATAACATTTAGCTGTCTGTTAAACGTGTGCCCGAAAGAATTTGCAGTAGAAATTGTACAAACTGATTTAAATGTAAAATTTAAAATGTATTATCAATTGATTGCTGTTAATTGTGGTGTAGTATTATAAAATCTAAAATTATCAATAAATTTTTTGGTCAAATACTCAGAAATGGTAATAAGTTACTCAATTCTTGCTAAGAAGGTATCTTCACTGGTTGATAATATCTCTTTTGCTCATTGCATTAGAGTATCTGACCAAAAGTATTAAAAAAAAATAAATAATGAAAACCTGTGAACTTTGGATTGTGAGAAATTCTACAGCAATATTTGGTTGATATTTTATTATGTGACTATGTTCACATGTGATTTTATGTTATATTAGGCATTTGTAGACGTCAAAATATTTTGGACACTAAAAAATAGGTTAAATAGTAGATTTTGACTTCATGATCACATACAAAAAAACCCTTGTAAGTTCAGGTTACTCGATGTTAAAAAATAGCTAAATGTTACCCATAGCCATTATAAAGGGCCTATTACACTGCCTTTACCTAGAATATTACTTAATATGGAGTTAAAACATTTACAACAAAAAAAAAAAATTAAAGCTCTTACTCATTAATTCTTCTGTTTAGCATAACTTTACTGAAACAATTATAAAAATTCTATGTAATTAATTTGTCATGTAATAATTTGTTCGAGATGCCAAAATCATGACTAAATCCCACTTAACAGTGTATTAGGTCCTTAACCCTCAAGCCAATATGTGACCTCGAAGTAGACGTTAGTGTACGGCATAGATGTAAGAAACATGCTCATTGATTTGATAATTTCCCGTTTATGTAGCTATAAGTTGTATATAATTAATTTTTAGGGTTAACATTTTTTTAAGAACAAACTGTTATATGAAGTAAAATTTATTTAATGGGAAATATTAATATATTCTCTCGTTTGATACAAATCATTTTAGTATTAGAACCCCAATTGGTTGAATGACTTGTGATTCAAAGGTTTTTTTTTATTGGTGTCCTTTATCATTAGTAGTGGTAAGATAAAGACAGCGATACAAGACAAAAGAGTGACATGTTAAAAATGTAGTTAATGATGAAATAGAAGTAGGTGCAAAAATTCCATGAAATGTTTTTACAGATTGTCAGATTGTTTCACATTAACCTCCAAAATGTTGGTCCAACTGCCGACACGTATACTTTAGTGTAGATAGATGTAAGAAGAAAATACGAAATAGTTTAAATAAGTTACCATTAATGAATAAAGTACTTACATAAATGTTAATATTTGTAGTTCGAAGTCCATTTCAGTTGATATTTTTATATATAAATAGAATTTCCTATGTGCGTACGGTGGAATGCTCAAAAGCATTTTCTGTGTCTGTAAAGGTAATCACTATTGCTGAAATCTATTAAAATTATATTGCATTTCAATCGGGACATAAGTTGAACCATCGTGAAATATGGTCCTCTTTTATTCACGCTGTTATTAAAATAAGGATGACGATATAATTTATAATGATATAGTTAATAACTTTAAAATGCTTTTGAGCACCTCTCAAAAACACCAGGTGTTGCTACCCAAACTTGGTAAATCTTTTTTAATTTGATAACACTCGATTGAATAGCTTGGCTCCCGTAAATCTATGTTTGTATTCTGTCTCAAAAACTGATTATTATAATTCAGAATTTTAAATAAGATGGATGTATACGATGTCAAAGACAATGTTAGATCACGTAGTAGTCTCTGTTGGTCTGATTCTGTTTTCATATGTTGACTTTATGTTAAGGCACCAATTTAGGTAAAAACGATTAGCAAATATAATCCCTACCCCTGTTTGATTCTTAATGTCTCTTTCCCGACATTTGGCGTTCGTGGGAAATATAGCTTTTTTAACCAAAAGGTAGCCTATGGTTAAATTAATCTAGGTTTACTAGACGCTACACGCGTCTTTACTTTACACACTACACGATACTTAAACATGTGGAGACATGTGAAAACGAACTTAAGAGTAAATAAAGTTTTATGTTTTAAAAATATTGCTAAACTTAAGTGTCAATTCAGAACGAAGTCGGGGTAACATTAACAATGTACTTTATGTACGTGTTCAAAAGTTCAGTTTCAATATTTATGACACAGTCCACTTCCACCGTTTTCTTTAAAATCTAAAATGGCTGCCTAACAGGGTCGCGAATAAGTCCCAAATTATAGTGTAAGTAATGAACCATGAAACAGTACAAATTTAGTGAATATTATTACATTTAAATTGTGACGATAAGCAAATATATATGTTGTTTCATCGCAGTTCAAAATATATAGTTAGTACGCTGTATTTATTCATGTATGGACATATTTTTATTATTATAAATAAATGGGTCTAAACTAGTAATTTTGGTTTCTTTTACCTCAAAAAGTTGACAAGACAGCATTAAGGCAGCATTACTTATACAAAAATATGAATGCAAGAAACATATCAATTTCTTGATAGATCAGGTTTTTTTAATACTTATTTAACTTTTATATTCTAGTTCCTGTCTCTATACCTATCCTTATACCCGTTACACTCCTTATAAAAATTGTTTTTCATTCTTTCAATTTAATAAAGTTCAATTCAGAATTGTCTGGCTGTCAGCGGCAGCAGCTTTCAGCAGAGTAGAATAGATTTTGCTTCACCTCACCTGATTCACTTCTGTGAATATTGTTGGGAGGCAACTAAATGATACATGCACTTAGACATACGTTTATCAAAAAATCCTAAGCCTTCTTATTCTTAATGACAACAATTCTTAAAACAACCAATTAGCCGACCTTGTAATAAACGAAGAAAACTTTGGAGCATTCTTACGAAACTGGTGCTATGATGAGCCAGATATAAATCACACACCCAAAGATTGAGAGACAGGTGCTAAATCCGGTAAACATGAAGGTTTAAATTTAAAGAGTCTCAAGGGACCTTAAAAATCGACACACTAGTCATATTATTGTCTTACCACGCCTCTCCCTTCATGCGCCCATGGTTTCTGGGATTATTATTTATTTGGCTATTAAAGTAATTACAGTATTGTTATCCGCAGATGGCGCTGACTTGGAAAACCAAATGGAAGTGGAATACGGGTTACAGCGCGGATTCCGTGGAGTGGTGTCCTGTTGTGAACTACAGACACGTGCTCGTCTGCGGGACATACCAGCTGGAAAAGAAGGATGAAGCAGGTAGATAATTTTTTACTTTAAAGGAAATATTGATAAGATATGGCGCCTTGTTCTTGGCATTTTAACACTACCATTGTTACACTTGCATAACTGCATAAGAGTCTTAGTGGAAACCTGTAACGTGGAACATAGCCTATGAACTACAGAACTACTATGTACAAGGTAAAAATACGATCTCTTATTTTCCGCTTACGAAATCCACGTAAAAAATAGGAGTGGATCTAAAGTGTCACGGGACCGAAGGGCACCTAAATAAAATAACTTTTGTAAAAAGAAATAGTAAATCGATGTCCTTCGTTTTTGAAATTGGTTAAATTTCTGAAACCTTCTCCTAATTGTAACAAACACTCTAGTGACTCAACTGAGAATGAGAACCTTCTTGTTTTTTTTAAGGCGGTTAATAAATAGATACATACCGGACTAATGAAACAGATTCATCCAGCCGCAAGGTAAATTCGAGACATGTGAATGACACTACAGGTCAAAAATACCGTCGTTACCTAAGTAAAGTTTGGTCCTCCTAACATTTGATACAATTTTATTTTCAGCTGAACAAGCAACGAAACAGCAACGCCTGGGGAGGATATATCTCTTTGTA
Source organism: Amyelois transitella (assembly GCF_032362555.1). Classification (NCBI taxonomy): domain Eukaryota; kingdom Metazoa; phylum Arthropoda; class Insecta; order Lepidoptera; family Pyralidae; genus Amyelois; species Amyelois transitella. Next base: position 9,569,160 of record NC_083515.1, read on the forward strand.
ATCGACAGCACGACCACTGAGCTGACTCCCGTCCAGACTGTCAACACCTCGGGTATACTTGACCAAAAATGGTGCTACCACCTCATACAAGACCATCCTGTGCTTGCCGTTGTCACTTCTGAAGGAATTGTTCAGCTTTATAGATTGGTCAAAGATGAAGAGTTTAATTTGCAATTGTGGTTGTCTTATAAACTCGATGAAGATGTTCTGGCGTTGTCCGTCGATTGGTCGACGAATAAAGTTAATTCTGATGACGTATTCTTGGTGGTTAGTGATTCTTCGGGTAGAGTGACGCTGTTGAGGTTATCTGAGGATTTGGAGAAGGTGGGAGAGTGGAAATCACATGATTACGAAGCCTGGATCGTGGGTTTTAATTATTGGAATCAGACAATTTTTTATTCAGGTAATAATTTAGTTTATGTCGATATCCTTTTACGGACTGTAGTCGTTAGTACTGCAGGTCCCTTAGTCGACAACTTAGCCTACGACATTATTATTCGATGAAAATTTTGTTGGTATGGTCATCATCTTATATGAAAATAGTTTATTTAACCGTAGTCTAAACATAGACTTTTTTCTTTTTATTTTTAACGCCATCAGGAATTTTACTTTAACGCGTGAAAATTTTACAGTATTAAACTACCCACATTTTTTTAAGGTGGTGACGACTGCTTGTTTAAATGCTATGATAGCAGACTACTAGACCCTGTATCTACTAGTAGGACCCACGATGCAGGCGTCACGGCCATCAGGAGTCATGTGGAAGTGGAACACCAGCTTTTAACGGGCAGGTTAGTACAGGAAATCTTTGCTCTTCAGGAGACTGTCCACATTTTTATTTACCTTCAGTAATAAAAATTTACAACTGTCATGATATGAAGCAAGGAAATATAACTCCTAGAGAGCTTAAACACGAACGTTGAAGCGACATGTGTTGTCGTTTCTTCCTCTCTATCTTTGAAGTTAAAAAGAGAAAGAAGACTTATGCCTTGTCAACGTTCGTGAATAAAGGGGGCAGGTATTTTAATCTACTACATAACTTGCTAAGCATGATTTCAGCCAATATTAATACATACATACATACATAAAATCACGCCTCTTTCCCGGAGGGGTAGGCAGAGACTACCTCTTTCCACTTGCCACGATCCCTGCATACTTCCTTTGCTTCATCCACATTCATATGTATATATGTATATGCCAATATTAATAGTTTCTCAAAACGTGTTTTTCAATTTTAGCTACGACGAAAAAGTCCGAATCTGGGATACGAGAAATCTGAAGAGATGCGTCTCAGAGCGCGACGTTAACGGCGGCGTTTGGCGCCTAAAATGGCACCCTTACCACAAAAACACCATTTTAGCCGCTTGCATGTATGGCGGGTTCCGTATATTGAACGTTACTGGAGTTACAGATAGTATAGAAGTGGTTTCGGAATATTTGGAGCACGATAGTATCGCTTATGGAGCGGATTGGCGGTGTAGTGAAGAGTCTTTGGTGGCTACGTGTTCCTTTTACGACTGTCAGCTGCATATTAGTGAGATCGAACTGTGAACAAATTGAATACAATAAAAACATTTTTGCGATTATTTTGTGTATTCCTTACTCTCTGAATATAACGGCTTTGTAAAATGGAGGTAGGGCCGAATTCAAAAGCAGAATTTTCTAGAATTAAGGTTCAGCGTACAAGGGGAAAGCCGTAAACAACAGCTACTCACAAATTAAACCATCTCTCATTTTAAACATGTTGTATTTAAATTTGCTTATAATGTCATGATAAATATAATTTATAACAATTACATACTTAATAAAGTAATCATTTGCTGTATGTGATAAAAAAATTCTTACACCATTTACAATATGAAGGCTTTGGGTTGCTGTTTTTGTTTATTTTTTATGTTACTGTTCATGCGTCGCCAATGTCCTAATTGTTTTTAAAAATACTAAACTGGCCCGATTTTCCCTACTATAAATTTGTACCTTAAATTCTCTAGATAAATTCTATCATCTATTCACTGGAATTAAAGTACACGATTATTTAATTCACTGCCTGCGCCGGCGCATTACATTCTCCAATGGACGCCGCGAGATTATGCAACTTCATTATAAATTGTTTCTTGTATAAAAGCCCGGTATATTACAATTTTTAAGAATTATATACTAAATATACTATTTGTTCGCAAAATCCTTTGCATATAGTCAAAAAGCTTGTAATTACACTAAAAGAAGTAATTGTCGATTGTATAAAGGGAAATGAAAACTTCCTCTTTTTGAAAGTTGGTTAAAATGACTATGTCTTTTTATACAGTTTTAATTTACTTCAGTTATTTGTTAAAGACAACAATCGCACTATATGTTGTGATAAAATGCTTACAAATACGAGAAAAATAAATAAGTAAATCGTGTTTCCAGCGAGTAAGACTTTCAATGTGATTACAATCTTTTTATAATCCATGCTCATAACTAAACAACGAATTATCGGATTCATATTTACCAGTAAATTTTTTCTGACACATAACTAACGGATTTGTTACTAATCGAATGCAAGTTACGAAAACATCTATTGTATGTATTTATAATATTATTTGTTAACCTAATCGGATTCCAAGTTTGGCATTAATATCTCTCGTAAATAATCCGAATTTGTAAATACAAACAATACTTCCCGATTAATAAGATCCGAATATCCGATCTTAGCTAACAACCCTCGCGGCATCCTTTAATAATTAAGCGTAAAAATCTGGTATTACATTAATATCGCTACGATACGCGTCCCCACCCATAACAATGCAGTCGCCTCATTCACCCGCCAAGCTAAAAGTTATTGTAAATTTTTATTAGACCCAAACGATTTTATAAATTTTAAAAATCACAAGACACTATTAATTAGACTAGTTCTCATTCTAATAATGGCAACTGAACAGTTGATTGTTTCACATAAAATATAATTATTACATCAAGTAAACATTATTACTTTTAATATCACTGCATTGTTACATTATAGTAAACAATAATATGTCGTCGAAAACGAGACTTACATCTTCCGAGTTTACAATGAGTAAAGCATCAATATATTTACATGGAATCATGTAACATTTACATTAAATAGATTGTAAAAAAAAAAGATTAAAGATTTAAAAATCTATTTACACTAAATTGTAAAAAGATTTTTTATTTTTTTATTTAGAGTACAATTTGATAGACTTGTCGAAGTGTTTGGAAGAGTAAAAATGCATGGGTTTTAAATTTTATTTACTCATTGTACACTTACATTTGTAAACCGTTCGGACGGGGTCGACATACTGTCAATATGTTAAATTTTATAAGTACATTTTATAGAAATTATTCGAAATAAAATTCATATGTTACTACATTATATTTGACAAGAATTTCGACACCATCCAAACTAGCAACACTGACTCGTTAACGTTACATGCTACGAAATACTGTATCCATTTTGATAATATTTATGCGTTACGTTGTATGTTACACTTAAAAAACATGGTGTACCGCGCGTGACCTATGTACATTAAGTCTATATTTACATACATTCTAAGTTTATCAAACTAATCACCGCTAAATTAAATCGTACATGTGAAATATTCTGTACATATATTATGTAATCGAAACTCAAGTTCGGGCAGTAATAAATTAGATCTAAGAAGATTTTTTTATCTACACTATATATATAACATTTTACCTAGAGAGGGCAAAGTGGCTTATTAACTTATAGGTATATGAAACAATATCAGTATGTGAATTTTTAATATTGTAAGGCAGCAGATTACCACTAGAGCAGAAAATAAATTACAACCTTTGTTATAAGGTTTAAAAGTAAATATTTTTACCATCATATCTCCTTGCATGATTAAAGATTTGTTGATAAATCACAAATAAAGAACGTTTTGTGCGAGCCAAAGGCCTTGGCTTTGAGATTTTATGTAAGTTGGTTCGTGTACGGGTATGAAGACTTCTTACGCATTTTGATGACCATATAACATCATGACATATCATTTGCTTACTAAATAAAAAAAGGCTTAGCTCTTCAATCTCACCCTCATATTGTGACTCACCTGTTTGGTAAATCGGTCTCAATATTTTTACTGAAGGACTAAGGACTTGTGTGACCTCTTAAATTCCGTTGAGTAGCATAACACTGATCTTTGCAAAAACCATAAATCATGGTGAACTAGTCAAGTTAGTGATACCTGGTCCTTGACATGTTATTAAAAAAGACTAAAAATATAATCAGATGGCTGATCCATGAAGTACGATGATGGCTGGCCTTTGAAAAACCCAGCAAGTTCATCACCATATTTAGGTCACATCACTTTTAACCGAATGAATTTTGAATGGCTTATAAGCCGTGAATACCAAATACCTTATAAACGTGCAATAAAGAATTTGAATATTAGTTTTGAAGAACGTATGAGGTCCTGCCGCACTTAAGGGATCATTCTTAATAGACCTGCTTACGGGTTTCCCCATTTAAGACAGAGGATTCACTTGCGTATAAAGTATGTGTGTGTGATGTTCACTACATAAATAACTTGGAAAATACTATTTCTCAAATACATTAGGTTTGTTTCTCAACCGCTTATAAAAATGTTCCGTCCGATATACAAGTTGCGTCAACTTACGCCACTTGTGAGATTCCTCATCTACACTTGCTATATATCGCAGAGTGCTCAGAAAGGTTTGATTTCTAGCGTTCAGCGCAGCGTTTCACTATAAATAGACCCATTTTCGTGCACCCTCAAAGAACTATGCGACCAGGAATTCATTTTAACGACGGGTAATCCTCGTCTATACAATACGCTTGCGATTTATGTACGTGAAATATCTATAAAGAATGTAATCTCAAATTACACTATCCAATCCGGTGGCTACATACCTCACTACACAAACCGCTTATCGTCCTCTCTAGGTGCTAAACATTTGAGATTCCTCATACATCTTGTTATTCGTGCTTATCGCAAAATGCTCGAGAAGTTTACATGTCGTGCGTCCAGCGCAGCGAGCGAGCGTAGCACACGATACTACCTTGATTAAGGCCTCATTACGCATAGATCTTTACGCGTGGTCAAAAGTCATGCGATAAAGATATCATTTAGAAATCTATTCAAACTGTCACTGATGTCTGCCTTTACAATCCGCTTGCCAATTCTATTTGTGAATAGTCCCACTAGGGACGTAGTACTGAAAATACAAAAAAAAAACCCACTACGAACCGCTTATAGTCCTCTCTAAGTGCTAAGAATGCGAGATTCGTCATGTATCATGTTGCTATGTGTGCGTATCGCAGAGTGCTCGGAACGTCTCCATGTCGAGCGTCCAGCGCAGCGAGCGGGCGCACGGCACGTGGCAGCGGAGGCGGCAGCCGCGGCGGGCGCACGACACGGCGGCGCCTGCGCAGGACAAAAAGAAATAGATTATCCTTCTATTAGAATAAAATAGATTTATTTTCAAAATTGGATACAAGGTATCACTTATTGACGTCACATCACTTAAATCTAATTATAACTACTACCGCTTCCAAAGCGCGTGTGTAGAAAAAGCGGCGGAACAAACTACACTGCAGCATTTTCATCATTCATATAGTCCGCGCTGCTGTACAGCTACACACAACCTACCGGTGCGGCAGCAGGCGGCGCAGCGCGCGCCGCGGGCGGCCCACACGGCGGCGGCGAGCCCCCACACGCGCGCGCCGCCCGCCACGAGCCCGGGCGCCCACACGCCGCACGCCTCGTGCAGCCACACCTCCGCGCTGCCGCCGTAGCGCCGCCGCGTCGCCTCGTCTAGCGCCCTGGAGAATAAAAAAAATAAATAAATGTTAGTATATATGTATAGACGACTATACAGGGCGACTTTTAATACAACTGTATAAATTTAACTGTTAAGTGTACTCATCTAAAGGACATTAAAAAACTTTAAAAGAAAATTATCGGTTCATATTTCAGAAAGTACGAAAAAAAATAAAAGTATCAAAATCCACGATCCTAAATACGTCATATCACCCCGGCCGGCGGAAAAGCGACGCGTAAGATTCAGAGGTCAACAACACATTGCATTCAGCTGAGCGATTTCGACAACTCTGTACTTTACTTGATCTTGATACCTACTAGAAAAATAATTTATTTTTCAGACATTTATTTACATGTTTAGTTTTAATTTCTTTTTGTAGTATTGGTCTTTAATAAAGCGTGTGACGTAGTTTTTGAGGGTTTTTTAAATGTGAAAATGATGACGTTTAATTTAAATAAAAATAGGCTCAAACGGCTCATAAGCATGGGTATAGTCTATGTTTAAAAGGATGCAGTTGTTTTAAAATGTCACCCTGTATAGACGAGTATATAGATAGATAAAATACCCATTTTTGCACATAAATTATAACAAAAATAACTTATCTTTAACATATGCCAAAGTGATGTACAAAATGTGTAATTGTAAGTTGGAAGTAAAAAAATGTTAACTGGCTTGTAATAAGTTTGATTCTTTCAATTTTTTGCATAATTTGGCATATACTCACGGAAAAATGAGACGTGATGGAAAGAAAATACGTATATATTCTTACTAAACGTACGTACGTGTAATTAAAAACGAAGTTTTATGACATTTAGTAGCATTGCACCCGCGAGACCGTTTTCATCAACAAGAAAAATATATATCACAAATTCCAAACCACCACATAGAAATCATAGAATCTTTACATCACATCTTAACCCTAGAATACTAACAACAATTACCTGTATTCTTCACAGTCAGTTTCCACCGTATAAGGGCCAAACAAGTCCCCTAACCCAGCCGCATGTGGTCCTCTCTCACAGAACACGCACAGCCACGTAGCGTCGGGTGTGGTGGCGTCGTATCTTAACCCTAAAGTGCTCGCATGAAGGCCTCTCGCCCGGAGTCCGTTGCGGAATTCTTCTCCAGGTTTTCGCCTCGTGACGGTGGATTCGACCTCGTCTTCGCCGGTTGAAGCGTTGATAACGCTGACTGATAGCGGTGAGTCGCGGGGGCCTCGGATCTGAAGAGAAAATAGATATATACATACATATATGGTCACGTCTATATCCTTTGCGGGGTAGACAGAGTCAACGGTCTTGAAAAGACTGCATGGCCACGTTCATCTATTTGGTTTAATGATAGAATTGAGAATAGATAATTTAGTTCATGTTAATTCTTAAACTAATTCTTTAAATGTAACAAAATAATATTATTGATATTGTATCTGTGCATAATGAATGACACTTACTATTTATTAAAATTATCTATGAATAAATCGTCATGCTCATTTCCGGTTTTGGGTTCCAATTTTGTTAAATTACAACATTTATAAAGTGATAGCTGTAATGCTGGGAAATGCATTTGGACGACGATTGATAGTATCAATAGCATAATTAATTCTAAAGACAGTCAATGCTTTCATGGCTCAATCGCTCTGACCAATCAGAATGATATATGAAATTTGTATATAACTGTATACCGGCTATACAAAACTTAATACCGAGGCTGAGAAATCCGACTGCCCATAGATATAATTTCTATGAACAGGCCATATATCCTGTTATTTGCAGTACCATCCCTAATCGCGACTAGTAAAAAATTTAGTTATATTTTCACACCTGTATTCACACTAATAAATGAAATTGGCTATACAAAACTTAAAATACCGAGGCTGAGAAATCCGACTGCCCATAGATATAATTTCTATGAACAGGCCATATATCCTGTTATTTGCAGTGCCCCATTCCTAATTACAACTAGTAAAAAATTTAGTTATATCTTCCCACCTGTATATACGGCCCTCTGGATCGGCCGGAGCTCGCATTGCTCCCAGAATCGTAGGCGTCTTTGAGGGGAGTCTCCTTAGTCTTCCTGCCCTTGTTGCCGTCGGCCCGCTTCCGCGCCATTTTCTTCCGCGGCGCGTCGTCCCCTTCTGAAGCCCGGCTCGAGCGTCGCGCCGCTTTCCTGTCTTTGCGCTCGCCTGGGAATAAAAATAAAAACACCCATTATATAAATAGAATTAAATAAATAGTGCCGTGTGGTTCCCGGCACCAATACAAAAAAGAATAGGACCACTCCATTTCTTTCCCAGGGATGTCGTAAAAGACGTCTTTTTTTAGGCTATGGGCTAGCAACCTGTCACTATTTGGATCTCAATTCCATCATTAAGCCAAGCAGCTGAATGTGGCCATTCAGTCTTTTCGGGACTATTGGCTCTGTCTACCCCGTAAGGGATATAGACGTGACTATGTGTATTATATAAATACATAGTACCTGGTTGGTACCAGACCGAGCTTTGCTCGGTCAACCAGAGATGGCGCTGATATAGTTCCTTAAAACGCGGTTTTTGAAATGTTTATATATCTTGGGAACCGAGCTTTTTTCCAACCTAGGACCTTGATAAATCGATTCCTTGAGCCGAAAAGCCCCTAAGCTGTAACTTTCATGAAAATCGTTGGAGCCGTTTCCGAGATCCTGATTATATATATATAAGAATTGCTTGTTTAAATATATGAGAGGATGAATGAAAGCAGGTGGACTAAGCAGGTATACAAGGAGAGTGTGGAGGGAAAGGTCGGAGTGCGAAGACGAGCGTATCTTGATCAAATTAAAGACGTCCTGGTTAAGGGTCATGAAGAGAGTTATGAATGTGGATGAAGCAAAGGAACTATGCAGAGATCGTGGCAAGTGGAAAGAGGTAGTCTCTGCCTACCCCTCTGGGAAAGAGGCGTGATTTTATGTATGTATGTTAATATACTAGCTGTCCCGGCAAACGATATATTTTTCATAAGAAATGTAGATAAACTTCCAAGAAAGTGGAAAATCAGAAAAGAAGAGAGCTTAGAGGTCACATTTTCAATAAATGAAAAACAAGCGTTATAATTTCAGCGGTTTCAGCCTACAGCAAACAAATTTTTATATAAAACACAGGTTTTATTTAGAATTACTATTCTACTACATTACTACCTCATAACTAAGCATAAATTATAGTTGTAAAAACCTTTAGTAGGCGCTGATTTTCTCCGCTTCCTCGCTTTCCCCGTCTGCTTCTTCTCACCCTCGTTCTCCTCCAGCCCCGCGAACATGTTCTCCAACTGCTTCTCCACCTCCACGAAGCTGGCCGCGGTGGGCTCCGAGCTCCGAGGCTCGCTCGTGTCGGGCTCCGCGGGCTTGGCCTCGGACGGGGACTCGATGGGGACGTTCGTGGACTCCGCGTTAGAGGTCCGGGCGCTGCGCCGTCTGGGCGCCGCCGCGGTTTCTGCGATTAACATACATACATACATATGTCATATGGTCACGTCTATATCCCTTGCGGGGTAGACAGAGCCAGCAGACTTGAAAAGCCTTAATGGCCACGTTCAGCTATTTAATGATAGAATTGATATTGAAATAGTGACAGGTTGATAACCCATCGCATAAAAAAGAATCCCAAGTTTGTAAGCCTTTCCCTTAGTTACCTTTTACGACATCCATGGGAAAGAGTTGGAGTGGTCCTATTCTTTTTTGTATTGGTGCCTGCACATCTAATTGATACTTTATCAACATTACATAATAAAGATTTCATCAATATAAATAAAAAAAAGCACAAACCAATTTGTGGTGTCTGTGGTACATCATCTTTCTTAACTTCCTCCTCCTGTTTCTTGGCTTCAGGACTGGCCAACACATTTTTCAGCGTGTCTATGGTGTGGGGGGTGTCGGGGGTGTGGGGGTTGTGGGGGGCGGGGGGCGCGGCGGGCTCGGGGGGCTGCGCAGTGGTGCTGGCTATCATGGCCGCTATGTCGTCTATGGTCTCAGCTGACCCGGACCTGAAATATAACAAAAAAAAATAACAGTTTTTGATAATAAAGAAAGTTTAATATTCAAGTTCATAAATATTAAATAAACAGTAAAAATATTTTATTTTTATATATGACTTAAAGTTTTTATTTCATTAGTATTTTCTGTAGGTATATCGTCCATTAGTTTGAATACTAACCGATGCACTTACAGTGTGGGAGGGAACCTGCACATTCAGATAACTGGATGTGTAATCAGATTGATCCAATACAGGTTAGGTTTACTTGCAATGGTTGCGGAGGTCAGATGGGAGTTGCTTCGTGTGAAACCTGACTCACCCAATCTAGGATCCATGGTCAAAGGCATACCGCCAAGCTCGTCTCCAGAGTGGTGAGGATGCAACTGGCACTAAAGTCAATAGGAACAAGATATGAACTTACCTGGATTTTCTTCTCGTGGGAGGTGGGGGTTGCTGTGGCTGGGGTGGTTTTTCTTGTGGCGGTTCAGGTTTCTCGAGCTGAAAGTAGTTTTTGTTATTAGTTATGTTTTAAGGGGGTAAAGATTTGAATAATATAACAGTATGTACTGATTTTTAAAATAAAATATTCAGTTTCTTATTAAGGCGAATAAACTTAATTATTATACTATCGATGTTCAAAATACATATATACAGTCACGTCCCTAGTGGGGTAGACAAAGTCAACAGTCATGAAAAAACTGAAAGATTATTTTTTGCTGTAAGGCAAAAATTTTTGTTTTATATGATGGAATTGTATTCAAATAGTACATGTTGTTAGCTTATTTTAGCCTTTCTCTTAGTCGCTTTTTACGCCATTCACTGGAAGGATATGGAGTTGTCTTATTCTGAAGTGCTGGGCATGATTTTGCTACAAAAAATGTGCAGGTACCTGTAGCGGTTGTACCTCCTCCTCCGGCAGGGCGGGCGCGGGCGGCGGCCCGTTGAGGCGCGCGTGCGCATCGCCGTTCTCCAGCGGCGCGGCGGGCGCGGGGGGCTGCGTGGGGGGCGCGGCGGGGGCGGGGGGCGCGGGCGGCGGCGCGGCGGGCAGCGCGCGCGCCGCGGGCAGCCGCACCGTGCGCTCGGGCTTCCGCTTCCGCTTGGACCCGGGCATGGCGCCGCACGAGTCCGCCGAGTCCTGTAGGCAAAAATAAAATAGAATATAATAAATTTATTTTTAAAATTGGATACAAGATATCACTTATTGACGTCACATTAATTGAATCTAATTATAACTACTACCGCTTCCAAAGCGCATATGAAGAAGAAGTGTCGGAACAAACTACACTGCAGCAATTGCTTTTTAAATTTTTACGTAAAATCCCTTAGTATTTTTATAATTGCGAAGGTCTGTCTGTCTATTGCGCTTTCACAGCTAAACCGATGGAACCAAGCAAATGAAATTTTGTATGCATATATATAAAATCCCGATTTTAAATTACTTTTTTTTTTCAAAAAATTGTCGCTTTAACAGGAGATGAAAGTTTGAATGCAAAATCAATAATGTTACCCGTACGAAGCCAGGACGGATCGCTAGTCAAACATAAAAGTTTATGCTTAAACATCACTTCTTATAATAATCTTGTAAGAAAACATTATTAGTAAACCATATTTACTAACTACCCTCACCTTAATAGACGTAAGCAATAATGGCGTAGGTCCTTGAGTACATTATAACCCGAGTTGAATGAATGGCATTCGCAGCTTCAAAAAGACATCAACTTTAACAGTGAGGTTCAGTCGCCTTGAGCTGAGGTCTTGCTACAAATCTATTAATATTAGATGCAAAGCGACTTGATTGTAGAAAAAAAAACGAACAAAACTTACTTCATTAGAAGAGGGCGGTGACGGCGTAGGGGCGGCCCTAGAGTGCACTATGACGGAGTGGGGCGACACCGGCGACGGCACCAGCCGCTCCAGCAGCGCGTCCACCCGGGCGTGCGGCGCCCGGGGCTGCGCCCTCGCTATGAGGCTGTTGATGGTGGGCGCGTCGCGCACCGACAGCGAGGGCGCCGCCGACCCGTTGCTGGGCGCGGGCGCGGCTCGGGAGCCCAGGGACAGGTCCACGCCGACACGCGCGTAGCTCAGCAACTCTTCGGGGCGTAGTTTCTCTGCGGGCAAAGATTTTGATGTTGTACCGTGATATATTGATGTCAAACTTGGTTTGAATTAAGTTTTTAGTTCACAAAGTTATTCTTATTACAGTATGGCACGCTACCCAGGCAGTTCAAAGGTTTCAAGGCATTGTTTGCACATGTATGAAACATGAACCTAGTGTTTCAACGAGTGACACTATAAAGAATTTTATATTCTACCATGTTTTAACCGACTTCAAAAAAGAAGGAGGTTTCATAATTCGATCGTATTTTTTTTATCTAATACAGATCTGGATAAATGTTGTTTCCACAGGTTACAGAATAAAAGCGATCTACACGCAGTCAGGGCATGATGAGAAACGAACTCTCTGATTGGCCTTGGTCTTGGATATTTATCTATATAAGTATTTATTACAAAAAATTGTATCGTTGAGTTAGTATCTCGTAACATAAGTTCCGAACTTACTCCGAGGCCAACTGAATCTGTGCAATTTGTCCCGTATATATTTATTATTTATTTATTAAATCTTTTCACTGGTTACCCATGTGGAAAACGGTTGTGCTGAACATGTAAATATTAATCTGGAATAGATTTAGATCCCACTTACCTCTGCCAGGGCCCAAATGTGCGTACAAGTCGGCTGGCGGCAACGCTGAGCCGGCCTTCACGTCGCCTGGCGAGGGCGTATGTCTGCAAGACAAAAATGTTACCATAATAATTACATACATACATACCATATGGTCACGTCTATATCCCTTGTGGGGTAGGCAGAGCCAACAGTCTTGAAAAGAGTGATCGGCCACGTTTAGCCATTTGACTTAATGATAGAATTGAGATTCAAATAGTGACAGGTTGCTAGCCTAACGCCTAAAAGAAGAATCCCCAAGTTTATAAGCCTTTCCCTTAGTAGCCTTTTACGACATCCATGGGAAACAGATGGAGTGGTCCCATTCTTTTTTGTATTGGTGCTGGGAACCACACGGCATAATTACACTATTCTATGGTAACAGAGTGTGCTGTGAAAGACTATAGCAATTAACAAAGATCTTTTAAAAACTATTTTAAGTAACTCTCGGTAAATGAACAACATTAACGCCTATTGTACTTTACAAATTGTAATTGTTACAATAAAAAATAAATAAATATTTAATATAGTCACAATTTAGTCACATATTATAGTCTTCCCATTTGTCTGTCTGTATGTTGATAAGATTAGCGCAATCTCGGAAAGTCGTGGACGGATTTTGTTCCTATTTGAAGCAGGGTTTTCTGAGGACGGTTTGTTTTTTCTATAATTTATATAATATGCCATCCGTGCGAAGTCGGGTCACGAGTTTTTTAAAAAACGGTAAAGCAAACCTTTTCTTAAAATTTACCTTTATATGTTGCATAGGTGACTGAGCGATTAATAAGCAATCTAAGATGTATGTAATATTGAAGAAATTTATGTTATCTTCATACATAAAATCACGCCTCTTTCCCGGAGGGGTAGGCAGAGACTACATCTTTCCACTTGCCACGATCTCTGCATACTTCCTTCTTTTCATCCACATTCATTACTCCTTTCATGCAAGTTTTTCTTCAATATTAAGTCGAATCAAAGAAAATTTCAACAAAAACTCTATGAACATCCATGGTGAACCATATTGTCGGTATTAGAAATTTTAAAAAAGGTTCTCACCTCATGTGGTGCTTGTCGGGTGGTGTCGGCGTGTGTCGGTATAACTCAGGCGGCGTCGCAGTGTGCCTGAACACAGAGTTGCCCGCGTTCTTCATCGCCTGCAATTGCAATAGACCCTACGGTGGTCATATCCGGTGGGTATTATATCCGTCAACACAAAATATAAACAAAATATTATTGAACAATATAATACAATAGAAATGCCATATGAATCTTAATCCAATATCCCTGTAAGGGTTGCCGTGGTCAGACCGGAGTCACTTTATGTAAAAACCTGACTTATCCAATCGAATTAATGGAAATACTATATTGTTATTATTTGCGGACTTGTAAATTTGTCGAATAAGGCTCAGGATCGAGGAAGCCGAAATAAACTTTACACTCTGACATCTTACATCACAAGTACTTAATACTTCTATCGTCTTATATTTTTACAAACTATGTTCAATAACTGAAAATAATCATATAAAGCGGCTTTGGACCACCAGCGAAATTTAAAGAATAACTTGCAGTCTTCGTAATCAAAGTGGCATAAGCTAATATCATAATTCATTTGGCGTTAAATATTTTAAACTTTTACCTTGGATTTATTTTAAAAATTGGTCAGATTCAGGAATTCTTAGCTTAAGTTTAAAAAGTCACCTGTTGTTAGCTACAAATTATTGAAATAAACTTTTATGGTCCAGGAATAAGTAAATTAATATCTTCGGTGAGGCTGACAGTACAGTACTCTGTACCGTCATGGTTTTGGTAGCCCATGTAAGGCTACTGCCTTACATGGGCTACCATGGTTAAAGTAAACTTTTCCTGTATTATGGGAACCAATGACTATGTAATGTGATTATCAAAACACTGTGTGAGCTTAACTTTTAAAACGTTTTCTTCAAGGTTATTCAGAATAGGACCATTTCTTTTATCTTAATTGCCCAAGGTCCGAATCTGAGGCTTTAAGACAAAATTGTTATCATAAAGAGCAACTGTTTTATTGACTCCTTTATTACAATTCCTTAGTAAACAAGGGCCCTTTAGTAGTTTTTGTACGGATGAAAATTATGTTTATAAATGTTATGTTATAAGCTAGGCTGCAGACATACACACAAAAAGACGCCAAAGGCGGTAGTAACAGATTTCTTCATAGCTTACGAAACTACCAAAACAAAAGAAGATCAAGAGTACCGGAAACCTGGAGCTTGCATGAAGAGAGTTATGAATGTGGTGACGCGAAAGAAGTATGCAGAGACTGTGGCAAGTGGAAAGCTGTACCCTATACCTCTCCTCTCACTCATTATTATTCACCTTATCAGATTTGTTCTGATTTTGATCCACTCTGAAATAATTCCTATTGCGTTATGATCCCCCTGGACGAGGCAACACATAAAAATAAAATGGATCCACTAGGTTATCAGAGTTTGGGGATCAGACCCGAATAACTCGCCTCGTAACCATTCTACTAGTCATATTTCGAGCCCTGTCAGTTCGTATCTAGAGCTTAACAACGGAAACTACGCAATTAACGACCGCTTAATTATTTCCGTGACTATAGACTGCATGTTTATAAATTCTGTGTGGTTCTAGCCGTATACCACTATTTCTTATGGACGTTGTATTATGTTACCAAGATATGAGACATACAATTAATGCAACAATCATGATCACTTTCTGTAAAAACCTGACTTACCCAATCCATGATCATGATTTAAGGTTGATTGGTTTAGAGGTGAGAATTTAACCGGTACTCACGCCAGGAGGAAGAAGAGACCCCGGTGAACAAAAAATTTACTGATAAGTACTTGTGTAGCAGATATACATGGAGAGTGTGGAGGGAAAGGTCGGGGTGGGAAGACCTAGACGAACATATCTTGATCAAATTAAGGACGTCCTGGTAAAGGGTCAGGTCAAAAGTACCCGAAACCGCCGAGCTTGCATGAAGAGAGTTATGAATGTGGATGCAGCAAAGGAAGTATGCAGGGATCGTGGCAAGTGGAAAGAGGTAGTCTCTGCCTACCCCTCCGGGAAAAAGGCGTGATTTTATGTATGTATGTATGTAAGTACCTGTAAAGGATCAGGGGGTGAAGGCGCTGGCACATGATAAAGATGGGGGGGCGGAGTCGGCGTGTGCCAGGTGACGCCGCGCTCCGACGCCATGTGAGCTTGGGGCGCGCGCGCCAACAAGTTCGCCATCTGTAACTGAATGGTCGCAGCTTTTATTTACTGTAAAATTGAATTGCACCTATAAATTGTGTCGTGTAGTTTCCTACACTTTAGAATTGAACCACTCCATATTTTTCCCATGGATGAAGTAAGGCGACTAAGATAAAGGCTTATAAACTTGGGATTCCTCTTGTAGGCGAAGGGCTAGCAGTCTATCGCTATTTGGATTTCAATTCTATTGGGAAGCCATATATGTAGTTCAATGTGGCCAGGCTGTTTGAGCTGCAAGGAATATAGACATGACTATATGTATGTATGTATAATATATTATATAATAATTCAGATTATGGACTTGGTAAGTCACAAGTGAACGTGACATGTTGCAACTGACAGTTACCGTTGGATTATTAAGAATGGGAAAGGAAAGTATGTAGTGTGAAAAAACTAAAACAGTAGTTAACAGCTCACTCTGGCCACCATATGTTGCAATTTCAACAATAGACTAGAATTCTACTATATTGCTCAATTAACCCCAAAAACATTGGTGTAATTAATTATATTTTTACAAAATATTGTTATCACAAATACTGACATTGATCATGCAAATGAGCGAGATTTGCGCTTCTTAGAAAATAATGAAGGATGCCCATTATTTTCATTAAAATAATTGAACTAGTGACCTATATTTTTATACATTGCAGAACTTGATGTTCTCCACAAGTTGGTATAATTATGTACCTCGTTCAGAGGACACATTTTTCTCTAAATTGATCAAATAATCAATGTTCTGGCAAAAAGTCAGGTCAAGAGCCTCCCAAAACCAGCAAGTTTGTGTGAGTTTTAAAAGTAGATAAAGCAAAAGAAGTATGCAGGGCAAATGGAAATATTTAGTCTCTGCCTACCCCTCTAGGATAGAGGCATAATTTCATTTATGTGTGCAACATCACAATAACAAAATGAGGCTTTAGTTGAACTGGCAAATTAAGGAAATTGGGGCAGAATAAAAAAAAAATTGGGTGGATTGATTGGGCAAAGGAGATTATGAGTAAGAAGTAAGGCTCATGAAATTGTAAGTTAATAAAAGAATCTAAACATACTGTGTTGTTTAAAATAAAAATTAATGGTGATGAATTGATATAAAAAGTAGTATAAAGTGAAGATTTTCAAAATAATAAGAATGTTTTTTTTTTGTCATGTTAATAAATCAAGCAAACATGAATATGCAAGTAGATAAAGTTTAACTAATTATTTGTTTACTGACAATTACACTTCTTCAAGTGGAAGCATACAATGCTGTTTACTGCAATTATTTTGACAAAAAAGGAAACAAAAAATATGTTGGAATTTGTTGTTGGTATCAGATGAGTCTTAAATTTTACATCCATTTGATACAAACTCTCTGGGTTTAGGTTAAATGATTTCAAATTAAATTTGCTTTATCAAGGTCATGCAGAAAATACAGAATTCTTTGAAACTGTTTAGCATTATTTTATGTAACATAAGTTTTTTTTTAAATAATGAATAAATTTAAAACTAATAAGTAATAATTTCTAATATGTTTTTGAAAGTAAACAGTCAGTGGAAATTAACAAGTTACAAATTCAGGTTATCAGTGCCAACAGCTGATTTGGTTGCACACTACTACACAACTTGTAAACAAAGGTTACAATACATTCATAATGTAGCCATGCACCTAACCAATACTGTGATTTCCTATAGTTTAGTTTGATGTATAAGCACAAACGAGTGATTAAACTTATTTATGTAATAAAATAGTTTTTAGAATGCAAAATAAATGTAATAAAAACATTTACTACAGTCATAATAGAAATGCATACTACGAATTTGTTAAAAAAATCATTCGACTTACAGATGTACGTTTAAAAAAAATTGGAAAAATAAGCACCACCTGTAAGGGGCTCCAACTGGGGCCCATTTGAGACTGCCGCCCGTTGGGGTTGTGCTGCGAACCGCCAGACATTGTGCGCGGAGTCTTTACGGCACTCTTTACAACTTGTAATCAACACTGATCCGTCAACAAACACTCTCTCAGTCCACCATAATGATGCCGGCAACTTTGAAGCCTTCGCCCGCGTAACTGCGCTCCCTTACGACGTGTACAGAATCTTCTGAAACGTTTTCATGAGTACTCCATACGTTTAGAGGATCCAACACATTGCAACATGTACTATAAACAGAGAACAGGACTTTTATAGAGTCCAGTAAACACTATAACGAATGAAAACTACATTTATTTCGTGCATGGTATGGTGTTCTCGAAACTGATGCTCACTTCGCGTGACACTTTGAACGCATTTAGGTTTTGAAAATAAGCACTTTAACGTCGTTAGAACTCAATACAATGGCTAAGGAAATATTGTTCACTGTTCCATACTACTGAATAAGTTAAATTTCGCCAGTAAATGTCACAAAAAATGGAAAAATCATCAAGTATTGAATGGAATCGCCTTCAACAATGGTGGCCGATTGGGATTTTGAAAGAAACTGTAGCGCCATCTTGCAACAGAACTTAGGAAGCATGTCGGTAAAACAGTCCACCGGAAGTATATTTTATTTTGTCTATGGTAGTCAAATTAATATTAAATATTAAATCAATTCATGTATTTTTCTAAATAGTTATTGTAAATTATGTTTTGATTGAAAAAATGATATTTAAATATTTAAGATGAAAATGTGTATTCAGTAACATTGAGCCATTCGATTACACAAAACGATTGATAAGCCGAATCGATTACGATTTATTTATTATGGCAACACTTTCGTAACCATAGCAACTGAATGTTTTGTTTTCAGTTTGTCAATACAGAAGCTAATTCGCGTGGAAAAATACCGAATAAGTATGAAAGGCACTAATATAACCAAATTTCTTGTGTCTTTTAGTGGTCAGATAGAATATGTAGTTTTCCCTGCAGGTGTATTTGATGACCACTTATACATTCAGTACGAAATAGTATGGGGTCCTGATTGGGAGCCCGTCACGGGGCTCACCACGGGAACCAGTCAAATGGCTGCCCCTGGAAGTGATCCAGAAAAAGTAGTTTTTAATATGCCTTTGGAAATAGTTTTTGGAAGCACCAACATATTTGGGTGTAAGTATGTGTTAATTTTCTATGGAAAGATGTAGTCTTTGCCTAACTCCGAAAAAGAGCCGTAGTCTTTATGTACCTATGTAAGCATGAGGTACATACATGGTTAAATAAATATAGTTACACTGGGTGTTATAGACAAATATAGTCACGTCGATATCTCTTGCGGGGTAGACAGGGCCAATAGTCTTGAAAAGACTGATAAGTAGGCCACTTTCAGCTTTTTCGCTTGATGATAGAGTTGAGATTCAAATAGTGTCCCTATTTACCTAGCCCATCGCATAAAAGAAGAATCCAAAGTTTATAAGTCTATCCCTGAGTCGCCTTTTACGACATCCATGGGAAAAGCTAAGGAGTGGTCCTATCCTTTTTTTCCAGGAATCTTAATTATTTAAATTTAATAATAATTATTAAATTTATAAGCGATGTTTAAGTTTCAATAATTATTGAAACCTAAACATCGCTCTAAACAAAAATATAAAATCTTATTAACAGGGCCGCAAATAATCATAACAGTAAGGGCACAAAACCCATTAAGTGGGGACTCTTTGCGGGGGTATGCGGTTGTGTTGATGCCACCATCATCAGGGCCGAGGACTGTGACAGCTCCGTTGGTCAGGCCGCTGGCAGCCACGCTGTTTGGTGAGTGGCTGGCGTGGCTCACCGGTCGGAATCCTGAACTGGCTGACCCGAAAATGCTTGCAAGTGGAAAGGAAAATTATTGTAAGTCATTGTTTAATGAAAACCTTAAATGAAATAGCTTCACCTATGCAGGGGTACTATGATGTTATAGACAGACACACTCACGGCTCACGGCACAATAATTTATTTGACGTCAACCAATGTTGTGAAACCAATAGATTTGACAATTATTTAGCGATATGAAGTGTCCTATAATAATGAATAAACATTTTGAATTTGAATTTGTCCGGTATAAACATCAATATATATACGGGACAGGTTACTTAGATTGAGGTCGAGACTTGTGTAGCCTCGCAGTAAGTTCGAGACTTGTGTTACGAGATACTAACTCAACGATACAATACATACATACATACATATGGTCACGTCTATATCCCTTGCGGGGTAGACAGAGCCAACAGTCTTGAAAAGACTGAATGGCCACGTTCAGCTATTTGGCTTAATGATAGAATTGAGATTCAAATAGTGACAGGTTGCTAGCCCATCGCCTAGAAAAGAATCCCAACTTTGTAAGCCTATCCCTTAGTCGCCTTTTACGACATCCATTGGAAAGAGGTGGAGTGGTCCTATTCTTTTTTGTATTGGTGCCGGGAACCACACGGCAACGATACAATATTTTCTTATAAATACTTATATAGATAAACATCCAAGACACAGCTCAATCAGAATTTCTCATCATGTCCGGGATTCGAACCCGGGACCTCCGGTGTCACAGACAAGCGCACTTCCGCTGAGCCAGAGAGGCCGTCAATTATATATCTAGATAGATAGATATATAATCTAGATAGATATATAATTGACGAAGAAGAAGATTCTTCTTCTATATTTATTTTTTATATATCTATATATATTTGATTTTTGTTCTTACAGTGTTACGAACAGAATCGTACGGCAGCATCACTGCCAACCTGTCCATGGTCTCCAAGGATCTTAGGAAACTAGGCTACGACAACCAGGCGCCTCACAGAAGTGACGTCACAACGTGACACTAGGCAACTGACGTTATTTTTTTTTTGCATTAGTAGCTACACGTCAAATTGGTTTTTGTTCATTTTCGCTTTGGACGGAATTGGGATTCAAATAGAGACTGGTTACTAACCCATCGCCTACAAAAGGAATCCCAAGTTTCCCTTAGTCTACCTAACCTTTCCCTTAGTCGCCTTTTACAACGATATGGAGTGGTCCTGGTGGTAGTTTATTCAAAAGTGCCAAGAAGTACACGACACTCTCATCACATCACAATTTCACATTTGAAAAATACGAGTACACTATATATAAGCCCACTTACATTATAAATCGCGATGACTAGTGACAATTACCAGTTGCTAAAATAATGAGTAACTTTTTATAATAAACGTGTTGTACAATATGATCTAAGATGTTTTCTTTATAATCTATAATTATAATACCAAAATATTTTGAAATCTTACATACATACATATGATCACGTCTAGGTATATCCCTTGTGGGGTAGACAGAGCCAACAGTCTTGAAAAGACTGATAGGCCACGCTCAGCTATTCGGCTTAATCATAGAATTGAGATTCAAGTAGTGACAGGTTGCTAGCCCATCGCCTAAAAAAGATCCCAAGTTTGTACGCCTATCCCTTAGTCGCTTTTTACGACATCCATGGGAAAGAGATGGAGTGGTCCTATTCTTTGTTGTATTGATGCCGGGAACAACACGGCACCCGTTTTCATACCCCTTAATATTAAGGGTTGTCCAGCCTTAACATTTCTTTTTAACTAGAAATTAATTAAAATATATTTATAAGGCAAAACAACGTTTGCCGGGACAGCTAGTAGGTATTGTATAAAATACATATATTATCCACGGGAGAGAAGACCGGGTAAAAAGTGGTTTTTATTTTCTTAATAAAGCGATGACATGACGAATTCTTTATCAACGTTTTGTAATTTTAATTATGATAAGAAACATTAGGTAAACTCAATACTATATTTATCTAATGATTGATAGCTGGGAACGTGGCAAGTGGAAAGATGTTGTCTCCGTGTTCTCTATCTTATCGGCTAGAAAGAGAAATAAAAAATTGTTTTAAATTTTGTCCAATAATTTATGTTGAATGAAAATAACTAACTATATAGTGTTAACTAATTTAAAACGTCACGTCTATGGCCACGATTAGCTGTTTGGCTTAATGAAAGAATTAAGATTTAAATAGTGACAGGTTGTTAGCCTATCGCCTAAAAAAATCGCAAGTTTATAAGCCTATCCCTTTACATCATTATTTAAAAAACGCGTAACATTTTAAGTTTTTCTGTATCTGTTAGGTTTTTTGTGTAGCCTAAGGTCATCAAAATTGGTCCTAAACTTTTTAAGTTTATTGGTTTAGACAAAAAAATCTAAAGTACATACAAAGTTTTTTTTTATAATATTAGGTAGTATAGTGGAGTATGAATGGAAAACTAACAAATGCGCATCCTGTGATTAGATTGCAGTTATCGCTACAGGAAGGACTGGATAAAATTGTTAATTTATAATGGAATTTATATAATGAATAATGAACAAGGTATCTATCTATACAACGCGCATGCCCCGTGACAAACAAGATTTTTGTCTTTATTTAATTTATTTTGTTTCAATTTCAGTGAAACTATCGTACAAGCCAGCTAATTGTGGTATATTTTATGTATATTGGTATTAAAATAAGTACAGAAGTTATATCAAAGTACCTACTTTGAATGTTTATCGATGATCTCACCAACTTTCGGATAACACAAGAAAATCTGCATATCCAGGCAGTAAAAAGGCATTTTGAGCTGAAGTGTATCGCCTTAGACCTCATCATAACATCAGGCGGTGACCATGATGATAATTGTAGTTAATAGGTGCTGATTGACTTGTTCGAATCAAATTATAAACGATTAACATACAAAAATAAATTTATTGCTTAGTATCATTGCACTCGTAAGCATTCTCACAATTATCTACACAATAACAAGTGTCACATTTCGCTTATAATAAATAACTATAAATGTTAATAACAATACTAAATTATGCCTACTCTGGAACGCTTTAATAAATATCTATTATATTACCTGTCACAAAAATTATCACTGACAATTTTTCATTTATCTAGACTTGAAAAACATTAGGGCCCGGGCTCATGTCGTCGTTTAAAGTTATTTCTTTCCCGTATCTGCTTAGTAATTCTAGAACTACCCCGTTTGTCCACCCGAACCCATCCTGCACGATGTATTCTCCACCACTGCCCTCGTGGCCCGGTTGCAACACGTTATACTTTTCAAACATTTTCTGCCACGTACTGTAACCTATATAGTTCGCGCGCAGCCACAACTTCGCCTGCTCTTTCGCCAACTGTTTCGCTTCCTCATCACCACTCTTGTCTAAACCGAAGATCAGTATCGATTGCAGAGGCGGCCAAGCGTTAGGATAGTCCCATTGCTCCCCTGAATTTAGTATAGACGTGGGCACACCGCCCGGAAACTCTAACGCTCCACATTTGAGCAAATATCGGACTATTTGGGCTCCATATTTTGGGGCTAAATCTATATCTACGGCTCCGGCCCACAATGGAGCTATGCAGCTCGGGTAAAAGTGCTTCCGCAACGACTTCGCGTCCATGTCATAGTCGTACCATACTCCATCCTCCGGATCCCAGAGGACTTTCGAGATTGCGTTCCTCCAGTACTTGGCAAGGCTCCACCATTTCTGCGCTTCGCGGCGATGTTTCAGATGACTTCTAAAATCGCCGGCCAGCTCAAGGGCGCCGGCGAAAATAGCATTCAGATCCACCGGCACGATTGATGTCGTCCGCAGATCCGTCAAACTGCCGAGCTCGCTGTTTGTCGCGGAGATAAACCATCGAGAGGAAAAATCCCAGCCGCTCTCCGCGGCACTTTTTATTTGCAAATAAAAATTTTCACGTTTTTCCTCTTGCATGTTCAGAGAATTTGTGTAGTCTTCGTAATATGATTCGGGACGCGGATCTTTTTTATTACCGGCGGCTAAATATCTCAAAAGCATATATTCTGTTCCGTTTATATTGACATTCATTTTCTTATTGTCGAGCCAATATTGTAACTCTTTTTCTATAGTTGCGATGTGTTTCTCCAAAAAAGATAAATCACCAGTAGCCTCGAAGTAATTGGCGACCATAGCTGTGAGCAACGGTGGGTGACTTCTGCCAAAATAGTATATTCGACCACCATTAGGTACGTAGCCGATTTTTTCAACTAAATACAGCAAATTTTCAATCATACCTTTAGCTGTTTCAATCATATTGCTCAATAGGAGTCCTCGTACCATCCAATAAGAGTCCCAGTAATATAGTTCCTTAAATCGTCCTCCTGGAACTATGAATCCGTTAGGCACGTAAAGCAGGCTGGATAGTTCTGGTTTCTCGGCAACATCGGGCTCTACTCTTCGGCCCAACTTAGCCCAAATTTTTGTAACATTTTTCGCAAATTCTCGCAGCTGTGGATCAGAAATTTGTTCGAGAATCGGCGGATTTGGGTCAAAATCGGGCGGGTTCCACTGTTGCAGTTGATTTCCTTCCAAAAAATGATTTTCCACGAACTCTAGCAGCTGTTCATGTGACGGATTGTGTTCGGTGTCGTGCATGAGTTTAGCGAAAGAGGCCAATGTTTCATTTTCGGGATGTTTGAGTTTCATATCGACGAATGTTTTGGAATCGGGGTAAAGGCGCGCTAGTTGCACTTTGTGGAGGAGTTCGCCGGAGCAATAAATTGAAGAGTTGCACACTGAGAGCTTTGTCGCGGCCTGTACACACGCCCCGAGCAGTCCCAGTAAGGGGTAGATTCGTTTGATGGTGGGCATGTTTAGTGTGGGGATATTCGTTTAGCGTAATGATAAACATAACCTTTGCGCGTGACGCGACGGGCAGTGGCGCGCGGCGAGTGTGGCGGGCGAGGTCCGCGACCCGCAATAAACGTCGCGCGACTCATCACTGACGTGTTCTAGTGCATCTCTCAGCTGATCCAGTGCAGAGCCGAGCCCCCGCTTTCACTGCCGAGGCACTCCACTATGCGCACGCAATTGGAACACGCAGGCCTCGACCTAGAACTGCGGACAGGTAGCGGCTCCACAAACAAAAACAAACAAGACTAGCGCCCCGCTCGGAGTCTGGGAGCGCACTGACAAATGTCAACGTCAAAAATTTATTCCTAATCTACATTGTCAAGTCAACTTGAGATTTAAAGGTGTATTAGAAGATTGCGATTCTGTGCTGACTAACTAGCAACACTGACACAAAATATATAACACGAGCAACAAAATATATTGAAAAAAGTACTTAAATATTATAAGAATATTTCAATAATATAATTATTACATACATACATACATATAGTCACGTCTATATCCCTTGCGGGGTAGACAGAGCCAATAGTCCCGAAAAGACTGAATGGCCACATTGAGCTGCTCTGCTTAATGATGGAATTGAGATCCAAATAGTGACAGGTTGCAAGCCCATCGCCTAAAAAAAAGGATCGCAATTTTATAAGCCTATCCCTTAGTTATTACCTATTGTATTGTCGCTTATTTTTCGTCTACGATGTGTTACGTGCCTGAAAACTTTATCATATGTTTCTGTTCTATAACTAATCATCAGAGATCGGATATTCGGATGCATATTTACCTAAAGTTGGGGTGTTGGGTTAGTATGGAACGTACTTCTGTACCTCAAAAATTCCGGGATTCGGCATTGATACACTTAATATTCTAATTATGGTAATTTTTGATAAATATGATCATCCATCACTTATGTTTATAAAGGTGTTTATCATACCTAATATACGATAAGATTCAATTTCTTGTTTAATAAAATTTCCGGGATTCAAAATAATTCGAATCCCGAAAGCAAAAAGCCGCCTCCATACTTTCTTAGCCAAAATATTAGTTTAGGTAAATATGCATCCGATTATCCGATCTCTACTAATCATAAAAGTGACAGACAGACAAACACGCAGACGACGCACAATCGAAACTATTTGGTTTGCCTATGTATGAAGCAGAAATTTAAGAAAATTTCTATGTGATTGAGAGTAACAGATAAGCTGGGAGAACTGCGAGCGAAATCAATCGTACACCCAAAGGGGTAGGCAGAGACACATTACTACATTTTTACACTTGTAAAAATCCCAGATTTTGTTTTTCTCAAAACCTAATTTTATCGGTCATAAAGGCGCACCCTGGGCTCCTCACTAGAGAGGTGAGGATGTAACCGAGGCTAATGCCAGGGAATATGCTACAAAAAACTAACTAGAATAGAATAGACTTATTTTCAAAATTGGATATCACTTATTGACGTCACATCACTTAAATCTAATTTTAACTAGATACTACCGCTTCCAAAGCGCATGTGTAGAAGAAGCGGCGGAACAAAGTACACTGCACTTACTACACCTATTACATTTGTAAGAATACAATTGCAAAGTACATACATACCTATATACATATAATCACGTCTATATCCCTTGCGAGGTAGAGTCAACAGTCTTGAAGAGAAGAAGGTTGCTAGCCCGTCGCCTAAAAGAAGAATCCCAAGTTTGTAAGCCTATCCCTTAGTCGCCTTTTACAACATCCATGGGAACGAGATAGAGTGGTCCTATTCTTTTCTTTATTGGTGCCGAGAACCACACGGAAAAGTATGATTTTTTTTTAAAATAACAGGCTGTAACTGGATTTGTTACAAATTCTGATGTCAGTTGACCTCGATCTCGAATGATGATAAGCAATTATGTGGTCGATGACCGTATTAGTATATCAATTAAATATTTATTTGGATCGGCCATTTCGTTTTTTTTTATAAATACACAAATATTCACGTCTTTATTCCTTACGGGGTAGACAGAGCCAACACTCTCGCAAAAACTGAAAGACCACGTTCAGCTGTATGACTTATCGATGGAATTGAGATTCAAATAGTGACAGGTTGCCATCAGCCTATACCTATACAGCCCATCTCCTAAAAGACGAATTAATTTTTTATCAGCCAATCCCTTAGGCGCCTTTTACTACATCCGTGGGTAAGATATGGAGTGGTTCTAAATCAAATTTCTTTTAAGTCTGGATATCTTTAGAGTCATCTGGGATAGGAGGGCTTGTTGTGTGTGGGATAAATAAAAATGTGGTTATCTGTTGCTATGCCTGTGAAAAATTTGGTCTATTTTTTCATTTCAGCCTTACGTATCTACGTACCTCAATTCCAAAATTCATAAGAATCTGTTCAGCCGTTATGCATAATAGGTAGACAAATATAACATTTCTATTGTAAGTTTGGAGTTGAAGTTGACCTTGTTGAAGAAAATGCTGCAGTGCAGTTTGTTACCGCTTCTTCTGCGACGCTTTAGAAGCGGCGGTAAACTTAGTTTAAGCAATTTATTTGTAGTCAACTAATGTTTTGAAACCAAAAGATATGAATAATCATATGATCAAAATGAATAAAAAGTTTTGAATTTGAATTTTGATGAAAATATGGTTAGAATTATTATGTCGCCAGGTACAAATTAAACGCATTCTTCATTAGACACAGCCTTTTATTATATACCTATAAATAATAATACTTAAAGGTAAATAAATAATATATATATATACTGACAATAATTTTCTTCGAAAATTATCGACTTCATTGTTTATTTTTAATATCTGCATCCAATATCACACGCGGTAATAATATCAAACTAATACATGCGATAAATGTACTCCACTACTCAAACTTCTGTTTTTTTTATAACTTTAGTTGACATTTTCAAATTCGTGTGTAAAGCTAAGCTTAAGAAACTGATTTTTCCAAAACATATGATACAGTTACCTACTCCTCATATTAAAATATGTATTGAAGATCTCATTTAGGTATATCTTAAGGTAATAACTACATCATACTGGTAACTATATTAAACTTCAATTTTTAAGGAGGGCTCTCATACAATAAACGTATCATCTATTTCGATTTTAAGAAACAGATAGAAACGTCAATATAAAAAGTTAATATTTAAGTAGTAAATGATGATGGTGGTGATGGTACGTAACTCTTTGTGCGCGAGTCCAACTCGCACTTGGCCGGTTTTATTAATACATAATTACATCTAGTTACCGGCAAGCAGTACTATACCTTACATATTTATATGTCCACTGTACAGAAATGTTACATTTACACAAGACATTGTGATTCATAATTATATTTTCGACTATTTATGAATAATACAGGTTTTTATAGCATAAAACAATGCGAAAGTTAAAAACGAATCATTTACGAAGTCTGTAATTAAATTAATTAAAATTTCTGAAATTAATAAATGTCTAAAATGTAAAGTAATAATTTTTTAATAACTTAGCAACAAAATTAAATAGGTATACTCTTTTTAATTAGCATTTTAGGTAAGTATTTAAGCTTTAATAGACACAATAAAATAACCGAAGAAAAAATTAAGGAGTATGTGAACTATAAATATCTATATGTTTATCTAAGTTTTATAAGTAATTTAATTTCTATCACAATATTGATATTTTATTAGCTAGCACAATAGACCAAAATTTATTAAATGCATTTAAGTAATAACCATAAATATTAATTTAAGATAATAGCAATAAAAATTGTGTTTCACTAACCTTTTTATAATTCGGTTTAAATGATCGAATAAATCACAAATTATGGCACTATTTCATAAAAAAAATATACCTTATTGTTGTTGTAATAAGTAAAATGTTGAAAGTTCATGAAGTTATGAGTTTCAGGACCCATGACAAATTATATTTATTGTGATATATTTGAATGAAAGTAGTTTTACCATGTACTTAAAATATTTTCTTTGCCTTTTATCAAAACTTCATGTTTAATTCTAGGAAACTGCATCATTCATAATTACAAATTATATGTATGTATGTATCTTAAACATATGTTATTTATAATCTATTTTGTTTATTATACTAAAAAAAATAATTAAATGCTTCAATAAACCTTAGTAATCTAGATGTTGTAGTCGAAACTCTAAACAAGTACATTTGTTTCTTGCTCATTTGTACTTTATAATATAATTTTTGCTTGGAATTTCGTTAATGCGGGCAATGTGTCCTGTTTCCTAAGCTCCACTTTCGTTGCTTTTAATATCTTCCAAATAAACAACTTTACTTCTATCATTTCCTGGAGAATCCTTCGCCGTTAGAGTTCTGCCATATTTTTTCAGAAATTCAAGAACTACGCCATTGGACCATCCGAAACCGAATTGCAAGGTGTATTCGCCTCCGTCTCCAAATGCGCCAGGAGTTTGCGCGTCATATTTTTCAAACATTTGGCCATTGTCGGAGAATCCCTTGTGACATGCGCGTACCCACGTTTGAGCTACATTAAATGCCATTGTCTGAGCTTCCTCACTGCCTATCGCTTCTAAAGCATTCACTACCAAGCTCACTAGTGGAGGCCAAGCGTTAGGGAAGTCCCATTGCTCTTTAGTGTAATCCAAGGAAACTGGAACACCGCCAGGATAGTCGAGACCCTTAGAGTTACGCAAATAATTCACAACACGGGGAGCGTGTTTTTCAACCAACTCATCTTCCACCGCCCTCATCCATAAAGGAGCAACATTGCTAGGGTAGAAATACTTGCGATGCTGCTTGTGACTCAAATCATAGTCAAACCACACTCCCTCGTCTTCATTCCATAAAACCTCTTCAATGGAGTTCCTCCATTGCTTGGCCAGGTATCCCCAATGTGCTGCCTCGTTAGGTTTCTTCAAAACAGCTTTGAAGTAAGCCATGTTGCTTAGAGCATTAGCGAAGATTGAGTTCAAGTCGACAGGGACTATGTCTTGAGTGTGGATCATTGTTAAGTCTCCTTTATTGCTTCCGTCCTTTTCTATATACCAACGCGATGAGAAATCCCAACCACTTTCAGCAGCACTTTTTAAATCAGTGTAAAATTCTGTCCGCCTTTCCTCTGTGTCAAATTTTTGTGCGTTCGTCCAATCTTCATAATAAGATTCTGGACGGGGGCCTTCACTGGGAGCGTAATATCTTAGCAATGTGTACGTCCTTCCAGATTTATCAAAGGAAACAATTTGCGTATCAAGCCAATATTTTATTTCTTCTTCCAATGCATCAATATTAGCTGTTAAGAATTCAGTATCACGCGTTTTGTCGAAATATAAAGCCACCATAGCTGACAATAGAGGAGGCTGACTTCTTTGCTGGTAGTACCATCTGCTCCCGTTGGGGATATGTCCGAACTTCTTTAGCAATTCAATAAGATTTTCTAATACACCTCTGACGGTGTCATCCATGTCGCTTATAAGAAGACCTTCAATGATCCAGTACGTGTCCCAGTAATAAAGTTCTTTGAATCTACCTCCAGGTATGATGAAACCGTGACTGACAGGCACCAAGCTATGTTGTTCAGGATTCTCAAAAACTGCTTTGGTAACTTTTCTTCCCAGAACAGGCCATATCGCGTTTATATCTTTTCCGAATTGTCGTAAGTCTTCATCGTTTATTTCATTTAAGAATTCTGGGTTTTCCGAGTGGTCAGTTGGTGTCCAGTTTTCTAGTTCGTTAGTAGTGTCGTTATTGAAATACTGGTCAACAAATAATTTGATTTGGTCCCGATTAGGGTCGTTGTTTGTTTCGTTGAGTAGTTCGTTAAATGCTTTCAACGTTGTGTTCTCATCGTATCTCATTTCGTAGTCAACGAAAGTCTTGGAATCGGGGAAGACGCGCGCCAGTTGAACATGATGCAGGAGTGCACTGTTGCAGTAGACGGGTCGGTCGCAGGAGGGGGGCAGCTCGCCGCTGATTGCTGAAGCCACTACTAACAGTAGAATCAACTGCCACATCTGAAACAGAGAAACACATACTAAGATAATAGAATAGTAGTCAGTTATGGTAACGTAAAGATTTTATTTTTTTATTTATATCCCTATTTTGATAAGAGCAAACTGATGTTTATGTCGCGTTACATGGGTATCATCCCATTTAAGAATTTATTTCTTTTTGTTACATCCCGTCGCTGTAAAGCGCCTGCTTTATTAAAACAGCAAAAGTGCTTGCTATTATAATGGAAAGGTGGCTAAAATTAATAAAGGATACCTACATTGTGAACTTCATTAACATACATACGTACATATGGTCACGTCTATATCCCTTGCGGGGTAGACAGAGCAACAGTCTTGAAAAACTGAATGGCCACGTTCAGCTATTTGGCTGACTTCATTAACTGTGATATAATTTGTGCTATATGTTCTCCAGCACTTTCTTTAGTACAAGTAAGATAAATATGGTAAAGATGGACCATCGTTATCATTGTTGTGGATCCCGTAAGAGCAGGGGCGTATTTTAAGATTGCGCGCTCCGGGCTCCTGCAGCTTTCCGCCCCATCAAGGAATGAAAGAAAACAAAAAAAAAAGTTATCGATTTTATATTTTACATTTTTTTTCTGTGGACAAAATTTTTGACAAATTCGTTTATTACATCGTCATAATCAATTTTATTTGTTAAATCGGCTTCGATGTTCAAAATTGCCAAATTATTAAGCCGTTCTTCGATAAGACGCGATCTTAAATAGTTTTTTAACCGTTTGAGTACCGAAAATGAGCGTTCTGCACTACAATTCGTTACTGCAGTACAAAGAAATATGCGCAACGCAATTTCAATGTAAGGAAACGCCACTTTCAGATCCTTTTTATTAATTAATAAGTTTAGTTCGCGTAAACTTGTTTCAGTTTCTTGTCCCTGAGACGGCAAAAAATTCTTTAATAGTATGCATTTATCCTTTAAATCATCCGCAAGATCAGTAGGATAAGACTTTTGGAGTGATAATGCGTTCAATTTAATTTCCGCCTCAGATAGTGTACTTAAATTGGATAGAAATGCAAATTTTGCGGTTACAGCGTCATAGGATGTTTTACGCCTCCTTAACTCGCCCAACAATTGGTCGCATATTGGCAAAAAAGTATTCACTTTGAAATAGTCCCGTCCTTGTAAAATTACTTCTCCTTCGCGTTGCTCATCGTCTCGTTTTTTTCTTTTTGTTATCCTTTTCCGGCTATCTTTGTAATCTTCAGTACACTTTTCTTTTCCAGCTTTTTCAAATGCATCGAATAATTCGCGTTGATTTTTCACAAAAGTAATCAGGGAATCGTAAAGGTTGGAGACTACCTCAACGTTTGTGTCCACACCTTGCAAAACTTTAGAAACGGTATTAAATTGTTTTAGAACTGATCCCCAGAATTCCGATAATATCGCTGTTTCTAAGGAATTCAGTTGAGCCAATAAACATTTATATAGCCAATAAATCATTTTTGATTAAGGCTTTTTGTTGCGAAGAGTTACTTTTTATTGCTTCCAGAGCTTTAATTATTTGTTCCCAATTTTTATTCAGGCTCGAGCAAGCATCATCTCTTGCCGACCACCGCGTATGTGACAAATTTTTAACGGTTACATTTTCAGGTTCCGTTAAAAATGTTAATTGCAATATTTTTGTACGTCCCGTTGATCCTGTAAAAAATACGTACAGATTTTGCAGTACTCCAAAAAACTTTGTAGCTTCTGGGCAACACTCAGCTGCTGAGGATCCGATCAAATTTAAGGAATGTGCGGCGCAAGGTATATATGTATGTTGCATACTGGCATTTTTCTTTAATCTTTGCCTGCAGGCCGTTATACTGCCCCGACATGTTGCTTGCATTATCATAAGACTGACCTCTACAATTGGCAATATCGATATTTAGTTTGTCAAAAGTCTTCAAAATTGCTTGCAACATGTCTTCTGCTTTGTGACCAGTATTTGGCAGAAAGCAAAGGAAACGTTCAACTGGTTCTGCATTATCTTGAACAAATCGCACAATTAAAGAAAGTTGATCTTCATGGGTTATGTCCGGAGTAGAATCAACACTAAAAGAAAAGTATTTGGCTTTTTGTAGTCGCTCAATTATTGTTTCGGTAACTTTGTCAGCCATAATTTTAATAAATTTTTCATATGTTGCAAATGATAAGTAAGAGGTGCTGCCCTTTTTAGAACTTCTAGAAATTAACTTGCTTTTAGAACTTCTAGAAATTAACTTGCGCAAGGCGACTTAGGCTAAATACTAAAATTATTTTTTTTGCTTCAGACTTGCTTCAGACATAAAATAAAAAAACCGAGGCGGAAAAAATAGACGGTTCAACCGGTTCAGGAAAGAACAAGGGGCGGCTTGCATACTTCAATTAATTTCGAATTTCTCCAGACATGATATCCACGCACAAGACAAGGGGCGGCTTTCATACTTTAATTGAATTTCAAATTTCTTCAGACATTAAATCAACATGTGGAAAGGTGGCTCAGGGGCGTTCTAGGCTTAAGTCTGAAAATATTTTTTTTATTTTTTCAAACTTGCAAACCAAAGCCCTAGCCCTGGGCCGCCCCTCGCGGCTTGCCGCCCCGGGCTATAGCCCTTCTGGCCCTAGGGTAAATACACCCCTGCGTAAGAGGCAATTAAGGACTTAATTTTTAATTAAATGTTGCGACGCTCGGACGAAAGTCGCTTCGTGTAATAACCTGATTTGCCCAATCTGGGATTGTGGTTCTAGCGTTTTGCTTCTCTATAAAAGATGGTGGTTTTGGCGTTTACTTTGCTTTTCCGTAGAAAAAGAGGATCAAAACTCATTCTGGGATCGTTATATAGTTTAATTCACCCTTAAATAAACCACAATCACTACCTACATATTTATAAAGGTCCCTGGACGGTATTTTCTCTGCTTGTAGATATGCGCTTATTTAAGAAAGTTGTGGGCGGACAGGGCGTGTCAGTGATGAAATTATAAAACAAAAGTTAACATCAAAGGTGGCTTTATAACTCTGCAATGTTTTTTAGGTAACTGATAGTGAGGAATGAAACTGATGACAAAATATGGGATGCTCAAGCGGGATTTCGAAAGGGAATGGGATGTACTGATCAGTTCTTTTCCTTGCGGTGCATAGCCGAAAAGTTTTTGGCCAAAAGTCAAAAAGTCTATTGCACATTCGTAGATCTGGAAAAGGCCTATGACAGAGTTGAGAGGAATGAATTGTGGTCAGCACTTTCTATGCATGGGGTGAGCAGTCTCTTAATACGAGCACTGAAATCCTTATATGAGGATTCGAGTGCTTGTGTCAGGATAAACGGAGCGCACACTGAGTGGTTTAAGATTGAGAAAGGCGTTAGGCAAGGATGTGTTGCGTCACCGTGGCTGTTCAACCTATTTATGGATAGCTGTTTGACAGATTTGAAAGAGTCTAAAAGTGGATTAAGGATGAATGAGTTACTCGTCAAATGTCTGCTCTATGCCGACGATCA
This sequence comes from Amyelois transitella, assembly GCF_032362555.1. NCBI lineage: Eukaryota > Metazoa > Arthropoda > Insecta > Lepidoptera > Pyralidae > Amyelois > Amyelois transitella. The sequence goes on from NC_083515.1 coordinate 9,603,003, forward strand.
GGTTATACTGGCGTCATCAGCGGAGGAGTTACAGGAGATGGTAAACTGTATGCATGAAGCTTTAAAAGAGAAAGGAATGAAAGTGAACGTAAGTAAAACTAAAACACTGGTTTTTGAAATGGAGAAAGAAATGACAGCATGTAATATTTTGATTGGAGGAGAAAAAGTGGAGCAAGTGAAAGAGTTTGTATATCTAGGATCAAAGTTTACATCAGATGGCAAGTATGATAGTGATATTGAAAGGAGAGTGAACGCGGGGAACATGGTGAATGGAGCTTTGCATGCCTTTATGAGCAGTCAGAAACTATCCAAAAAGGCTCGACTGGCTGTGCACAGGGGCGTGTTGGTCTCGACATTAATGTATGGGAGTGAAAGTTGGGTATGGCAAAAGAAGCATGAAAGCAGAATAAATGCAGTGGAAATGAGAGCGTTAAGGAGTATGATGGGTGTGAAATTGAGTGACAGGATAAGGAACAGCGTGATAAGGGAATGTTGTGATGTGAAAGAAGATGTAGTTACAGGAATAGAAAAGGGTATGTTAAGATGGTTCGGTCATGTGGAGAGGATGAATGAAAGCAGGTTGACTAAGCAGATATACAAGGAGAGTGTGGAGGGAAAGGTCGGAGTGGGAAGACCTAGACGAACGTATCTTGATCAAATTAAGGACGTCCTGGTAAAGGGTCAGGTCAAAAGTACCCGAAACCGCCGAGCTTGTATGAAGAGAGTTATGAATGTGGACGAAGCGAAAGAAGTATGCAGAGATCGTGGCAAGTGGAAAGAGGTAGTCTCTGCCTACCCCTCCGGGAAAGAGGCGTGATTTTATGTATGTATGTATGTATGTATGATAGTGAAAATAATAAGTAATTTGCAAGGCTTGACAATATTAATTTTCAACTTAATTCTATCATTAAGCCAAACAGCTGAACGTGGCCTTTTTTCGAGACTGTTGGCCATGTCTAGCCCGCAAGGGATATAGACGTGATTATATGTAGTATATAGTGTACGTATTTAACTAAGTAATGAATCTCTATATCTTAAATTGTTTCAACACACTATCATATCATTTGATCAATCACCACACACAATTAATGATCGCGTCGGAACCAAACCTGTGAATAATTAATTGATATGATCATAAAAATGTTATTAGTGTAAATGGTAGTTTTAAAAAAAATTCTAACTCACAATTTACTGTTAGGTATTGGCTCTGCGGTTGCGATTTGCGATGCTGTTACGGCGAGGGAAAACATCGTGAGGAAACCTCTACATTCGAGCAACTGGATGTGTAGGTAATCAGGTAATCATGTTCCATTATAGATCATAATCACTTCATTAGGTCAGATGGGAGTTCGCTTGTGTAAAACCTTGACTTACTCTATCCAGTATCAAGAAATTATGAAGAATTACATTTGCCCTGCGGTGAACCCTCACAATACATACCCTCTTTATTTTTCCTTTATGGACAGAGCCAATAGTTATCAGGTTGGAAAGCCCCGTTTAACTAAATGGCTTAATGATGGAATTGAGATTCAAAGATTGTTAAATGTTGCTAGGTCATCGCCTAAAAGAAGAATTTTAAACCTTATTTCATTACACGCATTTACAATCGGCGCGGGTGTAGAAGAAGCACAAAAACAACCATGTTTTTTCTTCTAATAGAACAGCAGATTTTGTGAGATTTTTGCAACTATCCCTCAGACGTAAATCATCTGTTTAAAGGCCTAACATGTCAATATGGTAAAAGCCCTCAAAAAAAAAAATACAGACTAAGTATACATGGCAACCGCAAAATATTAGGTTGCAAATTACCGGTATGCGTGTGCGCATGGTGTATTGGAGTTAACCATATATGGGCAACATTAGCGAGTGCGTCAAGTACGATTTTGGCTCTAATTAATTGCAATAATAAAAATGTCTAGTCTGGCAAAGCACCTTGCGTAGTCGCTTCTACGAATAATGCTAAATATACTTTTTAATTTTTAGTAAAATAGGACGCAGTGATATAGACTGACAAGATAATATTACATTATATAAGAATTTTTGCCAAATATTTAAGAGGTGTACTAAGACTGTTGTATTATTTTTGGCGTAAATAAATAAATACCTAGACCTATTTCTTATAAACAAGATATATTCAGTGTTTAGGATAAAATATTCGAGTGACCAACGATGAGTACTTAGTTTCAGTAGGTTTTAATTTTTTTTTAATATTTATTCTCATAACATTAATGTGAATAATTCAGCTAATTTAACCCCTCAGGCAAAAATACCGAGAGAACCCTAGATCATGGCTCGTGCTTGATAAATTTAAATTGTTTTTACACACATACCTTGACCTATTAATTTGAAAGTTTTGGATATGAGTAAAAAAACCAAAACCGGTATTAGAATGTGCAACTTCGATCGTCAAATTGTTACTTTATTCTTTAATTCTTGAAAATTGCCTAATATTTGTTTACTATTCCGCTATTTCTGAAATTTCAATTCTCCTCTACTCAGTCTAGTAACTCTGTCTGCTCCGTAAAGGATGATGGAAGATGTAACATGTATTTGTGTGTAAAATACCCAGATTTATAAACTTCTTCCTCTTGGCTTTATCCCGTTGCATCCTCAATTCTCTGGAGAGGAGCCCGGGGTTTGCCGTTGACCATGAATACTAGATTGGGTGAGTCAGGTTTTTACACGAAGCGACTCCTATATGAGTGGGTTAGTATCCAATCCCACCCAAAGTAGACTTATACTAAAGAAATTCTTTTAATTTATACAAACATCAACGTTAAGTTATTTGCAAGAAAAAGATGCGGGTTAATTAAAATGGCATCCTTTGATGTTTCCTGCGACTGTTTGTTTTGAAATACGGGTTTATTTGCAATTGAAATAAGAAATCTTTTTTTAGATTACGTTGTTTTATTGAAAACAAATTAGTGCTTAGATTATTCTTCCATAAAAATTTCTTTAGTGTAGGTATATACAAATATTTTAATAATAGTAATCCTGGATTGAGAAAGTCAGGTACGCGAAGCGACTCCCTCCTGACCTCCACAACTCTTGCCTTTTAATTTTACCCATATTGGAGACTTGTTGCCCTAATATGCAGGCTCTCTTATGATATTTGCCCTCATCGGAAGATCATCGGTTTGTAATTAAACTAATGAACATAACCCATTAACGAGTAATTAAAAGGGTTTATTAATAGGTGTAATTCGAACCTGAGCTTCACGCTTGTTAAGTCCACGACAAGTAAGTCCACACCTAATGCCGACGCTCTTTATACGTACTATCATTCAAGTCAAAATGATTAACATTTCTTTAAAGATCCGTTCGAACGAAATCCAAATAAAAACTATAATAGCCCGGTGACCTTGCCTTTTGTTCTCAGCGAACGTGTAAAAAAGGTTTTGTAATGGAAGTCAGTCAAATGAAGTGTAACTTGTATAATGATGTGCTAATCGGTTGCAGTTATACCACTGGCTGAAACTATTTTTTTTAAGAACTAGCAAAAAAAAATATAAGGTATTCAAACGTACCTATGTAACGTTTCAATTATTAACTTTGGAATATAATGAATAATTTTGAAATTAAAAATTAAATTTATGTGTAATATTAAGTGGTGAGACCAACGCTTTCTACATGATCTGCCATTTCATTCTGTTGTTTATCAAGTAAATGTAACATTATCAAAAAAGATTGATTATGTAAAAAATCTATATTTTTGATATAATGTGAAAATTTCGTTATTTTGACTGTCTGTCTGTAAAAAAATTAAATATATACGTATATAAAAATAAACATTGTATAATTAGGTTCCTAATGCAAAATCATGAGTGAGATAAAAAGATACATAAATTTATTACTAACTTTTGATATTTAAGCGGATTTCACATGCAGCGTTTTTAGAAACGAATTTTTTGCTTCTCATATAAAAATGCTTAGGTAATTTATTATAAGAAACAGTGGGAATCAAATGATCTGATATTAAATTTAAATAAAGAGCCAATTTTTTATTCTTAATTAAAACATACATCAAATGATAAATTATATAAAGGTGATCGTTAATTGAGTTGTCCATCTGGTGTGCGATGTTTAAGATATTTTTAACACTAGTTTTTTTTAACTCTTGTGCAGTTTATTGATATTTCACATTAGCTGATGCCTATCATTTATTAAACCTAACTGTACTACAAATGCAGTCATGTAAATAAGGTATATTATAATGCTAGAATTTCGAGCGCTGACCGCGTAAAAATTTGGTGTGACGTGGTTTAAAGAGTTCCTTATAACACAACTTGCGCGGGCCCGCATTCTTCAACAGCGCCGCTAACGTCCTACGTTTGGTCTTCCGAAGACTTTAAGGATATTGATGAGGAGCAAAATGAATGTTGAAACCGCCGTCAACCAGTGATGAACATTGGTGCATTGTCATGCAATAGACATGTCACGAACTACCGTTGATAAAAAGCAAGGACAAGGTCTATTGGTGACTATATCTATGCAGGTATGAGTAAGATAGATAGATAGATTTTAGATTTTAAAGCTGAAGAGTTTGATTGTTTGTTGGTTTGAACGCGCTAATCTCAGGAAGTTCTGGTTTGAATTGAAAAATTCTTTTGTGTTGAATAGACCATTTATCGAGGAAGGCTTTAGGCTATATAACATCACGCTGCAACTATAAGGAGCTAAGAAATAATGGAAAATGTGAAAAGAACGGGGAAAATTATTCATCCTTGAGGGCTTCAATGATGCCCAAAATAACAATACCACGCGGACGAAGTCCCGGGCACAGCAAGTAATAAATAAAAATTTATATTTGTCGCCTCGCCTATCAACTAGGCTAGTAAATGTCGTAGGAAATGTATTTTCTCAAATAACGTGACATACCAATATGTACATATGTTGATGCTGTAGAGAGCAATTCGTGATAACTATCGTGGATAAGAATATCTAACTATAGGTATCAGTTATATTGCTACTTTGTCAGTAAACGACAAAGTTTTGTCATGAATACCTACACACATACACAATCACGTCTATATATCCCTTGCGAGGTAGACAGAGCCAACAGTCTTGAAAGACTGATAGGCTCAGGTGTTAGGCTCAATGATAGAATTAAGATTGTATTAGTGACAAGTTGCCAGCCCGTCGCCGAAAATAAGAAACCCAAGTTTATAAGCCTATTCCTTGGTCGCCTTTTACGACATCCATGGAAAAGAGATGGAGTGGATTCATTTCATTTGTTTAAAATAAATATATGGGACCTACACTGCTGTCAAAACTTTATGATTACTACATAATTATTACTAAAGTTTACAAAGGTACCATGCTAGCTTTAAGACTGCATCCTTGTCTGTGGACAAAATATACCTCCATCATTTTCGATTATATCCCTTGCAGGGTAGACAGAGCCAGCAGGTGGATGATAGAATTGAGATTCAAATAATGACAGGTTGCAAACTCATCGCCTAAAAGTAGAATCTCAAGTTTAAAGCTCTTAATCGCTTTTCACGGCATCCATGGGAAAGAGAAAGAGTGGTCCTATTCTTTTTTCTATTTCTGCCACACCACCTTACTACTGCACTACCAAATTAACTCCTAATAAAGGTATACTAATACTCTCAATTCGTTTACTAGTTGTAAGTAGTACCTAGTGATCTATGAATTTACAAGTGAGGTCCACCTGTTAACTCATCGATCTTGGTTTGAGAGCAGTTATCTTAATACTTTTATGTCAAACAATGGCTCATAAGACAAAACTATCTATTGTAAATACAAATGAGAGATACTTAAGTAGCTAATACAAAGATTTTCCAAGTCCATCTTGTTTTATAAAGTTAAATAATGACATTGATGAATGTGGTTGAAGCAAAAGAAGTACGACGAGCTTGCATGAAAAGACTGACTGATAAACGAAGTCGCGGTCGAAAGAAAACACAAAGTAAAACAAACATATAGACCAACAGTCATTCAAGGACAAATCTAGAACAAAAAGTAAATGTTTATTTCTTGATATCCTTATCATTGGAGATAAATCGATAAGAATCTTGATAAATCTATTGTAGTTAGTTGTTAATACCATGTTTGGGAGGAATTGTACTTATTATTAGTCATTGTTTTCGTGATAATCAGTTAAGTGGCAAATTTTAAGTGGTTTGTTTAGCTCACGTAGGCTTTCAAGAATTTTAAAGTTACCTATATGGAATGTAATCCTTAAAAAAATATGAAGGGCTGATAACATAGGCAATGTATATCTGTAAAAGTATGTTATTTTGTAACAATTGTGGATTATCGTAAATAAATAATAAAAAAAAAGCGTAGGAATATGTGAAAGTAGAATGTATAGGTTTGAGAGGACAAGGGGGGCAAGTCCCTGTAACTTTGAGATATTCTGACAGCCATTAATATTTTTTATCGCGTCATATCACCAATACTTTCGATAAATACTTAGATAGATATGAAATTGTCTTAATAATATCTGTCATCCATCAAAATCATTCGTTTGATTGATTTCTGAATGTGGTTATCTTGTTTTTGTCACAAAAAAAAAATCTACTTGACATTGACATAAAAAATGTGTGTCTATAAATAAAAAAATATATTTGTTGTTAACCGCAATAGAGAATCTTAAGCAGCTTCTACACTTACGCCCTATTTAAGGCCATCGATTTAAGAACTTAACTCACCAATTTCTGGTGTCAGTAAGAAAAGTGATTAGCACTCTCGGGCACCACCGGAAGAACAGCGTTGGCTGTGTAGCATATTGTTTATGTACATTCGTTTATAAGCCCATCCCTTAGTCGCATTTTACGAAATCTATGGGAACGAGATGGAGTAGTCCTATTCCCGGCAGACAGTCAATGGGCAACATTTTATCAGACATCTAAATAAACGAATTAGAATCTTAATTCCATCTTAAGCCGAACAGCTGAACGTGGCCTTTCAGACTTTGTGACACTGTTGGCGGGGTTTTTACTTCTTAAGGCGTGATTATCTAGGTATGTACTTCAGATTCAAAGGTAAAACATTGTCATTGCTCCAAAACCAATCTAAGGCAGGAAAATATGGTAACCGTTGCAAATGACGCATGAATCGGTACTTCCTGAAGGTCTCGAACGAAAAACTGAGTTTTCCGGACGTGTACGTGGGGTCACGTACCATGCAAATGACCCTTGAGGAAAACGCGACCTTTGCGGTTGGAGGTAGCCACTGCGACTTTATAGGTACAAAGATATTTTACTGCCTTACATTTAGGTTGATTAAGGGTTTTCTGTTATTTATTCGCTCCTAGTTCAATCATGAGAGAATGTATTTTTCTTTATGTGTTATACATACATATAATTACGTCTATGTCTCTTGCGTGGTAGACAAAGCGAACAGTCTTGAAAACTGATAGACCACGTTCAGCTGTTTGGCTCATTGATAGAATTGAGATTCAAATAGTGACAGGCTGCTAGTCCATCGCCTTAAAGAAATCCCAAGTTTATAAGCCTTTACGAAATCCATGGGAACGAGTTGGAGTGGTTCTTTTTTTCTTGGTGCCGGGAACCACACGGCACGGTATGTGTTATATTTATGTATACATCTATTCGAATCTCTATCTATATTTATAAAACTCTTTTGTTACTGACTGTTGACCCAGAGATTTGAAAAAGAATGTAGGATGTAAGACTGAGAGAGGAATTCCCCAAATTCCCGCGGGAACGGAAATTAATAGTATTGTTGGTTTTTTCTCGCGAGTGGAGCTGCTGGCGTCCTCTAGTCCCATCGTAAAGAACTTACTTGTAAATAACATTGAAATTGCATTTTAAAAGTCTATAAAATACTTAAATATATAAAAGTAACTTATTTTTTTATTTTATGACCAAATTACAATAAAACGGTTGTTAAATTTGTGCCCAACGTTTGTTAAATTGTCTAACAATTTACATCCTCTGTAAAGACATTATTTAATAACATAATTTTAGTAAAATCGTTTGCGAAAATTCAGTTAGAGCAAGTCGAATTACTGAGGGTAAATACCGGAAAATAAATATCTTATGGCCGGTAATTAATAAAAATTGCTTTGTTAGTAAGTTATTTATATAATAGCTGAAAATTCGCTTTTCTATTTTAGCATACACCTCTTCCACAAATGAAGTTAATTTTCATAATTACCTGATTTGCGGGTAATACTTACTTAACTGCTTTTTCTAATTAACATCTCATATTTGACTTGGGTTGATTTACTAATTAACTTGGGGCAAAAATAGAATAAAATATAATAAAAGTATATTGAGTGACTAAAGGTATGAACTTCCAAAAATGGCATGAAATGAAATAAATTTATTTTCCAAAATACGAGATATCCCATGGGTTCTAAGTGTGTATTATGAGAGAAATTCCCACGGGAACAGAAATTAAAGGTATTTTGACATTTTGATTTACGGATTTATTATCTGTATCTGTGAATATCATTATCATTTGCCCCTTTCCGATTGAAAAAGAACTATTCAATTTATGCCAATGATTTATTACGACCACAAATCAAGTTAGTAATAACTTGCTATATTTATCACACTTAGCGCTATGGAAACGGCAATTATAATGCCTATTTACGCGATGTGGCGAGTGGCAACGTGCCCGTCTGATGAACGGAATAGATTTCCTTACCTAAATACTTCTAAAACAATAAAAAAAAACTTAAAAGATACAGTGACAGAAATAGAACAGAAAAACCTTGTTTATGTAGAGATACCTTATGAACAAAAGCAGGAGTTTGGTAGGTCTAGGAGTCCTTAAGAGAAGATTAAGAGTATTGCTTCTGCGTAAAAGAGGTTTAATGATTTTATCGGAAGTCTTTTTACCCGCCTGACCTGCTTTTGCCGACCTTAGACAAAAATAAGGAAATGATCCTTGCACTTGCAAATCCAAAAACCAGTTCACTATCGATACAATTAAAATATTTATGCTCGTGCGCGCCCTTCGCTTGGCGAATTCTGAAGCAAAGGTAATCCGAATCAAGTAAACAAATCGACAGAGCTAATTATATATTTTTTTTAAATTAATTCATCACGATTCGATCTTCTTAGTTGATGATGATTTATATGATTTATAGATACAATTGTGGGAACAGTTTTAGAATTAAGTCATCACATGACGAACGTGAATATCGGAATATCTAAGGATTATATCCTTTTAAAAAAATATTAAATATGGCACAATTTTTTTTAAGTAATCGCGTGACAAATAAACAATCCTTACGATGTTTTCATTCACGGAAAGGCTTACAAACGCATTTCTATTACACTATTCCACCTCAGTTCATACCTCAATTCCACAATTTAAATATCCAGCTACTCGTAAGGGATAAAGACTTTATATCCACGTATTTTCCCCTACGTAAGATTAGGTATTGATGTCCTTATCTGGAGCACATGACGCATTAAAACACTCCAAAAATCATTCGCAATATAGATAGGTATGTAGGTATGTATCCCGGCTTGCCATTAGGGATGTGACATTGCTGATAAAAAATCGATTTTTATATAATCGATTTATTTTTTAAGTATGAAAAACGATTAACAAATAATCGATTTTTCTTAAGAAAATAATCGATTTTATTATATTGATAGATTTTTCCTAATTTTTCAATTTATGTCAAAATAAACGCCATATAAATTATATCAATAGATTTATTCATTAAAAATAAACAATAGAAACAGTAAGTTCTTATATAATCAACACAAATTAAAGTTTTTAACAATCAAGTTTGAAAAATGAAGTTTCAGCAACGAATAATGAATAAAATATCAACCGAATGTCGGTAAAATACTGTTCATCGACTAATTCCATCTAGAGAATGTTTGATTAAATAAATAAATAAATATAAATGTATACGAGACAAATTACACAGATTAAGTTTGCCTCGAAGTAAGTTCGAGACTTGTGTTAGGAGATGCTAACTCAACGATACTATAATTTTTTAATAAATACTTATATAGATAAACATCCAAGACCCAAGCCAATCAGAAAAAGTTCTTTTCACATCATGCCCTGACCGGGATTCGAACCCGGGACCTCAGGTGTCACAGACAAGCGTACTACCGCTGCGCCACAGAGGCCGTCTATAAAGTAAATTAATCATCTAAACTGTTTTAAGAGCACAGAAAGAATGCAAAGATGGCGTTAATGTAATATTATGGAGCTATGATAGTATTCTTTGGCAGTTCGCGTTCCGGGCTCCAAGCCAGAAGACAAAAACGTAATTTCGGAGTGCATTTATTGTATGATTATAAAAATCGATTTTTAATCGATTATTAATTTTAAAAAAATCACGTAATAAAATCGATTTTTACTTAAAAAAAATCGATTTTAAATCGATTTTTTCCATAATCGATTTTTTTTTCACATTCCTACTTGCCATATACTTTCATAAGTGGTGCTCATTGCGAAATACATCGTCCAGTCAAAGTGACTAATTACTAATTAAATGCAATTATTACAAGTTGTAAATAACATTTCAACATAACTCTAGGCGATCTGTATCTGACAGATATTACTTCGAGGCTAGTTTAGGTTCAAGGATGTATGGATGGATGTGTAGATTACAGTATGTAAAAAAATAATGTTATTTGATTTATTTTTGGGTTTTTTGGTTGAACTTTTATTAATATTTACTTAGATTTATAATTTTCTTGTCTATTTGACTACAATGTACTAAATAAACAGGAAACTTTATTAGGTTATGCATCATAGCACAAGACAATACTAATAAACAACCATTGTAACTGTTTGACCCTTATAAAGATAAATAAATAAATTATATTGAATTTATACTTTTGTACGCACAAAAGCTATAACTACTCACTTTTTGTAATATTTATTATGTAGTTAAAAAATAAATATATTACATTGTTATAGATACCTACTTTTCCTTTCAGTTGCACTGTGTGTGATTCCTGATTATATCAAGAATAAATAAATATACTCGTATATGGATTTAACCTCAAAAGTTAATTCGAAACTTGTATTAATAGTCATAAACTAGAATTTATTTATTTTTATTTTTTCTATTGGTGCCGGGAACCACACGGCACCAATAAAAATGAAAAAGAATAGGACCACTCCATCTCTGTCCCATGTTTGTCGTAAAAGGCGACTAATGTATAGGCTTATAAACTTGGGATTCTTCTTTTAGGCAGTGGGCTAGCAACCTGTTACTATTTGTATCTCAATTCTATATTAAATCCAAATAGCTGAACGTGGCCTGTCAGTCTTTTCAAGACTGTTGGCTCTCTCTACCCCGCAAGGGATATAGACGTGATTCTATGTATATATGTATGTAAAAACTAGAAGTTAATAGGGAAACCGATACCCATGATAAAGAGAACGATTGTTTGTATTCTAGTGTCGGGAACCACACGACATAAACTCTCTAGGAGAGGAGGAATAATTGTTCTTACAGATAAAAAAAACTGCATTCTACATCAAAATCAATGGCGTTTCGACCGAGGTCATCTGACTGAATCTCATTGTTCTTGTTTTTAATGAATTCAGATTCAATTATTGATATTTACTATATAAGTTTTTGTCTTCATATCTACAGTGAGGAAAATCGTGATTTATCTTAATCTTCCTGGCATTGTCCCGGTTACGTACCTACCTTGCAAAGGATTCAGGGGTTCGCTAGTAGTAGTCCAGAGAGAGATTCAGGAGTGGTTTTAATTGTGTCGAGTCATGACGATGACGTGGGAACAATGCATTCAATTAATTGTCGTAATAAAGCCGTTAGTATTTGAGATATCTTGCATTGCTGGAGAAGAATTTATAAATATTCATGTCTCTCCTCTTCTTCCATACATACATATTATCACGTCTATATCGCTTGCGGGGTAGACAGAGTCAACAGTCTTATAGACTGATAGGCCACGTTCAGTCTCTTCTTCTTTCGCTTGGCGTTATTCCCGGTAATATCTTAATGTTTCTGTAGAGTTGAATCCTGGATAAGATCAGTCGGGTTTTTTTAATCGTCCGCAACCTTTGTCTAACACGCATTAATTCATGGTCAAAGCTGCGCTTGATGAATGTGCCTATTCCCTTCATCGCCTTTCACGACCTCCATTGGAAAGAAATGGAGTGGTCCTATTCAAAGTGTCAGAAATCACACGACACGCAAGAATATAGACGTGAGAACACCACATTGACGGCCTCTGTGGCGCAGCGGTAGAACGCTTGTCTGTGACACCTGAGGTACCGGGTTCGAGTCCCGGCCAAGGCATGATGATATTCTTTTTATAGTATCGTTCGAGAGTGAAAAAAATAATCAAATTTTTTATAGTTTAAAATATGAAGTCACTAGGTCAGTGCAGTTTTAAGAACACTTGCATCGCTGGTCGCAAACACAATATGTACGACATTATCATATAAGATCAGCCTACATGTGTCAGTGAAAGCGGTATGTTGCAAATCGTTTACGACTTACAATCAACGCAGAATTATTACTCGACTTATTTATCAACAGGTCAGGGGTTCTCAATTCCATCGAACGTTTTTTAAATTTTTTCTAGATATTAATTTTCAATCGATTTTGTATATATTTTTTTTCGATTTCATAAATTTCTCATCTTTACATTTATAGACTTTAAATTTAAAAAAGAAACATTACTCTAAAGCCAGTTAATAAAATGATAGACAATTAAATTTTTGTGGCCCAATATAATAATTTACTAACCACACACACAACAGTGCAATATATGCATTGATAATTGTATCTTATTTCATCTTAGCAACACGTTTTTGTACTGTACCTAGTTAAATCAATCGTGTTATCTTTCGTCTAATAATTTCTTGCCCGTCTGTCGATCATTAACCGTCCTTGATTCACGCCATAATTACTGCACAAGGAAATTACTTCACAATATTAACCATCTTTCTACTGCAATTTTTAGTTTTTACTCGGAATTAATATCCTAAAAATATTTTGTGTTATGTATATTTTTTTTTGATAAACAACAGCATTAGGTAAGAACATTTAGACTTTTTGTTAAAAAACAGATGAGATGGAGTTTCGGAGAAAAGCTATGTAGTTAAAATTAAGTAGCCATAATGCGTCGCTAATGAACGTTTGCGGAGAGGAAAAATATAACGATTTTAAAAAAATGTTTTTTTTTGTTAAGAACATTTTTTAAACATTATAAAATCTTATTTAATACCTATTTTCTTTATCAAATAATGTTAATACAGATATTTACATTCTTACCACTAACATAGGTACTTAACATGACCATACAGTTTCATTTTAGAAATATATCACAATGTATATATTGGTGTAAGTATAAATATTTTTTAAATGTACGTGATAATTAATGAAAATAAATAATTGTAGATATTTCATACCTATGCATGCAATTTTTTTCTTATTTCTTAAAATTAATAATCTACTTATATTATTTACATAGTACTTACCAAAAGAAAAAATAACTTACCATAAAGCAGAATTTCAGTTGAAAAACAAAAACTTCAAATTTGGAACAATTCGAAACGCACAAATTACCGTCGTAAACTTTTTTAATACACCGCACTGGCACCCTAGATTATATCGGCATTTATAAACGTGATTAGATTTATCGGAACATATCGAGATATGTACGCGTGATTCGTTCGAATGGTGACAATATACTGTGTTCGTCGCTAGCAGAACACCGACAGGCTAAACTTTAGAAGGCCGCAAGAGTCTTTATAACCCAGTGAGAACAGCTGATAAATATGAATCGCAATGAAGCCTCGAATATTGCCTTCATAATTCAAACCTTATCTATCGACACGTTGTTGTAGGTAGCTGTCATTGAAGTTTCCGCACTTTCAGGGATTTTTTGACGTGTACCGATTAGTTCAAATATTTATGTGGTCACAACCCTTTGTGAAATAAAGAATAGGACCACTTTCCCATGGATGTCGTAAAAGGCGGCTAAGAATTGACTTATAAACTTGGAATTCGTCTTTTAGATGATGGGCTAGCAATCTGTCACTATTTGAATCTTAATTCAGTCTTTCAAGACTGCTGGCTCTGTCTACTCCGCAAGGGATATAGACGTGATTATATGAATGAAAAAAAAACAACCCTTTGTGTGACTAAAAAAATTATCACGACCGTTATGATCGTAAAAAGAAGTATGAATGAATCTTTTACTTGAATGTGTCAATCCGTTTAGTAGTATTTAATGATTTTGAGTACAAGATTCCGACTCAGTAATATGTTTGATGATGTAAAGAAGAAACGTTAAATTGCATTTAAACTCATTTCTGTACGGTTTATAAGAAATACTTACGGTTAGATCATAGATTTAAATTTCCTTTTTTTTAATGCGCTATGTTCTGTGCTGTGTGTATTTACATGCACACACATGTAAAAACATTTTCAATGGTAATTACTTCTAACAGTGAAACAAATAAAAACTTTTTTTCACTATACATTTTTACGAATGATTTTTTTATAATTTATATTTAAAGCAAATTATCAATATTTTTTGTATAGATCTACTAATACGTATCGTGTGTATGCGCTATAGATCATATTTTTGGGTAGGATTCTAACTGTATTCTTTATTTACTTTCAAACATTGGATTATAAAATGTGACGGCTTTATCGTGACCTAATCAAGAAATATCGACACATTTGAATGAACGACAGTTAGTTTTACCATCGCTGCAAAATGGTACAAATTCAATTCCTGCAACAGTACATGGTTCTGCCTTATTTTTAATAGATAGGTATGGCAAGTATGGGGAGGGCACTTAATGTTGTACAATAATTTGAAAATGGTACTGCTGGCCACTATGAAAAAAAAAGAACAAAAATAGAATATTGCAAAAATATTTGAAAAAAAAGGAGAAGCGCGCATGTGACAATGTTCAATGTATCTAATTTAGTTCACATTTTTTAAAGTCATGGATGTTAATACACAATGTATAAACCAAATACTTAAAATATAAGTTTAGTGAGTTGTTTCAGAAAGTGCAGTTTTAATTTCTATCTAAACAAGTGCCGACAAAGATCGACAAATAGTTATGTATTAAACAATGTAGAAACCTAACTTACCTACTTCAGAAAAGTTCGTTTTCAGCGAGGTGAGGACGCAACCCGGACTTACGGCAGGAGGTTGAGGATACCTACACTAGCACTAGCTTTTACCCGCTGCTTTGCCTGTGCTTTTAGCGTTACCTACACGCGCGAATTTAACACCACTTGCAAAAAATACAGGTTTTTTGCAAATTAAAAAAAAACACGGGAACTATAGCATTTACCTACTGGGATGAAAAGTACCTACTATGTCATTTTTCAGACTCTTAATTATATGCAATTTAAAGAAGATTGGTTCAATAGATATGTAACGCGTGAAAAGAAAACAAACGAATGATATTAGTTTCGCATTTATAAAATTCGTTGGTATTGTAGAGTTGTTTATTTGCTAAATCATGTTGGTAGGTAACCTAAGTCACTTTTGTCATGTTTCTTGCTTTTTCCCTGTGATATTTTTGGGGAATTCCCTATAACAATATTGACTGTACAAACAGGCAATAAATATTTTCTACCAGTTGTTGCCCGCAACTCCGTTTGCGTGTTATTCGGAATGCGAAGGTTAAGGTTATTAACCTCAAATTTTCGTTCATATTACATAGTAGCTGATCCCTTTGGCTTCCACATGACATGATCCAAATATTCCATGTTTTTTTCGTCAAAATAAAATGATCATCAGGTTGAACAACTTTTGTTATCGTTTTTTCCATAATTCGAATGATTTAGCTGGTGTATAATGGTTCTGCATCAAGTGTTCCAGATCTTCGATTTTTATACGCTAACAGAAAATGCTCCTCAGATTGAACAACTTTTGTTAAGACGTCTTTTCGATATTTCTTATTGTTAAGCTGATCTGTTTGGTTCGACATCAGCTCTTCCAGATTTCAAAATAAAGTACTTATAAGTACCCTATATGTTGGCTAGGCATAAGAGCTATACCTACAACAAAAAAGTTTCATTTAAATCCGTTCAGTAGTTCCGGAGAATAGAGTGTGCAAACAAACATACAAAAAGATACACTTTTTTTCAAATTAAGGCTCCGTAACTCTTTCTTCATTGTAAAAAAATAATTTTTGAATATATAGGTACTCTATGCACAGACAATTTTTTTACTGTTTTATTAAATGTACCTATTGATAGGTTCCTTTTTCTTTACTATTCGTCGGTTTCCAAATTAATATTGTTGAAAGGAGAAGCAAAGTCAATACTATACATATAGACACGTCTATATGCATCCCTTGCAAAGCAAATAGTCTAGAAAATACTGAAAAGGCCAGCCTGTATGGCTAAATTATGGGTTAGTGATGCGTTTGTTGTTGCCAACAGTAAAATCTTCACGGGCTGATTTTTTTAGTTTTGAATATAAATACAACCTCCGACTCAACATCATCTGTCGCGCGGTTCCCCAGACATTGCCCGGCTTTATAATGGAAATGAGTTTCAAATATTGAGAAACATACATTAGGTACGCCTTTTTCGGATCGGAAGGCATAGACAACTTACATAATTCTCATACTTTATGGCTATCCTGACGAATGGTTAGGGCAATTTATTTCTCCAGTAAGTCCTTTAGCCTGCTTAACAGAAAAAGCAGTTGTTGGCAAACTGAACGCCTGTTTTGGTTTTGAAAGGACGTAGGTTGCATGCACCCATAATGATAAAATACCTACTGATAGAATAAGATTTATTTTTAAAACGGTCACTTAATGACGAAAAGTGTAGCAGAAGCCCAAATGTGATAATTTTCTTTCCGCAAAGAAGAAAGATTTACGTGTCGACCATTATCTAAGTGATGAATAATTATTTCTTCAACCAATGCCGTTTGAAATGAGGGTACATATGACCGAGGGCAATTATTATCATTAAAATATGCGCACGGCCTCAGTTTAGGATATTAACTAAGTATAATATAGGTAGGTAAATTTGCCACCTTGTAGTTTCTCACTTAATGCGGCCTTTGATAATGAGTTTTCATTATTTTCCTTGTTTACGGTTGTTCTAAATTGTGAAGGTTCTTTTCCAATTTGATACGTCTGCTGGGGACAGACACCAGAAAATATGATTATAATTTTTTGCGTTCAAAATTTGTATGAACTGCGTTAGTATAATAATTTGTGATGCAATACGCTACCATGTCAATATGAAAGAGAAGAAAATACTTGGTGTGTGTAAGCATCTCTTTCCACTATTGAGAGGAATGCTCATACCTAAACTTAAGTTTCTTCTTTAAGGCAATGGGCTAGAATCCTTTATATGTTGGCTTTGTTTCATCCCGTTTATGTGGCCCTGCTATGTATGACCAAACTGTATTTTCTATAAAAATAATAATGCTGAAAAAATGTTGACCATTAATTAACGGAATAATATAGGATTAATAAACTATTCAGATCTCAGAACATAATTTGTATGGCTTCGACACTTGAGCATACAATGATAACATCAAAGACTATTTTGGTAAATTATTGTTAAAGTTAATCATTCTAGTTAATTAAAGAAGTGGTGACAGGTTGACAATAGAAAACATGTAAATACATTGATTTAAAAAATAAGAAAATACTGCCTACGGAACCCAAGAAGCAATACATAGCATTTATAGATTAGGCATACCGTATCTTATTATCTTTTGTAATGTTTCATTCAAATCGTCTCGTAAACAAGGTCATAATGTGAGGAAAATGTCCCATTCTTCGGTCTTCTTGAGATGAATTTTTACACGACTGCCCAAAATGTATTGTTATGTCCTCTTCGTCAGTGACCTTGTTTGAGAGAGGACGTGTTGCGAATATTACTATTACAAAAATTACAAAAGTGCAAGCTAATTATACAATTACATACTCAAAAATAAGTGTTGGAATCCCCTGTGCTATTACTACGCGCTGTTTAACTCCCACCCGGCGGCGTCAAGTTCTTGTTGGTGCGGGGATTGTTTCACACCCGCTGCGATAAGAGATAGTCGCCATTTTTCATCTCTTTCTTTATTGCGACGACGCGTCCGATACTACACGATTGACGGCGAACGACAACCGAGCGGCCATCAATCTACGAGCTGCTACGACCCCGTGACGCAAGGTCTACGAAGCGCCTACGACACCACTGAGCTACGACTTGCTTGTAGCTGACACGCAAGTACCACTTTAAAATAAACACAAGCTATTCTAATTCTAAGCAGGTAATTTGTACTGGGGTTATACAAACTACTACGCAAAATGTCTATTCAACATTCACCTCCTCAAATCAGATCGGAGACTGCTGGTTCTCGCAACATAACGTTGCTACAAGCGAGTGATAACATCCCTACCCGTACGCTGTCGGATTCCAATTTAAACATTACAATGCGGATGAACAACAAACGGCAACGCAGCGATAGCGAAACCAACACTACTGAGTTGTATACCGATTGTATTTCTCTGGGAGCATCGAAACAGGGCGAGGTACAGTTTACTGATACTCACACAGATAGATTCCAAGCTTTCCAACAAGAAATGTTATCGCTGATTAAAAACATGTTTTTGTCCCAAGAAAATGAAATTAAAAAAATAACTCCCACCTTAAATCAGATCCAAAATACGAACTCAAATATAGAAAAAGCCATATCTCATTTGACCTTACAAAATGAGGAATTAAGAAAGAAAATTGAACACCTGGAAACACAACATAAAAAGGATTTGGAATATGCGATTATTCTTGAAGACAAAATTGAGGAATTGCAACGCGAAAGTCGTAAAACTAATTTAGAAATCAAAAACGTTCCCAAATTCGCGGACGAATCGAAGGAAACTTTAATACAGATGTTCAAAGGATTATGCGAGACTGTGGGCTGTGATTTTGAAAAATCACAGCTTAAAGATATATACAGAGTTCGGCAAAAGAAGGGAGGTAAAAGCGACACTTCAATCATAATAGAAACCTCATCAACCATTCTTAAGAGTGAAATTCTCAGAAACTGCAAGGCGTACAACAAAAAACACAAGCAGAAACTTTGCGCTAGCAACCTGGGCTTGAGAAGAAAGGAAGACACTCCAATTTTTGTGTCGGAGCAACTGACAGCTAAAGGCTCCCGTTTGTACTTCCTGGCTCGCGACCTCGCTAGGTCAAGAGAATACAAATACTGTTGGACTTCCTACGGCAGGGTATATCTGCGAAAGTCTGACAGCTCGCCTGTTATTATTATTAGACAAGAAGCTCAGGTGCAGAGCCTCATGGCGGTTGATTGACTAGGCTCAGTGACATATACTGGGCTATTGCATGTTTCTGTCCTACTCATAGTACCTAGTCCTTTAATTTTTCATTTTTTAATTGGTAGTTTAGTTGTATTCATTGCTTTGCGCATGTGGTTATTTCATTGTTCATCCATTTATCTCAAACAACAAATGTGCATAGTCAAAGCTGGTATTCAGAGTTTAATGTATAGTTCAAAACAGACTTACTTACAGATGCAATATTTGACGGAAAACAGATATATTACCTACTACGATTATATTTTTTATAGGCACGTTTTAATTACTTTTTATGAATTACGAAAAAGTCTTATATTGTACTTAATTATTTTCTGCATGCATCAGACTCTTCGTATCAATAAACAAACAAATACATTCTATAAATATGAAAGTGGCTGGGGGATACATAAGATTCTCTTTTCGCTAATGAATAGATATCGAATAAATTTCCATGTTATTTTAAACTCTGAAGAGCATTTAAACAAAATATTTTATAGATTGGTATATTACAAGTGTTTATTTCCCAATATAATGACATGCATCATTCTACTAAGTTGTAATTATGGATAGTAACTTTACTAATATGGAGGAAATAGACAAAGTCAATATTGCAGAATCAGAGCAGATCTCTATGAATGATTTCATAATAAGGCCTTGCATCACAAGTAAAAACGAATATACTATTGTTTCACAAAATATAGTAAGTATATATAAAAATTTTGATAACCTTCTTGTTAACTTATCGCAATTTAAATTTAGAATTGACGTCATTGTTCTGAGTGAATGCAGAATAGACGATGCCAAACCAATTCCACAGCTTGAAAACTACATATCTTATCACTCCACTAACCATATTAATCAGTGCGATGGAGTAGTCATTTACGTAAGAAAAAGTCTCAAAAATAGCGCCAAAGAAATCAAATTAAATAACGCTTCATGTTTACAATTAAATTTACCAAATTTAACTATACTTGGTGTATATAGGTCGCCATTAAATAGAATCGCAGACAATTTCATATTATCATTAGACTCGCACTTAAAATCTTTAAAAAATCGTAAACAGGTGGTATTGGCGGGTGATATAAATATAAATCTGATAGCTAAAGCCAATGAAGAAAGTCAAAAAATAAAAAATAGACAATCTTATCTAAATATGCTTGCCCTACATGGTATCCTTCCTGGCCACTCTTTACCTACTAGAGTAAACTCCTGTTTGGATCATTTCATGCTGAAGCTGAATGACAAGAACCATATAGCTTCCATATTTATTCTCGACACAACAATTACTGACCACCGCCTGACATTACTAAAATTAAGCAATACTAACTCTTTTAACAAAAACAATGAAAATATTGGAAGCAAAAAAACCACAGACTACGAGAAATCCCTTAATTATTTAATTGAAAATAATTTCGCGGAACTGATCTCAATTAGCGATCCTATAAAACTGGCAGATATAGTTACAGATAAATTAAGACAATGTATTCTTGAAAATACCACATCTAAACTAATTCCATGCAAAGACCGTATCATAAAGCCTTGGATCACTCCTGGTATATTACGCTGCATCAGAAATAGGAATGACATGCAATCTAAACTTAAAAATGATCCATCGAATGAGGTATTAAAAATAACTTACAAACGTTATCGTAACTATTGTAACACATTACTACAGAATTTGAAAAGAAAGTACGAGCGTGAGAAAATCTCTAAAAACAACGGAAATCCTAGATACCTTTGGAAAGCCATTAATTCGATAACAAATAGAAATAAAAATACAAACAACAACTTGAATCTTTTACACACCCTTTCTACACCTGAAGCATCCGTGAATCATGCAAATGATTATTTTGCGAACATAGGAACGGTAATGGCACAAGATTTATTGGACAAATTTCCTTCATCAATTAGTCAAACTCTTAATGACCCTTCAGCTTCTCATTCGTCGTCGTTTGTGCTGTTGGATACGGACTGTGAGGAGGTTTATGAAATTCTAAGGGGACTTAAATCTGAGAGTGCTCCAGGCTGGGACAACGTGCCTTCTGAGTTTCTGAAATATGCTCATCAATTAATTGTTCCGATTTTAGTTCATTTGGCTAATCTTTGTTTTAAACATGGAGTGTTCCCAGCAGCTCTTAAACAAGCTGTTATTACGCCGGTGTACAAGAGTGGTGACAGAGAAGATGTTTCCAATTACAGACCTATTTCCGTCCTGACTGCTATTTCAAAAATTTTAGAAAAACTTATTAACAAAAGACTTCTAAATTATCTGGAAAAGTATAACATAATTTCTAACTCTCAATTCGGCTTCAAAAAAGGGGTATCTACGGAGGATGCTATAATTGCGTTAACTTCTGTAATTGTTGAAGCAGTGGACAGTGGTAAGAAGTGCTTAACCTCATTTTTGGACCTCAAAAAAGCCTTTGATACCGTCTCTGTCCCTACTCTTGTGAATCGTCTTGATAAAATAGGAATAAGAGGTATACCGCTTGCTCTCCTCACTGACTATCTAAGGGACCGTAAGCAACGAGTCAAGTTGGGTACGTACGTGAGTGAGCAATCGGAAATCAGACACGGAGTACCGCAGGGGAGCGTGTTGGGGCCTACATTGTTTCTTATCTATATTAACGAGCTCTGTAACATGAAGGTCGATAATGGCCATATATTTTCTTATGCAGACGACACTGCAATAGTATTTGTGGGCAACTCCTGGAATGAAGTACGAAATTCAGCGGAGGCTGGACTTACTGGGGTAGCTAAATGGTTGAGGAGTAACTTGTTAACGTTAAATATGGATAAGACTAATTATATTACATTTACTAATTACAATAATACTCAACCTCAAAATGATTTAAATATTAGGATACACACATGTATGAATTCTCAAGATTGTTCTTGTAGCATGATCAGCAGGGTTGAAAAGACTAAATATCTAGGAGTAATGCTAGATCAGAGACTTACTTGGCACCAGCACCTGGAGCTTCTCACAAATAGATTGCGTAAATTGGTGTGGGTATTTAAAACTCTGCGATATGTACTAGACAACAAATGGATTAAATTAATATATATTTCACTTGCCCAATCAATCCTAGGTTACTGCATTTCTGTTTGGGGAGGAGCTACAAAGACTGAATTCATTTTTCTCGAAAGAGCACAAAGATCCCTACTTAAATTAATGTACTTTAAACCTTACAGATACTCTACCTCTCAACTATACTCAGATTGCGATTTGCTTTCAGTTAGAAAGTTATATATTTTAAATACAACCCTTAAAAAACATAAATCTTTAAACTTTGATGCTAGTAAACTAAACAGAAGACGGAGATATAACGTGGCTGAGATAGTCCCAGTCAAAACCACCTATGCGCAAAGGCAGTTTAGAAGACAATCCTCGCACATATATAATCATCTCCATAGAAGTCTGGACATCTACCGAACAACTTCTCATGAATGTAAAAAAACTGTAACCCTATTTCTAAAGAGTAAAACTTATGATGAGACAGAATTGTTATTATGCGCTTAATATAACACTCAAGCACAATATCATTATACTAACTACCTAGATGTTGCTGGCCTTTAGGAATTGATTTATTTCTCAGTAGGTACCCTATGAAATCTCCCTACCCTCATTTATACTCGTAATATTAGTATGATAATCATTCAAGTGTAATACTGTATATTCTTGTTAGTGATTTGGTGTCTATACTAGCTTAGCTGACAGGTTTATGTGTTTTTAATTTTTATTGTTTGTTATGTCTGTGTAAACTGTATGTAATAATTGTACAATGTTGTTATTGTTAAACATGATTAGTGAATTTGTAACAAATCAGTGTAAACAACTTCTTTGGAAGAGCGGGCTCTCCAAACACAAGTATTTTATACTTAAATGGAGGACCCAATCATATATGAGCTATTGTAAAAAAGAGTCTAATAAAGATATTTATTATTATGTTTGAAGAATCCTGTTTGTCTTGAGACACAAACAGGGCGTCTAATGATGAACATCCAATGTGAACTAAAGGTACCGAGTTCGATCACCAGTCCATACGTTCTTGTATAATGGCTATATTAATGTATAGGCAAAGAAGTATATTTTTGTACAAAGTCCTAAAAGCCACATATTATAAAAAAAATAAACTTTATTCATTTACACGAGTACATAATCGTTCTTGTTTCAAATTCAAAAATAATTGATGATAAATACGTCACTGCTCTTAATAAAGAAAATGTTAAAAATAAAATTATTTATTGTCTGTAAATAGTGTTTTGAGTTAAACTTTTATTGCACATGTGTTATTATGTTATTTTATATCATAAAATAATGTACATCTTGTTAATACTACTTAGTTACACATTTGTTTCAATATTTAAGTATATTAAGTTAGGACAGGTGGGTTATATTTAATGAAATTAAAACGTAGATAAATCAACATATAAACGAATTAATATAGTTAATTCGTTTATAGAAGCTAAAAGTGGCCTTCGAGTCTTGTGACTATTGCTTTGTCCGTAGGGATGAAGACAAAATATAATGGACAATTATTTTTCTTTCCACATGTAAATTAAGAATGGCCTGTAAGCGCCTAAGCGCTCGGTAACCGCTCCACGAACCTGACTCAAGAGGGTCCTGTCCAAATACCGAATTGTAGTCATATATCTATATGATTTTTTGTCGTATAGAAATTCTATATAAGTTAATAATAATTGGGCGAAATATTATTTTGTACCAAATTTTGTAACAGTACGTGTTTAGCTTTGTGCTCTGATACAAGGTCTGACACAAAGTCTCCATCTCTGTGACCGTTCCTGAACCCTAGTATATATATTAAGGTTCTATGACCCCGTCACTGTAACCAAAGATGTACAAAAAGTATACATACCTATAAAGCAAATAATTGAATTTGAAAGTAAATTTCATTTATCGTAGCTACATCGTAGCACGCTTAAGTCTACGACTCCGTAACCCATCCTGAATCGTAGCACTGATCGTTGTCAAATCGTAGCATGCAAACGTTCCAGACTACATACATACATAAAATCACGCTTTTTCCCCGGAGGGGTAGGCAAAGACTACCTCTTTCCACTTGCCACGATCTCTGCACACTTCCTTCGCTTCATCCACATTCATAACTCTCTTCATGCAAGCTCGGCGGTTTCAGGTACTCTTGACCTCTGACCCTTTGCCAGGACGTCCTAATTTTGATTAAGATACGTTCGTCTAGGCCTTCCCACTCCGACCTTTCCCTCCAAACGTTACAGAATCACTTATCGTAGGTAGTTACGCTTATTAAATACGAGTACTCTACGTCTGTGTAATCATTCCTGAATCGTAGCACTTTCGTAGCTACATCGTAGCACGCTTATAGTCTACGACTTCGTAATCGTTCCTGCAACACCGTTTCATGCAAAGTTTGGTACATAAATGACTCAGTTACAGTAGAACTCATCGTTATCACATCGTAGCATGCAAAATGGTTTAATGTAGTCCTGATGGATGTCACATCGTAGGATGTGATTACATGGCCACGCCACAAAAGAACAAAATGTCGTGTGGTTTCCGGCACTTAAGAATAAAACTATCACTCCATATCTTTTCCATAAATGTCGCAAAAGGCGACTATGGTATAGATAGGCTTATAAGCTTGGGATTCCTCTTGTAGACGATAGGCTAGCGACCTGTTACTATTATCTGAATTCCATCATGAAGCCATTTTGAACGTGGCCTTTTAGTCTTATCGAGACTGTTGGCTCTACCTACTCGCAAGGAATATAGACGAGACTATATGTATGTCTGCATGTACGAATAAAAAGACATTTGTCTATTTTTGCTTGACTTTATCTTGAACAGAAACAACGATTACGTTTATTTTTATGGATCGGACTGAGTTGCAGTTCGGGCGAACATCAACTCAATAAGGGGTTTACCTAAATATATATGACTGTTTTCTCAATGTTTTTTGAATTTGTATGTTGATCTTTTTACATACATATTTATATACAGGTTTATTTTGATGTAGAGGAGAGTGACCACATATGGAATACCATTTTGTTTTATACGCATATTTAGCACTAACCTAACCTAACCAGTAGGTATCAGATGCAATCAAAGAAACGTGCTGATTTTTAATATGCGTTTGGACCAAGTTACGTGAATATATTCTCGTTTCTCAATCACGATTTTGCCAAAACATAAATATAATATATTCTGAGACATCTGGGTAAATAAAAATTAAATTATAATTTGGACACTAGTTAATTTGTTGCGTCGGCTTCGACTGCATCAATCTGTATTTTATATTGAAACAAAGACAAAAATACATACAGTTGAACAGAGAACCTACATCGAGTCATAAATATATAGAACGTCTATTAAATAAATAAGCAAGTCCCAAATTTTTAAATAAATAAATTCTTTGCCTTGTACTGTGTATGTTCTTATTTAATATTAATTAATTGGGATAAGATAAAAATAATCCTACTCCATTACTTTCTAGAACAAAGAGTCTAAATATCTAAGTATTGATTAGTTTTGTCCCAATTCATATTTGGAAGCCGGCTCCGGCAAAATACGGCAAGCGCGTCGATTCGCCGCGCCGCTCGATACGCACGGCGCGCGCGTACCGTGCGGCGTCTCGCGGCACCGCATCCTCCCACCAGCCAGTACGTCGTCGCACCCCAATAATAGACTACCATTTCCAAATTCGAATTAACATAATTTTTAATAACGCCATTATATTAAAAAAAAGCTATTGAACTTTTTTGTTCAGTGAAGACAATTTTTTTAGGACTCTTTTTTAATAATATAAAGTGCCGCACTTTTCAAATTCGTATTTTATATTTTTCTTTGAGAAAATAAAAACAAAAAAGTTGTACACTTTTGTTTAGTGACGATAAACTCTTTGTTTAGTACTTTTTACAAAAAATAAAAGTTCGCGCATATTTATTTTGTGAAAGACACGCGGACGGTTTCCCGCGCTTCAGCAAAAGTTTTATCAACTGGTTAATCAACAAAGAAAATGAACGAAATTGATTTGATAAGGGAGGTCGAGAAGAGACCAATTTTGTACGATAAGTTTGTGGTCGGATTTAACAAAACGAAACTAAGAGACGATGCATGGAAGGAAGTGCAAGATTCTCTTAACGTTTCAGGCAAGTGTAACTGTTTGATAAAACGGATTGTAGAGTGATGATGATGAAAAAATCATACAGGTTTATTTATTCATAATTTGTAATATTTTTTTTAGAATCTGAATGCAAGAAACGCTGGAGATCTTTGCGGGATTCCTTCATAAAACTGCAGCGGACTCACGGAGGCCGCACCCGGTGGCCTTACCATCAGGCCATGAAGTTCCTGCTGCCTCATGTCGAACCCAAAGGAGAGTTGGGGTGAGTTTAATAAAATACCTTTGCCTATTTAAAGTAAAAAATAAATAAATACACGGTCAGTCGTATTGAAATAGTGACAAGTGACCATCTCTTATTCTTAAGTATATGTACATATGTAGGTATATCACTTGATTGACTTTAACAATTTGCGCGGGAAATGAAGATTATTTAGGTAGGTATATATAATCTTTTATTCTATACAAAAAATGCACCTAAATAGTACAATGACCGTTTAAATGCTAACAGCAAACAGTATACCATTAGGTTAAGCAGTAGGTACGTATATACCTAATGATAATCTAGTTATAAAATTGAAAAAAAAACATATAACTAGCTTGATAATCTAACAATGTTAATAGTGCCAACCTTCCCAAAAAGTACCAATAAATATTTCCAGTTCATCAAAAAAAGACGAGGACTCAGACGCTGAAGAGGAACTTCAAAGACAACGCGCGATACAAGCTCTCCCCGATCTGTCTTTCCCCGAGAAATTCGATGATGACGACGACTCAGCGCCATCGCCGAAGAAGGCCCGTCTCAACTCCACTGATGAGGAAACTCCATGCAGTCAGTGCAATAGGACGGATCCCGACGAGTTGTTCCTGTTGAGTTGTTCGCCGATATTGAAAAGGTTGAACTCCAAGCAGAATGCCAGGGCGAGATTGAAGATTCAGCAGGTAAATAGATTTTTCAGATACCTAGGTCTACATAAGGATGATATCACAGTCATGCGTTTAAACTGCGCCGTCCAAATGCGCAAGCTTCTAGGATATGACAGAATTATAGCAGCATTTTGGGCCCGCTATCAGATTTTGAAGATTGTTTGACCTATATTTTCAATTCAATTCATTTATTGCATATCATTTTGTACATTTCAGTTCTAACTACTACAATAGTTATAATGGTTTATTAATGGGTGGGTACAATATGAACCTCGTAGGGTATAGCAACATTATTATTGGAACGGCAAGTGGTTTTGTCAATATACTTATTAATATTTATTATATTAGTTTAATTCATTTAGATTTATAATTAGTCATATTTACAGTATTCTGTATTGTTAGTTTGAATAACAAGGAAATATGTATGCAATGTCTAAAGGGTTGAATTGCTTTACGTCAATAATGATCATTCCAAGCAGTTGTAATAGTTAAAACGCGTGCTGTCGCCAGCACGAAGCGCCTGTTTGTAAAGCCGGTACACACTGTGCTAACGATGAGGGTTTAGCGAACCCTTCGTTGGATATTTGGAGACTAAGGTCTACATCTAAAAATTCACAAACGTGTGCCTACGTTTGTTGAAACAGGCACGAGTATGTGGTGAAATGCCTACGTTCCCATCATGCCCTCAAAATGGCAAGAAGGGCGCCTGGAGGGTTTTAAGTGGTAGGCTGGTACATTAAGTGCCAGTCCCGCACTCTCCCGGGTGAACAGCCGAGGGTTGTACGTAAAAAGGATTTTCATTTCGATAAAAAAGGCCACTTCGCATTGCATGTTTCACAGCGGTCCGCAGGTCAAATGGTCAACGACACCGGAACGAAGAGGCGTCAGTCTGAAATCAGCCTAAGGTGAAATAATTTAAATACCTACATACATTTAATAAGATTTTATTTCTTATTACAGGTTTTGTACGAAGCCGAATTTGGCGCGCAGATGGGAATTCCCTACGGTTCAGAATGCGACTTCGACGGCATTGAAGGGCCGGTTGAATAACTAAAATTTTTACAGTATTTACTGTAATTTTGAACCCGTTTAGAACAATTAAGGAGAATTCCGTGGCTTGAAGTATTACATGAGAAAAGTGATTTTATTAAATTTTTTTTAAGTGGCAAATTACGGACGTTACGTGTGTATGTGGACTAAAATAAAGATCTGTTTGTAAGCTACCTATACACCTAAATTGTAAAATGATGCAAGACAATATTTTTATCTTTACAACCAAAGAGACGTATTATGAGTTCGACGTGACGTATTGTTATATTAATAGTTGATATGTTTATTTTATTGTCTTATGTATTTACTCAATATATTTTTCTTTTGCGAATAGTTTTTCTTCAATAACTTTTAAATTAATTTTCAAAAGTAACCTTTATTTAAGCCATTCATGGCTATATATACATACATACACATTACAAAAATCTGAGGGTGCATTATGTACTGAAAAACATAAAAATTGTACCCTTAAAAATCGAAGAGCAACTTCCGTTTACATTAAAATTGTAAGCCGAAAAATAAATTAAACAAAATTTTACGATATTTAAAAAATTTATGCATCAAAAAACAATCGTAAACATCATTGAAAATTAACATTTATAACTTATATCTATAACAGTCCATCACTTATAAGAAATCTCTTGAAATTTCATAGATATTCTTGTTTATAATTATATAGGTATTGGAAGAAAAATCACGATGAATTAGAAAAATACATATATCGTAACAAAGCATATTTTTTAATTCCTCATTTTACAAGAGTAAGTTCCTAAAATTACATTTTTAAGACACTGAAAACGCTCTCAACCTTTCTGAGAACATAATAACATTGGCACAAGATCTTTATTTATGTACCGGATGGTAAACTATACTAATCTAGTCTCAGCTCAATCAATGTAAGAAATAGCTGTATCAAACTTACGTACATAAAGTCTAGTATTTATCCCTTGCGGGGTAGGCAGAGCCAACAGTATTTAAGACTGAAAGGCCACGTTCAGCTCTTAGGTTTAATGATTCAAATAGTGACAGGTTGCCAGCGCATCGCTTAAAAGAAGACTAAGTTAAACTTAACTTATTAACTATCACTAATTTTGGTACCAATTTAATCAAGTTATCAGTCTTTTGAAAAAAAATCTTCAATATCATTATAATCATATTAATATTGCATGAATGTAGTTTTAATCATTTGATCCAAAATAAAAACTTATTAATACAATTCATGCTGTCATCATAATAAATTAAACTGGTATTCAAACCTTCGACAGGGATAATTCTGTATAATTTTTGCTATGTTACTGCATAATATTCATTTTAACCCATCTTTTCATCCCATCCCATCATCCCATTATTTCATCACTCGGAAATACACTTAGGCTACACTACATTGAAGGCGTGCATTTAAAAAGAAAATAAGTTTTTATTCAGGAAACATTATTAATTTCGTATAATTTAAAATGATACATGTGTGTAACTCAACAAAGAGCGACTGTTACACCTAATCAAGGCAACCGGTTTCTGTGCCAGGGATTTCTGATGATACCTCTTTGACAACAGATTACAATGCAGATTTAATGGAACAAATGACACACAGTAATAAAACTGAATACATAGTTTAAACCAATGTAAATATAACGAAACATAAATAACAGTAGTAAAACTCCGTTTGAATGTCAAATTAGTAACAAAACTCTGTCACTTAGACTATCATTAAAAAAAATCTAATTATGTTCCATTTTCAAATGTTTAGCAACCGACGCCTTAGTACAAAATGTTGCCGCACATAAATCACATTCATAATCATCAAATTCAAGTTTTTTATGAATGTTGAAATGCTTTTGTCTCAATTGTTTAGAATAAAATTTCCTCGGACAATATTTGCAAGCCCATGCAGAATGTACCCCGTTTCTCCCTATGTGATCTTGCAACGATTTTTTCGTTGCAAAACGTTTGGTACAATAGTCGCATTCGTAAAGGTATTGATGGGCGTGCACGGTAAGAATATGTTTCTTTTGTTCAGACTTAGAGTAGAATTTCTTATCACAGATTTCACATTGCACTGTTTTTATACCAATGTGCCTTTTTCTGTGCGCTATCAATCCACTAGCGTCCGTGAAGCTCATGGGACATTCTTTACATTTATACCTCTTATCCCCAGTGTGGGTCCTAATATGTCTAGCAAATGCACTAGGATCTGCAAACGCCTTTTCACAATAGTCACATTTGTATGGCTTCTCTTTGGTATGAACACGCATATGAAGATTCACACTACATTTTGAAGATAACAGTTTCTTACATACAGGACATTCAAAAGTGGCGCCCTCGTGTCTCACTTTATGTGTATTAAGAGCACCGGTTTGTGTGAAACATTTTCCACATATATCACATTTGTATGGTCTCTCCCCTGAATGAACAGTATTATGTTGTTTTATGGAATGGTATGAATACGCTTTGTGGCATATCGGACATTGATACCTCGTATTACCGTCCACTACTATCTTTTCATACTTCACTCTAGTCAATACGTCGCTATTGCTGCATGTACTGTCGCGACGAATCTTTTTTCTTTTAGTTTTACTTTTATCTAATTTAACTGTCTTTGGTATGTATACTCCTAACTTTGTTTTGATTGCATCACTCTCTTGTGTAACATATTCAGACTTGATGCAGAATTCTGATTTCTCTTTTTTCCCTGCATATTTCGTTTTTGGTTTCCAGACATTTCTTTCTTCATCTTCGTGGTGTACAAGTTTTTTATGGGCTACAAGATCAGTTTTCTGGCGGTAACCGATACCACAATGGCAGACATGAGGGTAAGGGACATGAACTGCAGCGTGGGCTCTCAAAGTGCTCTGGGCAACAAATTTCATATCACACTCATCACATTCAAATCTTTTGATGTAGTTACCATACTTCTCGTAGGAGAATTCTGTGTTCCTGAAATAAAACATTATTTGAATTATTGTTTCTCTTAACCTAGTTTAGTTTGAATCAGTGCTAGGAAAAGGTCTCTCCGATTCACTTTCCACCATGATGAGCAATTGGGGCGAAAGGTAATTAAAAGTCAGGTCAGGTTGTCAATCCAAATCAAATCAAAGCAAGCATTTAGTTGTATGGCTTAATGATTTCATTTGCCTTTAATTGCCTTTAATTAGTACAAAATAAATAGAGATAAAGAAAATATATGTAGATATATAGAATGAGAAACATCCTTTCTGTGATTGGTTGACAAACATAAAGGAAATTCAGGAAAGTGTACGAAACTTGCAAGGCCGATGAAATTTTGGCTAGACATCTGGAAAGATGTAATGCGAGCTAACAGAGTCAAATGCGATCCCAAAACTGGACAAAGAAGAGACAAAAAGTCAGTAAACGGACTCTAGGCCTCAAAGCATTGCTGTGGAGGGTGCAACCAGTGCAGTCAAGAGAGTTTGACATACTCACACAATAGGCTTCGCGTGTTTAAGCACGTGTAGTCTGTAGTCCCTTTGTGTAGTATAGCAAAATAAACATTCTTTGCATTCGAATATCTTAATCCTCTTCAATACAAC
Source organism: Amyelois transitella (assembly GCF_032362555.1). Taxonomy (NCBI): domain Eukaryota; kingdom Metazoa; phylum Arthropoda; class Insecta; order Lepidoptera; family Pyralidae; genus Amyelois; species Amyelois transitella. Next base: position 9,634,915 of record NC_083515.1, read on the forward strand.
TTGCAGCGTCTGAGTCTGAAACATACATTCATACATACATATAGTCAGGTATATATCCCTTGCGGGGTAAACAGGCAGTCTTCAAAAGACTGATAGGCCACATTCAGCTGTTTGGCTTTATGATAGAATTAAAATTCAAATAGTGACAGGGTGCCAGCACAACGCCTAAAAGAAGAATTCCAAGTTTATATGCGAATCCCTTAGTCGCCTTTTATGACACTTTTATTTACTATCTACTTAGCTCAATAATAATAAAGCCTTTTATTTCCGAGAAACAAAATACAATTCACAAACACAATATATTTATACCTATTATGAATAGAACATCTCTTTAACTTTTTCCGCTATTCTCTATCTGCTGCCACTCTTATTCATAGCAAATAAAGTATTATTAAACTTACATTTTCTATTAGCTGATTAGACTGGTTTTCCAGTTCCACAAAACGGTCAGCCTCTTGTAAATGATTATTTAATTTTTTATAGGCCTCCACATCCAACTTGAACAATTTGATGTAAGGATTCAATGACTGAAAAAGTTAAAAATAATTTATATCATATATGATAATAAATAACCAGAAATCACAGAGCAGGCAACAGCTTTCCACTTATTATGATCCTTGCATACTTCTTTTGCTTCATCCATCTTCATAATTCATCACACATTTTATGTAGCCTTGTCAGTTCAAATTCAATATTTTTTTATTCATTACTATAGGATACTATATATCGCTTAATAATTGTCAAAACGTATGGTTTAACAACATTGGTTGATTGGTGTCTCTTCAAACCATGACATTGGCAGAATCACCGAAAGTCCGGTGGAAGCCATAATATAGAAAAGAAAGAAAGAAACATTGGTTGACGGCAAATAAATTACTTAAAAACTAAGTTTACTGCCGCTTCCAAGGCGTCAGTGCAGAAGAAGCGGTAACAAACTGCACTGCAGCATTTTCTTCCATTTTCAATTACCATAACATAAACCTATGGAAGTTATATCGAGTTAAATAAATGTCTCACCTTAGGAACTGAATCTACCTCCATTGTACTTTTGATTATTCTGTAAAAGAAAGAAAAAAACTGCATTGACATAAATACCTATATATGTCACATTGAGGTTTAGAGGCCAAATAATAATGAAAACTATAACTTGTAGTACGGAATTTTTTATACCTACCTACTTCTATCATTATATACAGGTTTTGAATTTCACTACTGTTTCAATATGTGTATATATGTATGGATTTAGCTATGCATACCTTTTTAGAATTACTTGAATTAGTATAATAATTCTGCAATACTTTTTCTATGCCGTATTTCTTTATAGGATCAACAAACTCAATCAGAAGATCTGTTAGCCAAGTTGAACTTAATGGCTTTATTATGTAAATTGAGATTCATATATCAGCCGATTGATAGACCCCTACAATGCGTGCTAGGAAGAACTATGCTTTGTGTTTGTTATTAGACCAACTTTAATACTAGAAATAGTGCTTGCCTCAGTCAACCTTAATATTCATGGGAAGTATACAGTATAGCCCTATTCTAAAGCGCCATATGCCATAATACAACTTCTTCAGTGAGGGAAAACAAAGTGATGTAAGCAGAGCTGAGTCAGCAGTCAAGCCATTAAAATCATTGGGACTTATGATGTACTTAGGTGATGATTATACAGAGCCAGTCTTTGTCAGGGATATAATGATATTAGTATCCGTTTTACGTTCACGTTCACGTATATGACATATTTTTAACATGCATATAAATCGGGGAATGTATACCCATAAAGACCTAACCTGGTTTATTTAGGTCCAAAAAGTTACTTCACGTAAACAAGAAAATAAACTGAACTTACTAATCTAATGGCTGACCACTATAATTTGCAATAATAATAATAAACTTCATATTCATTCAAAGCACAAAACATATGCACGAGCGAGCGAGTGAATTTTCGTCTCAAAAATATCATGAAAATACATAAAATAAATATGCCTAAAATAAACTCGTTCTTCAATTCAACGGTTCTTTAGTAACCAATGGATGATCTGATGTGACATTGATTGTCCAAACCTAACAACAAAGTCAACCACAGAGAAAATGTTAAAAAATGTCAATGACAAACAATATGACATTTAGAAAAAAAAACATAAGCTGGCAGACAGAGTGCATTGTACCTACCTAAATAAGAAAATTTTTGTTTACATATCACTTGTTTAAATATTTTTTATATTCTAGTGTAGTCGGCAGACGAAGTGTATATAATATTAAATTTCCGTATGTATCCACTTATTTTATGTTTAATTGGTAATTACATGTTTCTGTTTTCTGAGAATATTCATTCAATGATATACCGTACCGGAGTCTAGATAAAGAAATCTACTGTGCCTGCTTGAATTTCCTTATTTTTTTATCATTTTCTTGTCATAAATGGTCCTAATACAGTAGTAAATAGTGTATAAGCCGAAGTTATTATACTAGATACAATATAAATTTATACTAAGAAAATCTGTAAACTAAACTATCTACCGAAATTGATAGTTAAAATTATGTTGAACGTAACGAAACCACAATAAAATGTAAGGCTCATTCTCACATTAATTATTATCAGTCAGTGATAAGAGCTGAAAATATTTTGAGGTTGTGGTTTGTATGTTTATACTTTGTTTCAACATATATTTAGTTATTACTTATATCAGCTCTGAAACTACTTGTGCTGAATTCCATAGCCCCATTTTTGGTCCAATCGCCCAATAAATGATCCTCTTACAGAATTTCAGTTTAAAAAAATCTTTGAAACTAATCCTAGTTATGAAGAGTGCAATTTTCTTAAATGTTTACATACTTTACTCTTATTGTCAGTGTATACCAAATTTCAGCAGTTTTGGCTGGGATTTAATAAATAATCAGTTCACTTCCATTTGAATGTACTGATTATATTCTTTAACTCACATCTATATCATTTGAAATTTAGTAAACACTGATAATAATAATAAAAAAATGTAGAAATACCTACTTAATAAAGGTTTTTCGAAACAAGTAAATTCAAAAGCAATAGCTTGTTTTATACTATCATCTTATCACTGTGAGATAATTGTGTGCAAATATATTATTTGTATTTCTTTACTAGACTAGTCTGCTAACTACTATTACTTCAGTCATTTAATGTGCTAGACACATTGCCTAACTTTTGTTAATTCTTTCAAGTTTTAATCAGTATCTGAAATTCCAGGTGGATTTGATCTAGAAAATGTCATCACAGGTGTGTATATTTTATAACGATTTTAAATACATACATACATATAATCACGTCTATATGCTTTGTGGAGAAGGCAGAGAATCGCGAAAATACTGATAGATCATGTTCAGCTGTTTGGCTTAATGATAAAGTCTAGAATCAAACAGTGACAGGTTGCTAGCCCATTGCCTAAAAATATAATAATTTTATTCTATTGATCCTGTAAGGAATGCATTACATACACAAATGTGTCATTATCTCTTGGTAGGTTGGACAGAACTAATCACAATTCTCTTATGCCCACATTTGGCTTAATATTTGAAAAAAGATTCAGAGATATTGCCAGGATTACAGGACATCATCGAAGTAAAAATCTAAAGTTTTTTAAGACTTTGTGACAACATTAAAATATCTGTTATCTTTTCATGGATTAACAGTTTTACTTATTTATAATAACTTAAAAGTTTTTTCAATTAATCATTAATTTTCAAAACTATTAAATTTTGTTCTTAAATCATAGATTAGAGTAAGTATAAATACATAAAGTGCTCATTTGTACGAGTGTATTGTATCTGTTGCAGCTGGAGACCATAATTAATGCCTACAAGACCCTCGCTAAAATACCATCAGTGCTTAGTGGCAGGTTGACTAATAACGGCCATAGGGTGACCTCGAAATGGCAAGTTCGGAATCTGGACAAGGGCAAACCCACAAAGTACAACATAGAGTATTACCTTGACGACAATTTGAAGGTCATCGGTCAGAGTTCCTTTGGCTCAGATGTCAGTAACGAGTAAGTTATATTTGATACAGCCAACTCTTTCTCACCTGTGCGTGTTCCTGGTTACACCTTCCACAGAAGTATTTTGGGCCCGGGGTCCGCCATGCGACTTTTCTCTTTCCACTTAGTTCGGTTTCCGGCGTCCAGAGAGAATTTTTTTTTTTTTTTCTGCAGATTGCTATCATCTATATCGCCTTCTGAGTCATACCGCGCAGTGATACGCGAGGAGAAGGACAAGAAAGATGTCAAGAAACAGTACCTTGAAGTGTGGAGTAAGAGTACATTGACGCACTCTATAGACCTCACCGCTGTGGATGTTCATGGTGACGTTTATGCTGATTGTAAGTGGTATTTCATGATTTTTATTATTATTAAAACAATGCCGTGTGGTAACCGGCACTTTAGAATAGAACCACTCCATATCATTTACATGGATGTCGTAAATTCAAATAGTGACAGGTTGCTAGCCCATCGCCTAAAGGGCTAGCGACCTGTCACTATTTGAATTTCAATTCAATAGTAAAGCCGTGTTCATCTGTATACACGGCCTTCTATTCTTTACAAGACTGTTGGTTTTGAAGGGAAAGAACCATGACATGTAGGTTGTATCATGTATCATATATTTTAATAACTAATAGTGTTTTCACTATTGGTATAACATACATAGGTTCTAAAATTCCCTCGTATACGAAACTTATGATCAAGCCATTGGTACCATGTAAGTCCATTCATTTTGCAGCCGAATTCGGGTGCCTCAACTGGTCTAGCGACGAGTCCGCGATCGTTTACATCGCCGAGAGGAAGTTGGCCAAAAGCGAGCCTTACATTCAGAGAAAAAATGAGGACAAATCCAAAACCGACGGCAGCGGCGAAGCTAAGGAGACGCCTAAGAAGGCATGTATTTAGTACTACATACATATATACATATAATCACGTCTATATCCCTTGCGTGGTAGACAGAGCCAACAGTCTTGAAAAGACTGATAGGCCACGTTCAGCTGTTTGGCTTTATGATGGAATTGAGATTCAAATAGTGACAGGTTGCTAGCCCATCGCCTAAAAGGAGAATCCCAAGTTTATAAGCCTATCCCTCAGTCGCCTTTTACGACATCCATGGGAACGAGATGGAGTGGTCTTATTCTTTTTTTTATTGGTGCCGGGAACCACACGGCACTATTGAGTAGGTACTATAATCTGTAAAATGAGGAAAGATTAATACATCTTTGAGTCTTGAGACGTAGTGTCCCCTGCGTCCCTCTTCACAACCTGGATGCCATTTATAAGTGCGCACGCGCGCCCTGAGTCTTCATCAGCGCTCACTAAGTAGCTCGCTATTCCCTGGCGGCTACCAGCTGGATCTCGTGTCTATACTTAGCTAATTTTTAATTTATCGTTTTACCTAAACTTCGCAGTGTTTTAAAGTTACGATTTTTGTAAAGTTAATCCTGTAACTGTAATATAATCACGTCTTTATTCCTTAAGGGGTAGACAAAGCCAACAGTCTCACAAAGTCTGAATGGCCACATTGAGATTCAAATAGTGACAAGTTTTGGAGCCATCGCCTAAAAGAAGAACTACAAGTTTATTACCCTACCCCTTTGTCGCTTTTTACTACATCCATGGGAAAAAAGGGAATCCAATTCTATAGTGACGGGAACCACACGGCGCTCGGGGTTTAATTTGATAAGTTCTTTCTCATCAGGGCGAAGAGTTCATCTATCGTCAGGACTGGGGTGAACAGCTCGTGGGGAAGTACCTCTCTTCAATTGTTGTGTGCGAAGTGGATACGGAGAAGATTACTGTCATTGAGGGTCTGCCTCAGTCATGGTGCCCGGGGCAGGTGAGAAATATATCAATCAGTCAATCAATTTGACAAAATTATCTTATATTCATATAACATACATTTGAGTGAAGAAACTGAATGACTGACTGACATATCAATGCATAGCCTAAAGACTAATACAAAGTTAAGATTTCCCGAAATTTGTGCGTGAACCAGAACTGAAGGGATTTTTCGTTTAACGTGGGCGTAGTCGCTGGTGTCAATTATTTATAAAAAATTGTCATTGAGGACTGACATACATTGTGATATTTTAATTGGTACAGTCAACCGCAGATTAAGCTGTCCTTAAAATGAGCGAGCTTCAAATGGCGAATTTCAAATGAGTTTGGGTAGGTTGTAGATTTTTTTTTATTGGTTTTCAAACAGTTTTACGTTATATTTATCATATACAGTTTAAAATTGAGATAGTAGATATTGTTGCCGTGAAATATATATATATATATATACATATATACTACAAATGTTACCGGGAATTCATACAAAGGATATAAATAATACTTTAAAAGGAGTGTAAATCTTGGATTGAATTTAATAAATAAAGGTACAATTTCTTGGTCCTTCGAGCCGGATTAAGTACCGGCTTCTTGGTCATAAATAATTTACCCACTTCAAAATCTTTGTTATTTATTAGAAATTGTGTATTAATATTACTATACTGAACATAATTATTCTTAAAATTTGTATGTATTTGTGATCTCACCATCATATTGTACGCCCAGGTGCGTTTCACCCCAGACGGGAAGAGCCTCGTCGGGGTGGCGTGGGAGACTGAACCCAGGAGGTTGGGACTCATCTTCTGCACCAACAGACCTTCTGTGATATTTAAAATTACGCTGGACGGCAGTTATAGTAAGTTTATTTTGATACACACACAAACACATATCATCACGTCTATATTCCTTGCGGGGTAGACAGAGCCAACAGTCTTGAAAAGACTGAAAAGCTGTTTGGCTTAATGATAGAATTGACATTCAAACAGTGACAGGTTGCTAGCCCATCGCCTAAAAGACGAATCCTAAGTTAAATAAACCAATCCCTTAGTCGCCTTTTACCACATCCGTGGGAAATAGGAGTAGTCCTATTCTTTTTTCTATTGGTGCCGGGAACCACACGGCGTTTTGATTTTTATTTTTATACAACTCCGCTTTTTACGAAATCTCGGCTTCAATATAAATCCAGGATCCATGGTCAAAAGCATACTCCGAGCTCCTCTCAAGAGTGGTGAGGATGCAACCGGTACTAAAGCCAGGAGGTAAAAATATTTTTTTGTAGTTATAATAAAAAGCAGGTTGACTAAGCAGATATACAAGGAGAGTGTGGAGGGAAAGGTCGGAGTGGGAAGACCTAGACGAACGTATCTTGATCAAATTAAGGACGTCCTGGTAAAAGGTCAGGTCAAGAGTACCCGAAACCGCCGAGCTTGCATGAAGAGAGTTATGAATGCGGATGAAGCGAAGGAAGTATGCAGATATCGTGGCAAGTGGAATGAGGTAGTCTCTGCCTACCCCTCCGGGAAAGAGGCGTGATTTTATGTATGTATGTATAATAACATTCCCATTTTTTCAGGTATAATTTCTGAAGGCCACTCGGTGAGGTCACCCAAGTTCAACAGGAATGGTGACCTGTACTGGCTACAGCGGACCAGTGGGGGGCCCCATCACGCTTGCCATGAGCTCAAGAGATATAATGGGGTGAATAGATATTATTTTATCAAAGTCTTAATGTTATGATATAGACCATCACCAAAAAAATGTACCGCGTGGTTCTCGGTACCAATAGAAAAAAGAATAGGATCACTCAATCTCTTTTCCTTGGATGTCGTAAAAGGCGACTAGGGGATAGGCTTATATAAACTTGGGATTCTTCTTTTAGGCGACTGGCTAGCAACCTGTCACTATTTGAATCATTATGCCAAACAGCTGAACGTGGCCTATCAGTCTTTTCAAGACTCTTTCAAGAAGTCTTTTTCAAGACTGTAGGCTCTGTCTACCCCGCAAGGGATATAGACGTGATGATATGTATGTATATGAAGCAAGCTTATATACATATCCCTTAGTCGCCTTTTACGGTATATATGGTATCGTTGAGTTAGTTAGTATCTTGATTTCCCTTCGAGGCTAACTCGATCTGTCTAATTAGCAGTTAGCACCGTATAGGTATATTTATTAATTGTTTATAATAAATATCGTGTAATAATAGTCCTAGTGCCGTGTGGTTCCCGGCACCATTACAAAAAAGAATAGGACCACTCCATCTCTTTCCCACGGATGTCGTAAAAGGCGACTAAGGGATAGGCTTATATAAACTTGGGATTCCTCTTTTAGGCGATGGGCTGGCAACCTGTCACTGTTTGAATCTCGATTCTATCACTGAGCCAAGCAGCTGGGCGTGGCCTATCAGTCTTTAAAAGACTGTAGGCTCTGTCTACCCCGCAAGGGATATAGACATTAGATAGATATAGTGATTATATGTAAGTATTTATGTATTTTTCATTTTAATTTCAGTCGCAAACCACAACGGTTATACCAATAGTGGACACCGATATGATTATATCAAACGGAATGTTCCACGGATTGTTCTGTCTATCGATGCCGAGCCGATGTTTTGCGAGCGATGGTCGTATTGTGATCACTACGCCTCAGAAGAATGAAATAAGGAGTTATGTCGTTGAACCAGGTAAATCCTACTATCCTACTACTATTATAAAGGCGAAAGTTTGTATGGATGTTTGTTACTCTTTCACGCAAAAACTACTGAACCGATTACCATGAAATTTGGTATGTAGGTAGCTGAAGACCCAGAATAACACATTGGCTACTTTTTATCCCAGAGTTCCCGCGGGATTGATAGAGTTTCCATGCGGACGAAGTCGCGGGCGGCCTCTAGTACATACATAAACATAACATAACATAAAATCACGCCTCTTTCCCGGAGGTGTAGGCAGAGACTACCTCTTTCCACTTGCCACGATCTCTGCATAATTCCTTCGCTTCATCCACATTCATAACTCTCTTCATGCAAGCTCGGCGGTTTCGGGTGCTTTTGACCTGACCCTTTACCAGGACGTCCTTAATTTGATCAAGATACGTATACATACATATAATCACGTCTGTGTCCCTTGCGGGGCAGACGGAGCCAACAGTTTACACACATACATATGGTCACGTCTATATCCCTTGCGGGGCAGACGGAGCCAACAGTTTACACACATACATATGGTCACGTCTATATCCCTTGCGGGGCAGACGGAGCCAACAGTTTACACACATACATATGGTCACGTCTATATCCCTTGCGGGGCAGACGGAGCCAACAGTTTACACACATACATATGGTCACGTCTATATCCCTTGCGGGGCAGACGGAGCCAACAGTTTACACACATACATATGGTCACGTCTATATCCCTTGCGGGGCAGACGGAGCCAACAGTTTACACACATACATATGGTCACGTCTATATCCCCTGCGGGGCAGACGGAGCCAACAGTTTACACACATACATATGGTCACGTCTATATCCCTTGCGGGGCAGACGGAGCCAACAGTTTACACACATACATATGGTCACGTCTATATCCCTTGCGGGGCAGACGGAGCCAACAGTTTACACACATACATATGGTCACGTCTATATCCCTTGCGGGGCAGACGGAGCCAACAGTTTACATACATACATATGGTCACGTCTATATCCCTTGCGGGGCAGACAGAGCCAACAGTCTTGAAAAGACTGAATGGTCACGTTCAGCTATTTGGCTTAACGATAGAATTGAGATTCAACTAGTGACGGGTTGCTAGCCCATCGCTTAAAAAAGAATCCCAAGTTTGTAAGCCTATCCCTTAGTCGCCTTTTATGACATCCATGGGAAAGAGATGGAGTGGTCCTATTCTTTTTTGTATTGGTGCCGGGAACCACACGGCACACAGTTTGTTTGTATATTTTGTTTGTAATATAGTATAGAAATTTACACAGTAGTAACAAGAAAATAGTAAGTACAAGTAGTTAGACTTATCCGCTGTCGTAAAAGGCGGCTAAGGGATAGGCTTACAAACCTGGGATTCTTTTTTAGGCGATGGGCCAGCAACCTGTCACTAGTTGAATCTCAATTATACATTAAGCCAAATAGCTGAACGTGGCCATTCAGTCTTTCAAGACTGTTGGCTCTGTCTACCCCGCAAGGGATATAGACGTGACCATATGTATATTTATTTTAATTATTGTTTTACTTGGCAACAGAAAGCAAAATCATAGTGGACATTTCGAATCGCTCGCGAGCATGCTCGACGAGCGTGTTGGACGTGCTCGGATCATACGTACTAGCAGTATGTTCAGATTTGAACACACCAGCACAGGTAAGGTTCTTACATTTTATTTATGCCTAATAACGGCCTATTGACGGCCTCTGTAGCGCAGCGGTAGTGCGCTTGTCTGTGTCACTGAAGGTCCTGGGTTCGAATCCCGGCCAGGGCATGATGAGAAACGAACTTTCTCTGGCTGGCCTGGGTCGTGGATGTTTATCTATATAAGTATTTATTATAAAATATAGTAGGATCGTTGAGTTAGTATCTCGTAACACAAGTTTCGAACTTACTTCGAGGCTAACTCAATCTGTGTAATTTGTCCCGTATATATTTATTTATTTATTTATAACTAAAGAATCTCTGTTTTATGATAACTAGCTATATTTATTAGGTACTTATCAGGGAATTTTCAGACGACGAAATTCGTTCCAGCTCAACGTAATCGTCAAATTTCAGTAAATCTAAGTACTTTTTCAGTGGATTCATGTGTGTGCAGTTGAGATTATGGGCATATCATTAGTTTGACAGGCATTAATAGGTTTAAAATTACATACATACAATCAGGTCTATATCCCTTGCGGGGTAGACAGAGCCAACAGTCTTGTAAAGACTGATGAACGCCTACGTTCAGCTATTTGGCTTTAGGATAGAATTGAGATTCAAATAGTGACAGGTTGCTAGCCCATCGATAAAAAAAAACTCAGTATATAAGCCTTAAAAAATACATTTAGTAAAAGTCGACTAAGGTATATGCTTACAAACTTGGGATTCTTTTTTTAAGCGATGGGTTAGCAACCTGTCAATATTTAGATCTCAATTCTATCATTAAGCCAATAAGCTGAACGTGACCGATCAGTCTTTTCAAGACTGTTGGCTCTGTCTTCCCCACAAGGGATATAGACGTGACCATATGTATGTATGTATGTATGTATTCAAAAAATTCAAAATTTTTTATTCATTATTATAGGATATTATTATATCGCTTAATAATTGTCGGTTTAACAACTTGGTTGACGTCAAATATATTACTTAAAAACTAAGTTTACTGCCGCTTCCACGGCGTCAGTGCAGAAGAAGCGGTAACAAACTGCACTGCAGCATTTTCTTCAACAACGTCAACTTCACAATATTAAATTACACTTAGAATAGAATGTGGACGGGAGAATACATTGTTCACGGGAGATTTATATATTTATGAGATTTAATATTGAAAAAAGAAAAAAAATATATATATATATTTTATGGATTGCCAATTTTAAAAAGATTTATGTACAGAGTGTACTGAAATTTTGATTTAAGTTCAAATTAAACTACAATTAATTACGAGGTTCCTGTGTCAAGCTCGAGCCAGATGTTTTTATCATTAAGGTAATCATCAGTCCTATAATAAGCCTTCTCACAAAGTACTTTCTTTACATACTCTTTGAATTTTCGGTTGGGCATATCAAGAACAGACTCCGGCAACCTATTATAAAATCGTATACAGTTCCCCATAAATGATTTACTGACTTTGCTAAGCCTATGAAACGGCATGACTAATTTATGTTTATTACGTAAATTTCTATCAGTTGTGGCACTAACTTTTTGAAAAAAAAGAGGTATTTTTCCTAACATACATTATAAGATCAAAAATGTACTGGGACGCTACTGTAGGTATGTTAATTTTCTTAAAGAGTTGTCTTAACGAGTCTCTTGGTCCTAAGCCGTAAATTGCGCGAACGGCCCTTTTCTGAATTATAAAAATAGTTTGTATATCAGCCGCGCTACCCCATAAAAGTAAACCATAAGATAACAAGCTATGAAAATAGCTGAAATAAACAAGCCTAGCTGTAGCTACATCTGTCAATTGTCGGATCCTCCTAACAGCATAAGCGGCAGAGCTAAGTCTATTGGATAGTTTAGAAATATGAGCACCCCACTGTAGCTTTGCATCAATTATAATTCCTAAAAACTTTGTATTTTCAACAAATTCTAATTTCTGGCCTTCCAGTATTATGTCAGTATTGGCCTGCCTTACGTTTGGAAGGGTAAATTTAATGCATTGGGTCTTATTAGCATTTAAAAGAAGATTGTTGGTTGAGAACCAGATAGATATGGCCGACAGTATATTATTAACCGAACTTACATTTTCGCTATGGCGATCTAATTTAAATATTAAAGAAGTGTCATCGGCAAACAGCACTATACCCGCCTGTTTTTCCACCATAAAAGGCAGGTCATTGACATATACCAAGAAGAGGAATGGTCCTAAAATTGAGCCCTGAGGAACACCCATTGAGACGCTTGATCCGCTATATCCGTATGTATCCGTATGTACATGTATCCAAAATTAAAGTTAAGACTTTTTCTGATTTTCATTTCTGATGATCTATATATTTTGTTGGTGTAGACCAACAAAATATACCTATATCCTATAATCTATACATATAATAAAATAGTAAAAATATTTTGTCTGTACATTTAGTGATTTTGACTGAAATGGATAGAGGGACACTTAGAATGAATAATAGAAAGCAAAAATATTTTTTTTTAATTTCTTGTCTGTCTGTATGTATGATCACGATTATCTCCGAAAGTACTGAACCGATTTACTTCAAACTTTCACCAATTGCTTTGTTTTAACTCAGAAGAACATTTAAAGTTTGTTTCATCAAAATCGGTTCACTAAAAAAAAAGTTATCGACATTTGAATGAACTCAAGGCATGAGTTTGCCTGCAAAGTTACGAAATTTAAAATTCAAGGTCATTTATCATTATACGACAGCATTATACCTATAACATATAAATATAAGTGAAAGGCGACTAAGGGATATGCTTATAAACTTGGGATTCGTTTTTAAGCGATGGGCGAGCAACCTATCACTATTTGGATCTCAATTCTATACATACATAAAATCACGCCTCTTTCCCGGAGGGGTAGGCAGAGACTACCTCTTTCCACTTGCCACGATCTCTGCATATTTCCTTCGCTTCATCCACATTCATAACTCTCTTCATGCAAGCTCGGCGGTTTCGAGTACTTTTGACCTGACCCTTTACCAGGACGTCCTTAATTTCATCAAGATATGTTCGTCTAGGTCTTCCCACTCCGACCTTTCCCTCCACACCCTCCATGTATATCTGCTTAGTCAACCTGTTTTCAATCTCAATTCTATCATTAAGCCAAATAGCTGAACGAGGCCATTCAGTCTTTTCAAGCCTGTTGGCTCTGTCTACCCCGCAAGGATATAGACGTGACCATATGTATGTAGTCTACTGTAATTTCGACACCACTGCAACGGCTTCGATGGTACAGTGGTAAGCGCATGAGACGAAGTGAAGTTGACGGTTCAAGTTCGAATCCCAAAAAAAACAAGAGGTGTTTTTTTTTATTAAAAACATTTTTTATGTGTTTTTTGAGTATTTTATTTTAAAAAACCGAAAATCAAAGAGAGGAGTTATGAATGTGGATGAAGCGAAGGAAATATGCAGAGATGGTGGCAAGTGGAAAGAGGTAGTCTCTGCCTACTCCTCCGGGAAAGAGGCGTGATTTTATGTATGTATGTATGTAAACCGAAAATCAAAATACTACATATAATAAAACGGTAAAAATATTTTGTCTGTATATTAAATATTTTGACTGAAACGGATAGATAATTTTTTTTTACATTTTTTGTCTGTCTGTCTGTATCCGACTGTATGATTAAGATTCAACTCGAACTTTACGCGGACGAAGTCGCGGGCAACAGCTAGTCCTATCTATAAATAAATCGATAAATTACAGTTGTACATAGCGAAGTTACCCGAATCCGGTCGGGAAGCTGAAATACAATGGATAAGAATCAGCGATCCTATTGAAGCGCCGACCAGTGTTGCCACATCCAAAGTGGAGTATTTGCAATTGGAGCATAAGGACTCGAAAGATGACGTCAGTGAGTAGTAGCTTTATGTGTTAACAACTTAAATTTATACAAATAGCTATCTTTGGGTACCAAATTTGGCTTTTCTTTACAATAAAGTTTTTGAATTTGAATTTGAATTTGAAAATTTGAATTTGAATTTGGGTGCCGTGTGGCTTCCGGCACCAATAGAAAAAAGAATAGGACCATGGACCATTACATCTCCTTCCTATGGAAGTTGTAAAAGGCGACTGAGGGATTGGCTTATAAGCCAAATTTGGTATTTGGTTCCGTTCCGGTACGTTAATGTAGGTGATAATCACCACTTGTACGATTTCCATGAAGGAGATACAATTTCAATGTAACTTACATTTTATTAACGAGCATAAAAATCCATACTAATATGATGGCGAAAAGATTTGTATGTTTGGTCGTAACTTACATTCTTAAAAAGTACTCGACCGAATTTGACGAAATTTGAAATTTTTTAACATCATTAAGGTTAACGGACTAACCTAATTTTCCAGTTTTTATTAATATAAGTGTGGTTAATAATGTATGGTTATTTCAGAATCATTCACCGCGATATATTTTGCGCCCGTGTCTGACAAGAAATTACCACTAATTGTGTGGCCGCACGGAGGGCCACATTCAGGCTTCGTGAACGCGTTCTCCATAGAAGCAGCTCTGCATAGTATGTTGGGTGAGTGTCAGCTTCTATTGCTATACTAGCTGCGCCCCGGGGTATCACTTCTGTGGGAATTTGGAGATTAAAAGTATTGATCATGTTATTCCAGTGTAATTCATGTTAGACAAGTGTTGGCGATCGATAGTTCATTGATAGTCGATAGATCAACGCTATCGATAATATTGATCGTAATTACTATTATTATTATTTAAGTTTTTTATACTTTTGTACCAAACTAAGTTATCGATATTATAGATGATTTCCAAGGTCAAGTATCAATAGTTATACTATCGATAGTCCGGCAACAAAAAAGTATTGATCATGTTATTCCAGATAACAGGTTATGAGGTACAAAAGAAATTTATTGCTTCAGAAATCGCTTCTTAAGGTTCACTGCAACTTTATGGTGACGGAAACTAAAGAATAGAAACGTGATTAAGGAGATATAATTCGCCTGGGTGATATCACAAGTTACCTTATTTTTACCCAGCATATCTCTCTGATACGATTCTGAAAAATTTGCTTGATAGTTAAATTCCTACTGTACAGTCAGGGGTAAATAAGCCTGACCCTTTCTCCATATTCAACCAGAAGAACAAATAATAATTTAAAAATTGATAACATAAAGTATTAGTTAATGGCTTCTATATAAGTATACATATTACACACTAACACGTATGTGTATATATATAACATATATGTATTTAAGTATAATCAAATCTACTCTGTTATGGGCCAGATTTATATGTCCCAAACGTCACCATTGGAATGTAAATTCTATATTTCAGTAATATATTTTCTGTTCAATGAAGAACAAAAAATCAAACGAACAAATCTTGCAGGCTTCGCGTCCCTCCAAATAAACTACCGCGGTTCATCAGGCGCGGGTCAGGCCTCCATTTTATGCCTTCTCAAGAATCCCGGAGATTTCGACGTCAAAGACTGCAAGCTGGCCACAGACGTGGCCCTAACTCGGTACCCGTTGGACCCCAATCGCGTCGGCCTCACTGGCGGGTCCCACGGAGGGTTCCTAGTCACCCACCTGAGCGGCCAGTATCCGGATACTTATAGAGCGGTCGTAACGAGAAATCCAGTTATAGATGTCGCTAGCATGTTCAATTCAACGGATATAGCTGATTGGTAAGTTACACGTATTATGAAACTAATGACCCGATAAGACTTCGCACGGGTAGAATTTTACTATGACTAGATACGCAGCACATTAAAGCAGCTAAAGAAAATAGATATGGTTGGTAAGTTTATTTTTATGTGTTTAGATTTCTCATGCTGAGAAACTTCATGTGATACCCGAGAAATACTGAGAAACAAGGTCCCTCAGGTAAATATTTTTTATATTATGGTTATAAAATAATAAATAATGCGATGATTACAATAACTATTTTCTTCTACGGAGGCCTAACCTTAGCTACAATTTATTTTTTGATTATTTTGTTTATAATTATTACATTTGAAACACAATTTACCTTACGTTTATGTTTAATTCACAAATCAAATGACTGGTTGATTCCTATAGTCTGATTCAATGTTCTTATCCATCCCATCCTAACATGATAAATACTAAACATTTTATTTATTTGTTTGTTTCCTTTCACGCTTTATTAAAATGTAGACTAATGTCTTTAAAAGAAGGACCATGGGCTCCCTGAGGTTTAATACCGGGGCCAGTATAAATGAGTTTGTGACAAGTGTTGGCGATCGATAGTTTATTTATAGTCGATAGATCAACGCTATCGATAATATTGATCGTAATTACTATTATTATTATTTAAGTTTTTTATACTTTTGTACCAAACTAAGTTATCGATATTATAGATGATTTCCAAATCAAGTATCGATAGTAAAACTATCGATAGACCGGCAACGCTTTTGTTACTATTAAAAAAAACCATTTTTATTTAACAATTTTGCCTCAGGTATGGCCTCCGTCAGAATAAATTACCGAGGCTCTGTGGGGCAAGGAGAACGTTTCTTAAGAAGTTTACTCGGCAAATGTGGATCTATAGACATTGACGATTGTCTATTGGCACTAACCTCTTTGGAAGATACCATAGACAAGACCAATGTGTTCCTCTATGGTGGGAGTTATGGCGGATTCGTAAACGCCCTTTTGGCGGGGAGATACCCGGATCGGTTTAAAGCTGTAGTGTTGAGGAATCCGCTGATAGATTTAGCAACGAAGGGGCATTACGCTGATAATTCGGATGGGTAAGTACCCAGAGTATATTATGGAAACATAAATTCATATTACAATTACGTCTGGTTTCCTGGGTTAGGGTACGAAGAGACTACATCTTTCCACTTGTCATGAACCCTTAATACGTCTTCATATTATATTCGAAACAATAATTTTTTTTTCAATATCGGATGTCGAAATCGCTCGTACCTCAGCTGGTTATCAGTCACCGAAGTAGAAAATAAATACCTAACAAGATTCTTAACGGAATTTACGATTACAATGACTTCATGAACGGTCACCACAAAGGCAAATTAAGTTTCTGATTTATAAAACATTCATTTATTCATAAAACACGTCTGTATCCCTTCCGGGTAGACAATGCCAGCAGTCTTTTCAAAGACTGATAGGCCACGTTCACCTGATAAGCTTAATGATAAAATCGAGATTTAAATATAAATACAAAAAAGAATAGGACCACTTCATCTCTCTCCCATGGATGTCGTAAAAGGCGACTAAGGGATAGGCCTACAAACATGGGATTCTTTTTTTGGCGATGGGCTAGCAACCTGTCACTATTTGAATCATTAAGCCAAATAGCTGAATGTGGCCATTCAGTCTTTTCAAGACTGTTGGCACTGTCTGTCTCACAAGGGATATAGACGTGACCATATGTATATGTATGTATGAGATTAAAATAGTGACAGGTTGCTAGCCCATCGCCTAAAAGAAGAATCCCAAGTTTATAAGCCTATCCTTTATAAAACATAAGTACAGAAAAGCTGCAAAAAGTGTGCAGTACAAAGAAAAGAGTAGTTGTTAAATGAAGGTATTATATCTCAGGTGTGCAGTGGAAGCCGGCTTCGAATTCAAAGAGTCCGGGGCGGTTTCCGAAGTGGAACTGCTGGCGATGAGGCGGTGCTCGCCGCTGGTCCACGTGCACAAGGTCAAAGCCCCGACCGCGCTCATGCTGGGCTCCGGGGACAAGAGGGTACCACATTACCAGGGGCTCGAGTACGCCAGGAGGTTGAAGGCTAACGGAGTGGAAACCAGGTGGGGTATTACAACGACTGAACATAAAAAAAATCCTTTAGTGAAAATTTCCAAAGTGGATTAATAAAAATGTAAACTATTTCTTTACATACATACATATATATGGTCACGTCTATATCCCTTGCGGGGTAGACAGAGCTAACAGTCTTGAAAAGACTGAATGGTGACCATTCAGTCTTTTCAAGACTCAGCTAGCAGCATTTTCAGCTATTTGGCTTAATGATAGAATTGAGATTCAAATAGCGACAGGTTGCTAGGCCATCGCCTAAAAAAGAATTTCTTTACTTCCTAACTAATATTATATGTGTGAAAGTAAGTTTGATGTTTTCTTTTCACGCGTTATCAACTAAACTTTTAGGATACATAGTTACACGATCACTTCGAAATATGTATACATATATGTAAATGGTTATGTGTGCAATAAATATGTAACAAATTAGCTTAGCGTGTTTACTGTGATAAAGTATAGGTAATTTATATAACAATGCTTTTACCTACATATGTAAAATTACATATAAAAAATCACGCCTCCGTCCCGGAGGGGTAGTAAAGAAACTATATCCCTCCATACGTCATAAGCTTTTTTCACATTCATACTTATGTACATACATATAGTCACGTCATTCATAAGTCTCTAATAATGTGTTTGTCTTCAGGATATACATGTACGATGACAACCACTCTCTCTCGTCGCCAGCAGCTGAGATGGACAACTTGATCAACGGCAATCTATGGCTTCTCACACATTTATCATGATTTCATCATATTTTGCACAATTGAAAATATGTACGAACACTGCAATATTGTAAAAAAAATACTATTTTTTTTTATTAGAAAATGATGCAATTTTTTTATACTCCTAAAAATCTATTATGGTTAAGCTACAGTGTGAGTTGTGAATGCGAAAAATTGTTATATCGTATTTACTTTATATATTGTTTTTTATTTTAATATTAATAAGCGTAAGTTTTGATTTCATAAAGTAAATTGTTATTTTTTTAATAATTAGTAATAAATCATAACGGTTTAAATTTTGTGATTTTATTTACCATCAACATCGGCGTTAATTCCGGTCGCGTCTGGAGATCCTTAATTTTAATTATTCTACGATACCCAAGTATAAATTTAATCATAGACAAAATCAATCAATTTTGCGTAAGCAACCTCCGATTTACGGTACAAAATGACAACGTAATATCTTAATGGGCAATGGAGATCATAAATTATATAATTTGGAACAAGCGGTATAGAGGGTGCCACTACAGGTGGGGCGACATGTGTACCAACTTTCACATTGATAGCAATAGTAATAGAGAAACGACGAAAAAATATACATCGAATCATATTCTTTTTGGTAGGTAATACACAATATTTCGCTGTCAGACCAGTATATAGTATTTAGTTTTAATTGTAATGTTTTGGTAAGTAGACTTAGAAAAAAATTAAAATTCAAAATTTTTATTCATTATTATGGGACACAATAATTGTTAATCTTTTGGTTTCACAAGATTGATTGTGAAAAGGTTAAACTTTTTTTTATTGTAAAACATGCTAAACATACGGCGAACGAAGTCGCGGGCAACCCGTGACTTCGTTCGCCGTAAAAGTTCACTTTCTCCTCCTTTTATCGCAATAAAAAGGATCGTAGGTTTTTCTTTCTGTTCCAATTCACCAAAATTGGTTCAGTGGTTGAATGAAAGCGTATCAGACAGACAGTTACTTTCGCATTTATAATGGATACTTGACTATGTAATGACAAGTTACAAAATACAAATTTTACGAATTAATAAGAATTATTTGTGCGAAAATACTATTTCTACAATTTTTCTACCGACAAGTCATAGGTATCACACTGACCAAAACGGATCGCTTCAAAGTTGGTCTAATGGGAATATTTGTTCATCTATTAGAATATTGGTCAATACCCCTTGACCGATACCTACCCTTAGAGTGTCACCTGGACAATTGTTTCAACAATTAATTAGGAGCGAAGTGGAACTTTTTATTGAGTGCACTTGAGGGAATTGGAAGCAATATGGTGTACGGTTACAGGCTGTCGTGTCTTGCAAGGGCGATTACACGCACCGTTTGATAGATAATTAGTTTTTTTTATTAACCCACGTCAAAAATAGGACTAAATATTTTACGTACTTATATCGTCTTAGTTTTTGAATTGAGTCCATTTTGAATTTTTTTATAGCGAATATACGGAGTAACCTACACATTGAATTGTATAAATGACAAGTCAAATGGCGCAACCTTTTGGTCCGACCACAAATGCACTTGGAAAAATCACGGAAAAAGAAGACATAAAGGTGACAAAAGAAGAGTTTCATTCAACGACGATAAATGAGGTACACGATTTCATTTGATTCAAATCAAACCAGTAACATCACGTAAAATGGACAATAAAGTTCAATATTTAATCACCAAATAAAAACCAAAACATTTCCGGCAATGTCATCTTTTTTCTAAAAAACTATAAAATTTTCCCGCGTTTTTACGTGGTTGCGTGGGCATCGTGGCGAAACGGCTAGTGCCAGGCGGTCCTTTCCCGACTCCCAATTCGATGCAGGGACCCTTGTTATTACTATTCTAATTTCAAAATTGATGAACGGCTATGGTTGTTTTTTTTTACTGCAGCTGTTTTATTGACAGCGTTGGAACATAGGGTTGAATTTTTATTTTATTCAGTGCTACAATAGGTGAACTTATACTTTTAGCCTTTCATCTGCGTTCTTTGCCTATAAATAGGTTCTAAACAAGCTTTACATGATCCTTAAACCCTCATTTTTATCGGTTCACACAAACTTAGGTAGTTCGAAGTATGTAAATTATCTACCAACTACATTATGTCAAAATTCGTATAAAAGAAAGGACTAGGGAAGTAGGCATTATTCTAAGGTATTTTTATAGATAAGAAAAACTTCCTAGCTGGGGGAGAATTTATACAAAAGCAGTGAAGGGTCGACCACCCCTTCCATAGTAGGTACCTGTTAGCAAGTTGACTCATTAATTCAAAGGTCGTTGGGCGATTTCGGTAAAAAAAAACATGTAGCGACTGAGCCTTTGTATTATTCATATACCTACATATATATAATAGTCTATAAATTAATATATCCGCCTTTTTTCTTTTTATTATTTTTGCAAATGTATTTGTCAATCTATTCAGAATGTCCGTAAGTAGTTGGTTCTTTTTCCAAATTAATTGAAGTTGCGCCAGACGTCTTGTACAAATAAAGGGGAGGTGGAAAAACATGGACTGTGTAAACTATCCCTTAGGAGTGCTTTGCGAACAAGTGCACTTGTTATTTTGTCTCTAAAATAAAATGCGTGGTGTTATTTTTAACTTGCGATCATGCTATTTGCAAACACTCTTGAGACTTTTGTATACGATAGTACACAACTAAGGTTAAAGAAACTTTTTAATTTTGAAATGCAAAATACCTACTTTATTAACAACGATATGAAGAAACCCATGAAGGGATTAGGTATATTTTATACCTACAGACCTACGATATTTTTTTAATAACTTAACAAAATACTAAAAATAATTTAGAAAACACATATTTTAAAGCCCGAATATAAGCTTTTAACCAATTTTAAAAAATCAGTAGCAGTTAATATCAATTTCGCAATATGAAAGTCCAGACAATGCGCAAAGCTAGCAAGAAATATCAAAGCTCATGGTTAACTCTGCAAGATCTTCGCACCCATCTCCGCCTATCAACCGCGGAAGCCCGCACTTCGATAAGCGTGTCTAATCGTCCGGAGCTATCGGCTCTTGTATGCGGGCCAGCTCCTTGCGGGCGGAAAAATATCGATCGCGTACAGCGTACAGAACAGGTGTGTCGGGACAAAGGGGGGCTCTGAGTCGGCCGACACCTGCCCAATAGGCTGGTGGCCGCCGCCACGCGCGCACATACGCAGCACCGCTCCGCGCCACCACCGCCACCCGTTCGACCCGTGGGTCGGCGTTGACCGCCACGACGTCACTGCGCCGATCGATTCGCGTCCGGCATCTTGGACGGCACCACTGACGCCGATAAGACCACCACTCTTTCTTTGGTAAGTTTGAAGTGTTACTGGTAATGGTGTGTATGTTAGTTAAGCTACTAGTTGCTTGGTGAGTTCGGGATGAGAGGCACAATTTGGACTTAGAGCAACTTTAACGTGTGAATTGAAGACATTAAAGTCGCGATGATCTCACTTTGTTCCATACTGCAGCAGCGGTTGACCCATTACTTCTTTAGATTATTTTTTAGGTGTTAAATATCTAGGACGACTAGTCCAAACTTAAGTTTTGGGCAATGATATCATTTCACCTCGACTAGTGAAAAAAATCGAACCGAACATGACATTAAAGTAATGAATCATAGAATCGTGACTCATCCGTTTCATCATAATTTTCAGGAGGTCGAGCTATGTAGAACAAGATGCATATTACTTCAGGACTATCCCCGGCGTCAGGCGAGATGCTGGATACCTCTACGTTAAACTTCTACGGCGATTCTGGTGATTGTGGCACCACATATTTCCAGATAGACCACGCTGTTCCGGAATCTTCTCACACAGTCGAAATAGAATACGTGTACGAACAACCCGAAACA
The DNA here is from genome assembly GCF_032362555.1 of Amyelois transitella. Lineage (NCBI taxonomy): Eukaryota > Metazoa > Arthropoda > Insecta > Lepidoptera > Pyralidae > Amyelois > Amyelois transitella. The sequence continues at coordinate 9,657,496 of NC_083515.1, forward strand.
AATGTTCAAAAAGTTGCAGATACAGTAAAAACTAAACCAGAAACTAACGCATCAAAGCCTAACGAAGTGGATAGTTTTACGAAAAAGATAAAAAGCAAGCACAAGCCTCAAGTAGTAGACGATACAGAGACGGACTTGACGAATTTAACATGGCTGCAAAATATAACGAACATTATGGCGCTACCACAATTTCCTATACCGCCGATGTCGCCAAACCCTCAAGTGAAGACGCAGCCGCCGAACACGAGGCTGCAGAAGTTTAACCAAACGATAGCTAAATGCCAAAGGGATTTCACGGAGAACAAAGAACAATACCAGAACGACAGCGAGAAGAAACCACCTTACTCGTATAGTACGTTAATTTGTATGGCAATGAGGTATAACAACGACAAGATGACACTCTCAGCGATCTACTCCTGGATACGCGATAACTTCAAATATTATAGGAACGCTGATCCCACTTGGCAGGTAAGTTATATTCAGTAGTACATACATGCATCATCATGACGCCTGATTCCCATTGGGGAATGCAGAGACAATGGATTGACTCTTGCTACGATATTTACAAACCACTCCCGCTTCCTCCGCACTCATTACTCTTTTCATGTATATGCGACGATTACGGGTACTCCTAACATATCCCTTTTTTAAAACATTCGAAATTTGGTCCTTAAAAGTTCGATAGGGCCGGCCCTGTCCCACTTTTACAGTCAGCTTTACCTTATTGAATAGTGAACGGGGTAGTCTTGATTATTTGATAAACGGCAAATCTAATACAAATGGGCGATAAGATAACAACTAATTGGCTATAGGGCGCGGATTGGAGTACCCAACCGAAACCGTTCAGGATAAGCAATCAGAATAAATAATGTGCGAAAATGATTACCGTTGCTTCTGTTTATTTTACTCGTATGAAAAAAATACTTTCTTTTTAAAGAAACATGCTTAAAGTAAAAGAGATTTTACGTTTTCATAAATTATTTTATTAAGTTTATTGATTTCCTACACAACAATAAATTTGATAAACCATACTAATAACCATAATACTTACATAGAAATAATAAACAAAATTTGATATATTTTTTTGTTTCAGAATTCCATTCGACACAACCTGTCGTTGAATAAAGTCTTTGTAAAAGTGGCGAGATCGAAACACGAGCCTGGCAAAGGAGGTTTTTGGAAGCTAGACCTCGCCCACTTGGAAGGAACTAAACGCATATCCAATAGACCTCACAAGAAAAAGAAACTTCCAGGCGAAACCAAGGATCCTAAATCATCTGAAGAGAGTGTCGCCGTCTCCAATATTCCACAAGTTGAATTCGTTGATGAAATGGCCGCAGATAACAATGCTGTGACACTACATCTTCCTGAATTTACACTGAACGGTATACAGCCTATTTCTGATATTGATTTGGAGACAAACATAGGTGCTAATGTGATTGTGGAGCCAGTGGCGCCCCCTCCGCTCATTCAAGAAGATGATTTATCCTCACTGCTCCTGAACCCTACAGATTGGGATGATTTGCAACTGGATATGCTCGATAACTATCTGGATTCATGTTTCAAGTAAGATCGTGTTAAGTTTGTTTTACTTTAAACCGATTAGGCTGATTTCTCATTTTGTATAGGTGTTGCCCGTTACAATTAAGTTTTATCAAGATATCTTTTGATTGACAAGAAGTAGGTGGCTTTTAGGACTTTATACTTTATAATACTGTAAAACTCGTCTAGTCAAGGCTCATGCGAAAGAGTGGCATTCTCTCTTGTAGAAGAAAATGTATATATAATATGTATTGATATAGTAATTGTAATTAGATTACGTAGTGGATCTTGCACAATTTATTTTATTTAGAAATGAAAAAAAGCTTGTGAATACACAAAGAGTATTAAATACTTCAAGCTCAAATCACTATTAAAATGGTTTTGCTCAAAATGAAAATTTCAGTATTAATGATAAATCATTTGAAACGGCAGTAATGTCAAAAGAAAATAAAGATAATATTTTACATTTTTATAAAGGTTTCATATGGGATGGTAATGAAGAAAAGAATTACTTTAAAATTACTTCATTACCTAAATTATACGGAGGTTTTAATAATAACATTACAAAAAAATACATATTTAACAAATTACGCTATGTTTCCGTCCGAAATAAAAATATTTAGCTTTAAATTTATTGAAAGAAATTGTATATTAATGGCTCTTATGACGTATTTACCGCTCAGTATTATTACAATATTTATGTATTAAAAGTTTTTTGTAGGTAACTAAGTGTGGCAATATGTGTTAAAAAAATATATATAAAAATTATTTACGTCGAATTATCAGGCATCCGTCCAGTATTAATAATTAGTGCATCTAATCAGTAGCTGCATTGTGGGTAAATTTTGCTCAGCACAAAGTGTCTTTTGTCTCAATTTAAATTTATATGTATATTTAACATTTTTTTAAATGTTTTTAGTGTAATGTGTATAACTTTTGCAAAAGCACAAAACTCGATTTAGAAAATCGTAAAAAATTATGTGTAGGCAAAATAAGTTAATGGTAAACAAATAAATCTTCCGTCCAAGAGTGTCTTGAAATTGAAACAAGCAATGGAGTAAGTAGTATGATAAAAATATAATTATTTGATAACATTCAAAGTATCTGCGTGTATTATGAAACCAAATTGCATGTAATAAGTAGCAATAATTGAGGATTGCAATGCATCTTTTAGTATATCAGTCTGTTAGGATTTCGTTACATGTTTTTGTTGTAATTTAATTTAATTAATTTAATTTAAATAATAAGTGATTCGTTATAGTTAAGTCAACATTAAATTAAAACTCTAGTCCTCAAGACTTTATAATTGAGTAAGGTTGTATGTAATAAATACAACAATAATACTTTTTATTATCAAAATCAGAATTAAATTATTAACTTTTTTTTATAACTTTTGGAATTAAAGCAAATTAAATAATCTATCTAAATGTATTGAATGTAATATCGCTGGTATGTACCTATTGATGTACGCGACTGTACCTACATAAAAAAGCTAATGTTAAAGTGGAGGTTTTTTTTACATTGAACGAAATTTTTTAATATAAAATATGTTCCATTTATTTTCAACTTATACGTAATTTTTTAGTTCTTACAACAAAAATATTGATTGGTGAATGATCTCAGCTCTTTTTTCCACAGTTTTTACTACCTACAATGAGTGATTTTAAAATTGTAAATATATACACGTGCATACGATTGTACTTATTTAGTGATTCATGAAATGGTTGTTTGAAAACAAGGCTCAAAAATGTCCTGTGCGCAATATTTCATGTTTAGAAGTGTCCTTACTACTTTCAATAAAGTGTTAAATAAGTACTTAATTGCGTTTTTATATTACTTACTGTCAAATTACAATACAACCAAAATGGATTAACGTGCTTCCTGATATCAGACCCCGTAAGCTTAAGATATGTTACGGCTTAAATAGGAAGACCTTTTCCTCTTCCTCGCGTTATGTCTCTGTCACGTCCTTACTTCTCTCTCTCTCTTCTACTCTGGAGGAGAGCTCGGAGTGCGCATATTAACACGTCCCTAGTCTTACCCAATCCAGTCAGGTTCCTAAATAAAGCGAGTCCCATCGAATCTCTGTAATCTTTGGCGACTTTAGATGTCACCGTCTTCCGCCATTAATTAATCACAGTGAATAATACGACAGGAAGTGGGAAAGCCTAGACGAACGTAAGTATATTGATCAAATTAAGGACGTCCTGGCAAAGGGTCAGGTCAAGAGTACCCGAATCCGCCGAGCTTGCATGAAGAGAGTTATGAATGTGGATAAAGCGAAGAAAGTATGCAGAGATCGTGGCAAGTGGAAAGATGTAGTCTCTGCCTACCCCTCTGGGAGAGAGGCGTGATTTTATGTATGTATGTATGAAATAATGCGACGCGCTGAGTCAATAGCAGCGTAGAGTCTTATAAACCTGACGGAAGATCTTCCCTTTGTGGCACGAAGCAGCCGCTCCCGGTACACTGGTAGACTATTGTTATCGAAGGGGAAATCCTTTATACGGACAACCTCCCGGGAGAGTATAGGGCTCCCGGCACCTAATGTTTCAGCTTACCCACTAAAACCCCTCCGTGTGCCCTTCTTGCCATTCTGAGGGCATCACGGGATCGCAGGCAATAAGATCATGGTAACAGATCGAGTTGCCTGAACGCGCATGTTTCCTCGCGATTTTTCGGACCGTTAGAGCAACGGTTATCTATATAATTAAAATAATGATCGAACTCTGAATAGAGTCAGGTTGCGTTAGGATTTTAGCCTGTGTGACAAATAAAAAAAGGGATTCACAAATAAAAAAAAAAGCTTACAAAAATTATATAATAAAAAATATTCTATGATTTGTACTTATTTTTATGTGCAACTAGTTTTACCCGCGGCTTCGCCCGCGTGGCATCCCATGGAAACAGTTTTTTCTCCATATTCGAATGGGATTGGGATAATTGGATTAGCTTTTTGTTATGCGAGTATAAGTTCAATGATTTTCTAAAAGAGACATTATACCGGTGACAAAAAAGGGGCTAACCCTCAATGAAATCTTTGTAAATATACCCATGTAAGTTAGTATTCCATAAAACAACGAAACTTAATTAAATACCAGTGGTTTCTCTTTAAATTTAACAATAAAATCAAAATAAGTATTAATTTTGTACTTAAATAATAAAAAGAAAGAATTACAACAACACATTGTACCTACTAACAATCACCTTAACACTAATATCACAATTCACTTGAAAATACAAATTTTAAACAGAAGCTCATCAAGATAATCCTTCTTATTACAAACATGCTCAGGACGCGGCAACTTTGACTTTGATAAAAAATTCGCTTCAAAAAACACACTGGCCATCATAGCTATTGCAGCATTAATATTACCACTAGGTAGCGTCGGCAAAACAGAACCATCAGCAACATACAAACTACTGATTCCAAAAACTTGAAATGAAGTATCCACAACACTGTCTTCTGCCGACAAACCCATAGCACAAGTACCTACAGGATGGTAGCTCGTTAAGGTCAAATGGCGAATGTAACATTCCCAATACTGATCTGAAAATATTAAGTACCTCTCACAGCCGGGAAAAGGCATAGGGTTAATGTAAGCCCCAATTTTCCTCATAGCATGAGTATCAATAAAATTAACAATTAATTTGAGACCTCTTATCAACGTATCAACATCGTTCCTTTTCGATAAATACTTTGGATCAATCAGAGGTGCTGATTTAGGATCTTTATTTCTTATTCTAACATCACCTTTACTTTTCGGATGCAATATCAATGGCAGTATAGTCGCTGTGTGCTTCTCAAACGACTTTGCAAAATAATTGTACCACGTCAAGTCGCTTATAGCTAAACTTGTTCTCAAGCGAGTGCCTCTATCTGAAGATATTCCTACTGGTAACACCATGAATTGAAGATCGGGTGTGGATTCATTTTTAGTGGAAATAAAACCAACAACTTCACATCCGGGTGTTGTGAAAGGTCCTTTACCGTGTACAAAATATTGTGTGGCGTAATACACGTTCAACATATCTATAGCGCTAATTGAGAGAGACTTGTTAAACATGATCAGATCTAATCCTGTGCCTATATGATCTTGCAAATTTTTACCCACTGGTAAATCTTTCACAACACGAATATCTAGAGGTTTTAATAATTCCGATGGACCAATACCAGAGAGCTGTAGGATTTTTGGAGTATTTAATGACCCTGCTGATAGAATAACACCTTTCCTTGCATATATATTTTTCTCTTTATCCGATACAATAACACTAACACCATAAGCCTTATTATTCGTAACTAAAACTTTTTGGACTAGAGCATCAATTTTGATATATTTAGAATCTAAACTATTACTAGCTGACCATCTTTTGCCATTCTTTTGAGACACTTTACTTTTCCTGAAACCCTGTTCAAATTCAACGTTGATAGTGTGGTAACCTAATTCCTCGGCAGCTTCCAATATAGCATCAGCAAGTTCGCTTTGAAATCGAATTTCGTCTAGATTCAAAATATTATCTTCGACGAATTCAAAATGTCTGCGGATGAATTCCTCGTCGTATTCGCCGTGAAACCAGTCGAGATAGTGGGATATGTTACCTCGCACATGTATCATGTTGTTCAGCTTGGACGAACCACCAATTATTTTCCCTTGAAACAGCTGACATTTCTGAAACAATCAAATAGTTGTTTATGTAATAATAGCAAACAATATGGTTAACTATACATATTGCAGATAAAGGACATTTTTTACTTGACTTGTTAATGATATTTTTTTCAATTAATGCAATTTTTTCTTTCGTCCCAGCATTTTTCCTAATCAAAATCGAAAATTTGTATCAATTCAAATTTTAAAAACTAATAAAGTACCGTTTGTAAACAATAAACAAAATTGTAATTGTGTAAGGGTATTTTAGATTTTTAAAGTTGAAATTTTAAAGAATTACATAAACCGTTTTTAGGTGAGTATCCACTTTTCTGCTAGCTAACTTAAAATTAAGCTTTATGAAAAGATGGAAGTTCCTAAAATGAAATGCAGTAATGTGTGCGTATTTGAATACCTTTCTGCTCGCACTACTATTTATATCTTTTGTACCCGCACAATTACTCCACACCTCAAAGCTTATACAAGATGTCTCCGCCTCATTCCATCCAAGCTCGTTCACCAGGTACCTTAATGTAGCAGGATAGACCCTTAAGGCATGATAGAACCCCTTTTATAAGTATTCCAATAGCTCGCAAGTTTATATTGCTTGCATTGGTAAAAGGTAAAGAATTATGACAAATAATGTCACATTTGCACATAGACATATACATAGTGTGAAAAAAAAAACACCCACCCATTATATATTCCATCTAAAATCCACTATACAATCCAATAGACTGTACCTTATTTTCCATAGCATAACATGCATTCTCCTGTGGCACAGTCTCATATTGCCAATCATACACAGAGCCATGCAGCAGTGGCCCAAGAACTGGTACATCAAAAAGGAAGTTGCTGCTACCTCCCGCTTCTAGAACCACGAAGGTGTGGTTCGTTTCGCTCACAAGCCTTTGGGCTATCACGGATCCTGCCGTTCCTGAACCAACTAAAATGGAAATGAAAGAAAGAAATTATTTAAGTATAAAAAAGTTAATAAATTCATACTGGTCAAATCACATAGATTGAGTTAATTGATAAAAATGTAAGTTGACAGTATTAACTTAAAAATGACACCTGCAGAAGTTCCAAGACTATGGAGAAAATAATCTTTAGGGTACCAAGGTAAAACTTTGGTAAGTACTTTTGGGTACCAATACCATTAATTATTATTTAAAAAGAAAATTAACATTAGTGAATAATTTTTTTTCTTAGCAAATGCCATTACCCGGTATTATTTAGTCTCGAAACGGTTTAAACGTATTAAATTTAAGTGTGTTTACCGATAATATAGTCGTATTCCTCTTCAACACTTTGATTGTATGAAGTCCATAGTAAATCACCATGATAAATAACATACATGAATATTGTAAACGAATTGATGCAGACGCTAAGTAAGAAAAATTGGAAACAATGAACAAGTGCCATTGTTATTTATTTAATATCTGCATTGAATATAAGAAATCGAATAACAACCCATAACTGAGGTTATGTTTACATTTGATAACAAGTTTACTGTTTAGTGACATTGACAAGTACTTCATGTCGAATGTTGACGTTTTTATCTTTAGGTTGCAGAATCACAGGTACAGCAGAGCTTACTTATACAGCTTATATTTCACAGATCATCCAATTCAAATAACAAATCATGATCATCATGAATATCGAGAGCCTATTTTAACCGTTATATATTTTCAGAGAAAAAAGATCGGCAGCTGTAGGTACCTATTATTCTTTCTGTAATATTTTTAAAAGACAAATCAAAGAATACAAATACTACGAGAGGAACGGTGTAATGAATGCATGCATTGCGTGATTTGTATCTATGTAAGACGACTTTAGGGGTTTATATCAGCTAAAATTTAAAAGTACCTATAAGGATTTTCGTTCTTAAAATATAATAAACCATTTACTTTGTATGGTGATAAAATTTTTATTTACATAAATAAACTATACAAAATAAACAATTTCTTAAACATTTAATATTTGCGGTTTCAATCTTAGCCTATCAATGGTTTCCTGCGGTAAGCAATATGTAGGATTTACTAGTTTAATGCTTGTGTTGCCTAGTAAAGAAAGGCCTGCCAAGCCAAATAAGGTATGGAATGGGTCGGGGATGTCCCCGGGCCGGTCGCTGAATCCACCCGTTTCTGCGTCCTGGCAGGCTAGGATGAATTGTTCTAGATTTTTCTTGTCCACCCAGTGTATCCTGTTTAACATTGAGAGGGATGACATCACCCACCTGAAAAAAATATTATCAATTCAATACGGGTTAGGTTCTCCTTCAAACGAGGTCAGTCAGACGGGAGTAGCTTTGTGTAAAAACCTGACCCCCCAAGTCCAGGTCACAAGGTTTACCCGGGGTTTCTCTTCAGAGTGGTGAGGATGGAACCGGGACTAAAACCAGGAGAAAGAGCAGGAGTGGGTAAGTCAAGTAATTATACAAACAGACTCTTTTCATAGAGGAGAACATAAAGTATGTACTTCTTATCTTAATTGTCTGATACTGTAATAATATTACTAAATATTTACTAATATAAGGAGGTATAAAGCCACCCAATCATGTATTTCTCACAGTTTCTCAGGTATGTAAAAGTCACACATAGACCATTTCTCACCAGGAATAACAGAGATCCGGCAGTTTCTCCGGTCGGCCGTTGAGACCACCGCTCGGGAGTTGACGCTCGCACAGCCACCAGGCGAGGTCATCGCCGCGGAGAGCGTCCATGCGGTTGCAAATTGACAGGGTGCCCACACAGCAGTAGATAAGACCTGCATTTAAATACACAATTAAATATTTTAACAACTGATGACTATTTATTTAAATTGTATTCAGCCTTAAAGCTACAACAGCGGGGCTAGTATGGCGCGCGTGACGCTGTTTATATCGCGCGATAAACTATCGCCGCCAAAAATAACACACAGATAATATTCTTTCTTTTCTCTGTAATTTTATACATACATACATACATATGATCACGTCTATATCCCTTGCGGGGTAGACAGAGCCAACAGTCTTGAAAAGACTGAATGGCCACGTTCAGCTATTTGGCTTAATGATAGAACCGAGATTCAAATAGTGACAGGTTGCTAGCCCATCGCCTAAAAGAGGAGTCCTAAGTTTATAAGCCTATCCCTTAGTCGCCTTTTACGACATCCATGGGAAAGAGATGGAGTGGTCCTATTCTTTTTTGCAATAGTGCCGGGAACCACACGGCACATAATTTTATATATATATGTATATGCTTGGTATGTTGGTACTAGTGATGTTCCGCATATCCGTATCCGTATCCGCGGATATCCTAGGGACAATTAAGATCCGTATTCGTATCTGTATCCGTTATTTTTCTCACGGATATTTTACGGATCTTTTATATTATTAATTTTATTTAGGTAGAATTAAAAAAACGATTAAATTCCACAAACCAATAAAATTATAATTTATAGCATAACTTTAATAACTATATGATGAGAAAACCAAAAATAAACTCTAATTGAATGACTGTTCTAATAAAGAAAATTAATACTGCTTGCTATATGAAGTGTAAATATTGGCATGTGAAATTAGTGATGTCGCCAAAAACTAATGCCCGCTGAATAGGTATTTCTGAACTTGCCTGCATGACTCTCAGAGCCAGGTTTTGACCCGAAACCTCCATCGAAATTCATACAACTCAGAACAAATTCAACAGCTTTATTCACATTGATTGCTTCCATACGCTGTAGAAGGGACAGGCACATAACCGCGCAGAACGAGAACCGAGTGTCCACCTCGCCCCATTTGTCTCCTGTTAAAGTAAAGGGTAGGTTACACACTAGGAAATGTGATTAAGCTGGCTTAGGCCTAGTTTATACAGTGTAAGTTAGTTTAACAGTCAGCCTGTCGAAAATATATCTTAAGTCACATAGGTACTATTTAACCTATAGGTATGTTATAATTTACAGACTTACACACAAAAAAAAATATTTTCTCCCCAAGTTAATTTGTAGATTTCACTTGCTTTTATAAGTCCCACATTCAGTTTTTAGAGGAAAAATACTTGGAAGTGAACTAATAAATTATTCTAAAAAAGATAAATTACAAGAGACTAATGTCTCTCCTTGAGAAATAAATAAAAAGTCAGGTTTACCAAAAAAGCTGCCATCTCCTTGTTGAAGTGATGACACAAATCTAACAATGCCTTCAACGTCAACAGCATCCAAGCGGTCATACATTGCCAGCACCTATAAATAAATATAAATATACATACATATAGTCACGTCTATATCCCTTGCGGGGTAGGCAGAGCCAACAGAAAATCCAAGACTGATAGGCTACCTTCGGCTTTTTGTTTTTTGATACACATTGCTAGCCGGTTACCTACAATAGGAATCCCAAGTTTATTAGCCTATCCCTCACTCGCCTTTTACAACAACCCTGGGGAAGAGGTGGAGTGATTCTATTCCTTCTTTCCGGAAACCAGATGATTTAAATATATATGGGACAAATTAGACAGATTGAGTAAGTCTTGAATTAAGTTCATGACTAGTGTTACTTACGACATACAATATAAATATTTATAGATAAACATCCATGACCCAGATCAATCAGAGAAAGTTTTTTGTCATCATGCCCTGCTTGCAAAATGGTATGGACACCCTTTAAAGGGCGAGGAAAATGATGATTATAGTTAGTAGTCTCACCTGAACAGCACTGAGCGTGTACAGCATGTGAGGGTCATGTCCGATGCTGGCGGAGATTCCCCCACTCTCACTATCCTGACACGATGTGATGAATTCTATTATTTCTTCTTTTTGCATTCTAGAAACATTCAGAAGTATAATTACCATTACCTGATTATGGCAATAGGTAGGCCTCAATCTCCACCCTAGAGAACATTATTTGAAGTAGATATGAGGTGAATTGTAATTTTCTGATTGAAAACACAAAAACAGACAAGTATTGCTTCAGTTCCAAAAAAGTATACTGTGTTTACCAAGATGGAAACAAAAACTTTTGGATCCATACCTTGACGATTGTCCCATTAGTTCCATCGCTGTTAAACTCCAGTATATTCCAGACATCCTCAGATATTCAGTCATACAAAATTCATAGTCATCTTTGTTTAGTCCATACTGTGCTAAGTAGTCAGAGTGTTTTTGCAAAAGTAATGTTTTCGGCCTATCCTCTTTGAGGACGACATCTTTAGTATTGAAAGACATTATATTGATGATTTATTGTTGAATCTAGTGAATATATTTTGATTAATTTATTGTAAATAAATACCAAAATCTCATTCATAAAACAGAATTATTAACCACTGTTGCCAACTGCCTGTTTAAAAAGTGCGTTAGATAGAACCCAAAAAACGTGAGATTGTCATGATTTTGAAGAGAGTGCTTGTAAATATTTTATTACATTTATAACAATATCGGCCAGCCAGAAAAGGGTTTAAATTATTAATTTTAGAAATACTTTGTCACTGACCTTTTTTATGATTGCCTATTCCATAGTTTTAAATAAACTATGGAATAGGCAATCATAAAAAATCATAGTCAAGTCATAAATTTAAACACGGAAAAAAGTGTCCAGCGCATTACCCCGAATTTTATCCGCTGACATAGCTTAAAAATGCTAGTTTAAGCATTGATAGCATTAAGTTGGCAACATTGATATTTATACGAATTGACATTAGATAATGTTTGCCAATGACTTTGATATTTTTTAAAGAATGCATTAACACTTTGCGGCGCGGAACTGTTATAGCAGTACTCGCTAAAATTCGAAAATTGACAGTACGGCATATGCCATCTCTAAAAAAGATGGTATATACGGAGCTACGGTGATAACCGAGCCATGCCTATGGAATCATCGTATAGGCCAAGATTTACTGGCAATCTGTGATCTACTCAACTTTCGCTACCGTCAAATTTTAGTATTAAAAAAAATACTCAAAACATACCTAAACGCAAACATCGGAGTGTCATACACGTGACAGTACGGCGTTGTGTTTATATAGGGAATCCAGTCAGGCTATAGCCGTAGTTGTTCGAGGTAGAGTACAATATTTGTACTATTATAACAATACGGTTATTTCCGTGATGAAATTTGTATGGAATTTTTGGCGTTATTTCATGAAATTGTTAGAATAGAATAGATTTATTTTCAAAATTGGATACAAGGTATCACTTATTGACGTCACATCACTTAAATCTAATTATAACTACTACTGCTTCCAAAGCGCATGTGTAGAAGAAGCGGCGGAACAAACTACACTGCAGCATTTTCATCGGACGTCAATGTACAAATATAGATCTCTTAAATCTAAATCATGGACGAATACACATTGTCTACATTAAAAAACATGAATGAATGTAGATTTTTTGCAGATTAAAAAACATGAATGATGTAAAAAACGTGAATGAATGTAGTTAAGTCGAGCTTCCGCGTCGCAAAGTGTTAATTGGTAGGAAACTGTAACAATGTAAAATGTTAACAAGGTTCAAAAGATAGATATATTTAATTTTTGTGTTTCTTTATCATTACTAACAACTTTTAAATAGTTAATAATTAATTACTAGAAAGACCATTTTTTTCTTCTTTATTTTGATGTTAATCTCGGTTACATCACATTCTCACCTCTCTGGAAAGTAGCCCGGAGTGCGCCTTTGAATATGTTAAATAATAATTTTCTTAATCTTTTCAGTAGAAACCTAACCCATTCTAAGTAGTATTTACAGTTACGTACCTAAACGTTTCTTTACATTTGCTTGATGATCAATTAGGTCTTCAAAGTCAAATTTAAAATTTTTATTCATTATTATTAAGAAGCGATATAACAAACTGCACGGCAGCAGTTTCTTCAATACTTAATAATAGAAATTTGGACGTGAGAATGACTTAAAACTAAAGTACATAATATCTACTATAAAACTAAAGTCCTACATAAGTAACTCAGAAAAGAATCATTCGTACAAACATAATGTAGGTGTCTGAAACTTCACAAGAAAATGAAACATTCACACGTGTTGGGATAAAAATATCAAACCCAATAAAAACTTTTTCCACTTGCACCAACTTTGTGTTATAGGGAAAATTCAAATTCTGTTTACCAATGGTGACAATAAATAAACACTTACCCTTGCAATATTTATTTACCTGTTTATCCCACTCGCTTCGTAATATTACGGCTATTCGTTGCGTAGTTGGTAGATTGTTATCCGTGGGTGAAACCTTAGTTTGTCAATATTTTTACAACCCTTTTTTTACGGCTCTGTCTGGGAAAATAACTTAGGTTAGTTGGGCTAAATATTTACGTAGGTATTTATGGCACAGCGTCGGCGGACTCGTATAAGTACCTAAGTACGTTATAACATACCATTTTAGGTACCTATCGAAGTATTTAGAGTTTGATTTGAACTCCACTGCGGCAATTTATCAAATACACAGCTAGGTGCCCGCGACTTCGTCCGCGTGGATTAGTTATTATGGGCATCATTGGAGCCCTGAAGGATGAATAATTTTCCCCGCTTTTTTCACATTTTCCATTATTTCTTTGCTCCTTATAGGTAGTTGCAGCGTGATGTTATATAGCCTAAAGCCTTCCTCGATAAATATTCTATTCGACGCAGTAGTTCCTGAGATAAGCGCGTTCAAACAAACAAACTCTTCAGCTTTATAATATTAGTATAGATTTTTTTAGAGTTGCGTACGCAAGTAAATCAATTTGAAATCTGATCAACATAACATTGATAACACTCGTAAATTTTTATGGTTTGAGAAATGTGAAAGAAAACATCGTTATACTTCTTCTGCTTTAGTTGTTCTTTTCAATTGTTATTTATCTACTGTACCTAATTAAGCTTAGGTAAAGGGCGAAAAATTCAAGGAAAAAATACTGTTATAATAAAATATGTAAGGAAACCTAGGTTAACCTAACCTAACTTAAAAATTTATCATACGAACCAATGACATAGACTGAGCCGGCCAATCAGAGATATTCATGTTGTCATAAACGTATCATGTTAACGTTTATGAATAAAGATAGAGCATGGGTGCTATAATAATTGTTCTAATGCGTTGATCCCTTGAAACGCAGTGACAATTCACCCGCTAATCTCTAAATGCGAGGGTTAATCCCACGCAAAATATGAGCGATGTTTGGCGATTATGGGAAAGACATAAACTGTCCTCAATTAAAGAAAAATATAAATATATACGGGACAAATTACACTGATTGAGTTAGCCTCGAAGTAAGTTCGAGACTTGTGTTACGAGATACTAACTCAACGATACTATATTTATAATAAATACTTATATAGATAAACATCCAAGACCCAGGACAATTAGAGAAAGTTCGTTTCTCATCATGATTGATCATTGCCCTGGCCGGGATTCGAACCCAGGACCTCCGATGTCACAGATGGATTTTCAGGAAGGATTAGAGGAATCATGTGCTGAAATCCCGGTTATTGACTGTGGCTACAACGTTGACTTTTATTACAAACATACAGTGTCTCTATCCCTTGCGGGGTAGACAGAGCCAATAGTCTTAAAAGGACTGATAGGCCACGTTCAGGTGTTTGCCTTAATGTTAGAATTGAGATTTAAATAGTGACAGATTGCTAGCCTGTCGACTAAAAGAAGAATCCCAAGTTTCAAGAGTTTTATTGGTCGATAGATACCTACAGGATTTTTAAAAAATTATTTTCTGACAAGGATTTGTGTGAAGTTCAGTCAATCAATTTTCTCAGAAATTTACCTCCATAAAGTGTTGCCGGAAAGGTTAAAAATAATTTTCTTAAAATTTTCCAAAGTAGTTAATAAGATTCCATTGATATAAACCACCTCGCTTAACGTCGACTTCCAATCTTGTGAAGTGACCATCCGGTCATTATAAAAACGTGTAGGTATGTTTGTGAGTGGCCATGAAGTTGATAAATGATAAGAGAGGAATACATACAACCATATATCCAATCACCTTTCCATCTCATAGGGGGTAGACAAAGCCAACAGTCTCGCAAAGTCTGTACGGCTCATCGATGGAATTGAGATTCAAATAGTGACATGTTGTTAGCCCATCGCCTAAAACAATCACAAGTTTATTAGCTTATCCCTTAGTCGGCTTAAAGAAATTAATGTAAAGAAAAACATAACCTCTATCTTGCTGTTAGAGGTTATTAAACATCAATTCAATAACCCGCTTACCAGCCCCTTCATTTTGTCAGACAGATTATGCACATCGATTTTCTTTGAATGCACAGCGGTTCAACGGACGATCAAAGAGTAGGTATTTTTATATCATTTGCATTGTATGCTATTGACTTTGAGAGAAAAGCCCTGGAAATCTGAATAATTGATTAACGTTGCCGTGTGGTTCCCGGCACCAATACAAAAAAGAATAGGACCACTCCATCTCTTTCCCATGGATGTCGTAAAAGGCGACTAAGGGATAGGCTTACAAACTTGGGATTCTTTTCTAGGCGATGGGCTAGCAACCTGTCACTATTTGAATCTCAATTCTATCATTAAGCCAAATAGCTGAACGTGGCCATTCAGTCTTTTCAAGACTGTTGGCTCTGTCTACCCCGCAAGGGATATAGACGTGACCATATGTATGTATGTATGTTGATTAACGTTGTAAGAGCGTCGGTGGTCGAATCGGTAAGATGCGTAGAAAGGCACAGGTTCTAATCCCGCCTCGGCCATGAACCGCAAGAACTATTTTAAAGTTATGTACATTAGTTTAATTTCTAACCAATGCTCTTACGGTGAGGGAAAACATCATGAGAAAACCAGTACATTCAGGCAACTGGATGTGTAACAATGATAGATCCAATATCTTTTAGGTTAACCTGAAGAAGGTTGTGGAGGTCAAACGGAAGTCGCTTCGTGTAAAAATCTGACACACCCAATCCAGGATCCATGGTCAAAGGCATACCCCGGGGTCCTCTCCAGAGTAGTGAGGATGTAACCAGGACTAAAACAAGGAGGTGTTGTGAGTAGAAAACTAGACAGATATTCATTGTTTAAATCGGGGTTGCCCTGGCGATAGGTCAGGTCAGGCGATAGCTGAACGTGGCCATTCAGTCTTTTCAAGACTGTTGACTCTGGCTACCCCGCAAGGGATATAGACGTGACCATATGTATGTAATGTAAAAGGTGTTCGGTTTGATGTAAATATGTTTGCAGGTTTCGGATCTCTAGGTAATTAGGACATCGCAGCTGGAGTCAACACAGAATGTTTTCTCTTCCTACAAGATGGCGTTAGGAGAATTGTTTTTAGGAAACATACAAATATACATCAGGTCGTATTCCCGCAGGGGTAAGCTGAATCTTTCAGTCCTGTATTCAGTCTGCAGTCATTATATTTTTTTGGTTGGAGTCCCTTTTTATTATACTTAGTCATTGTACTTATCGATATAATTTATGAGCACGACGACTCTGTAACTTGAAAAATTCAACTGAAATTCAACAATTCACTAGCTAATCTAGTTATAATATTATCTTTAGACAGAGACTGGTTTGAGTTACACTTTAAAACATTCAAACCTTTCAGTTGGATTAAAAAGGGTTTGTCATGTGTATTAGTGTTTTTTTGTTAAAAAGAAAAAGTCACTGGATTAATCGCGCGATAGTATTCAAACTTGTACATTTACCAAATAGCTGAACGTGGCCATTCAGGCTTTTCAAGATTGTTGGCTCTGTCTACTACTATATGTATGTATGTACATTTTGGACGGCATACGCTATTTCAATTACCTCGTATGATAAAAACTAGAGTATGCCCGCGATGCCATCCACATAAAACGAAAAGTGCCATTGATTTCCGTTTTCGCGGAAATAACGGGGAATCCTTTCTTAGTGCAGCCCAAGTTTCAAATCTCTAGACCCAGCGGTTTGAGCTGGAAATTGAATACATATGTAAGTGTTCTTATCTCGCGCTCTCATAAGAAAGAAAGAAAGAAAAATCTTTATTTGGCGCAATATGTTAACATTACATTTTCATTCATAAACCTAGAAATAAAAAAAAAAATACATGATGCGACCAAAAGGGTTTCCACTCAGCATATGCATGTGTATGATGATACAATGCGCTGATTTTCAGTGGAACCTAGTAGGTACGGAGGCTTTGCCATTCAATATGAAGGATACATATTAAAAATATCAACACAAAATAATAATAAGACAGCAGTGCTAGGGAGTTTATGTATGTTGAGTATGAGCGTGAGTGTAACTATGTTCTTATTGTCGCAGCAAAGTAGACAAAAGGTAGGCAGAAAGAAACAAAATAAGTTTGTTTTCCTTTCACGCGTTATCTACTGAACCGAACTTCTTCAAATTTTGCGTATAGTATATTTAAGAGTCTGGAGGACATAGGGTTTTACCGTTAAAAACTATAGCTCCCGTGGAATTGGCGAAAACCCTGTATTCTTTTGAAGGAGGGGCCAAATTCGCGTGGGTAAAAGCAATTATATCATTAAGCCAAACAGCTAAGCGTGGCCTAGAAGTATTTTCAAGACGGTTGGCCCTGTCTACCTCACAAGGGCTACATACATGATTATATGTACATACATACATATGGTCACGTCTATATCCATTTTGCGGGGTAGACAGAGCCAACAGTCTTGAAAAGACTGAATGGCCACGTTCAGCTATTTGGCTTAATGATAGAATTGAGATTCAAATAGTGACAGGCTAGCCCATCGCTTAAAAAAGAATCCCAAGTTTGTAAGCCTATCCCTTAGTCGCCTTTTACGATATCCATGGGAAAAAGATGGAGTGGTACTATTTCTTTTTGTATTGGTGCCGGGAATCACACGGCAATACAATATTATACGTATTTATGTAAAAGCAATTTTTTATATTTAAAAGATAGGTACGTAAGTAGATTTTTTTTATGAACAGAAAAAGATAGGGAAGTATACCTAAGTAGATAGTTTTGTGTTACATGTTGTTTTACAATTTAGATAACGTATCAACAGGAGTCAATAAACATTTATTAGTTGACCGATTGATAACATTTACTACTTCGTACTTAGGCTGTGTGTACACCGTAAATCTCCACTTCTGATATATCCATCTCTTTCACACTACTTACGGACCTATCTTTTAAATATAAAAAAATAGCTTTTACATAAATACATATATTATTGTATTGCCGTGTGGTTCCCGGCACCAATACAAAAAAGAATAGGACCACTCCATCTTTTTCCCATAAATATCGTAAAATACGACTAAGGGATAGGCTGATAAACTTGGGATTCTTCTTTAAAGCGATGGGTTAGCTGTCACTATTTGAATCGCAATTCTATCTAACAGCTAAACGTAGTCTATCAGTTTTTCAAGACTGCTGGCTCTGTCTACCCCATATATATATATTAGCCTACAAGTAAGTCCGAGACTTATGTTACGAGATACTAACTCAACGATACTATATTTTGTAATAAATAGATAGAAAACCATCCAAGACCCAGGCCAATCAGAAATAGTTCTTCAAAATATATGGGTACCATCGAAGTTTCTTTTATGAGACTTTGGGGTGACTTTAGGCAAATAATTAAATTATAGTTATATTATGAGAGCCAGTTTCTTAAAAGTTTTTGTTTTTATTACTCACACATAACACTAAAACACATTATATAAATTGATACTACCTACTCGTAAATAACACTAACTTTTACTAATAAGACTGATGAATGAGGTGAGGTACCTTCTTTATTTTATTTATTTCATTTGCCAACAGATGTTGCAAAAATCATCACTATAAAAAAATAATTGCACAACCTTTAACTTACAAATATATCATATGCACATTATAAAGTGAAGAAAATACAATACCGTGTAGTTCCCGGCACCAATAGAAAAAAGAATAAGACCACTCCGTCTCCTTCGCAAGAATGTCGTAAATGCGACTAAGGGATGGGCATAAAAACTAGGGATTCTTCTTTTAGGCTTGCAACCTGTCACTTTTATGTGAATCTCATTTCTATCAGTAAGCCAAACAGCTGATCGTGGCCTATCAATATATTCTAGAGTGTTGGCTCTGTCTTCCCCACAAGGAATATAGACGTGATTATCTATCATCTATTATATGTATGTATTTATGTAAATACAAAACAATACCTTTTTAAATTATACATACAATAAACTCAAACAAATTGTCTTAAATTGTGTTCTGTGCAAAAAAAGCACCCTTTTTACATACATTACTAGCGACCCGCCCCGGCTTCGCACGGGTGCAAAATTATAAATGTTATTATACATAAAAACCTTCCTCTTGAATCACTCTACCTGTTACAAAAAACCGCATCAAAATCCGTTGCGTAATTTTAAAGATTTAAGCATACAGACAAACAGGCTAAAATAGCGACTTTGTTTTATACTATGTAGTGATGCAACGTCGTCCAGCCTTCAATACTTACTGATGCTTCTCAGTACAACTTCTGTATCTTAGTTAGCAATTCTTTTAATTACGACTCAGTCAGATTATTTGTCGTCGCATCGTGAACACTCGGCCTAATGAAGATAAATTGTGGCCAACTCGAGCGCTCACCAGTTCTAACTGTACCTACTGTTCCGCGCGTTTGTGTTTTGTTCTTTGGTGGGAAATAAGTGTGTGTGTGCCATTTATTCTGTGTAAAACAGCTGTTTCGAAGGTAAATGCCCGCGTCTGATTTGATCAAGCTATGATTGAGAACTGTGGTTTCTTGTTATATGAGAAATATACTATCGCAGTGGGTAGGAAAGTAAATAGTTGAGAATGCATTCAGTGCGTCTTCTTTTTTTCTGTAATTGTTTAAAATAAATAGATTCTATTCATTCAATGTGGCTGTTTGTAATTGTGTACGTTTACATATGAAGCTGTATATATACATACATATAGTCACGTCTATATCCCTTGCGGGGTAGACAGAGCCAACAGTCTTGAAAAGACTGATAGGCCACGTTCAGCCTTTTGGCTTAATGATAGAATTGAGATTCAAATAGTGACAGGTTGCTAGCCCATCGCCTACAAGAAGAATCCCAAATTTATAAGCTCATCCCTTAGTCGCCTTTTACGACATCCATGGGAAAGAGTAGGAGTGGTCATATTCTTTTTTCTAATGGTGCCTGGAACCATACGGCTCTTCACTTCTTCTTTCACTCCTTCGCTTTCCCATGGATGTAGTAAAGGCGACTAAGGGATAGGCTTACAAACTTGGGATTCTTTTTTAGGCGATGGGCTAGCAACCATTCACTATTTGAATCTCAATTCTATCATTAAGCCAAATAGCTGAACGTGGCCATTCAGTCTTTTCACGACTGTCGGCTCTGTCTACCCCGCAAGGGATATATTATAAGTGTCTATAAATATCTAAATATCTAAGTCCTTTACAGCATGTAATTTAAATGAATATTTTTGAAGATATGGCAGATTTAAAAAGTAAAGTAAAGACATCGCTGTTTCGGCGGTACCGGCCGGCCGGCGGCGCAGAGATTTGCACCGCGCGAAGCCGGGGCGGGTCGCTAGTTTATATTATATTCTCTGTTCCCTAATACCAATTTTTAAGACAAAAGTGATAAGCATTATATTTGATCAAATCTTGCTTACCATCAGGGTAAAGAGTCATTTGCGTCGACCTAAAATGCCTCATTATATATACAAAATAAATAAAAATAACACAGACTAGTTTTACCTACTAAAGGCGACTGAGGGGTAGGCTTATAAACTTGGGATTTTTCTTTTAGGCGATGGGCTAGCAACCTGTCACTATTTGAATCTCAATTCTATCTTAAAGCCAAATAGTTGAACGTAGCCTATCCGTCTTTTCGAGACTGTTGGCTCTGTCTACCCCGCAAGGGATATAGACGTGATTATATGTATGTATGTGTGTAGTTTTACCTACGTAGATACACGGCGTTATCTACTGTGATATGATAACATAGGCCGCGCTTCACGAATCTGAAGAGCTTACACATAATAATATCTGGGAATAGTTAACAATCAAATCTTTGCTAAGCCCCGTCGCAAAATGGAAAGGTGTTATTAATATAGTTAAATAGGGATATACCAAATTAAAAAAAAATTGTGGCAGTGAATTCCCTTGGTGGTAACAAATGTAATTCTAAATAATGATAATGCCAAAACCAATTAGCCAACGTGGTCCAAAATTGACCCAAATAATTTACACTTAATTTTTGAACATTTTTTATCTTTTCTAATATTATAAAGTTGAAGAGTTTGTTTGTTTGAACGCGCTAATCTCAGGAACTTCTGGTTCGAAAACTGGTTAGAAAAATTCTTTTTGCGTTAAATAGACCATTAATCGAGGAAGGCTTTAGGCTATATAACATCACGTTGCAACTATAAGGAGCAAAGAAATAATGGAATATGTGAAAAAAACGGGGAAAATTATTCATCCTTGAGGGCTTCAATGATGCCCAAAATAACTATTCCACGCGGACAAAGTCGCGGGCACAGCTAGTTAAATTATATGTTTTTCAAGCACGTATTCATATAATATGTAACATGTATGACCGCTAACGAGCTCGTTTATGGGTAACTTTAGATGTAACCTTCTATAATTAAACCGTACAACACCCTCATTTAAACAAACATACATACATACGGTCACGTCTATATCCCTTCTGGACTAGACAGAGCCAACAGTCTTGAAAAGACTGAATGACCACGTTCAGCTATTTGGCTTAATGATAGAATTGAGATTCAAATAGTGATAGGTTGCTAGCCCATCGCCTAAAAAAGAATCCCAAGTTTGTAAGCCTATCCCTTAGTCGCCTTTTACGACATCCATGGGAAAGAGATGGAGTGGTCCCATTATTTTTGTATTGGTGCCGGGAACCACACGGCACCTTATTTAAACAGTGGGTGCAATGAAGCTAAAATAAGAGTTCACTCTTATTTTAGTTTCATTGCACCCACCGCCTTCTCACATTGTTTATAAGATTCATCAAGGAAACTCTGGTGATTCTTCTTTTAGACGATGGACTAGCAACCTATAATTATTTGAACCTTAATTTTAAGGTAAGGGTTAGTTATAAAGACTTGCAGTTTGCTGCGTCGACAGCTTGTAATTTTCAGCAACGACACGATGCTACTCGTACGTGTAAATGGTGCCTTAGAGTGAAGTAAGTTGTATTGTACTGACGCATTGCAAACTTTGAAGAAGCATATAAGGTTGCCAGCTCATGGCCTTAAAAAATAATTCCAAGTTTTTAGTCTTTCCTTTGATTGACGTTAACAATCTGCAAGGGAAGAGAAGCAGCTTGCACATAATATGTCGGTGAGCACTCAAACTATTGTACATAACTTAGAAAAATACGAACCCGTGACGTAAACGTGATACGCGAGCCAAGGTCGATGTGGGATTTGTGTTCTTTTTGTATGATAAAATTCATTCATTCAATCATCTTATTTCAACAGATGAGTCACGACGCTGTACCAATCGGCGAAGCGACTTTGATGCGACAAGCGTGCGACAAATACCGGTCGACGTTTGGTCGCCAGCCTGTCGTAGCGTCGCGCGCTCCCGGTCGCGTCAACCTTTTAGGGGACCATGTGGACTATTGCGAGGGTTATGTCTTGCCATGTGTAAGTATAACATAACATATAATCACGACTATATCCTTTGCAGTGTAGACAGAACAGTAATCAAAAGGCCACGTTCAGCTGTTTGGTTTAATGATATAATTGAGATTCAAATAGTGACAGGTTGGTAGCCCATCGCCTAAAAGAGGAATCTCAAGTTTGTAAGCCTATCCCTTAGTCGCCTTTTGCGACATCCATGGGAAAGAGATGGAGTTGTCCTATTTTTTTTTTCCGTTGGTCCCGGAAACCACACGGCACATTATATGCAAGTATAACATTTGCATAAAGTAAATACGTTGACTGATTCCTGTAATGTTAAAACTGAAAATAAATCAAGAGGAATCAAGTAAAATAAAGCGACGGTGCTGACAGAGGCGCGTCACAAAATAATATAGCTTGACGCTTTGAATGCGCCGATGGTCGCGGCAACCTGTTAGTGGACCATTTGGACTACGAGTTTTGCGAAGTATATGTCTTGCCTAAGTCTTTTCTGTTGACTTTGCGATAACGTTTATATTTACAAGTAACCCTTTTAACGTGTATCGGCGGACTAGAATAGGGGGTGAGTAACACACAACTAAAAGACACTAATAAGATTTTGTGGTGTTTAATATATTTTGTGATGTGCAACCTCTTTTTTGTTTTTTTCAGAATGTGTCGTAACTGGCCATTTATAAAAAAAAAAGAAAAAGAAAATTTTTAAGTGTGCATTTGATTCTTTTTTTACAATTTGGTATGTTATGTATGTAAACCAACTTGTTTTAAAACTATTGTATCAATAAGTTCAGCGGTTTATTACAGTGCATATTTAGAGTTAAATCAAAGTCCATTTGCACTTCATCACAAGATCATCCCCAGTTTATTTCCATATCCAAGTTTTACTTTTTATGGAGTGCTTTACCGCCTTCAAAATGTGGTAACCGCGAATTTGTATGTGATTTAATCAGCGCCATCTAGTGGTAAAGCGATGGCACTAATGCAGTTCCAATGATACATAGTATCTATATTTAGTTTGTGCCAATGATACCTTGTTCGATAACTTAATAATCGTTGATTGGTAACCGGAAGGTTGATAGAGCTTTGGAGGGTGATGGGATAGTAAGTAACCTTTTTACATCAGGCCAGTATACTAAATTACGTTTTCGATTGTAGGTATATATAAGTGGCAAACATATTTTAATCTTTTCGATGTTGCTTTTCGAAACTGGATCTATATACATATGTATGGTTTTGTAAGATACTAGCTAACGATAAAAGGTCGTAATTTATGAGACAAAGCCGGATGAGAACTTAATAATGAATTCCCTATTGTTGCGAGTACTCAAATCTGATTAGTGTAAGTCCTTTTCCAATAAAAGTGAGTTTAGACGAAATTAATTATGCTGAACATGTACAAAAGTTAACGTTACTATACAAAGTGAATTGATGATTTTATGCAACCGTCCTTAAGGTATTTTTTTTTAAATGTAAGTCGATTTTTTTATGTAACGTCTAGAGATTTGAGCTTTGGTATGTACTAGGTTCGTTTTATAGTCTAGGGGTGCACTAAGAGTGGAATTCCCGAAATTCCCGCGGAATTTTTTTTCATGTGACGTCGCATTACCGATTTAGAACGACGAAAAGTTCAGTAAGTATCGTTGAATCTGATGTTCCCAAAATAACGTTTCATGAATAATACTTAATGGAACAGATTTAAAAGTGATTAAATATTGAGAGGATTTTGATCGAATTTATGATTTAAAACTCTGGCTTTCTCCCAAATGACAATTTAATTAAATTTACACCACCAACACTTATTGAAATTGATGACGTCAAAAAAGTCTGATGAGTTTTGGTAATTATTGGATAGGTATTGTAACATTATCAAATTTGTCAATGGAATTTTACATAATTCAATTTGATCGAATGGATTAGTTAAAATTCTTATTACTTTATTAGCTAGTAAATTCATTACTTTTAGGCTGCGTTTATTTTATTTTTATTTATTTATATATTTATGTGCATCACGGAAAATAAGAATAAAACTTAAAATAAATAGAAATTCAAAAGAAATTCAGTACAAGGGCCCAACTTATTTCTAGATAATTTCTTCCAGCAGGCCCACGACAGGAAAGTGTAAAGAAAGCGTTTGCGTTTCCACCATAAATGTGAGAGAAATCATATTAGATACACAATCTAGTAATCAAACTATAAAACATACAGCTGAAGTTGGTCATAGCCTTAAAAGGCTCTGTCCATACCGTAAGATACAAAGACGTGATTATATGCATGTTATATATTGAACAAAAGCAAACGATACCTACAATGTGGTCAAGCGATATAAACAGACACACAATGTTCTCCTTTTTATATAAAATCGTGTAGAATTACGACGCAATACGGCTAAACAGCGTAGTTTATTCTGGTTCCTGGAAATTCCTAATTTTACCCTACTTATCTTCATTTCCATTCTTTGTTTTTATTAAAGGGTCTTTCCAGCCCACGAATCTACGGTTGAGGAAAAATAACCAGTGAATCAGATTTCAAAAAATACATTTCGTTTTATAAGAAAAAACAACTTTAAAAGATTCATTCGGTTGATGGCGAACTTATAGATTCTTTCCTGTAGGGAAAGGCAGAGACTAAATATTTGTACTTGCCGCCGATTCCTTCATACTTCGCTTCGTTCAAGATCATGCAAATTCGCGTTTACTTGCTAGACTCTTTTGATCGAGTACGGCACGTACTGAATCCACTGATCGAAAATATCTAAATATATATAAAGAAAATATATAAATCTTAAGTTATGAATGTGGATGAAGCGAAGGAAATATGCAGAGATCGTGGCAAGTGGAAAGAGGTAGTCTCTGCCTACCCCTCCGGGAAAAAGGCGTGATTTTATGTATGTATGTATAAATCTTAAGACGAGAAAGTTCACATCCGGCGCGGCATGGGACAGCAATCTCCTGTCTCTCTCTTTCAATAAAGCGTCAATAGAAAAAGTGCCGTGTGGTTCCCGGCAACAATACCAAAAAAGAATAGGACCACTTCACCTCTTTCCCATGGATGTCGTAAAAGGCGACTAATAGAAGGGCTTACAAACTTGGGATTCTTTTTTGAGGCGATAGGCTAGCAACCTGTCACTATTTGAATCTCAATTCTATCATTAAGCCAAACAGCTGAATGTGGCCATTCAGTTTTTTCAAGACTGTTGGCTCTGTCTGCCCCGCCAGGGATATAGACGTGACCATATGTATGTATGTAGAAAAAATGCACACACACATAAAATAGTTTAATTAATATTCTTTCACTTCACTGTCAAAGTGTAGTAGCCTGTTGCCTTTTTTCAGTTTTTTCAAGACTGTTGGCTCTGTCTGCCCCGCCAGGGATATAGACGTGACCATATGTATGTATGTAACGTTGCCTTTTTTACAGGCTCTCCCCTTCATGACGATAATAGTTGGAGGCTACAACGACACAGACGTGTGCCACGTGGTGTCCACCCTGGCCAATGGTGAGACGGTGACCACCAGTTTCCCTTCCACCACCACCACCGAGCTGACCCCGGGACCACCGGCTTGGTCCAACTATGTGAAGGGAACAGTCGCCAAATTTCCAAGTAAGTTTATCCATTATGCCGTGTGGTTCCCGGCACCTATTTTGTGGTTGCGGCATCTATTTCCCATGGATGTAGTAATAGGCGACTAAGGGGTGGGCTTGGGACTTGGGATTCTTCTTTTTGGTGACAGGCTAGCAACGTATCACTATTTGAATCATTAAGACAAACAGTATTAATATTACTATAACGAGCATAGAAGTGTGATTTTTAATAAAAAAAAAAATGGAATCTCCATTCTATCATATTAATATTACTATAACGAGCATAGAAGTGTGATTTTTAATTTAAAATAAAATGGAATCTCCATTCTATCATATTAATATTACTATAACGAGCATAGAAGTGTGATTTTTAATTAAAAAAAAAATGGAATCTCCATTCTATCATTAAGCCAAACAGTATTAATATTACTATAACGAGGATAGATGTGTGATTTTTAATTTAAAAAAAATGGATTAATCTTCCATTTTCGTGAATAATTTATGCTTAAACTTGAAGTAAGTCTTACAGACGGCCTTTTTTTTTATAAAAGTTTGACCACAATCTGCCTTGTGGTAAGCGAGATGAGGCCTAGGCTAACGCAAGTTCAAATAATGCCTATTCACTCTTACCTTGAAAATCCCCAAGTTTTATGTTTCGAGGGAGAGAGATGCGAGGTACAGTCCAGATCACAGCGGTTCGTATGATGCTACAAAATCTTTAACTCCTTCTGCAGAACCAGTGGCTGGGTTCAACGCGGCGATAGTCTCCGATGTTCCCATGGGATCAGGCCTGTCCAGCAGTGCGTCTCTGGAGGTGGGAGTCTTCACTTTCCTGGAGCAGCTGACAGGACTCTCAGTCGAGTGAGTGTATGATCTTTTGATTGTCATTACAAGTTTCCGTAACCTATACAGGTGAATGACGTGTTCAGTGATTCATTTATATAATCACGTATCTCATATATATTGTCGGAATCATTATTGTTCTATTGTGGAGAGGTAACGTAAACAAATAAAGTTACTTTCGCAAATAATATAAAATTTTATGATATTGGTTGTAATGAGATACAAAAAACACATTTCATACATACATACATATGGTCACGTCTATATCTCTTGCGGGGTAGACAGAGCCAGCAGTCTTGAAAGACATACAGGCCACGTTCAGCTGTTGGGTTTTTTCAGTTCAGCCGTTAGGCAACGGATATACATGATTTGTGAAAATTTCAGCTTTCTTGCTATTACGGTTTACGAGATACAGCCTGGTGATGGCGATAGAAGAACGGACGGAGAGACAGACAGACAACGGAGGTCTAGTAAAAGGTTTTTACCTTTAAAGCACGGAACCCCATAAAAATAGTAGAAGATCATATCAGAGCTTCGATAAGACATAATTAAAAAAAGAACATAATGTCAATGGTCACGTCTCTCTATTCCCGCCAAAAGTATTTTCTTAAAATCCGTCAAAACTCTGTCAAACACGATGTTTTTTTTTAAATTAGTTTGACATTCGCCGGCAAGTACCAACAAACAAATCGTTTAAGCCCTTCGTTCCTTTTGCCGATAAATCAATCTGGTTGACATGTAATCAATTGGGAACGATGTGTGTAATTTGCTGATATTTTCAAGCTGGTCTAGTCACTGATATTGGCTATGTCCGTTGTCCACCCCGTCAGGTATAAAGACGCGTTGTATTTATGTTATCCCATCCCAACTATTTATGAATATGCGAAAGTAAGTTTATTTGTTTATTAACTCTTCACGAGTTACTCGTATCAACTGAACTAGATAGAAGATTCTTGAAATTTTGCGTATATATAATTAAGAGTCTGGAGAAGGACATAGGTTACTTTTCAGCCCGGTAAAAACTTTTTTCTTTGGTAGCGAAAATTCTGTTTTCTTTGGTCGGTGCCGCTATATTCATTCGAGGGCGCTGAATTCGTGCGAGCAAAGCTGCTGGTAAAAGCTAGTATATGTACATATATATAAGAGGGGAGACTGATTGATTCACTGACTGGCCTATTAAAACACAGGCCAAACTGTTTGACCTAGTTGTTTGAAATTTGACATGTACGTTCTATAAGAGATGATTTTGTGAAATTTTTATGGAGACATATATACATACATTCATAAACACATATAATCACGTTTATATCCCTTGCTGGGTAGACAGAGCCAACAGTCTTATCGATAGTGGACTATCGATCGGCAACACTGACAACGATACAAAAAGTTTATATTATTTATATCATAAAAACGATGGTTTTTCTTAATATAAATAAAATAATAAATACAACTCATACCTCTGCGAACTGTAAAAATGGCAATAAACATATTTTTACTTCTCATATTAAAACTGATCAGCATTTATCTTAAAGCATACGCCCCCGGTTGTAACTATTTCCTCTTAATTTCAAAGAAATGTGTCTAGACTTTTAATCTTCAATGTTTTCAAGCTTAAATTCTATACATAATTTTCAATATTCATGACTTCAACAAGTTTCCATTTAAAATGTGTTATATTTGTAACTGATAATAAGGCTTAAATATTCTTGATACTGATTTCTTAGAACTTAATCAGTGATCTAAACATTAGACTTGAAGCGTGGTTAGTAATTAATTAATGTTGTGTTGTTTTAAAATATGGGCTGTCATAAAACTGTCTTGAAATCCAGCAGAAATTATTTTTGCGTTGAATAGAACCTTTATCAAGAAAGTCTTTAGGCTACCTATACAACATCAGGCTGCAACTATAAGGAGCAAACAAATAATGGAATATGTGAAAGAAAAAACGGGGAAAATTATTCATCCTTGAGGGCTTCAATGATGCTCAAAATAACTAGTCCACGCGGTCGTTTTCGCGGGCATAGCTAGTATTAAAAAATATTCTAAAGTATTTAAATTTAGACCACTAGAATATACATATATTTTCTCTCTTCTTCATCATTATCTTTTCCCTTACAGCCCAGTGGAGAAAGCGAGACTGTGTCAGAGTGCTGAACACGAATTCCCCGGCGTACCCTGCGGCATCATGGACCAGTACATTGTGGCTATGGGTCAGGAGGACCACGCTCTCCTTATTGACTGCCGGTGAATGAAGGGTTCTTTATCTATTAGCATAAAATTTTGTGTCATAATTTTACATGTCATACCTTTGTTTAGCCTAATAATTGTTGCGCATAATATTATTTGGCATAACTTTTTAGGCATATTTCCTAACCTAACCTAATCTGGGCAAAAAAATTATCTAAACTATATTTATGCCCATTGAAATAGTATGCCAAAACCAATTATGCCAAAAAACTAGTATGCCAAAAAAAATATGCGTAACTCGTTAAACTAAAATAGGACAAAAAAAATTGTCGAATGAAAGGGATCCCGAGTCAAGACAATAGGCTATGACTTGTATTGTCGAAATTATAGGAATTGGAACAATATATCTGATATCTTACCTTTGGTTGGGACCCACAGCTAACAAACGATCAAAGTATCTAAGATTTTATTCTAAAAATGTTATAAACTTTACTTCTTTATAATAAATACAAGGAGTTACACGCTGACGGAGTCGCGGGCACAGCTATTCATAATAATATTCTGCGGTTCCTTATATTTTGTTTATACAAAAGTATTGGGGATTGACATATTATATTGCCCTACTAATATAAAAAAGATAATCTGCCTGTTAAATTAAAAACGTGAGGAAGGACGTTTTGCAATTTTTTCACGAAAAACGACGGAAGCGCGGACGAAGTCGTGGGCAAAAGCTAGTAATAAATATAAAAATAATCACGTCTATATCAATTAAGGGGTAGACATTACGTAACTACATGTATGTAGGAATCCCAATGTAATGACTATATGCGCAGATGAAGCTACTGCCAATAGCTTGTCAATTATCATTTCATTTTTGATAATGGGGCTCCCTTAATGCTTTCTAAATGCTTCTTATCAGGCCGGAGATGCGCAAAAAGACGCAACACCATATTACCCCTAATTGAAGGAGAAAAGGCAAATGTTGATGGTAATGGTGTTACTTTCTATGTAATGTACATAGCTAGGCATATTTTTTGTTTTACTAAAGTTAATCACATCAATGTAGGTACCTAATAATTACAATATTAATAATAATTATTAAACACTAGCTGTGCCCGCGTGGAAAATTTATTTTGGGCACTATTGAAACCCTCAAGGATGAATATTTTTCCCCGTTTTTTTTTTCTCATTTTCCATTATTTCTTCGCTCCTATTTGAACCTTTTTTCCCAATTTGAACCAGTGTTTACCTATATATTATTGTTAAAAGATATATATACTAGCAAACTAACCAGAAGGCTGGAGAATTATTCAAAAACACTAGTGACCAAAATGCCGGTTGCTAAAACAAATAATAAAATAATAATAATAAAAAAAGTCTTTCACATCCATTTCGGCGCAACTTAAATAAGTACGTTTTCAATTCAGTTCTTAGAAAAACAAATCTGAAAGAACTTTGAATTTCCCTAATTAGTATTATTAATATCCCCTATTACGAAAGCTTGTTAGTAAAAAATAAAGTCCCGAGCCTTCAGAATGTCGCATAGATAGAAGTTTAATATTTATAACAGTGTTTTACATAAAGTTAATTATTCATCCAAAGCTTTGACATTCCGTGTCTTCTAGACATATGTATAATAAAACAATAAAAAATGTTTGTCTGTACGTTGAGTATATTTTCAAAAAAATAATTTAAAATCATTTAACGATAGAGACCAAGCATGAATTTGAAAAAAGTGTCTGTTTGTATGTTTGTTTGTACACGCTAATTTCCGGAATTACTGAACGGATTTGAATGAAACTTTTTTTGTTGCATAGCCCTTATGCCTAACCAACTTATAGGGTATAATTTATTTTGGAATCAGGTACAGCTGATATCGAACCATAACAACTCAGTTAAACTATAGGAAAATATTGAAATGACGTCTAAACAAAAGTTGTTGAACCTGATGAGCATTTTCTTTTGGCGAAAAAAAATTGAAGATCTGGATCATGTGATGCAGAAGCCAAAGTAACCAGCTATTCTGTAATATGTATCAAACTTTAATTTAACACGCAAACGGAGTTGCGAGCGTCAACTAGTATATAATAAAAGCGAGTGATTATTGTATGGGTGACAAATTACGAATCAAGAGATTTGAGAGGGAATTTGATTTAAAAGTCATATTTGAGGCTTGTCTTTAATCCTCCTGTCTGACCTCTGTGACTTTATAATTGGTGACCCTTTAGGAGTGATATTTCGGTCTCGACAACCCCAAAGGTAAGATCTTCCGGCATATTCCGGCTGGTATGGACCAGGCTAGGTGTTATGCCTGAGGAACCGCGGCTCCGACGATGTTTAGTCGGAGGTTGTATTTATGCTCCAATCCGTAGAAATTTTGCTTGCGCGATTTAGTTTTCATATTAAGACGTCGCAACAAATGTCAGGTCATGAATTTTTGGCAAAAAGTATGGATTTTGTTTTCCTTAAGGACTCTATAGCTTTAGCATAGAATTGAAATCATTCTTCTATAATTCAGTTTTCTATGAGCTTACATCCACTAGAGAGAACCACACGGCATACAGCTACGAAAATACGACTTCTCAACCATACATACCCTGGGCTCCATTTCAAAAAGGCGAGGACTAAATCGAGTATAACATCAGAAGGATGATCAATCTACCCCGCAAGAGATATAGACGTGACTATATGTATTAATGTGGGATGATCAATATGATTTCTTAATTAATATTTGTTAATAACATATTTATAACGTACAACAGATTGCCCTGAATAAGGTACATTTCTGAGTGTCAGGTTACCAGCTCTGTTATCTGAAATGTTGTACTTATCTAGATCAAATGACAATCGATTAGGTTTGTAGTAACTTGGTGTACAAAAATTATAGATGGAGAAAAATAATTCAGTTGTAGTTTTATGAATGAAAATCGAAAAAAGAAGAAAAGAAATTTTGTTTTAAATTAAAATGTTTTCATGTAAAAAAAAACAAACATTTTATAAAAAGAATGTGTCATTAATCTGCAGTAATCCCTTACTTTGACATAATACCATGTACGATTAAATTTAAATTATCCTAATCTAAATTTCTCAAAGATAAACTGCTCTTCAATAAATTCTCAGGGTGACCTCTTGTTAACCCCGAATAATACGTCAGCCTTCTATAAAATTCAGTATTAAGATTTATGTAAATTTACAAAAATGAAGAGAGTTATGAATGTGGATGAAGCGAACGAATGTGCAGGAATAGTAGCAAGTGGAAAGTTGTAGTCTCTGCCTACCTCTCCGGGAAAGAGGCGTGATTTTATTTATGTAAAAAACGTGTAAGTTTGCTTCTCAATAAGTTGTTTTTAAGCGTTCAAAATACATATGTAGGCATATAAGCCTACATATTTCGAACACACCTTTGAAATAAATTCAATTTGAAACGAAATGAAATCTTATATTGATTATATTATATCGAGAACGTTTGTAGATTGACTTTAATTAAATTAAATATCGTAATAAGCTCTCTTTGGTGTAATATTCATTTTTTCTCCTTTTTTTCAAAGCCATACCAGCAATTTCTCAAAAGAGTTTTGATGCAAAGATATTTAATACTCTATTGCCCTAGTTCTTGTTCTGTTTTTTTACGGGGCTGCCAGTATATTTGTATTAAATTTTCTTAAATAGGGAAGGAATATTCCACGCTGAAGAAGGTTCGGGTCATTGGCCTCATAAAGAGCTTGATATAAATATTAATTAACTTTTCTTGGGTTCTGTAACAAAGTGTAAAAAGCCTTTTTTTTTAAATATAGGTAGGTATTTGAAATTACCAAGTGCATAATTTTGAGTATTTTTTTTTTCAATATATATACATGTTGAAGTTTAATGGTTACAATTACCGTTCAATATCTATTAATGTTCAACGCCTGTTAGCTATTAAGCTAAGTTAGCTACGATTATTAATTGTTATATTTTGCATTCATATTTCCCCCTTAAATTCTTAGCCAAGTTCCTTACTTGCTAGTAAATTTTAAATAAGGCTTGTTCAATTATATAGTGTATTATTATATTTAAATTTATAAATGTAAATGTAAATATTAAATAAGGCTTGTTCAATTATATAGTGTATTATTATATTTAAATTTATTAATGTGAATGTAAATTTTAAATAATGCTTGTTCAATTATAGATTCTCGTATTTGTAAAACACATTTTTTTTAAATTTGGTAATAAATTAAAACCATTTTTTTAAGTTTTTTAAATACATAGCTATTTTTTAGTTATTATGTTATTCTACTGGTAGAACCTAGAAAGAAGTAGGGAATGTAGTTGTAGGGTTGTTGTTAGGTCAGCTGTTACCGGCTAATGAATCAAGCTTTAGATGAGAAATGGCTGCAATGTAGATGCGTTTGTTCACTCTGTTGCAAATAACTTTGTCTTTTTAAAACGACTTCGCAAATAATTAAGTAACAAATAACGATCTCATTTATCAGTGTTACTGTATTTAAATTAAAACATTTTAATCTGTACTTATTATTTAATTATTAATTAGTTAGTTTTTTTTTACTGAAACGAATCTGTACTTTTATTAATTTCATTTTTACGTACATATTTTTCTATTAGTGGTTTTGGTTTTGTTTAGACTGCTTTATCTTTGCGTGCATTCTAAATGGTGAAATGATGAAACTGACTTCGAAGTACTTCACTTGAGGAGTGTATGGGATTCTTCTAACGTAAGAAAAAGAAAATAGACTTCAAACAGTACAAAGAAATGCACATATAAATAAAATATATGCACATGCAAATAAAAATAATTATTTCGATTTTAGTAAAACAGAAAAAGATAAAGTATTTTATAATTTTGAGCCAATTTTTTACATGTTTATTCCAACTTTTTTACAATAATTATTTGGTTCATTAACTATTCTAAGTTTGGATGGTTGTGAAGTTGACGTTGTTGAAGAAAATGCTGAAGTGTAGTTTGTTACCGCTTTTTCTGCACTGACGCCTTGGAAGCGGCAGTAAACTTAGTTTTAAGTAATTTATTTGACGTCAACCATTGTTGTGAAACCAAAAGATTTGAAAATTATTAAGCGATATAAAGTATCCTACAGTAACATGAATAAAAATTTTGAATTTTGAATTTAAGTAAGGATGTATTCACAAAAAAACCTTTCAAATTAGAAACATCCCCAAATTATCCTTTTCTACGTTCTCTTGTTAAATTCATGAGTATATGAATATTTTACCCAAAGATATCAAACAGCTACGCAAGAAAAATAATATAAAGTAAACAGTACACTCTTAATGAAAAATAAGCGACGTCGAGGTTAAACTTGTCTTACATACATACATATAATCACGTCTTTATCCTTTGCGGGGTAGACAGAGCCAACAGTCTTGAAAAGACTGATAGACATCGTTCAGCTGTGTGTTGACATTTCTCTTTTTTGTTTCAATTAAATAATGTTAATAAGTATGACTATATTGTTTATGTCTATTTTGTCTGTTGCTTTGCGAAATACGATCAAAATCGTTACAGTAATTTTTGTGTGATAACATTGCAAACACACGTACAAAACAAATGCTTTCTTCATAATAAAATTTGTATAGAAGTATATATAATTATTATGTATTTATGTCTATTAAAATTGATATTATTTAATATACATACATACATATGGTCACGTCTATATCCCATGCGGGGTAGACAGAGCCAACAGTCTTGAAGACTAAATGGCCACGTTCAGCTATTTGGCTTAATGATAGAATTGAGACTCAAATAGTGACAGGTTGCTAGCCCATCGCCTAAAAGAAGAATCCCAAGTTTATAAGCATATCCCTTAGTCGCCTTTTACGACATCCATGGGAAAGAGATGGAGCGGTCCTATTCTTTTTTGTATTGGTGCCGGGAACCACACGGCACCTATTTAACACTTATTTAACAACCGATTTAAAATCTGTTTGCCATTTTCAAAAGCTTTGCTTTAAGCAATTAATTCACCTGTTCAACAGCTGTTTAATAAAGTTTTTTAATAAAAAAAAGACATGTCTGTATTTGACAGGTCGCTCGCCTCCACTCAGATTCCAATAAACACTGGCGATACGGCGATCCTGGTGACAAATTCTAATGTGAAGCACAAATTGACTGGCAGTGAATACCCTCAGAGGCGGGCGCAGTGCGAGGAAGCAGCCGCTAAACTTCGTATACCATCGTTGAGGAGTGCAAAAATCACAGATTTAGATAGTAAGTTAAAAAGTCAGTAACAGATATCTTTAGGTATTTAGGAACAGAATCGAGTGATAAAGCTTTTGTCATATCCTTTATATCTTGATTTGATGAAAGTTGGTTGTTAGATGAAGAGGAAATACCCAGTTTTATTTTCAAAACTCGTTATAGCCCTTATCATACATACATAAAATTACGCCTCTTTCTCGGAGCGGTAGGCAGAGACTACCTCTTTCCACTTGCCACGATCTCTGCATACTTCCTTCGCTTCATCCACATTCATATCCACCCCTTATCAAAAGCAAATAAAGATTCTATTCTATAATTTATAAGTGCCGTGTGGTACCCGGCACCAATAGAAAAAAGAATAGGACCACTCCAACTCTTTTCCACGGGTGTCGTAAAAGGCGACTAAGGGCTAGGCTTATAAACTTGAGATTCTTCTTTTAGGCGATAGGCTAGCAACCTGTCACTTTATATGAATCTCAATTCTATCAGTAAGCCAAACAGCTGGACTATCAGTATTTTCAAGCCTGTTGGCTCTATCTACCCCGCAAGGTTATAGACGTGATTATATAATTTATAAATTGTGCCCATTTGCCCATGGTAACGTGCCCAGAAGGTGGCGTTGCAATGATGATTGAAAATGTTTAATCTTTGACGATATAGTTTCCAGTCTCTGATCACGGGATACCTCGATCAGTCACTAAGAAAGAAAATTTAAAAGTTGTATGATATATATACATATGTATTTATTTCCATCTCATGTACACACAAAATGTATGGGCATGATAAACACAAGAAACAATAATATCTAAATTTTATTATGTTTTAAACACACACTCAGTAAGAGAATTAACAAAGATACCTATGTGGCTGAATTCTAATAATTGCTTTCAGGATTAAGACAGATGAAATGTGATGAATTGGTGTTGAAAAGGGCGCAGCATGTAATTGGGGAGATCGCGAGAACAGAGGAAGTTGCCAAAAGATTGCGGGAAAATGACCTGGAAAGGGTAAGAAGGCTTATTTTCTTT
Source organism: Amyelois transitella (assembly GCF_032362555.1). Lineage (NCBI taxonomy): Eukaryota > Metazoa > Arthropoda > Insecta > Lepidoptera > Pyralidae > Amyelois > Amyelois transitella. The sequence goes on from NC_083515.1 coordinate 9,694,109, forward strand.
TTGACGTGACAACGTCTTATAATTCGATTGAGCCGGCTGCACGCACGAAAAAACATGACTCATGCGGCGTTACCTCGCTCTGAGGCGTTCCATGTAAGTGCTTGAAGTGCAAGCGAGAGCGCGGAACGTGCGACAAAGAGGCATAATCGGCCTTCGCGTTCGGCAGCGTTCGACATCCGTCTCTCTCCTATTTGAGTGAGAGATGCGTCTGCGTGGACAACTGCTATACTATAGTACATTTACATACATACTTTCATTGTGATTTCCAATTACCTCCTTCTCTATATATATGTACATACAAATCTATTAAACATATGAAATTAAAATTTTCTTTTGATAAATGCTACCATTCCATCATTATTTTCTTAAGACGTTGTCACGTTCAACTATCGTCAGTAAATCGACTCTTTGAAATCGACTTTACTGACAATCGATTTTTAGCCAATTTTATGGAGGGTGTTGTATACGTTATAATTATTTCATCGGTTGCAGGACGCAGTTCCACTGTTTAAGGTCCTGCGTATGTAACTCTTTTCCTATCATACTACTAGATATTTATTTCTTTAAAACGTTATTGCACAAAAAAAAATGTACAAAAGGCGGACTTAATGCCGTTTGGCATTCACTACCAGTCAACCAGTTGACCAAACAGAAAAACTTTAAGTTGGTGGTGCGATACTTTATCGCACATGCATACTGCAAAATTTTGACATTACAAAAAAATGCATAAATACATACAAGATACAAAAAATACATTATGTATACATACATAAAATATCAAATTGGGATTTACTATCGTAAATGCGAAAGTTTGTAAGTATTTATGAACTAGCTTTTGCTCCCGTGGAATTAAAAAAAAATATGTAACTTGAGGTCTATTCTATGTCTGTGTCAAAATAGGTACAATATAGTTTTCGAGTTTATTCGTTACAAACAAAAATAAAAATCTTTTCTTCATGAGGATGTCGTGAGTGGCGATTATGGGAATAAGAATTCTTAACTATTACAATCATGTTTCAACGTTGGTTTTCATATACCTACTTATTTTTTCTGATGACCCAATTTGGATTCGATTTTTTATTAATTTTATTGGAATAAGAATCCAAATTAGGCAAATATTAATTTTATTAAAATATGAGTTTGATGTTTCTTTTGAAGAAGAAACCTAATGACTTTTATTACAGAAAGCTGTCTTTCTGTAATAAAAGTCTTCTAAATATGTCTGTACATATTTAGGTCAATTGAGGTACGCGTTTAATTTGACAGCAAATTTTAATATTCCTTTTGCAATTCGTAAAGGCGATTGCAACGTAAAAGGCACTTATCAGAAACTCGTTTCGGGTCTTTTAATAAATTTAAGCTGGTAGACAGATATTGCATTCAATTGCTTTTCAAAATGAATGTAATTTTATTATTAAATGGGGAACTTTACAAAGCTAATGAAACGATATGACATGAAAATGTTATTAAGTTTTGCTAAGGCTCTTTGAATGATATTTTGTGCGTACGAGGAATACATAGGTACAAAACTTGAAGATAATATTGAAATACAGTCTGAGACTCAGTTCATAAATGTTTTTTTTTGTTATTTTTTTTTGGTAAATACCTGGTACACGGCAATTGTTCTAAAATTAAATAAAAAAATAAAACTGGCTGCATACAACAACGAACCTCGGTATTTTTAATGCGTTATATAGTTTTTTTTTATGAAGAGAATTCTGTTGTGTTTGTGGCGTATAAATTTAAATTTGGAGCCTTCCTGGCAACACTAATACTTTTGTTTTATCTGTGACAACTTACTTCCGTTCTCTGTATAGTTTTGTTTTGTCCGGTCATAGTAAAAGCTTATTCTAATAAATCCATTTATAATAATAACTTAGTGCATTATTTATATCAGGAGCAGAGTGGCGCAGTGGAAGCGTGCGCGTCCATAACCTGATATAAATAATGCACTAAGTTATTATTGAATTTTAGTTCGATATTATTAAAAATTGTGCCGTGTGGTTCCCGGCACCAATACAAAAAAGAATAGGACCACTCCATCTCTTTCCCATGGATGTCGTAAAAGGCGACTAAGGGATAGGCTTACAAACTTGGGATTCTTTTGTAGGCGATGGGCTAGCAACCTGCCACTATTTGAATCTCAATTCTATCATTAAGCCAAATAGCTGAACGTGGCCATTCAGTCTATTCAAGACAATTGGCTCTGTCTACCCCGCAAGGGATATAGACGTGACCATATGTATGTATGTATGTGTATGTATAATGTTAAGTTAATTCGTTTAGACAGATTTCTATGTTCTGCATTGCAAGAAACCTTTTTTTTTCAGGTCGGCCAGTTGTTCTATGAATCCCACGAATCCCTCAGCGAGCTGATGGAGGTGTCATGCCCTGAGCTGGACCAGCTGGTGGACATCACGAGGGGAGCCCCTGGGGTGCTTGGAGCCAGGATGACTGGGGGAGGGTTCGCGGGATGTGTTATTACTTTGGTGAGAGATTTAATGAAAGGAAATTTGTTGTCTATATAAATAAATATATACGGGATAGATTACACACATTGAGTTAGCGTCGAAGTAACTTCGAAACTTTGTGTTATGAGATATTGACACAATGATGCTATATTTTATAATAAATACTTATAAGCCGTGTGGTTCCCGGCACCAATTCCAAAAAGAATAGGACCACTCCATCTCTTTCCCATGGATGTCGTAAAAGGCGACTAAGGGATAGGCTTACAAACTTGAGATTCTTTTTTTAGGCGATAGGCTAGCAACTTGTCACTATTCGAATCTCAATTCTATCTTAAAGCCAAATAGCTGAACGTGGCCTATCAGTCCGCTCAGGACTGTTGGCTCTGTCTACCCCGCAAGGGATATAGACGTGATTATATGTATGTATGTATGTATGTACTTATAAAGATTAACATCCAAGACCCAGTTAAATCAGAGAAAGTGCCGTGTGGCTCCCGGCACCAATACAAAAAAGAATAGGACCACTCCATATCTTTCCCATGGATGTCGTAAAAGGCGACTAAGGGATAGGCTTACAAACTTGGGATTCTTTTTTAGGCGATGGGCTAGCAACCTGTCACTAGTTGAATCTCAATTCTATCGTTAAGCCGAATAGCTGAACGTGGCCATTCAGTCTTTTCAAGACTGTTGGCTCTGTCTACCCCGCAAGGGATATAGACGTGACCATATGTATGTATGTATGTAAAGTGCGTTTCTCATCATGCCCTGGCCGGGATTCGAACCCGGGATTTCCGGTGTCACAGACAAGCGTACTGCCGCTGCGCCACTGACACCGGCAAATATAAAACTAACTCATTAACTGATACATCAACACACTGACAACTGCTGGGCGAAGAGATTTTAAATTAGATATGTAGGCTTAATATGTGATCTAGGGGTGATCAAACAAAAGATAACCCAGAAAAAAATTCGCGGGAACGGAAATTTTAACGGTATAATTCGATTTTCGCGGACGAATTTGCGGACAAAAATATATAGTAAATACTTTTTAAATTCTTCTTTTTCTTCCTGTCGTTAAGCCTGGATACATCCACACCTCTTTTGAGAGGAGTGCGAGTTCGCCTTTTCAAAATTACCCAATGAACCACACGGTAATGCGTTTTTTATTTTTATAATTATTTGCATACATATGATTCTTATCATACATTATGTTTCAGGTAAAAAAAGACCAAGTGGATAATTTGAAGAAGCTGATTTTGTCGAAATATAAAGGGACACCAGTGTTCTTCATCTGCCAACCCAGTGATGGTGCCAAAGGGTACAAATTGTAATTTTCTACCCACTTTTCATATAATTAAGTAAACGAACTAGTGAAGAAAAAGGACATTTGATTTTCAACCTTCCAAAGATGTCACATAAGCAACAAAATTAAAGTTAAATTTTTGGGATATAATGTCTTGTATGTATTTAGTTTAAAAAAAAAAAACTATTGTACTTTTTTATAAAAATAAAATTACGAATAATGCGATCTTGATTTGAAACTTGATTAAAATGAAGTATGTAATTTTAAAACTAAAAATAAAAATAATGTAAAAAAAGAAAGTAAAAGTTTTGTTTAATTTTTTTCTAAATCACTAACGCTTGCATTATATATACAAAGAATTAATAAATCTATACTAATATTATAAAGTTGAAGAGTTTGTTTGAACGCGCTAATCTCAGGAACTACTGGTTTGAACTGAAAAAGTGTGTTGAATAGACCATTTATCGAGGAAGGCTTTAGGCTATATAATATCACGCTGTAACTACGAGTATTAGGCGCGGAGAAATAATGGAAAATTTTAGTCCTTGAGGGCTTCAATGATGCCCAAAATAACTGTTCCCCGCGGACAAAGTCGCAGGCACAGCCAGTACATCATAAACTGTCTCAGATTTGATATGGGTTACTTACTTAGGCAATAAAGATGGGCCCGTATAGTGTGACGCCAACTATTACCGACCGACGACCAGCGGTCGGTGGCACGCTGCATTACGTTTATATCCCTTGCGGGGTAGACAGAACCAACATACAGTCTTGAAAAGACTGTTAGGCCACCTTCAGCTGTTTGGCTTAATAATAGAATTAAGATTGAAATAGTGACAGGTTGCTAGCCCATCGCGTAAAAGAAGTATCCCAAGTTTGTAAACCTATCCTTTAGTCGCATTTTACGACGTCCATAGGCAAGAGATGGAGTGGTCCTATTCTTTTTTCCATCTGTGCCGGGACGGGAACCACACGGCAACGGCGTAGCTTTTAAAGCTGAAACCGAGCGAGCTTTCAGTTGATAACGGGCTGCCGGAGCGGACGCACGTGTCTACTTGAACCGAAACTATTCAGTGGTACTCGCGAGTCACTCGAAATTAAAGAACTTTGAACGTGATGTTTGTTAAATGAATAAGTTTAAACTAGTTTTAGTGGAAAAAATGTAACTTTAAGTGTTTGTGCAGTGAACGGTTTGAGGATAACAGATTTTTGAACAGGTAAATACTTGAAATATTGGTTTGTAAATTTGGTATGAATATAAAATGGTGCCGTGCGATTCCTGGTACCAATAAAAAAATAAACTAATAGGACCAGTCCATATCGTTCCTATGGATGTCGTAATAGGAGGCTAAGGGACGGGCTTATTAACTTTGAATTCTTCTTTTGGCGATGGGCTAGCAACCTGTCACTATTTGAATTTCATTTCTATCACTCAGAAAAATAACATGGCCTATCATTCTTTTCAAGACTGTTTGGCTCTGTCTACCCCGCAAGGGATATAGACGTGATTATATAATGGGGGTCACGCATTTTCAATACCTTATTATTATCGATACCGTACAATAGAAATTGAATTGTACATATTTTTTTAAATCCAATGATTGTTTTGTAATTTGTTATATTTTTATGTAAAATAAAAAGTTTACAAAGTTAAATAATAGGTATCTACTTGTGTTAAAATTTTCACACTAGAATAATAATTTTATAAGTATTTCTTTAAATTGGACAGTGCCGATATTAAATGGCAAATCAAAATGGTGGAACTACACTTAAATTTCTACTTATTAAAAATAAATATTTATATTCTTCTTTGAATTCATGAAGTAGGACTCTTTAAACAAATATAATAAATACTTACATAGGTACCTATAATAAATAATATTTTACGATTAACTAGTAACAGTGACGTCGAAGTTTTGTAGAAATTTATCAGTGGTTACCCAGTAATTTCGTAAATTATGTGAAATTACAGACAGGGTTAATTTTAAGTTAAGGGGAAATTTCATTATTGAAATAATACTAAGCCGTGTGGTTCTTGGCACCAATAGAAAAAAAAGGACCACTCTGTCTCTTTCCCATGGATGTCGTAAAAGGCGGCTAAGGGATAGGCTTATAAACTTGGGATTCTTCTTTTAGGCGATGAGCTAGCAACCTGTCACTATTTGAATCTCAATTCTATCTTAAAGCCAAATAGCTGAGCGTGGCTTCCCAACAAACATTTAGGCGACGATTAGAGCTTATTTTGTTACTTAGTGGGCTACAAAGGCATTACAGTAGCAACACTTATGACTATTGGCGATAAAGTGGCGTACCAAGTAACGTATATCACTTCTACTTATAATACAGAGTTACAAGCGCGACAATTAGGCGAGCTTAAAGGTTATGGATGTATTATGGCAAATCTTAACACTGTTGTACATGCACAGCATTTTGTGTTATAGCTTTAAGTGAATCTTAGAACTCTAAGATCTAAATAAGAATAAGAATTAGCCACTACCTCCAAAAGTGCTATGCAGGTGATAATAAACTCTTTACAAGAACCTAAAGTTGCACAATAGCGTTAATAAGCGCTACCAGCCTTACAATAGTGTTTATTTAATCTTATATAGAACCAAATGCTTGAAGTTATACAAAACTCTCTTGCATTACCTTAAGTCAAATAGGAGTATAATTTTTCGCTATAACAGATCCTATAGCGTCTATTGTTACTTTTTTGTGACTAAAGGTAAAGTAATAGCGCTTAAGGTCACTACTGTATTTCTTATATTGACTACTTGTTTTTGACAATGGCGTCGCAACCAAAATAAACAAAAATTGTTGTAAATACGTGGAAAAGTTTTCAGTAAATAGACAACATACATCGGGCGCTCGAATTATTTGCCAATAAATATGTAACATATTCACAGTGTACTTCCCTTCGCAGCAAAAATATGCTTCCTTTCTCACCATACAATATCACTTTTTTTTGTTTAATATAAAAATCATTAGTCGTAAACTTATAGCCATTGAAAATAAAATTATTTATTATTAGATCACAAAATTAGTTTAATTATCTTGAATAGCGTTCAGACCGTTACAAAACACCTATTTACCTCCCTTTTAGCGCTTGAAAATATAATTAACGCCTTTGTATCTCTACTGTACCGCTTAAGGAGTCAGTTGACGCTTATTTACCCCTCTTGTATCGCTAAGAGATCCTGTTACCGCTATAATAACTTTCTTATAGCACTAATTGTACCTCTTAGCCAATTACCATAACTCTTGTATACCGTCATTATACAACCTTAAGTAATATAAAAATTGTGCCCAATTCGGGGGTAAAGTAGGGTTAGAGCGCGCTCTAACACTAATTTGTTACACCCATAAACCACTTTAGAATCTAGTTAGCGCTTTTATAGACTTATTATAAATCTTACTTTAGCGCCTAATTGTTACTTGGGTTATCAGTATTTTCAAGACTGCTGGCTCTGTCTACCCCGCAAGGGATATAGACGTGATTATATATATGTATGTATAGTATCCTATTACCATGCTGGTCCGCGAGTGCCATCTGCTTCTCTTTTCGCGTAGATTGTAAAAGCCTTTCAAAGGAAGAGTAAAATTTGATATTCTTTTTTTTTCGGTTAGGATTTGAATCTCGAATCCATCATAAAGGTATCCAGCATTTATTTATTTAGAGTTTATAATCTATACATATAATAAAACAGTAAAAATATTTTGTCTGTACATTTAGTATTTTTGACTGAAATGGATAGAGGGACACATAGAATGAATATTAGAAAGCGAACAAAAAAATTCTTTTTACTTTTTGTCTATCTGTCTGTCTGTCTATCTGTATGTATGATCACGCTTATCTCCGAAAGTACTGAACCGATTTACTTTAAACTTCCACCAATTGCTTTGTTTTAACTCAGAAAAACATTTAAAGTTTGTTTCATCAAAATCGGTTCACAAAAAAAACGATATCGTCATTTTAATGAACTCAAGGCATGAGTTTGCCTGCAAATAAGTTTACGCGGAAAAATTCGAAATTTACGTGAACGAAGTCGCGGGCAACGGCTAGTACAAAATAAAAATGTATAGGCGGACGGAATATTACAAGTATAACGTGACTTTCGAGATTGTCTGCTCTGTGTACCCCGTAGCGAAATAAGATGTAGGTATGTATGAAAAGATATAAAATTTATCAATCACATACACATGTCAAATAAAAATCATACAGAAAATATACCTATTAAATGATATATAATAAGTACGTATCCGGGTAATAACATAAATGATGTAAGTACTTCATGTTTAAGACAAGCTTAACCTAAATGTTTATTTTTACTTTGACTACGACAAAAGCCTATCAATTCAATTGAATAAAATAGCCTGCCAATCACATACAGACAGACTGACAGATAAACTCTTTGATTTCTTATTTGTATTCCTTTGATATTATCAATTTTTGACATAATAATCCTCCGGGTATTTATCATTGATTTTTGACTAAGTCGATACTCTTCGGAATGCGTGGGGAGGAGATGAGTGAGGGTTCACATATGAGGGGTGTAGTTTCAAAACCCACTATAATGAATATCGATACATTTTTATATTTCTGTACCGAAAGAAAGTTTTTAACATACATACATACATAAAATCACGCCTCTTTCCCGGAGGGGTAGGCAGAGACTACCTCTTTCCACTCGCCACGATCTCTGCATACTTCCTTCGCTTCATCCACATTCATAACTCTCTTCATGCAAGCTTGGCGGTTTCGGGTACTTTTGACCTGACCCTTTACCAGGACGTCCTTAATTTGATCAAGTTTTTAAAGTTTTTAAATTTTCTCATAAATATATTAAATACTTTTATTTTCATAACCCACTAAGATTTGAAAATTAAGTTACAAACATAAATCACGCCTCTTCCCCGGAGGGGTAGGCAGATACTACATTTTTACATTGGCCACGATCTCTACATACTTCTTTCGCTTAGTTAAGTATTTATGTACATTAAAAAAAACAAACGCAAAATAAAACAAGATCTTAGAAAATACAAAAAACAAAATGAACAACTGTTATTATTTGATAAACAAATGGTTTCAATTTACTTTGAGGATATCAGAAATCTCCGTAACGTCCTTGAGAATATAAATCTATTCCGAGAAAGCGATCTCAGGGAAATGTACCTCACCTCATACATACACACATAAAATTAAACGTTCAGAATCGTCAGAATAAGGTCTATTGTTAAAGTCCTCTGTCTACCCCGTAATGGACATAGACCTGATTATATATGAATGAATGAATTAATGTTACGGACAAAAGTATATTTTTCTTTCTTATAAGTACATACATACATATGGTCACGTCTATATCCCTTGCGGGGTAGACAGAGCCAACAGTCTTCAAAAGACTGAATGGCCACGTTCAGCTATTTGGCTTAATGATAGAATTGAGATTTAAATAGGAACAGGTTGCTAGCCCATCGCCTAAAAAAGAAAGTTTGGAAGCCTATCCCTTAGTCACCTTTTACGACATCTATGGGAAAGAGATGGAGTCCTATTCGTTTTTGTATTGGTATCAGGAACCTCATGGCACTTACAAGTAGTTTATTGAAATGGGAAAATGTGCGATAATTAAGCTAAAATGGGAGTCTTATATTTTCATCATGGCTGTTCGTATTTTTATATTATTTTTAACACGTTGAACGCCAGACGGCACACCGGTGGGCCCACTGACATAATCCGTTCGGGCCGTAGTGAAATTGCGTTTTCCGTAATTTTTGGCCATTTCGTTTTATTGCACCAAACGATTACAAATACGTTATTTCGTAATGTAGGCTATTTATTTTCTTGAATTATTACCAAAAAAGTGGAAATATTGAACTAGGCACACCGGTGACCCCCGCGGCCCGAACGGCAGGAATTTCGTAAATCCTTCTCCGCTGGCCACGGGGTCACGCAGCGGCCCACCCCGCGCCCCGCTACCGCTACCTTTGCTGGGAAAAGATCTCCTTATAGGATATAATATTGAAAGGTTTTTTGTGTGTTTTGATAATTTTTTAGCATTTCTTGAACTAGTAATGTCCCATTGCTGGGTAAATATCTCTCATGTTTCGTATTTTCTCTACAAGATGTTATAATTGCATTTAAGTTAAAAATATCGTGTGTTTTGTATTAACGCCTGTTTAAGTTGGTTTTGATTTTGTTTTTATTAGGTACATTTTATTTTATAGTTAAAAGTGAAGCTACAAACTGAAAAGTACCATATTGTTGCTCAATTTATCATTAGGATACCTACAAGCAAAATTCCTGTTTTCAGTTTTTTTTTTGCGTTTTTTTGGTATATTTCTAATAAAACATTTAACCTAATAATTGGTTTTTGCATTTTAATATTACCTTTCTAATGATAAGTATCTAAATTAATAATTATTTTACTTTAAATATACTTTTGATATGGCAGTTCAGTACAGCCCTAATAATTTGACAAAAATTGGAAAAAAATCTAAGTGTTTACCCGTACAAAAGAACCAAGCCGAATCTTATATTCTACAGGGCCAAGCGGCCCACCTTAGTAACGTTATTGCATAGTATCTTTGCGTTTCGGCCAGTAAATTGCGTTTGAAGTGAAGCTCTCCGATGGCACACCGGTGACCACCAAAGCCTGAACGGAACAACACCCTTTGGCTCACCGGTAACCCCCGTGGCCTAAACGGAACAACATGCTTTTTCCTTCGGCGTTCAACGTGTTAAACGATAATAAGATAAGTACTGAGTGCCACCTATCAATATGTAAATCTATTTACCAGACACCCTGTATATAATGAAATTAAGTACATCTAAACCTTTACTACAGAGAGCGACAAACTAATGACAAACTCCTTTACAAGTTGCTCAACTTAAGTCAAATGTTTTGCTCCAAGTGCAACATAATGTTTGCAATACGAAGTCATTGCATGCACATTTGCAAATCAGCGATTCAATTTGCATTCCCTGTTCCTGCAACACGAATTGCATTCCCTATTACTGCACTTCAAATGCTATTCTGAAAGGGCCTTGCCCCAAATACCTTAGTTTCCGCGTTACGTGGACAAAGGGTATGTTCAAATGAGTCCATTAAGGATAAAGTGTGGCTACAAATGAATGACTATTTCTGTCCACTATTTCGTCCTAGATTCAGATCTGCGGTAGTTAGTTGATTTGTACATACATACATACATATAATCACGTCTATATAGAAGGGATATCCCTTGCGGGGTAGACAGAGCCAACAGTCTTTTCAAAACTGAATGGCCACGTTCAGCTATTTGGCTTAATGATACAATTGAGATTCAAATAGTGACAGGTTGCTAACCCATTGCCTAAAAAAGAATCCCAAGTTTGTAAGCCTATCCCTTTGTCGGCTTTTACGACATCCATGGGAAAGAGATGGAGTGGTCCTATTCTTTTTTGTATTGGTGCCGGGAACCACACGGCACAAACATTGCAATAAAATACAAATTATCTTTGGAGAGCCAGAGCTTCGGTGGTCGAATAAATATATAAAAAAAATATATACCGGACAAATTACACTGATTGAGTTAGCCTCGAAGTAAATTCGAGACTTGTGTTACGAGATACTAACTCAACGATACTATATTTTATAATAAAATCTTATATAAATAAACATCCAAGACCCAGGCCAATCAAAAAAAGTTCTTTTCTCAGCAGGGCATAAGCCCTGGCCGGGATTCGAACCTGGGACCTCCGGTGTCAAAGTCAAGCGTACTACCGCTGCGCCATAGACGCCTCAAATCGGTAAGGTGCCCGGTTAAAATGCGTGTGGTGCAAAAAGGTACAGGTTCGAATCCCACCTCGGCCATGTACCAATCACTATTTTTACGGTGAGGGAAAACATGGTAAGGAATTCTGTACATTCAGGCAACTGGATTTGTAACCATGGATCCAATGCGGGTTAGGTTTACCAGCAAAGGTTGCGGAGGTCAGATGGGAGTCGCTTCGTGTAAAAACCTGAATCACATCTAGGATCCATGATCAAAGGGGGAATTGAAGAGAGGTGAGGCTGCGACCGGGACTTAAGCCAGGAGGAGGGAGGTGTTTTTACCCAAATAACTAAGCTTCCTTATCAAATAAACTAAGGGTTTGGTCAACTAAAAACCTTAATTAAGCCTTCAGTTTTTTCAGTCTTTGGAAACCTTAAAACTTTTTATTTCAAAGCTCATTTTTTAGAAGATATTATTTATTATTCATGAAAACTCATCATCTCGTTTAGATATTAGTTATACAGACTTTATGTACCTTGAAACTCTAACTAACCGCTATTCAGCGGAACACTTTCAAGGTTAGATGAATCCTGTGTCGGAGAAATGGGAAGTTTATCAGTTAATAAATCTTGTTCATATAATGAACTAGCTTATACCGGCAGCTTCTCCCGCGTGAGTTTAGCGCCACTTACAAATTAAACGTACGTCTACAACTAATGAATGATATAAGCACTACCTACAAAAAGTGACGAAGGGAACTATAGTTTTTACCGTGATAAAAGGGTCTACCTATGTCTTTCTCGACATCGGATTTTCCAAAAAAATAATACTGAAAAGCTAAAAGATTTGTGATCATATGATTTGTGAAAATAATTGAATTAAATACACTTAAATTTCCTACTCCAATTGCGCCATAAAATGTTGACCTTAAATATATAGATTGTTATAATCTGAATATTTATACATACATATAATCACGTATCGCATCGTATATATATCCTTTGCGGGGCAGACAGAGACAACAGTCTTGAAAAGACTGATAGGCCACGTTTAGCTGTTTGGCTAAATGATAGAATTGAGATTCAAACAGTGACAGGTTGCTAGCCCATCGCCTATAAGAAGAATCCCAAGTTTAAAAGCCCTTAATCGCCTTAGTAATCTGAATATATAAGGGGAGTATACTGGAAAACAAATGAGAATTCAATTTTTTTTTTAAAGACAAATGTGCGCGACTGTACAGCCTATTATTGTCACAATGTATGAGTCCCGTTGAATGACGGGATCAATAAATTTTGGAGGGTAAAAGAAATCTTGAACGGAATTACATTCAGGATCGTATTTCGAAATCGAGGTTATGGGTATTCAGGAAAACAATGAAGAAAACCCTGTTATATTTATAGGAAGCATAGTTATAAAGTTATTAATTCCTACAGAAGATAGAAGGAGAAAAGATGAGAAAATAATCAGTTAAAATTACTATATTAATGAACAAAAAAAAAAAATAAGTTAGCAAGCAAAGGTTGCGGAGGTCAGTCGTCAAAGGCGTAACTCGGGCTCCTCTCCAGAGTGCTGAGATTGCCACCAGGACTAAAGCCAGGAGGAAGAAGATTCATCTAGTAAATAACATACATACATACATACGTCACGTCTATATCCCTTGCGGGGTAGACAGAGCCAACAGTCTTGAAAAGACTGATAGGCCACGTTCAACTTTTTGGCTTGATGATAGAATTGAGATTCGAATAGTGACAGGTTGCTAGCCCATTGCCTAAAAATGAATCTCAAGTTTGTAAGCCTATCCCTAAGTCCATCCATGAGAAAGAGATGGAGTGGTCCTATTCTTTTTTGTATTGGTGCCGGGAACCACACGGCACTAACTTTACTGTTTTCTGTTACTCTTAAGAGTATTGCCTTAACTCTTATATTTACTACTTATTTATATTTGTACTTTAAAATAACAGCATAACGTGGCCTGTCGGTCTTTCGAGACTGCTGGCTTTGTCTACCCCGCAAGCGACATAGACGTCATTATATGAATAAATGAATGAACTAGTAAAAATACAAGCATATAATACAACCGAAGAAACCAAATTTTTAGAAGTCCACGAAATACTCGTCTAACCGTACTTGAGAAAACATTATTACATTTCTAAACAAATGGTTGCCAATATTTTTGCCAGCAAATTGTTATACAGTTTGGCGATGAAATGAAATGTATAAATAATAAGTTTAAAAAAGCTGTCTTGTAAAAGGTGAGAGAGATTTTTTTGGCACGAGTTAATTGATTTTAACAATTGGATGAGAAAGAGATGGAGTGGTCCTATTCTTTCTTGTCTTGGTGCCGGGAACCACACGGCATCTCTTTCCCATGGATGTCGTAAAAGGCGACTAAGGGATAGGCTTACAAACTTGGGATTCTTTTTTAGGCGATGGGCTAGCAACCTGTCACTATTTGAATCTCAATTCTATCATTAAGCCAAATAACTGAACATGGCCATTCAGTCTTTTCAAGACTGTTGGCTCTGTCTACCCCGCAAGGGATATAGACGTGACCATATGTATGTGTATGTATGTACAATTGGATTACAAACTTGGGATTCTTTTTTTTGGCGATGGGCTAGCGACCTGTCACTATTTGAATCTCAATTTTATCATTAAGCCAAATAGCTGAACGTGGCCATTCAGTCTTCAAGACTGTTGGCTCTGTCTACCCCGCAAGGGATATAGACGTGACCATACGTATGTATGTAGGTACTTTGTGTGGAAAAAATCAGTGTTGCAATAAATTTTCGTCTAGGTAAGCTTAGGGGCATGGGCGTCACACCTGCGGCCTACCCGCTACCCATGCAATTTCTTTTCGTAAATGTTTTGTTCATTAAATTTAATGAAAACCATTTCCTACAATAATTTAGGCCGAATCGGAAAGGTGTAAGGGCACAGGTTCAAATCCCAACTCGGCCATGCAATGACTATTTTCGAAGTTAAGTAAATTAGTTTGAATGCTATACGACGCTCTTACTGTCAGGGAAAACATCGCGAGGAAACCTGCACATTCAGGCAACTGGATGTGTTACCATGATCTTTCTCTGTTTCGCAGGGAATCGCGACAATTGTGTAGGTAAGATGGAAGTCGTTTCGTGTAAAAACCTGACTCACCCAAGCCAGGATCCATGTTCAAAAGGTATAACCTGGTTTCTTACCAGAGTGGCTAAAGGTAGGAAGACGATAGAAATTTACCAATAATCTTACTTCAATCACTACCTACATAAATAAAATCTCCCTATTTTCTCTGTGTGTTCTCGCTAATCTCGGAAAGTTGTGGACGGATTTAGTTCCTGTTTGAAATGTAAGAAAGAAGGGTCTCTGAGGAAGGTTTATTATCTACTAGCTGTGCCCGCGACTTCGTCCGCGTGGAATAGTTATTTTCGGCATCATTGAAGCCCTCAAGGATGAATAATTTTCCCCGTTTTTTTACATTTTCTTTGCTCCTTATAGTTGCAGCGTGATGTTATATAGCCTTAAATCTTCCTTGATAAATGGTCTATTTAACGCACTTTTTTATTTATTTATTTTAATTCGAACCAGTAGTTTCTGAGATTAGCGCGTTCAAACAAACACTACAGCTTTATAATATTAGCATAGAAGAGCTGTTGCCCGCGACTTCGTCCGCGTAAAGTTCGAGTTGAATCTTAATCATACAGTCAGATACAGACAGATAGACAAAAAATGTAAAAAAAAAATATCTATCCGTTTCAGTCAAAATATTAAATGTACAGACAAAATATTTTTACTGTTTTATTCTATGTAGCATTTTGATTTTCAGTTTTTTTAAATAAAATACTCAAACAGCCCAAAAAAATATATTTTTAATAAAAAATAATGAGTACCTTGTTTTTGTTGGCACTCGAACTTGGATCGCCCACTTCACAGTCTCACGCGCTAACCACTGGACCATCGAGGCCATTGCGGTGGTGTCGAAATTAAAGTAGACTATATACATATGGTCACGTCTATATCCCTTGCGGGGTAGACAGAGCCAGCAGACTTAAAAAGACTGAATGGCCACGTTCAGCTTTTTGGCTTAATGATAGAATTGAGATACAAATAGTAATAGGTTGCTCGCCCATCGCCTAAAAAGCATCTCAAGTTTGTAAGCCTATCCCTTAGTCACCTTTCACTTATTTTTATATGTTATAGGTATAATGCTGTCGTATAATGATAAATGACTTTGGATTTTAAATTTTAGTAACTTATTTGCAGGCAAACTCATACCTTGAGTTCATTCAAATGTCGATAACGTTTTTTTAGTGAACCGATTTTGATGAAACATACTTTAAATGTTTTTCTGAGTTAAAACAAAGCAACTGGTGAAAGTTTCAAGTAAATCGGTTCAGTACTTTCGGAGATAATCGTGATCATACATACAGAGAGACAAGAGATTCCAAAAAAATATTTTTGCTTTCTATAATTCATTCTAAGTGTCCCTCTATCCATTTCAGTCAAAAATACTAAATGTACAGACAAAATATTTAACATACATACATACATACATAAAATCACGCCTCTTTCCCGGAGGGGTAGGCAGAGACTACCTCTTTCCACTTGCCACGATCTCTGCATACTTCTTTCGCTTCGTCCACATTCATAACTCTCTTCATACAAGCTCGGCGGTTTCGGGTACTTTTGACCTGACCCTTTACCAGGACGTCCTTAATTTGATCAAGATACGTTCGTCTAGGTCTTCCCACTCCGACCTTTCCCTCCACACTCTCCTTGTATATCTGCTTAGTCAACCTGCTTTCATTCATCCTCTCCACATGACCGAACCATCTTAACATACCCTTTTCTATTCCTGTAACTACATCTTCTTTCACATCACAACATTCCCTTATCACGCTGTTCCTTATCCTGTCACTCAATTTCACACCCATCATACTCCTTAACGCTCTCATTTCCACTGCATTTATTCTGCTTTCATGCTTCTTTTGCCATACCCAACTTTCACTCCCATACATTAATGTCGGGACCAACACGCCCCTGTGCACAGCCAGTCGAGCCTTTTTGGATAGTTTCTGACTGCTCATAAAGGCATGCAAAGCTCCATTCACCATGTTCCCCGCGTTCACTCTCCTTTCAATATCACTATCATACTTGCCATCTGATGTAAACTTTGATCCTAGATATACAAACTCTTTCACTTGCTCCACTTTTTCTCCTCCAATCAAAATATTACATGCTGTCATTTCTTTCTCCATTTCAAAAACCAGTGTTTTAGTTTTACTTACGTTCACTTTCATTCCTTTCTCTTTTAAAGCTTCATGCATACAGTTTACCATCTCCTGTAACTCCTCCGCTGATGACGCCAGTATAACCTGATCGTCGGCATAGAGCAGACATTTGACGAGTAACTCATTCATCCTTAATCCACTTTTAGACTCTTTCAAATCTGTCAAACAGCTATCCGTAAATAGGTTGAACAGCCACGGTGACGCAACACATCCTTGCCTAACGCCTTTCTCAATCTTAAACCACTCAGTGTGCGCTCCGTTTATCCTGACACAAGCACTCGAATCCTCATATAAGGATTTCAGTGCTCGTATTAAGAGACTGCTCACCCCATGCATAGAAAGTGCTGACCACAATTCATTCCTCTCAACTCTGTCATAGGCCTTTTCCAGATCTACGAATGTGCAATAGACTTTTTGACTCTTGGCCAAAAACTTTTCGGCTATGCACCGCAAGGAAAAGACCTGATCAGTACATCCCATTCCCTTTCGAAATCCCGCTTGAGCATCCCATATTTTGTCATCAGTTTCATTCCTGACTCTATTAATCAATACCTTAGCATACAATTTGCCGACGACGCTAAGCAGGCTTATACCACGATAATTTTTGCAGTCCAGCTGTGACCCTTTTCCTTTGTAAAGTGGCACGATAACAGCCTTACACCAATCTTTTGGTACTCGGCCGCTTCTCCAACACAAATTGAAAAGGCAGTACAACTGACTAGCTACTACGCCTTTTCCTGCTTTAAGCATCTCGACCGACACTCTATCACACCCAGCAGCCTTTCCCGCTTTCATACTCTTAAGTGCTTCCACAATTTCGAACATTTCAATTTCGCCTTCCATCTCATTCTCTTTTTCTTCGCTATAGCAGAAATCTTTCTTATTTCCTTCCTTTTTTTCAAATAAACTTTCAAAATAGTCCTTCCATATCTTTAGTACACATTCTTCTCCTTTCACAACGCTACCATCCTGGCATCTGATCCTAGTCAGCTCTCTGGTTATAGTATTTCCTCGGGCTGACCTTACGGATTTCCAGAATACTTTCAGATTTGACTGAAAGTCTTCTGATAGCCTTTTATCAAAATCCTCTTTATACTCTTCTTTCTTTCTAATCACAGCTTTCTTAACCAAATCTTTCATTTTCTTATATTCCTTACGTGCTTCATTCACATCTTCATCTATAACCTCTTGCATTCTTAAGTTAGCTTTTGCTGCTAACAAATCCAGCCATGCTTTCTTCTTTAATCGCACAAGTTCTTGCACATCTTTACTCATCCACGCATTTTTGTGATTTTTTCCTTTCCTTCTTCTACTTACACCACACACTTCAACAGCTACTTTCACAATTCTTTCTTTAAATTCCTTCCATCCATCTTCAATATCGCTCATTTCCTCTAAATCTTCAAATTTATTATATTTATTTAACTATTTTATTATATAGTATAGTATAGATATAGATATAGAATAGATAAATGCTACCCTACTGCGTTACTATGTCGATAGTGTAAATAAAAAAAATACAAGTTATTTTGGATGATACTAAGACTGATTACAAATACACCCACGCCTAGTTTATGAGATTCCACGTAAGATAACACGATTAAGTGATCTTTTCGTAGAAAGCTCTAGTTTCGAATCCCGTCACGAAAAACCGTTTACCCAGGATCACCATATTTGACAAATAAGCCGTCACGACATACATATATTACGGTCGTAATGTGATGAATTTGAACGATTTTTAATGGAGGAAAATACACACGTGTATATCTTAAGAGTCTCTGCAGTGACGAAAGATTGAGAAAGGTATATTCTTTGAGATTTTGGTAATGACAAGTTGCTAGAAGACCATCGTCTAAAAGAAGACTGTATTTATTTAAAAAATATATAAAAATAAATTAATGTTGGAAAATTGAGTAAATTATAAGATTATTTTATATACTAGCTTTCGACCACGGGCTTTACTCGTATACATGAATGCATGAATAAAGTTATTGGCTACAAGCTGTTGCCCGCGACTTCGTCCGCGTAAATTTCGAGTTGAATCTTGATCATACAGTCAGATACAGAAAGACAGACAATAAATTAAAAAAAAAATCTCTATCCTTTTCAGTCAAAATACTAAATGTACAAACAAAATATTTTTACCGTTTTATTATATGTAGTATTTTGATTTTCAGTTTTATTTTTAATAAAATACTCAAAGAACACAAAAAAAAATATTTTTAGTAAAAAAAAAATCTTGTTTTTGTTGGGGCTCGAACTTGGACCGCCAACTTCACAGTCTCACGCGTCAACCACTGGACCATCGAGGCCGTTGCGGTGGTGTCGAAATTAAAGTAGACTACATACATAAATATGGTCACGTCTATATCCTTTGCAGGGTAGACAGAGCCACGTTCAGCTATTTGGCTTAATGATAGGATTGAGATTCAAATATTGATAGGTTGCTCGCCCATCGCCTAAAAAAGAATTCCAAGTTTGTAAGTCTATCCCTTAGTCGCCTTTTACGACATCCATGGGAAAGAGATGGAGTGGTCCTATTCTTTTTTGTATTGGTGCCGGGAACCACACGGTACTAAAGCAGACTAACAAACCAAAAATCTTTTTACGTGAGAATTACGCATGTTATGTGCGGTAAAACCAGAAGTTATCTAACTGATTTTCACTTATATTTATATGTTATAGTATGTTGTCGTACAATGTAAAATGACTTTGTATTTTAAATTTCGTAACTTATTTGCAGGCAAACTCATGCCTTGATTGAGTTCATTCAAATGTCGATAACTTTTTTTTTTAGTGAACCGATTTTATGAAACAAACTTTAAATGTTATTCTGAGTTAAAACGAAGCAATTGGTGAAAGTTTTAACTAGTAGTAAATCGGTTCAGTACTTTTGGAGATAATCGTGATCATACTTACAGACAGATAGAAAAGAAATAAAAAAAAATGTTTGCTTTCTATTTATTATTCATTTTAAGTGTCCCTCTATCCATTTCAGTCAAAAATACTTAATGTTCAGACAAAATATTTTTACTGTTTTATTATATGTATAGATTTAGCGCATACATAAACAAACCTTATGAGTGAATTATTTTTTTATAAAATAAGTTATTAAGTTGTTAAGGCAATGAAAAAGAAGAGTTAAGGCACCTGAGTATTTTAGCCCGGTGACTTAAGTAGAATAATTCTTTTTTACTAGTACTTTATATGAAAACAAAGCCCCGCGCTATAGCTTGTTTGTTTATAAAAGAAAGTGTCTAATTACCAATGTCTGGACCATATCAAAGCATTTTAAATTAAAGGATTTTTGATTCAAAATTTGTACGAATTTGACGTACACATTAGTTAAAATTTTGGTAAAATAATATCATTATGAATACTTTCAGAATTATAATTGAATAATATTGCTCCAAATCTGTTTGATAAAATCACAAGCAAAAGAACATGAATTTAGTAACCCTATTTATATTAAATTGGGTATTATTAATGCTGAATTACGAATGCTGAAGTGTGGTTACCGGCACAAATACAAAAAAGAATAGGACCCGTTATCTCTTTCCCATGAATGTCGTAAAAGGCGACTAAGGGATAGACTTACAAACTTGGGATTCTTTTTTAGGCGATGGGCTAGCAACCTGTCACTATTTGAATCTCAATTCTATCATTAAGCCAAATAGCTGAACGTGGCCATTCAGTCTTTTCAAGACTGTTGGCTCTGTTTACCCCGCAACGTATATAGACGTGATCATATGTATGTACGAATGCTGAATTGCATCTATAAATGGAATTTTCGAATGTTATGTAAATGGATTAAATAAAGCGACTGCTGAAATCATTTCCCTATATTTATTTTGTAAAGTTGTTTAGTACTGAATTCGCTCTTAAAATATGCTTAATTAGAACAGACCTTGAACAAATAGAAATAAATATAGGTAACATTTAGAGCGATCAAAATAACTTAATTATGTTTGTTTACAGTTCAACTTCGGAGTCCTATCTTCACACCGAGCAAGCATGAATTGATCAAGATGGCTCTTCTAATTGCGAGCATCATGATATTATTTATGAGTAACGTAGGCGTCGGAGCTAAATCGACTCACAACGATTCCTACGTAGAAAAACATGACAATAATAATAATGAAACAATCGATTTACAATCGAATGAAATTGAAATCGATAATCCATATGAAGCTAAAGACAAAGAAAACAAAACTGCAACAGTTCATAAAAAATCATGCGATGTAACTAATACAACAGAAGATAATGCTGTTACAAGTAACATACTTGGATCTATATATCTTAATAATATCCATTCAAGAGTTACGACTAATCTTGTTGATGAAAAGGTTTCTGTAGACAAAATTGAGTCGAACGGTGTGGATTTATATGATATAGTGGGAAGTGACTGTGGCAGTGCAAAAGTGTGTCCTAGTGTGACGGTCAATTGGACAGATGATAAAACTATTACTATTGGATTTTTGGGCGCTTATGGAGGAAGCCAGGTAAGGTTATAGTTTCTTTTATTTTAACAATAAAGGACTAGATAATTAAGGTAAAAACCTTAATTATTTAGTTCCTTTATTGTTTACCGTTTGACTATAAGAGATCTCTTCATGGGATAAGTCCACCATTGCAAGTGATTTATTGTTTTATAACTATGTACTACTCCTTGTAATTGTAATTTTCTGTGCAATAAAGATATTTCTAACATACAAACAAACAAACGAAGTAAATGACCTTACTCCTAAATGCGAAAGCCGATGAAGTCGCGAGCTGTAACTAGTAGGCAGTCTTATCAATTGAAATAATATAGTTCTGATCTCATTGATATAATAACTCAAGTTTTAATTTGTTCTGCAATTAAAGAACAACTAGCTTTAACAAAAAGCGACATAACGATCAATACCTACAAGAAGCAAAGAATTAAACGCCACATACAAAAGACACGAACTTAGCGCCACTTACCCAAGAATACAGTTCAGCATAAACTTACTTTCGAATTCGTAATATTAGCTGGGACATTTGTATGGAGCCGTATAGTTCCCGGTACCAAATAAAAAAAAGAATAGGACCACTCCATCACTCTCCCATGGATGTCGTAAAAGGCGACTAAGAGGTAGGCTTATAAATTTGAAATTCTCCTTTTAGGCGATGGGCTTGCTAGCCCGGGTTGCTACCCGTCACTATTAAAATCTCAATTCTATCTTAAAGCCAAATAGCTGAACGTGGCCATTCAGTCTTTACAAGACTGTTAGCTCTGTCTACCCCGCAAGGGATATAGACGTGATTATATGTATGTATGTATGTACATTTATACAGACGCCATCTCTAGTTGACGTTTATAATATTTCCAGGAAGGCAGTTGAATCAAATTCAATTTAATGATTACAGTGTAATCAATTTAGCAAGTCTTCAAATAATCCTTCATCAGGCAAGAATTGTGTATTTAGGATTTGTTTAAATCCAATTAATCTAGAATTGAATTTAGCGATTGGTACAATTGTAATTATAAAATAACTAGATTTTACCTGTAGCTTCCTACGCGAAAATTTAGTGCTATCTACACGCGCGAATTTAGATGATTTATGAGCGCCACCTTCATTATTCATTTATAATTAAGTAAATACTGCAATACCTACACTCGTGAATTTAGCGCCACCTACAAAAGATTTTCCGCAATTCCCATAACTTTATAGTTTTTTCCGGGATGAATAGTATTCCTATGTTCTGCAAAAAAACTATATTTTTTTTGTAGGTGGTGCTAAATTCGTGTCTTTTAGTAGCCTGCGTTAAATTCGTTGCTTCTTTTAGACGGTGCTGATTCGGTTGCTTTTTTTATAAATGGCGTTTAATTTGTCGCTTTTTGTAGTTGGCGGTAAATTCACGGAGAAGCCGCGGGCAAAGGTTAGTAGAAGATAGGGTCAAAAACCTCTATCTGATCACTTTATTTATATTCATGATTAACTTAGATAATTTTTCACTAGGAAGATAACAAATAAATAATTTATTCCGGTTTCCAGGCCAATGCTTTCACGCCAACAATTTTTTTTTTCGACCAGACGTATTTGCGAGCCGCGATCACAATGCTCGATCAAAATTAATGCAAATGGAGCGAGCTGTCTTAACAAATTCGGCAGAATAATATTGAAGGCCAAAGTTAGGTATCAGATTACAAGGTATCCGCTTTTGATCCGTCTTCTATTCATGATTATATATCAATCCATCCAAAAGAATTGTACGAATGTGTTTATGTATACGAATGTATAGAGATATTTATTTAATTATTTTAAACTTTAATGCAAAAAAAAATTTACAAAGGGCGGACTTAATGCCGTTTGGTATTCTCTACCAGTCTACCAGCTGACCAAACAGAAAAACTTTAAGTCGGTGGTGCGATAAAGTGTTTGCTGCAAAATACATACGTTACAAAAAAATTTATAAATACATAATAGATATATAACAATCAAGATATGCGTCTTGTTATATACTTATGTCCCCTAAAAAAATACATGGTTTTTTTTAATCCCATGGGAAGTATACTCTTTAGACTCGAATTATATATACGTAAAATTTCAAGAACATTGGTTCAGTAGATAATGCGTGAAGGGGCAACAAGTAAATGTACTTACTTTAAATATTTTACTGTCTGTAACTAACTGTTGTAACTATCTGTCAAAAAGTAATCTATACCAATATTATAAAGCTGAAGAGTTTGTTTGTTTAAACGCGCTAATCTCAGAAACTACTGGTTCGAATTGAATAATTCATTTTGCGTTGAAAAGACCATTTATCGAGGAAGGCTTTGGGCTATATATCATCACGCTGCAACTATAAGGAGCGAAAAAATAATGGAAAATGTAAAAAATAAAACGGGGAAAATTATTTCATCCTTCAGGGCTTAAGATGCCCAAAATAACTATTCCACGCGGACGAAGTCGGGGGCACAGCTAGTAATAAAAAAGTATCTAGACTCTATACACATAAATTATAATTTTCAATGGAGAAATTTAATTAAAATAAATATGTGCGACATAAAAACGAAACTACGTTTTAAATGAAAATGCGGCCATTCAAGCGAGTCTTAACATTTCGTAACGATAATGGCTGTACCGAACTTGAAGAAACTTTGCTCATTAATAACAGCAAAACAATGTAAAGATGGCGTAATAGTAGAGCGTTCACCGTTTAATGACTTGTTAATTTAAGCTGTTAATGTAATTTTGTACTTACTTAGGTACCCGTTTATGTGTAGGTATACATATATTGTTTTTTTTTATGTGTGCAGTGTGCAGTGATCGTGGCATGTGGAAAGATGTAGTCTCTGCCTACCCCTCAAGGAAAGAGGCATGATTTTTTTATATATATAAAAATCGTGTGATTTTATTGTAGCGTATAGATGTTGCAACAACCTCAAAACAAATAATTTTTATCATTTGATAAATCTATTTCTATAGAAAAGTTCATACGGTCTTTGCTTTATTGACGGGCAGACATCGTACAGTCGAAACTAGGTACTTGGCGTAAAATATTAAAAATGAAATTTGTTTTGTGCGAAGTTATGTTAACTTATAACTCCTCTTTTATTTAACGTTCAATATTGTCTCATTATTCAGGTTTCTTCAGTCAGTGTATTTTACGACTTTAATTTGGACAAATTCACATCTAAGTGACTATTCTGGAAGCAATTTGATCAAGCCATCTCGTAAACAAACAATACGTAACAACAGTCTTTGTAAATTACATACATACATACACATACATACATAAATTTCACCTCTTTTTAAATTACACCTCTTTTATCAATTGGCTACGTATAAAAGTTACTATATTTGCGCGCGAATGTGTCTATTTATCAAACTTATCACCTATTTAGAATGCGCAATGTCTTGGAGTACATCCTTTTAATATTATAAATACGAAAGTTTGTGAGTATGTCAGTATGGATGTTTGTCACTCTATCACGCAAAAACTACTGAACCGATTACGATGAAATTTGGTATGGAGGTAGCTGAAAACCCAGAATAACATATATAGGCTACTTTTTATCCCAAAGTTCCCGCGGGATTGGTTGTTAAGTTATGATAGGGTTTCCACGCGGACGAAGTCGCGGGCGGTCCCTAGTATTCATTAAAATTAATTTTTTTTTCCAACTTACTGAAGGTACTTACATCTTCTTCTTCATGGCTTTAGCCCCGGTTGCATCCTCGCCAGTCTGAAGAGGAGCTCAGGGTATGCCTTTGACCATGGATCCTGGATTGGGTGAGTCAGGTTTCTACACGAAGCGACTCCCGTCTGACCTCCGCAACCGTTGCGGGGGGAACCCAACCGTGTTGGATCTATTATGGTAACAAATCCAGTTGCCTGAATGTGCAAGTTTCCTCACGATGTTCTCTCAAGAGCATCGGTTAGTATTCAAACTAAAGTAAATAACATCGAAAATAGTAATTGATACATGGCCGGGGTGGGTAAGTGTAGGTAGGTCTTAAAATTAGGAATGGGACTTATAAATCCTTCTAATATATTATACATAAATGCGAAAGTTTGCGAGTATGTCAGTATGGATGATTGTTACTCTTTCACACAAAAACTACTGAATCGATTACGATGAAATTTGGTATGTAGGTAGCTGAAGATACTTTTTATCTCGGAGTTTCCGCGGGATTGATTCCACGCGAAAGAAGTTGCGGGCGGCCTCTAGTTAGCAATATTTTATAGTTTATACCGGGATGAAAGTAACATCCTTCTCTTATAAACTCTTATAAACGAGTATACGTGGTGTTTCAAGAAGATTAATTCGTAACTCATGAAGAGGGTAACAAATAAACTCACTTTCGCAGTTACACAATTTTAATTTGGATGCATACAACTGGACTTTTGTGGCTCTGTGGCGCAGCGGCAGTACGCTTGTCTGCGACACCGGAGGTCCCGGGTTCGAATCCCGGAGAAAAGAACTTTTTCTGAATGGCCTGGGTCTTGGATATTTATCTATATAAGTATTATTATAAAATATAGTATTGTTGAGTTAGTATCACGTAACACAAGTCTTGAACTTACTTCGAGGCTAACTCAATCTGTGTAGTTGTCCCATTTATATTTATTTATTTATTTTATCCGTGTGCCGTGTGGTTCCCGGCACCAATACAAAAAAGAATAGGACCACTCCATCTCTTTCCCATGGATGTCGTAAAAGGCGACTAAGGGGTAGGCTTATAAACTTGGGATTCTTCTTTTAGGCGATGGGCTAGCAACCTGTCACTATTTGAATCTCAATCCTATCTTAAAGCCAAATAGCTGAACGTGGCCTATCAGTCTTTACAAGACTGTAGGCTCTGTCTACCCCGAAAGGGATATAGATGTGATTATATGTATGTATGAATGTATGTTATTTTAACCCGTGTCAACTGGAGTAGCATAAAAGTTATATTTATTACTTTGCGTAGGCATCTCAATCTACTTCAGAGACGCAGTAAGGTGGGAAATAACAACATTCTGGTTTTAATGCCGTGGGGATTTTAAACACGTTAAACAAGATGTCAAGAAGATGTTACAGTGTTATTATTGGGTTCGATATCTGACCTAAATCAAGTACTACGTAGATAATGTAAACTGATCGATATTAAATGGTTTATAACTCCGTGTTGAATTAAAAGTTTCATACGATAAGGGGATTTAATATACGGGAATTTTTAAAAACATATATACATACATATGGTCACGTCTATATCCCTTGTGGGGTAGACAAAGCCACCCTTGTGTCTTGTAAAAATTAATAGGCTATGTTCAGCTGTTTGCTAGGTCTAGCGCCTAAAAGAATAATCCCAAGTTTAGAAGCCTATCCCTTAGTCGTCTTTTACGATTTCCATGGGGAAGAGATGGATTGGTCCTATTCATTTTTGTATTGTGGCCGGAAACCACACGGCAAAAACCTCTTTATGTTTTATTTGTTTTGGCAAACAATAAAGGAACTAAGATAATAAAGTAAAAAAGCGGCAAGTCGCTGTAGATTTATTTACATTTGAGCCGTCCTTTCTCGGATCTCTTTGCGTAGAGTCTCATCAGTCGAACTATCCCAACTCTCTTTGGAATCTAAGTACCGCCGAAGGCGCGAAGCAGACTTCACTCGTGATCTCTTAATTCCCCATCGCCTTTTACGACATCCATGGGATAGAAATGGAGCGATCCTATTCTTTTTTCTATTGGTGCCGGGACCCACACGGCACCCAAATGTATGTAATAATGTACCACGAAAAGGGTTTACCGATATGGCTGTAAGTAGTTCCTCTATAACTTGTTCAACAAACAAGCACCCCCCCAAAATAGCGAACTAACTTTAACCATTCACTTGACCTTGATTCGCCGACCCAAACAAACATTATGTAATGGTGTTTTGAGGTAACAGACGAGGTGTGAAACTGGGTGAAAACTTCTATGTACCTACATCTATACTAATATTATAAAGCTGAAGAGTTTGTTTGTTTGAACGCGCTAATCTCAGGAACTACTGGTTCGAATTTAAAAATTATTTTTGCGTCGAATAGACCATTTATCGAGGAAGGTTTTAGGCTATATAACATCGCGCTGCAACTATAAGGAGCGAAGAAATAAAAGAGAATGTGAAAAAATCGGGGAAAATTATTCATCCTTGAGGGTTTCAATGATGCCCAAAATAACAATTCCACGCGGACGATGTCGCTGGCACAGCTAGTGTTATTAAATCACGTTTTCATTATGACGGAAGTTCTACGCTGGGATGTACCTACATATTATTAGGTATTTCACGTTTTTATTACGACGGGGTAGACAGAGTCAAGTTTATAGCTAGCTTTTGCGTAAAGGAGTATCCATCAATGTTTTTAAGCCTTTCCCTTGATAGATTTTTACTGTACTTTTGAATGATAGGCTTATATTTGTTAAGCTATCTGTAACCATCTCTGACTTATAATTCTGTCAAGTGAAATGTGGAAATTTTTTGCAAAAAATGATTGGAACTGCTTATATTGCGCAACCCTTTTCGTTAAACATACATATAAAAACGTCTATATCCCTTGTGGGGTAGACAGAGCCAGCAGTCTTGAAAAGACTGAAAGGCCACGTTCAGTTGTTTGGCTTAATGATAAAAGTGGAATTCAAATAATGACAGGTTACTAGCCCATCGCCTAAAAGAAGAATCCCAAGTTTAGAAGCCTATCCCTCAGTCGCTTTTACTGTCATCCATGGGAAAGAGATGGAGTGGTCCTATTGTTTTTTTTTCTTTTGACGTTCAGTGTATGTCTTTATGATAGAATTGAGAGAATGTTATTAGGCGTCAAATCCACATTTTGTACTAAAATTCTGCAATGAAGTTGTTAACAATATCACGTGTCGCAAGAATGTCAGAGCTTCACACAGTGCAACCTATTGTAAATAATAAATATGTATATACGGGACAAATTATACAGATTGAGTTAGCCTCGAAGTAAGTTCGAGACTTGTGTTACGAGATACTAACTCAACGGTACTATATTTTATAATTAATACTTATATAGACGAACATCCAAGACCCACCCCAATCAGAAAAAGTTATTTTCTCATCACGCCCTGACCGGGATTCGAATCCGGGACCTCCTGTGTCACAGACAAGCGCACTACCGCTGCGCCACAGAGGCCGTCAAATTGTGTGTTGATACTAGTAAAGAGTTTGTAATCTATATTACAGTTTAAATATAAAACTCGTTCTAGTATGTCACTGAGTGTTTTGTCACATCAATATCCTACTACTATTATAAAGGCGAAAGTTTGTATGGATGTATGGATGTTTGTTACTATTTCACGCAAAAACTACTGAACCGATTACCATGAACTTTGGTATGCAGGTAGCTGAAGACCCAGAATAACACATAGGCTACATTTTATCCCAGAGTTCCCGCGGGATTGATAGGGTTTCCATGCGGACGAAGTCGCGGGCGGCCTCTAGTCTTGAATAAAAAGATGTACACTGCATAAATATGTGTTTATATTAAGGGTAAATAATAGGGAAGAAGTTATTTCAGTTAGAAAAGGGTATGTTGAGATGGTTCGGTCATGTGGAGAGGATGAATGAAAGCAGGTTGACTAAGCAGATATACAAGGAGAGTGTGGAGGGAAAGGTCGGAAGACCTAGACGGACGTATCTTGATCAAATTAAGGACGTCCTGGTTAAGGGTCAGGTCAAAAGTACCCGAAACCGCCGAGCTTGCATGAAGAGAGTTATGAATGTGGATGAAGCGAAGAAAGTATGCAGAGATAGTGGCAAGTGGAAAGAGGTAGTCTCTGCCTACCCCTCCGGGAAAGAGGTGTGATTTTATGTATGTATGTATGTATGTATGTATGAAGTTATTTCAACCAACAAACTTCACAACCCACTATTATTGTGTGGGTGTAAGTTATTTCTTCCTGAATATTTGGAGCGTTGGTGGCTTATTAGGTAAAGCCTTTGTAAATTCATTCATTCATTCATTCATATAATCACGTCTATTGTATCCCTTGCGGGGTAGACCGCGGGCTACACTAGTTTTTTATATAAACATACAAATTACATATAGTCACGTATATATCCCTTGCGGGGTAGACAGAGCCAGCAGTCATTAAAAGATTGATAGGCCACGTTCAGCTGTTAGGCTCAATGATAGAATTGAAATTCAAATAGTGACAGGTTGCTAGCCCGTCGCCTAAAAGAAGAATCCCAAGTTTGTAAGCCTATCCATTAGTTGCCTTTTACGACATCCATGGGAAAGAAATGGAGTGGTCCTATTCATTTTTGTATTGGTGCCGGGAACCACACTGCACATTTTTATATACACATGCAAATTACATACATATAGTCACGTCTAAATCCCTCGCGGGGTAGACAGAGGTAGCACTCTTGAAAGGCCACGTTCAGCTGTTAGGCTTAATGATAAATATTGACTAGTTTCATAGTGTCAACCCACTCTCATCGCGTAGGTTTAAGTTAATTTTTCCGAATATTCGGAGCGTTGGTGGCTTGTTATTTAAAGCCTTCGGATGTGTAACATAATCAAATTGATTAAAATAATACTAATAGTGACTTTAATTAGTATATTTCAGGCTGTTCGGTTTGGAAAAACATTGCAAGGAAACTCGCCCGATTTTTGCAAGTTAATTGATAGAAATGAGATTGAAATAGACAGGTATTGGATGTCGTAAAAGGCGACTAAGGGATATGCTTGCTAACTTGGGCTTTTTGTTAGGCGATGGGCTAGCAACCTGTCACTGTTTGAATCTCAATTCTATCTAAAAGCCAAATAGCTGAAAGTGGCCATTCAGTCTTTTTAAGACTGTTGGCTCTGTCTACCCGGCAAAGGGATATAGACGTGACTATATGTATGTCTGTAAAGACAAGTTGGTTGCTAGCCCATCGCTTAAAAGGAGAATCCCAGATTTATTGGCCTTTCCCTCGATACACTTTTACAATCTACAAGGTAAAATAAGTAGCTGCTACACAATAAATATATCGCACGAATAACTATCGCTGTCCCGTTTTATGTCATAACTAGCTGTGCCCGCGACTTCGTCCGCGTGGAATAATTATATATATCTTCCATTATTTCTTTGCTCCTTATAGTTGCAGCGTGATGTTATATACATATATAGCCTAAAGCCTTCCTCGATAAATTCATTCAACACAAAAATAATTTTTCACTTCGAACCAGTAGTTCATGAGATTAGCGCGTTCAAACAAACAAACTCTTCAGCTTTATTATATTAGGTAGCATAGAAAAAAAGCGAAACAGCAATATTTTTTCGCGCGGTAGAAACGGCGTCGCCCGAGTTACGAGGCTGGTATTTTATATCTCTTTATAGTGTAGTCCCAATTAAAACTCTGCTAACAAAACCAATATAGACACCACAAAACACCCATATGTTTCAAATTTTCAGAGACCGCTTTATTATATGTGCCGTGTGGTTTCCGGCACCAACAGAAAAAAGAATAGGACCACTCCATCACTTTTCCATGGTTGTCGTAAAAGGCGACTAAGGGATAAGCTTATAAACTTGGGATTCTTCTTTTAGGCGACAGGCAACCTGTGACTATTTGAATCTCAATTCTAAGATTAAGCCGAATAGGTGAACGTGGCCAATCAGTCTTTTTAAGACTGTTGGCTCTGTCTACCTCGCAATGGATATAGACGTGGTTATATGTATGTATGTACTGTTTTATTAAATACTATATTTAATTATATTTCAAGTTCCACAAAACGAGGCGGAACAATCCTTCACTAACTAACGCTTAATAGAATTAGCTGAAACTATTGACAAGGGTTGAAATACGCTGTTTTGAAGATGATTTAGTTTGAAATATTCATCTCTTGAGTATAATAGTTAGAAATGAATATTTCTACTACTCTTTGGAATACCTACTCTATTATTCAATAATTTTATTCAAAAATTATTCAATAATACGAGTATTCTAAAGGGTAGTAGAAATATTAATTTCTAACTATTATACTCAAGAGATCACGCAGACGAAGTCAAGGGCACAGCTAGTATTATATATAGCAACATACATACATACGTATGGTCACGTCTATATCCCTAGCGGGGTAGACAGAGCCAACAGTCTTAAAAGACTGAATGGCCACGTTCAGCTATTTGGCTTAATGATAGAATTGAGATTCAAATAGTGACAGGTTGCAAACTCATCGCCTAAAAGAGGAATCCCAAGTTTATAAGCCTATCCCTTAGTCGCCTTTTACGACATCCATGGGAAAGAGATGGAGTGGTCCTATTCTTTTTTGTAATGGTGCCGGGAACCACGCGGCAACTATAAATAAATATAGTATAACTAGAGGCCGCCCGCGACTTCGTCCGCATGGAAACCCTATCAATCCCGCGGGAACTCTGGGATAAAAAGTAGCCTATGTGTTATTCTGGGTCTTCAGCTACCTACATACCAAATTTCATGGTAATCGGTTCAGTAGTTTTTGCGTGAAAGAGTAACAAACATCCATACATCCTTACAAACTTTCGCCTTTATAATAGTAGTAGGATAAAATATAGCAATGTTGCCACTATAATGTTAGGAATACTAACAGTCAGTTGGTGTCTTTTGCGAAAACAAAATTTGCTAACTTTCAACCAAGTTATGTAAGGTTCAATAAAAGTTACAATATGTGTTATTCAACTTTATATAACAAAAGCTCATTAATTAATAAGAAAAGTTCTTACCATATACTTTTAGCAGCAACATCAGTTCGTCTAGTCATAGGGGATTCGTTTTAGAGTAACTACATGAATATAGAGCGCTCATAATATTTATTTTTGAGAAACGTTTTAGGAAAGCGTATTTGTATATTGGCAAAAACAAAAATAAAAGAAAATAATGTAAAGGATCTCTCCATATCTTTTTCAATGGATGTCGTAAAAGCGACTTAGGGAAAGGCTATAATAAATCTGCTTAGTCAACCTGCTTTCATTCATCCTCTCCACATGACCGTACCATCTTAACATACCCTTTTCTATTCCCGTAACTACATCTTTCACATCACAACATTCCCTTATCACGCTGTTCCTTATCCGTTCACTCATAGTTCTACTACATAGCTATACTATAGTATTGTAGGATCTGTGAATGGTCGCAAAAACAGGCGGAGTGATTTGGTCGGAACTTTTCTTGTTTTTGGCAGCTGCGGCGCAAGATTGCTTCGTGAGTTATACCTACTGTTTACTGCGTTATAAGGTCGAGATTCGCATGAGAGATGAGAAAATGATTTATTCATTAATGTACTATATAATGGATTATCTCTCGCAAAGTTTATTTGTTTGCCATTTAGCTTAGAGCGGTGGAAAACAAAAATAATTTTGTTAGAACGTATTTTATGGGAATGAAAAACACGTTAAAACAACTCCTGACAGTAGTTATAATTTTAACTAGCTGTGCCTGCGACTTTGTCCGCGTGGAATAGTTGAAACCCTCAAGGACGAATAATTAACCCCGTTTTTTTAACATTTTCCATTATTTCTTCGCTCCTAATAGTTGCAGCGTGATGTTATAGGTATAGCCTAAAGCCTTCCTCGATAAATGCTCTATTTAACACGAATTTTTCAATGCGAACCAGTAGTTCCTGAGATAAGCGCGTTCAAACAAACAAACTCTTCAGCTTTATAATAGTATTTATATATATGTAATATATATATATATATCTTCGTAGAGTTGAACTTAGAGCCCGGGGTGCGGCTTTGACTTTGCATCAGCCTCCGTACTATGGTTCATGCGACGCCGGTTATATCGCGCGAAAAACTATTGCCGTCCCGTTTCACGTCATAATAAAAAGCGAAACAGTAATAGTTTTACGGAGCTGGTAGAGATATGCTGTGGTAAGAAGTCGCTACCCTATATTATCCTACAGAGTTGAGAATGTTATCGGGTTAACGCCAGGTCTAAATACTGAACTCCACACCATTATGATCAACATTGTGTGTTGATGTTAAAAACAGAAATGAAAGACCTACATTTTGAATTTCCCATGGATGTCGTAAAAGGCGACTAAGGGATATGCTTACAAACTTGGGATTCTCTTTTTAGGCGATGGGCTAGCAACCTGTCACTATTTGATTCTCAATTCTATCATTAAGCCAAATAGCTGAGCGTGGCTTATCAGTCTTTTCAAGACTGTTAGCTCTGTCTACCCCATAAGGGATATAGACGTGATCATATGTATGTATGTAGATTTTGAATAATGGATCCATCTGTGATGTATTGAAGAAAAACAATGATATCGACTTTGTTTCGGACAATTAATTTCGCGTCGTCAGGAACAATTAACGAATAACGACCAGAGGGATGAGTGGGTGTATGTTTACATTCTTTATACTTTGTTTATATGTTTATGTCTGTTTATTTTGATTAAGGTGGCTTTTTGATATCAAGAATGGTAATATTAGCCATTGGACTGTAAAATTTGTATTCGGATAAGGTGTAGAAAGAAATTTTAGGAAGAAGAAAGATACCTAATTGATTTTTCTATTCCCTTCTTCTTAGGAAAATGGTTCCCAGTACTTAAGATTAGGACCACTATATATCTAACAAGAGGCCGCCCGCGACTTCGTCCGCGTGGAATCAATCCCGCGGGAACTCCGGGATAAAAAGTAGCCTATATGTTATTCTGGTCATCAGCTACCTACATACCAAATTTCATCGTAATCAGGTTCAGTAGTTTTTGCGTGAAAGAGTAACAAACATCCATACTGACATCCTGACATACTCGCAAACTTTCGCATTTATAATATTAGTAGGATAATGAGATTACCGACATCTAACACCAATTTTTACTCCCACTCTTTCGCAGTACAAGCTGTCCGTTTATGGAATGATCTTCCTGTCGATATCGGGAAAGCTCAGAATATTAAGACTATATATATTCAACGCCAATCTCCTGTTTGGTTTCCTTCCACCCAAAGGTTGACTGGAAGAGATTGCATTAGCGGTAAGTCTGCCTTTGTACCATTTCTGTCTCTTTTAAACTGTGTTGTGTGTTTTACTTTTGTGGTGCAATAAAAAGTTTATCTGTCTATCTATCTTTACCATAAGTCGTAAGAGGCCACTATGGCATAGGCTTCTTGTAGACAATGGGCAAGCAACCTGTCGTTTAATTATTTGAATCTCAATTCCATCATTAAGCTATTAAGCTAAACATACATACTCACGTCTATATATGTACCTTGCGGGTAGACAGAGCAAACAGTCTTTAAAGACTGATAGGCCACATTCAGCTATTTAGCTTTAAGAAAGAATTGAGATTCAAATAGTGACAGGTTGCTAGCCCATCGCCTAAAAGAAGAATCCCAAGTGTATAAGCGTATCCCTTAGTCGCCTTTTACGACGTCCATGGGAAAGAGATGGAGTGGTCCTATTCTTTTTTTCTGTTGGAGCCGGGAACCACACGGCATTACGCTAAACGTGGCCTTTAATTCTTTTCAAGACTGTTAGCAGTGCAGGTACATATATAGACATAGGTTTAGAATAACTTTATTCTCATAAGATTTACATAAAATAAATCACTTACTGAGAAAACAATATTTATATAAAGTATGGGCATGCATTTTATACAAAATAAATATTAATATAAAAACCAATAGCCTCGACACAGAGGGTATAGAATAATAAATATGAAAAAAAAAAAATAGTAGGGTAGATCTACGGAGCTACGGAGTGACGTCGTCTTCGTCATCGACTGCATGCGATCGCGCCCGGCAACACAAGGATTACTTTATTCTAGATGTGTCAGCAATGAATTTAGTTTTTTTTTTTTTTTTGTAATATTATATTTGTTTGTTTTCCGCAAGGTGATGTAAGTTTGTTAATTATAAAAATCGTGTATATATGTTTTTAGTTTTCTTTTAAAAATAGCTATTGATTTTACTCCTTTCATCTCTTTTGGTAGGTTATTATACATTTTCGCTCCTTCATATTGTATGTTAAATCTTCCATAGTTTGTTCTTGGAGTGCGTAGTATTAAATGGTTTGCGCTGCGTAGTTTGATTTTTTGTATTTCACTTTTTCTACGGAAAGATATTAGTGTGTGGACATGGTTATTTATAATTTTATATATTAACAGGCATGTGTAGTATAAGTATGTTTGCCTTATTGTCATTATTTTTGTATTTTTGTATATATTAACAGTAGGTGTTTTGAAGTCATAATTAAAAAGACATTTTATAAGTTTATTTTGAGCTACTTGTATTGTTTTTAAATTAGTTTGGTTTGCTGTACCCCAGATCTCAATCAAATAGTCTATATGCGGTTTTACTAGGGAGTTATAAATTAGATGTTTTATTTTATGTGGAAGGCAATTTGTTACTCCACGCAAAGTACCGGTTAATGAGGTTAGTTTAGCTTTGATTAAATTTATATGTTTATTCCAGTTAAGGTAGTGATCCAAATTGAGTCCAAGATATTTTTCACTAGTTTTTTGTTTAAGTTCTATGTCATTTATCTTAAGTTGTATTGGTTCACTTAATTTCTTGTTTTTTGCAGTGAATACGACATAATTTGTTTTATCGGCATTTACTGTAAGTAAATTTGACAAGAACCATTTATTTAATTTATTCAAGTCTTTTTGGGCTTTTGATATCATATTGGTAATTGAATTACCGTAATAGAATAAACTTGTGTCGTCTGCGTAGAGAGAGATATCTGCATTTAGGCCTATGTGTTGGATGTTATTGACATATATGAGGAACAGAAGTGGACCCAATATTGAACCTTGTGGGATACCGAAATCAATTTGACTGGTAGAACTTTGATGTATACCTATTTTGACTATTTGTCTACGATTTTCAAAATATGATCTGAACATATCGTGTGCCTTTCCAGATATACCAATGTCAGACAGTTTTTTGAGTAGTAATTTGTGGCTGATGGTATCAAACGCCTTTTTTAAGTCGATGAATATACCGATAACTATTTGTTTTTCATCAATTTTGTTTTTGATTTTGGTTACGAGGTCCACGGTCGCCGAGAGCGTATTCGATTTGGGTCTAAAACCATATTGTTTTTTGTACAGAAAGTCTATCGAGGTCAGATATTTTTCTAGGCGAAAATAAATTATTCTTTCAAATATTTTAGAAATAACAGGCAGAACCGAAATTGGGCGATAGTTACATGGGTCAGATTTACTACCGGACTTGTAGATAGGCGTAACTTTGGCAAGTTTTAGGGAATCCGGGAAAACTCCTCGTTCCAGACAATAATTTATACAGTCCGTGAGGGGAATGAGGATTACGTTCTTCAGACACTTAATTGTTTTTGGGCTGATTCCGTCAATACCGGAACTCGTATTGGGGTCCAGATCATCAATTATCTGACTGATTTCGTCTGCGGTTGCAGGTGCGAAGTTCGTGAGTTCAGTAGATCTCGTTGCAGATGCACGTGAAGTACGAGTGCCGGCTAATCGATTTTTCGGGATTTGGGAAGCAAGAGTTGAGCCAATGGTGGAAAAGAAGCGATTGAAACATTCGCAAATTTCTTGTTCATCCGTTACTGTCGCTGAGTCCATGACAAGTTTGTTCAGCTTCACAGGATCTCTTCCTTTGTTGTTAGCCAATTCTTGAATAGCCCTCCACATCTTCTTCGGTTTGCTTGTGTGTTCTTTGAAGTACTTAAAGTAATACGATTTTTTAGTTTTCTGTATGTTGTTGAATGCTTTAGATCTAGCAACTTTAAATTCTTTTTCCAAAAATATATTTTGTGGGTTCGTTTTGTAATTTTGCCATATTTCATTTCTGTTATTTATGTCTTTCATTATGTCTTTATTAATCCAGTCCTGTCGCGGGGGATTAAGTAATTTTGATTTAGTAGTTTTACATTCAGAGAGGCAATTCAGCATTTTTTGTTCCAGTATATCGTATTCATAGATTTTATCACTTGCCCTTAGATCGTTTTCCATAGTTTCACATAGTTTATCATAGTTAACAGCAGCGTATTTCGTTTTTTGTAATGGTGTTGGTTTGCAGTTTTCAATTTCTAGATAAATCTGCCTGTGGTCAGACATTGATGATTCCAACAAATAAAAGCTAAAGTTGTTTGTTTTCAGATTAGTGCAAACGTGATCAATAATAGTGTTGGTGGTAGGTGTCACACGAGTGCAGTACTTTCTATTTATTTTGTTCAAAACTCTGTAATCATTTTCCTTTAAGGCATCCTTGTATTTACGAGTTTCTTTATCTGGGACTAATAAATCAAGATTGAAGTCGCCAAAGATAATGGCCCTCTTGCTACGTTTTAGTTGTTGTGGAAATGAGTCAAAAAAATCATCAGATTTTTTCCCATTAGGGTTGTATATTGCAGCAATATCCAAGGATTGTTTTTCTAGATGAACCCAAAGGTAATGGCTGTCATTTGCTATACAGTGCTCTTCGAGCAAACTGTGCTGTAGGTCATTTTGAACATAGATTGAAACACCTCCTCCTTTCCTGTCCTTTCGAAAGTTATTGTAGTGGGTGTAGCTCGCAATCTGGAGTTTCTGGACATCACTTTCGTTTTTTATCCAGGTTTCTGTTACTATTATAATATGAGGCTGAGTGTAAGCAACTATACACTTTAATTCATCGAATTTTCCCCGTTTAACGAGACTGCGTGAATTAATGTAGAAACATTTTAAGGTCTTTTTAGTGCATTTTATCTCGGAGTAGTTTTTGGCAAGTTTGTGAGACACCTTACCTGTCGAACTACTTAGTTTTTTGAAGGTAATGTCTTTTCACCTTGTTTTCCTGCTGTGGTGCATACAATTTTTGGAGTTCCCTTAAAAAACTTTATGGTCAAATTTTTCTCTCCTGCAACACTACGTCTTTCTAATTCTTCTTTTAGTTTCTGCATTTGCTTTGTTTGGAATGGTGTTCGGTCAGAGAAAATTTTTATTTTATCAAACTGTGCTTTATTTTTATTTCGTAGTAAGTTCATTACAGTTTCTTCAGAATTGAAGCAGATCTTGACAGGGCGAGTATGTTCAGGTTTGTATTTACCAAGTCGGATAATTTTAAATGGTTCTGGGCAGTCGTTCGAGATAGTTTTTATTATTTTAGACACTTCCATTTGGTTGTAGGTCTGACGTTCCATAGTAGTCCCCGCAGTAGTTGGCTCAGGGATACCAACAATCACAATATTCTTGGATCTTATATTTCGCTCATAGACTTCATTAATAATTTCTTCATAGTTTATTGCAGGTGATGGAATCGTAGCTTGTGTTGAGGAACTATCAGTTATCGTGCTCATGTCAGATTCTAAGGTTTCTATTTTTTTCTCTATGTTTTCTGTTAATGTTTCTCAATTACTTAATCTTAATTTTGTATTGTTTTGGTCTAAGATAATATTATCAATAGTTTCGCCAATGCTATTTACCTGGGTTTTTATAGTTGCGACGTCTTCACGGATTTTGTTAATGCTTTCTGCTTGAGAAACGGTGCTGGTCTTAAGCACTGACATCATTTCTGACATTTGTTTTTTTAAGTCCGAGAGCTCTGATCTTATCCACGCTTCATCGTCCAATTGTTTTCGTTTAACTCGGTGGGTTATATGACTTGAAGTAGGGTCATGACCAGGATTCATATCTGAGAGATTCGGTTGCGAACCACCGAGTCTTTCATTTTTGCCACTTCCAGTAGGTGATCGTTGTACACTCATTTTATATCCGTGTTGTAGGTTGATCACGATCGTTGCGCGCGCGTAGTTCTGTGT
Organism: Amyelois transitella; assembly: GCF_032362555.1. Taxonomy (NCBI): domain Eukaryota; kingdom Metazoa; phylum Arthropoda; class Insecta; order Lepidoptera; family Pyralidae; genus Amyelois; species Amyelois transitella. The sequence continues at coordinate 9,733,130 of NC_083515.1, forward strand.
AAGCAGTACAGATAATAATAGGTCCGTCTTCTTTACCCGAAGTGGAGAGGGGCGTCACTGCACAGTCACTTACATAGAAGTCATTAGTATTAACTTGCGCAAAAAAAGCTTCCCAAAAGGATATCGTAATGTGCTAATAAAAGAGTTCAGAATTGAATGTAAGCTATTAGTTGATAAATAAAATAAATCTGCGACACGTCTGTCTTGCACGCCCGTCGGTAGGGTACCGTGACCGTGACATGATTAAATGTACATATAAGCTAGCTTCGAAGTTAGTTCGAGACTTCTGTAATGGGATACTCATTCTACGAAATAACTGGTAGGGATTTAAGGTCTAATGAAAACAAATCCAGACCTCATTTGTTAAAATAGACGTCACAACATACACACACAACTGAGTACATATTATTATTAGAGGCACCAACAAAAACAAATCCATTAGTTTGAATAGTCACAAGGGTCAAAGATTTTTATAGGCCGTGTGTCATGGAACTCTACTTACTTATGTAAAATGGTAGTTTTGAAGTTCTTTATCTTTTATTTTTTAAATGCTTTATATATTACTTTGTGTTATTTATTAGATAATTTCAAATTGTATCAACAGTGTGGGAAGTCTGAAGTCTGTAGCACAGTTTTAAGTAACACAGACTTCAGAGTTCATGTTATCTGTACGTGTAATTTTATCAAATAAAGATTTATTTATTATTATTATTATTATCTACCAAAGATAGTTAAGGGATTTAAGGGTTAACAGACTGCTATGCCGTGTGGTTCCCACGCACATAAGAATATGGGAAAGTATGGAAATGGGAATATGGAAAGGTATGGATTGGTATTAACCAATCCATATCTTTCCATGCATGTCGTAAAAGGCGAGCAAGAGAAAGTCTAATAAACTTAGGGTTATTCTTGTAGCCGATGGGTTAGCGTTTAGTAGGATATTCAAATAGTGACAGGTTGTCATACATCTGTACGTGTACGGCTCTGTCTACCCCGCAAGGGATATAGACGTCTTGATCCCGTACAGGGTAGGCAGAGATTTTTTTTAGTGAACCGATTTTGAAGAAACACACTTTAAATGTTCTTCTCAGTTAAAACAAAGCAATTGGTGAAAGTTTCAAGTAAATCGGTTCAGTACTTTCGGAGATAATCGTGATCATACATACAGACAGACAGACAAAAAATTAAAAAAAATATATTTTTGCTTTCTATTATTAATTTTAAGTGTCCCTCTATTCATTTCAGTCAAAAATACTAAATGTACAGACAAAATATTTTTACTGTTTTATTATTATGTTTAGATAGATAAATGATGGTACTGAAATTAAAATAGTGACGGGTTGCCAGCCCATACCCGCCTTACGTAATAATGACGCATACTTTTCGAGCCAGAGGGCGCCAAAGGTGACTAGATGTCTCAGCAAAAACGACGGAGTACCAAATTAAACTGCTTTCTTGTATATTTTTATTTATTTATTTATTTGTTTATTTATTTATTTACTAATTTATGTACACAGAAAACATCGAGACTGATAAACACAAGAAACAAAATTACAAAGGTTTTATAATCTGTTTCGAAATTAACTTAAATCACTCTGTTGCGTTTAGGTAAAACGTCGTAGGTAGGAGAGAGGGAGATGATTTGGAGATCCATAAAATAACTACAACCTTTTTTAGTGGACTAGTTGAAAAATATTCGCCTATAAGAAGAATCCCAAGTTTATAAGCCTATCCCTTGATCGCCTTTTACGATATTAATGGGAAAGAGATGGAGAAAGAAAGAACATACATACATACATATGGTAACGTCTATATCCCTTGCGGGGTAGACAGAGCCAACAGTCTGGAAAAGACTGAATGGCCACGTTCAGCTATTTGGCTTAATGATAGAACTGAGATTCAAATAGTGACAGGTTGCTAGCCCATCGCCTAAAAGAGGAATCCTAAGTTTATAAACCTATCCCTTAGTCGCCTTTTACGACATCCATGGGAAAGAGATGGAGTGGTCCTATTCTTTTTGTAATGGTGCCGGGAACCACACGGCACAAAGAAAGGTGAAAGTGGTAAAAGGTGAAAGAAAGAAACAAAAACATTTTTTATTTGTAACAAAATACAAATTAATTATATGACAATTCACATCCAAAAGCGTGACCCGCGACGCTGATCTTCCACTGACAAAAAGTGAGTGGTCCTATTCTTATTTTTTTATTGGCGCCAGGAACCGCACGGCACATATACCTACATCTAATATCCATTTTATTTACACTTCAACGCGTGCCTCTAACTAACTACTTAGGTTGCTTTGAAGGGCGATACTTTGAAGGCTCGTTAGTATTTTTAACCCAGTCACATGCCACGGTCAGAAAGCCAATTTGTTTCTTTTATTGATGGCCGCATCCTCGCCCTGGTCCAAGCATCAGGTTCCTCGTAATTGGCAATAGAGAAAGCTATTTTGATCATGGTCAACTTTTATGTCACACACCTTGTTGTATGTTTTTTTTTAATGTAGACATACATACATACACATACATATAATCACGTCTATATCCCTTGCGGGGTAGACAGAGCCAACAGTCTTGTAAAGACTGATAGGACACGTTCAGCTATTTGGCTTTAAAATAGAATTGAGATTTAAATAGTGACAGGTTGCTAGCCCATCGCCTAAAGAAGAATCTCAAGTATGTAAGCCTATCCCTTAGTCGCCTTTTACGACATCCATGGGAAAGAGATGGAGTGGTCCCATTCTTTTTTGTATTGGTGCCGGGAACCACACGGCACAATTATATATATTAATGTAGACAATGTGAATTTAACCACGATTTTGATTTAGGAGATCTTCTATAATATTTGTTGATTGACGTTCGTTGAAAATGCTACAGTGTAGTTTGTTCCATCGCTTCTTCTACACTTGCGTTTTGGGAGCGGTAGTAGTTATATCTGAATCTTTTAGCTATACCAATTAATGTTATAAACATACATTTATTCACGTCTATATCCCATGCGGGGTAGACAGAGCCAACAATCATCAAAATACTTATTGGCCATATTCACCTGTTGGGCTTAATGATTGAATTTAGATTCAAATAGTGACAGGTTGCTAGCCCATCACCCACAAATCCGAAGTTTATAGACCTATCCCTTAGTCGCACTTTACGACATGGAGTGGTCCTATTCTTTTTTCACCGGGAACCACACGGCACTAATAGAAAGAACGGCACGTTTAATGTTTAAATTAATGAAAATAACACATATTACTGTAACATATCTTGGAATCAGACCATGGTCCTAGTGGATATAAATAAACCATGTGATGCTAAGCGGGCGCCAAGCTTCGGCAATTCATTGGTATGCGTTTCGCGCATCAAATAATACGAAAAATGGCGGCGGGTTTACGCTTGTTGAATATGTGAACTAGATCTTGGGAATTCATACTGATATGCTTCGACTTCCTCGTGTCTTCAGTCCCGGTTGCATCCTTACCACTCTGGAGAGGAGCCCGGGGTATGCCTTTGACCATGGATCCTGGATTGAGCGAGTCAGGTTTTTACCCGAAGCGACTCCCATCTGAGCTTCGCAACCTTTGCAGGTAAACCTAACCTATTGTATCGATCATGGTTAAAACTGAACTGCCACGTTCAGCTTTACGGCTTCATGATGGAATTGAGATACAGACAGTGACAGATTGCTAGCCCATCACTTACAAGAGGTAACGAAAGTTCCTTAGTCGTCTCTTACGACATCTATCGAAAAGATATGGAATGGTTCTATTCAAAATGGGCGGATACCACACGGCATGTAATAAGTCAATTACTAGTATCAATATGATTTAATTTCGAATACTTACTTGTAGTTATTTGGGTTTTAGTTATAAGTTCAAGTAATTATAACTGTTAATTGAAGGTCTAATCACTGTCTGAATAGTTCTCAAATTTGACTAGCTTTGTGATCTGGTTTCTGTTATGTTAACTATATATAGTGCTTAAATCAAGCGATAAAATTTGTGTAAATTATCAATATGTGTGATATTTTCACAAGTACATCTATATCCACTGCGGGGTAGACAGAGCTAGCAGTCTGGAAAAGTCTGAAAGGTCACATTCAGCTGCATGGCTTCATGATGGAATTGAGATTGAAATGGTGACTGTTTGCCAGCCTATAAAAAGAATCCCAAGTTTATAAACCTATTTCTTAGTCACCTATTACGACATCCACGCGGAAAGAGATGGAGTGGTCCTATTCTTTTTTCTATTGGTGCCGGGAACCACACGGCATAAAATTGAACGATTTTTTTTTCATAAACTTGTTATATAAAAGGAATCCCAAGTTTAAAACCAAATTCTTTAGCCACCTTTTACGAAATCTGTGGGTAAGATACGGAGTGGTTCTATTGTAAATTGCCTAAAACCACACGGCACTATTTTCATTAGAAACTTTATGAAACTCGACTTCATCAGATTTCTACCCGACTACCTTTAGCATCCACGTGTAAAATGTTGCAAAGTTTCTGCATTTAATGAACACCTTGTTGTTCTAATTATGTTAGTGAGTTTGTATAATATGAATCTACTAGCTGTGCCTGCGACTTCGTCCGCGTGAAATAGCTATTATAAATATACGTGGAAGAGTTTGTATAACATTTCAAACTTCTTTGAACATACATATATATCAATAGTGCCTACAATTAAAAAGCAGTTTAGCAAATACAATTTCTCTAGACATAAGTAGTGCCTTTGTACTAAATTTCTCTTTAGTTTAAGTTATTTTCTTATTTTAAATGTATTTATGTAATAAATATTTTTTTTTTATGTGCCGTACCCAATAACTTTTACTTTTAAAGGTTAGTTAGGTTAGTTTATGGTCATAAGGGAATTAACGCCAGTAATTAAAATATGTATGTGTAGGTAGGTATATAATGAATAACAAACATTAAAATAAAACGTTTCTCGACGTTAAGATGAATATACTTAAATTATTCCTTCCTTTAATTCACATGTGACCATTAAATTAGTGTGTAAACAAGACTCTTTAACCCACTGCGTCGATTGTGATGATATTTGCTACAGACACAGATAAAATCTTTAAGAGTAATACAGACTAAGTGCTTAGACCACTTTTTTCTAGAAATTTGATTCGTGGCAAATAGAAAGATATGTGATTTTATTTATGATCATATCATACATATATATAACATCTATAGGGAGCTAAAATGCCCGAGAGACGACGTCAATCAAGAAGATTTAAAATTAAACATGCATACATACTAATAATCACGTGTATATCCCCTGCGGGGTAGACAGAGCCAACAGTCTTAAAAAGACTGAAAGGCCACGTTCAGCTGTTTGGCTTAATGATAGAATTGAGATTCAAATAGTAACATTTTGCTAGCCCGCCGCTTAAAAGAAAAATCCCAAGTTTATAAGCATATCCCTTAGTCGCCATTTACGATATCCACGGGGAAAGAGATGTAGTGGCCCTATCCTTTTCTCTATTGGTGCCGGAACCACATTGCATAAAATAAAAATAAAAAATTATATTCCTAAAATTGTATTCTTTTTTTGCAGACGGTACTTGGCGCCATGCCCTTGGCAGTGGCGGCTGTGAACAGGGAACCCAGCCTGCTCCCGGGGCTGAAACTTCGATTTGTGGCCGCCAACATTGGACATTCCCGGGTTTACATGCCCAAGGATAAAGACAGCCTTACGTTGAGGTAGGATTTCATACCTAAATTATAAATAAACCAGCTGTGCCCGCGACTTCGTCCCCGTGGAATAGTATATAGTCAATAATATTTTGGGCATCATTGAAGCCCTCAAGGATGAATAATTTTCCTCCTTTTGTTTCACATTTTCCATTATTTCTTTGCTCCTTATAGTAGCAGCGTGTTATATAGCCTCAAGACTTCCTCGATAAATGGTCTATTCAACGCAAAAATAATTTTTCAATTCGAACCAGTAGTTCCTGAGATTAGTTTGTTCAAACAAACAAACAAACTCCATTCAACTCCACGTATAACTTTTTGAGTTCATACTTAATTGAATTTAAAATGTATGTAGGATCTGACAATAATCCTTTTTTATTTTGGTCATAGAGGTCATAATCGGGTTAAATTTTTTTGAGATATTAATAAATTTCAAAAACTTTAAAGTTAGTTGTATTAGGTATAATTTACAATCATAAAGTGTTTTTTAATATTTAACTTTTAACTTAAGGCAAAAGGTGAAAAGTTCTCGGCCGGACAGAAAATTTAAAATAATGAATTCTTTTGAGAAAAATTTCATTATTTTAAAATTTCTTTTGGATTCCTTCTTTATTGCCTTCGGGGAATTATTCCCAGAGGTGAAACAACTAATAAAAAGTATTTAAATTCATATAAAAGTCGAAGAGATATCCTTGAGAATGAGTACTCTTAGAATCTTAACAAAGGTGTTGATTAAACATTTGAAATTAATTGAATTTGCACGAATTAGAGCTGAGTTCCCTTCTTATCAGGGTTCCGTAGTCTTTTACGACATCCATGGGGTTTTATTCTTTTTTATTAGTGCCAGTAACCACACGGTAAGGTTATTCATTTTCATAATTAAACCTTTGGGTTAGTCTATGTAATCACCATTCTACATATATATATATATAGTCACGGCCATATTCCTTGCGGAGTAGACAGAGCCAACAGTCTTGGAAAGTCTGAAAGACTACGTTCAGCTGTATGGATTTATGATGGAATGAGATTCAAATAAAGTGATAAGGTGCTAGCCTACAAGAGGAATCTCAAGTTTATAAGCCTTTCCTTAAATCACCTTTTACGACATTCTCTTTCATCTTAAATTAACAAATTAAGTATATTCATGAAAGACATATTCTTGGGAGCTTATTAATTTAAAGTGAAAACATAACAAAAATTTCGCTTAGCTAATGAAGATAATATACCAGGGAGGAATATTAAGTTGGTTCTTAAGGAAAAATTACCTCTGAATTAAGTAAACGGTAATTCTTAAAGGGAAAATCGAAAAAGAAAGAATAATGTTATATATTCTCGTTTCTTTCCCAATGAAAATTATTAGAAAATGTTCTCCTGTGTTTTTGTTAGTCGACTAGTTTCGCCTTGTGGTTTTCGGCTCTTTAGAATAGAACCACTCCATCTCTTTTACATGGATATCGTAAAAAGCGGCTAAGGATTAGGCTAATTTCCTTGCCATAGGCATTGTTTGAGCTTCCGTGCGTCACCTTAGGCCTTATCTTCCTTACCCCCAGGCAGATTGAGGTAAAATGCACTGAAATTAAAAAAAAAAATTATTTATGACGAGTGAGCATGAATAGTGATGTGCTGATAAGTTAAATGAAAAACTAATAAACGCTTAACCATAGTCCATTAGTGTTCCATACATATAGTCACGTCTATATCCCTTGCGGGATAGACAGAGCCAGCAGTCTTGGAAAGACTGAATGGCCACGTTCAGCTATTTGGCTAAATAATAGAATGGAGATTCAAAAAGTGACAGGTTGCTAGCCCATCGCCTAAAAAAGAATCCCAAGTTTTAAGCCTATCCCTTAGTCGCCTTTTACGACATCCATGGGAAAGATATGGAGTGGTCCTATTCTTTTTTGTATTGGTGCCGTGAACCACACGGCCGTTAGTGTTCCTCTGTCGTTATTATCGACGAATAGATAAAAGCATTTAATGATCCCTTAAAATTTTTCAGGAAGGGATAATGTCGTGACCGTAAAAATTCCCAACCTGCCAAATTGTCTCATTCAATATATTTCGTTCGTTCGTTCAGCTGGTAGACTGGTCGATTTATTTACACGATACATTGCTTTAGAAGATTTAATCTAAATCCTACTACTATTATAAAGGCGAAAGTTTGTATGGATGTTTGTTACTCTTTCACGCAAAAACTACTGAACCGATTACCATGAAATTTGGTATGTAGGTAGCTGAAGACCCAGAATAACACATAGGCTACTTTTTATTCCAGAGTTCCCGCGGGATTGATAGGGTTTCCATGCGGACGAAGTCGCGGGCCTCCTCTAGTTATATTATATACCTAATAGATATTATTATGTGCCGTGTGGTTCCAGGCACCAATAGAAAAAGGAATACGACCATTCCATATCTTTTCCATTAATGTCGTAAAAGGCGACTAAAGAATAGGTTTATATAATTGGGATTCCTCTTTTAGGCGATGGGCTAGCAACCTGTCAACCCAAACAGCTGAACGTGGCCTTTCAGTCTTTTGATGACTGTTGGCTCTGTCTACCCCGCAAGGGATATACACGAGATTGCCGTAAAAACTACATTCAAGCTTTTAAGTAAGATTGTTTCCATGTTGGCAGACTAACATATTATTATTGAAATAGTTTTTGTCTGGACTAGATTATATTATTGTCTGAATAGCTTCTGTCTAGGGTTTCGATCCTACAAAAATGTATAATCCTTCCTTTAGGGATAGGTTGTTTTAGTTCTACAGCGGTAGGTTTGTATTCGTTGCCGTTATTTGTCGTCTTTGTGGTGAAGATGTATTGTTACAAAAATACTTTTTGGATTAAAAAATTTTGATCTAATTAGATATAAAAATATTTATCGATCGTATTTATAAAGTTCAAGTTTTTGCCTGCCAAATATCTGTAGGATTACCAAAAAGTAGTTTATGTTTTTTTTTTCCAAGGTCTGACAGTTTGTACCTCTTTTTGTTGTTTCGTTTTGTCGTAATCATTATTGTTGTGACGGCCTCAGTGGCGCAACGGTAGTACGCTTGTCTGTGACACTGGAGGTCCCGGGTTCGAATCCCGGCCAGGGCATGATGAGAAACGAACTTTTTCTGATTGGCCTGGGTCTTGGATGTTTATCTATATAAGTATTTATTATAAAATATAGAATCGTTGAGTTAGTATCTCGTAACACAAGACTCGTACTTACTTCGAGGCTTTCTCAATCTGTGTAATTTGTCCCGTATATATTTATTTTATTTATTCTATTGTGGAGAGGTAACATAAACAAACAAAGTTACTTTCGCAAATAATATAAAATTTTATGATATCTCATTACAACCAGTAATGAGATACAAAAAACACATTACATATGGTCACGTCCTTATCCTGAAGGGTAGACAGAGCTAACAGTCTTGAAAAGACTGAATGGCCACGTTCAGCTATTTGGCTTAATGATAGAATTGAGATTCAAAAAGTGACAGGTTGCTAGCCCATCCCCTAGAAAAGAATACCAAGTTTGTAAGTCTGTCCCTTAGTCGCCTTTTACGATATCCATGGGAAAGATAAGGAGTAGTCCTATTCTTTTTTGTATTGGTGCAGGGAACCACACGGCACTCACAAAAACACATTACAATACAATACAAATTATCTTTATTGCCCGTAAAAAATTACATATGTAGTAGAAACATACATTAAGAATATGTTGAGCAAAGGCGGAGTTATCCATTTTTACATTATGTGGGTACAATTTTTATACAAAAGGTCGAAGAATGCTTTTAATTTAATTTATAGACTGCATGTTGTATGTATATGTATTTATAATATATTTTGTATGTATTTTATGTATCTTGTATGTATTTATGTAGGTATTTTGTTTTTAATGTTTGTATTTTGCAATATGCATGTGAACTTCATCGCACCACCAACTTAAAGTTTTTCTGTTTGGTCAGCTGGTTGACTGGTAGAGAATGCCAAATGGCATTAAGTCCGCCCTTTGTACATTTTTTCTGTGCAATAAAGTTTAAAATAAAAAAATAGTAGTATGATAGGAAAAGAGTTACATACGCTGGACATTAAACAGTGGAACTGCGTCCTGCAACCGATTAAATAACTATAACGAATAACACAACACCCTCTATAAAATTGACTAAAAATCGATTGTCTGTAAAGTCGATTTACTGACGATAGTTGAACGTGTCAACGTCTTAAGAAAATACTGATGGAATGGTAGCATTTTCCAAATAAAATTTTAATTTCATATGTTTAATAGATTTGTAACACATATAGAGAAGGAGGTAATTGGAAATCATAATGAAAGTATGTATGTAAATGTACTATAGTACTTATAGCAGCTGTCCACGCAGACGCATCGCTCACTCAAGTAGGAGAGAGACGGATGTCGAACGCTGCCGAACGCGAAGGCCGATTGTGCCTCTTTGTCGCTCGTTCCGCGCTCTCGCTTGCACTTCAAGCCTTACATGGAACGGCTCAGAGCGAGGTAACGCCGCATGAGTCATGTTTTTTCGTGCGTGCAGCCGGCTCAATCGAATTATAAGACGTTGTCACGTCAAAAAGAAAATAAGCCTTCTTACCCTTTCCAGGTCATTTTCCCGCAAACTTTTGGCAACTTCCTCTGTTCTCGCGATCTCCCCAATTACATGCTGCGCCCTTTTCAACACCAATTCATCACATTTCATCTGTCTTAATCCTGAAAGCAATTATTAGAATTCAGCCACATAGTAATCTTTGTTAATTCTTTTACTGAGTGTGTGTAAAAATACCCTACCTACTTTAAATTTAGGTCAAACGTCACAATTCAAGCAAATCACTTCTATTGTTGTAGTGTCGCGTTGTTGCAGAGTTATGCACAGAACAATTTTATGAAACGCATTTTAAAATAGACAAAGACACTTTAATGAGTTCCTGAGAACTTGCAATAAATACTGATTTAACGTTGTATTAGTTATTTTTTTATTGAAAATGTTACTGTGGCTATGACCTTATAAAGTAACTATGTCAGATAGATAGATAGATAAAACTATTGCACCATAAGAGTAAAATATACAAAACAGTTGAAAACTGACAGAGATGGTACAAAGGCGGACTTATCGCTAATGCAATGTCTTCCAGTCAACCTATGGATTGTAATCATTGGGAAACCACTTTTTTATATTAATAATGAAATTCAAATTTTCGAAAATATCGCTATCAGATATTTATTTAAGTCTACATATGTCTCCCTGTGTCCGTTAGAAGGTTAAAATCAATTGGTTTATTTAGTATTTCATCTTTTGCTACTCGTATTGTTGTTGATTTTGTAAATGCCAAAATTATAACAGGTTATCTACTGAATTAATTTTCTTGGAATATCAAATATATGATCAAGAGTTTGAAGAAACACATAGGGTACCTTTCATCCCGATAAAAACTATAGGTCACGTGGCATTAAAAAAACCTCTATTCTTTAGTAGGTGGCGCTAAATTTGTGTTGCTTTTTGTACGTATATACCTACATGCATATAATCACGTCTAATTCATTTGCGGGGTAGATAGAGCTAACAGTCTTGAAAAGATTGAATATCACGTTCAGCTGTTAGGCTTTCATGTAGATGGCATTAAATTCTCGTCGCCTTTTGCAGATGGCGTTTAATTCGCGCGAGCGAAGCTGCTTGCTGAAGCTAGTTGTTCTATAGAACAATATAGTCTTGCGAGGTGTCAAATGTCTGTTAACCTCAGTGTAGATATCGAAATAACAATGGCGACCCAATTCTATTGATTAGTCAAGGGATTTCAGCATTGGGATTATTAATTTTGGGAGACGTTCAACAAAGGACTCCATTTTGGAATTGATGATGTTATAACGGAACAGGTCAAAAGACAAACATAGTCTGGGTACTTAATTAAATATTTTTTTTGTACATACATATAGTCACGTCTTTATCCGTTACGGGGTAGACAGAGCCCACAATCACGAAAAGACTGGAACGGCCGCGATCAGCTGTATAGCTTATATATGAGTAGAGGCCGCCCGCGACTTCGTCCGCGTGGAATCATTACTGCGGTGACTCCGGGATAAAAAGTAGCCTATATGTTATTCTGGGTCTTTAGCTACCTACATACCAAATTTCATCGTAATCGGTTCAGTAGTTTTTGCTTGAAAGAGTAACAAACATCCATACTGACATCCTGACATACTCACAAACTTTGGCATTTATAATATTAGTAGGATTTTGTTCCTATTTGAATATTGGTGCAAGGGTTTCCTGAGGAAGTGTGAAGCCGGGAGAGGTTGCTAGTGTTTATATAAAACTAGCTGTCCCGGCAAACTTTGTTTTTCCATATTAATAATTTTTAAGTAATTTCTATTTAAAAAAAATGTTAAGTATGGACAACCCTTATCACTAAGGGGTATGAAAAATACATGTTGGCCGATTCTAAGACCTACACAATCTGCTCGCAAAATTTCATGAGAATCGGTCAAGCCGTTTCGGGGGAGTACGGGAACGAACATTGTGACATGAGAATTTGATATACATACATATAGGTATGAAGAAGTGGAAATTAAAATTTTTGTGTACATGAATCCTACCAATATTATAAATGCGAAAGTTCGTTAGTATGTCAGGATGTCAGTATGGATGTTTGTTACCCTTTCACGCAAAAACTAGTGAACCGATAACGATGAAATTTGGTATGTAGGTAGCTGAAGGCCCAGAATTACACACAGGCTAACTATTTTTTTGTCCTGCAGTTCCCTATATATTAATATATGATATTAAGAAGTGAGATGGTTATTTTATTTGCAGGGTGATGACACAAATGCGCGACCTGGGTGTGGTCGCGTTTTTCGGCCCTGACAGCACCTGTCACACGGAAGCGAAGTTGGCGGCAGCCTGGAATCTCCCTCTTTTATCTCATGTAAGTAACTGTTTTACATAAACATACATACATACATGTAATCACGTCTATATTCCTTGCGGGGTGGACAGAGCCAACAGTCTTAATAATACTGATAGGCCACGTTCAGCTGTTTGGCTTAATGATAGAATTGAGATTCAAATAGTGACAGGTTGCTAGCCTGTCGCCTAAAAAAAGAATCCCAAGTTTATAAGCCTATCCCTAAGTCGCCTTTTACAACATCCATGGGAAAGAGATGGAGTGGTCCTATTGTTTTTCTATTAGTGCCGGGAACAGCTAAATCCGCTTTACTTAAATCCCATTAATAAACCTTAGAGTCACTTGGACCAAAGCAAAAAGATGTTTGTGGTGGGGTAATAATTTAATTACGTGCAACAAAATTATCATTTACTAGCTGTGCCCGCGACTTCGTTCGCGTGGAATAGTTATTTTGGGCATCATTGAAGCCCTCAGAATGAATCATTTTCCCCGTGTTTATTTTTCACATTTTCCATTATTCCTTTGCTCCTTATAGTTGCAGCGTGATGTTATATAGCCCTAAGCCTTCCTCGATAAATGGTCTATTCAACGCAAAAAGAATTTTTCAATGCAAACTAGTAGTTCCTGAGATTAGCGCGTTCAAACAAACAAACAAACAAACAAACTCTTCAGCTTTATAATATTAGTATAGATATAGATTGACGCATAAAAAAAGGGGAACCTATGAAGTATTGTCATGACTGTTTGTCTGTATGTTCGTATCTCACAGCAAATTTATTTGGAGTTAACGTATTTAGTTAATGTTGAAAGTTATAAGTGTATTTCATTAACCGTTTAAATGCTTTTATTTACAAACACTGATTTACTACGCAATTCTATCATCAAGCCAAAAAGCTGAACGTGGCCTATTAGTATTTTCAAGACTGTTGGCTCTGTCTACCCGACAAGGGATATAGACGTGACTATATGTATGTATGTACATGTATGATTTACTACATTCAAAACGATGAGAAAATAACTTTTTCTGATTGGCTTGGATTTAGATTTAGATAAGTGTCGAACTTACGCCGAGGCATACTTAATCTGTGTAATTTGTACCGTATTTATTTATTTTTATTGATGAAAAAATGAAAACACGTGTAACATATCATTTGAATATGCTAAAAAGACCCTTATTTCGAAAGCAAAACTCATGCGAATAGAATTATTTTAACGTACAAAGAATGTTTTTAAATTTTTGCGAGTTCTTTGTCACAACTGCGGAAATCTAAATTAAACAACAATTTTGAATGCCTTTGTAGAATGCTCGCTGTATGATTTTTCGCCAAAATCTAGCGTCATTTTTTGATTTTAAGTTAAGCATATAGATATAAACTACTTGCAACTCAAGAAATGAGAAATACATATCAATGTAGTTTATCTTAATATATTTTAATGACTTGAATACAAACATAAATCTTTAATATAAAATTCTCGTGTCACAATGTTTGTTTCCGTACTCGTTCGAAACGGTTTTACCGATTTTAACCAAATTTTGCATGCATATTCAGTAGGTCTGAGAATCGGCTAACATCTATTTTTCATACCCCTAAGTGACAAGGGCTGTCCACACTTCACATTTTTTTTTAACTAGAAATTATTTAAAAAATATTTATATGGCAAAACAACGTTTGCCAGGACAGCTAGTATAGTATATATCCCTTGCGGGGTAGACAGAGCTAAAAGTCTTTTGAAAAGACAGAAAGGCCACGTTCAGCTGTATGGCTTTTTGATGGAGTTGAGGTTCAAATCGTGACAGGTAGCCTAGGTAGGTAGCTAGCCTACAATAGAAATCTCATGCCTATCCCTTAGTTACTTTTAACGACATCCATGGAAAAGTTATGCAGTAGTTCCATTCTAAAGTGCCGAAAACCACACGGTACTATGACTTAAACTTAGATAGTATCTCTTATTCTTTAAGCCAGATATGACCAAATTTCAACAAAATACGTTTCACATACATTAGTTTCTGTGCTGCGCGAAAAAAGGCAATAAATAATTTATACTTAGTTATAATATTATTTTTTGGTAATATTTCTTCAGAACTTGACAGCCATTAAAAATGTCAATCTCATTTTTCCCTTTCATAAAATAAAACTAGCAACTTGTCACTATTTGAATCTCAATTCTATCATTAAGCCAAACAGCTGAACGTGGCCTATCAGTCTTTTCCGGTCTGTTGGCTCTGTCTACCCCGCAAGGGATGTAGACGTGATTGTATGTATGTATGTATAAAATAAGGCTAGTATCATTTTTAACATAATCACGTACACATCGTGTTAACATTCAAAGACGCTAGGATTTAGATAAGGAAATCTCTAAGCAATCCGAGATTCATCGCCTACCCCACATGATACGTCGGTGATTTATTTATATATACATATTATGTATTTATATACATAAATAAAAAATAATACATATTATATATTATGATTATATGGTGACTTATATATTATGTATTAAGGTATATATCTAAATATAAAATAAAACATACATAAGTACTATTTAGTGCCGTGTGGTTCCCGGCACCAATTTAAAAAAGAATTAGACCACTTTAACTCTTTCCCATGGATGTCGTAAAAGGCGATTAAGGGATAGACATATAAACCTGGGATTTTTTAGGCGATGGGCTAGCAAGCCAAATAGCTGAACGTGGCCTATCAGTCTTTTCAAGACTGTTGACTCTGTCTACCCCACAAGGGATATAGACGTGACCATATGTATGTATGTATTTAATAATTCTACAACGGCTATTAACCACATTATCCTTTGATATAATCAAATCACAAATTATAATGAAACTCTATTGTATAAAATAAATAAAATGTCTGCATTGACATACATTTCAATAACAAGTGAAAATTCTAAACTACGAGTTTACTCACTTAAGCCGCCCATTAGACAGGCCATATAATTTGTTTGCCTCAGTGACAACCAAAATGAAAATAAAACTTGTACCCAGACAGGCCTGATAACAAAATTGTTATTTACTATTTATTATTCTGAGCACGAAACGTTGAAAAGGCTTCGCAGACGAAACCACTTCATAGACTATAATATACAGGTATTTCTTTATTATATACTAGCTGTGCCCGCGACTTCGGCCGCGTGACATGGTTGCTTTGGGCATCATTGAAGCCCTCAAGGATGAATAATTTTCCCCGTTTTTTTCACATATTCCATTGCTTCTTTGCTCTTTATAGTTGTAGCGTGATGTTATATAGTCTAAAGCCTCCTCGATAAATGGTCTATTCAACGCAAAAATAATTTTTCAATTCGAACCAGTAGTACTTGAGATTAGCGCTTTCAAACAAACAAACTCTTCAGATTTTTAATATTAAGTGTATTACTCGTATATATATTGTGAAGAATGTGATTATTGAATTTGAAAGGAAAAGGTGATTGACATTTCTATACAGGCTCATTTGGAAACAGTTGAAAATACTTTTTGGTATACATACTCGTAATAGGTTTTATTCTAAATTTCTGAGAACCACACGGCAAACATATGAAAACATGTATAAGTAGAAGATATAAGTAAACTTGACGTACAAAATAAACTTTTAACAATTGAGTTCTGTTAAACGAAATTTGATGTAAAAGGGGTTGTAATTCAATTTGGTTGTGACAATGAAACCCTTAAACAATCGCCCCAGTGGGTCAGCAATGTGAAATGCCGAAAGAGGATTATTATGTTCGTACATAATGCTGATAATTTTATTTTTATAATTTTTTTTGTAACTTTTATTTCCTTTTTTTCCGTATGTAAATAATCACGTTATATATTTTTACTAAAGCAACTTTCACTTTAGTCATAGGACCGGTGCTCGGTTATTTTTAACTACTGAACCGATTACAATGAAATTTAGTATGTAGGTAGCTGAATACTTTGTATCTCGGGGTTCCCGCGGGATTCATATCGAGCGGCCTCTAGTATAATATGAAAATGTCGGTATAAGAAGTCGTCGTAGCAAAAGTGAGAGAAATTAATATTATGTATGTTTCAAGAGTAAAAGAAAACTTTTTGGTTCACTGTGTCATAATAGTGACACTATTATTGCAGTCTACGAAGCTACGAACCGCTACGAGTTCGTAGAACGCTGCTACGGTAGTGCTACGACTGCTAAAATTTAGATGTTGATTTTTGATTGAGCGATTTTTTTATCATTCACAAGCTCCAGCCTGCGGCTTTGCTTATTAAAGTACATAAAATGACGCCTCTTTCCCGGAGGCGTAGGTGGAGACTACGTATTTCCGCTTACCACGATCCCTGCATCCTTTTTTTACTTCATCCACATTTATTTACTCTATTCATGTAAGCCCGCCTTTTAAGACTTGTTCGCAATATTGTTAATCGATAAGAGAACAAATCTTATTTTTTGTTGTATCCTTCGTCTTTATGGTATTGATAACTCTTTCAATAAGCCAATTAGATGTAAGTGGCCTATTAGTCTTTTCAAGACCGATTTTAGTAGTTAGTTTTTTCTTTATAATTTAAGCTCACACGTCGTTGGAATTTTTTTTTTCTTTTTTGGTTTTTTATTCAAAACCTTATTGGGCATTGAATGTACAATAGGTGAACTAAATGCTAATTGCATTCTCTGCCAGTCGACCATTAGAAAAAAACAATTAGATAAATAATGAGGTGTACATTCGGGAGGAAAACTAATAAAACTATCTGCGTAATTTAAAAATCATGTTATTTCGGTTCCCGCGGGAATAGGGAAATCTTGCTTTAGAACATACAGAGAAAGTACATGCCAAATTTTTAATCATTAGATCCAGGGATTTGAGCTTTCTGTTAACACGTCTGTCAGTCAATACATCAAAGATTTATATGATTAAATGATTCTACTTCTATGTGCCGTGTGGTTCCCGGCACCAAATTAGAAAAAAGAATAGGACCATTCCATCTCTTTCCCATGCATGACGTAAAGAGCAACTCAGGGATAGGCTTATAAACTTGGGATTCTTCTTTTAGGTGAAAGGCTTGTAACCTGTCACCATTTGAATCTCAATTCTATGAATAAGCCAAACAGCTGAACGTGGCCTATCAGTCATTTTAAGATTGTTGACTCTGTCTGCCCCGCACAGGATATAGATGTGACTATATGTATGCATGTATGTATGTATTCTACTTCTTAGTATTGACTACCTACCATCAGATTTGTAGGTATAAATAAAAAAAATGTGTCTGAACATAACGAAATCTTATTATTTCCTTAATCTTTATTGTACAAAAACAAAGTTTAATAATATAAGTAATGGGCGGGCTTAGCACTAAAAATATAAGCTAACAGTTAATCTTTGAGTTAAGCCGAAAAAGTAAGTGGGTGTGGAATAACATCAATATTTTGTACATACTATTTTTCTTTCTACTCATAACATACATACGTACATACAAATGGTCACGTCTATATCCCTTGCGGACTAGACAGAGCCAATAGTCTTGAAAAGACTGTATGGCTACGTTCAGCTATAAATGGCTTAATGATAGAATTGAGATTCAAATAGTGACAAGTTGCTGGCCCATCGCCTAAAAAAGAATCCCAAGTTTGTAAGCCTATCCCTTAGTCGCCTTTAAAGACATCCATGGGAAAGAGATGGAGTGGTCCTATTCTTTTTTGTATTGGTGCCGGGAACCACACGGCACATTCTACTCATAACATATACATATAACCAACATTACCTACCTATAGTTGGAGCGACGGTGGTCTAATCGCTAAGGTAAAGTTAAAATCTGTTATGCATAAAAAAGCGCAGGTTCGAATCCCGCCTCGGCCATGTACCAATGACTATTTTCGAAGTTATGTACATTAGTTTAAATACAAACCGATGCTCTTACAGTGAGGAAAAACATCGTGAGGAAACCTGCACATTCAGGTAACTGGATGTGTAATCATGATCGATCCAATACGGGTTAGGTTCCCCTGCAAAGGGGGATGTCAGATGGGAGTCGCTTCGTGTAATAACCTGACTCGCCCAATCCAGGATCCATGGTCAAAGGCATACACCGGGCTCCTCTCTAGTGATGAGGATGCAACCGGGACTCAGGAGGAAGAAGATAAGGATAGAAGTTTCATACTTCCTCTTCCTCAAATCATATCAAATCTGTACTAATATAATAAAGCTGAAAAATTTGTTTGTTTGTTTAAACACGCTAATCTCAGGAATTACTGGTTCGAATTGAAAAATTCTTTTTGCGTTGAATAGACCATTTATCGAGGAAGGCTTTAGGCTAAATAACATCACGCTGCAACTATAAGGAGCAAAGAAATAATGGAATATGTGAAAAAAACGGGGAAAATTATTCATCCTTGAGGGCTTCAATGATGCCCAAAATAACTATACCACGCGGACGAATTCGCGGGCACAGCTAGTCGAATATATTTATTGTGCAACGCAGGTTAAAGGCTGATGTTAGTTTATGTAACATCTGGTTACTATGGCCTGGATTAGGTGGCTCAGGTTTTTACACGATACGACTCCTAACTAACCCAACTCACATGGGAACAGGGTACAAGGTGCACTAAATGAATGTACCTACTCCCTTAGTCGCCTTTAACGAAGTTACCAACATAAATACATACAGAGTTGAAGTGTTGAGTGCGACGGGTCCAATTCCGGAATGTTGGAATTCACATGACCCAATTTTTCTTCTAAGACAAATATATAAAATTTCCGTTTACACGTAGAAAAATAAAAAATTCGCCTCCCTTTAATCGGACGAAACATGTAAGTCCAAAGAAAATTGTTTTTCACACAATTTATTTTGATGGTCTTTCCCAGAAAATGTACGGCGGTTTATTAATGTTACGAGTTAAAAAGCGAACCTTTTAATATACCTTGATATTTTCTATTTCAACGAATTAATATTCATTTTATTTCCTAGAACATGTTTACTGTACAAAACGCTCTTACAACGTATGAGATATAATTTATAGGACTTAAAATATACTCGTATGTAAGGCTCTTTCTACCCCACAAGGAATATACATACATATGGTCACGTT
The DNA here is from genome assembly GCF_032362555.1 of Amyelois transitella. Classification (NCBI taxonomy): domain Eukaryota; kingdom Metazoa; phylum Arthropoda; class Insecta; order Lepidoptera; family Pyralidae; genus Amyelois; species Amyelois transitella. Next base: position 9,752,785 of record NC_083515.1, read on the forward strand.
TATATCCCTTGTGGGGTATACAGAGCCAACAGTCGTGAAAAGACTGATAGGCCACGCTCAGCTATTTGGCTTACTGATAGAATTGAGATTCAAATAGTGACAGGTTGCTAGCCCATCGCCTAAAAAAAGCATCACAAGGAATATAAACGTGATTATATGTATGTATGTAAGTTAATGGCGAACGAATAGTTCATTCATTTAATTAATTACATACATACATATCATCACGTCTATATCCCTTACGGGTAGACAGAGCCAACAGTCTTGAAAAGACTGAAAGGCCACGTTCAGCTATTTGGCTTACTGATAGAATTGAGATTCAAATAGTGACAGGTTGCTAGCCTGTCGCCTAAAAAAGAATCCGCCGTTTATAAGCCTATCCCTTAGTCGCCTTTTACGACATCCATGGGAAAGAGATGGAGTGGTCCTATTCTTCTTTTAATTGGTGTCGGGAACCACACGGCACTTAATTAATTAAATAAAAAAATGCGTTTTTTTTCCTCGTAGAAATGCACGGGCGCACGCGGCTCTCACGAGTCGGGCAGCGGTCTCGGCACGACGTTTGCGCGCACGCTGCCGCCCGCGTACAAAGTCAGCAAGTCTGTTGTCTCCTTACTAAAGGCATTCGGTTGGAGCAAGTTCGCTATAGTCGTTGGGGACGCTGTGACTGCGGCTGCGCAACAGATGGATGCTATAAAGGTGAGAAAAGATATTGAGAACCTCTTCTACCTTCATTGGAGTCGGTTGAAAAATATTATTATATTCATACTGGTACCTACATACTTTGCAAAAGTCTGTCTCTTATGTACATACATACTTATAATCACGTCTATATCCCTTGCGGGGTAGACAGAGCCAACAGCCTTGACAAGACTGATAGGCCACATTCTGCTGTTCGGATTGAGATTGAGATTCAAATATTGACAGGTTGCTAGCCTATCGCTTAAAAGAAGAATCTCAAGTTTATAAGCCGATCCCTTAGTCGCCTTTAACGACATCCATAGGAAAGAGATTGAGTGGCCCTATTCTTTTTTCTATTGGTGCCGGGAACTACACGGCACGTGTCTTATGTTTCACCGCTAAACCGCTAGACCGATTTCATGAACTCTCTTCCTCCTGGCGCTACTCCCGGTTTTGGATAGGAGTACGGGGTGGTTGACATAACCCTGGATTGGGAAAGCCAGTTTTTACACGAAGCGACCGTCTGACCTTCGTAAAGTTTGCAGGGTAACCTAACCCATGATGGTAACAGCTGCAAGACCAATGTGCTCTTAGAGCGGTCCAGGACTCCAGAGAGGTCAGGATTAACGCCAAATAAAGGAGAAAAAAAAAACCATATTTATTCAGTAATTACAGATCTTTACATAGGTTTGTTGTTGGAGCCTACTTTTAAGCATATGAATGCCTGTGCCAGCAGGCTCTGCTCTTTTATGTCGCTAGGTCATGAATGTACTGAAAATTTGTGCGAAATTTGTAAGAAAGCAGTACTATATTATCATCACGCCTCTTTCTCGGAGGGATAGGCGAAAACTACATCCTTTCACTTGCCACGATCCCTTCTTTTGATTCTTCTACATTCACACTTTAGACAGAAGCAGGACATGATAATTTTGTCTGAACATGCGCAGGAGTTGGCCCGTGCTAACGGGATGACGGTGACGGCTGAGCACAGCTTCCCGGATTACATCCCCAAGCACATCTGCGAGATGGAGAAGATTGTGGACCAGACACACGACAAGACAAGAAGTAAGTTCTTTATTTATATGTTGTTGGTTGGAACTACCCCTAAACGATAGAACACGTTATTGTCGTGTGGTTCCCGCCGATCTATCTTATTCCTATGTATATATACTAATATTTTAAAGCTGAAGGGTTTGTTTGTTTGTTTGAACGCGCTAATCTCAGGAAATACAGGTTCCAATCAAAGAAATATTTTTGTGTTGAATAGACCATTTATCGAGGAAGGCTTTAGGCTTTACTCGTATAACATCACGCTGCAACTATAAGGAGTGAAAAAATAATAGAAAATGTGAAAAAAAGACGGGGAAAATTATTCATCCTTGAGGGCCTCAATGATGCCCAAAATAACTATTCCACGCGGACGAAGTCGTGGGCACAGCTAGTGAAATATAAAAGTGACTTTTCAAAGTTATGTTCATTAGTTTAAATACTAACCGATGCTCTTACGGTGAGGGAAAACAGCGTTAAGAAACCTGCATATTTAAGCAACTGGATGTGTAACCATGGATCCAATACGGTTAGGTTTACCTGCAAAGGTTGCGGAGGTCAGATGGGAGTCGCTTCGTGTAAAAGCCTGACTCACTCAATCCAGGATCTATGGTCAAAAGCATACCCCCAGCTCCTCTCCAGAGAGGTGAGAATGCAACCGGGACTAAATCAAGAAAGAAGAAGAAGTAAAAAGTGACTAAAGGAATAGTCACATTCATCTAGCAGCTTTTGCCATGATCCAATATGGGTTAGGTGCCCTGCAAAGGTTGTTGAGGCCAGATGAGATAAGATGAGGTGTTCATGATCAATACACGTACCCCGAGCTCCTCTCCAGATAATTAGAGAGAGAGTGGAGAGTGTAATCATTCTTAATGGAGAGTGTAACTAATCATTCTTGCATATCTTTAAACAAGCTGACCAGCCCTCGAATGCCATTTTAATCGAGCGAAAAACTATCACTGTTTACATACATACATACACAAAATCACGCCTCTTTCCCGGAGGGGTAGGCAGAGACTACCTCTTTCCACTTGCTACGATCTCTGCATATTTCCTTCGCTTCATCCACATTCATAACTCTCTTCATACATACATACATACATATAATCACGTCTATATCCTTTGCGGGGTAGACAGAGCCAAGTCTTAAAAAGACTGATAGGTCACGTTCAGCTGTTTGGCTTAATGATAGAATTGAGATTCACAAAGTGACAGGTTTCTAACCTGTCGCCTAAGGGAAGAATCCCAAGCCTATCCCTTAGTCGCCTTTTACGACATCCATGGTAAAGAGATGGAGTGGTCCTTTTCGTTTTTCTAATGGTGCCGGGAACCACACGGCACACTGTTACACTTTTTATTATGACGTAAAACGGGACAGCGATAGTTAGTTTAAAAATACTTTGCATTGAAATGTTTGAAAAAACCCTGATTCCAAACATATATAAAACAGTGACGCAATTAGTATTATACATACATAAAATCCCGCCTCTTTCCCGGAGGGGTAGACAGAGACTACCTCTTTCCACTTGCCACGATCTCTGCATACTTCCTTCGCTTCATCTACATTCATAACTGTCTTCATGCATGCAAGCGGTTTCGGGTACTTTTGACCTACAGTGACGCAATTAGTATTATAATTAAGTGGTAATATTAATTTATTATTAAGTCTGCGTCACATGACAAAATAATTATACAGTCTCATGGTAACATATGTACTGTACATGTTTCGCACGTTTCTAGGTCAAATAGGTGATCTTTGGCGTCTGATTACCTATAACTCCAGGCGTGATGTGGAATAAAGGTTGTTTATTATATAATCATAAACTTCTTAGGATATACCTTGAAATCTGTGCTAAGCGAGTGCTCTGGTACTTGTATAATGAATGATTGAATTTCGTTGATAAGATTATATAATAGAAAAGTCGTAAAAGGCGTTTAATAGAAAATTGAGTCGTGTGGTTCCCGGAACTAATAGAAAAAAGAATTGGGGCACTATGGGGCTAACACTTTCCTGTGGATGTCGTAAAAGGCGACTAAGGGATAGGCTTATTAACTTGGGATTCCTCTTTTAGGCGGTGCGCTAGCAATCTGTCACTATTTGATTCTCAATTTTATCACTAAGCCGAACAGCTGAACGTGGCCTGTCAGTCTTTTCAAGACTGCTGGCTCTATCTACCCCGGAAGAGATATAGACGTGATTATATTTATGTATGTTTTTCACTCACTCCATTAACGAATCGGGAATTTGTGGTAAATTCCAATGGAGTCAGCCAAATATAAATTGCTATTGTTTTATCAATTCAATAATTTTTTAAATATCACAATTGGCCACCAATGTGTACGGAAAATTCCAGTGGATTCGCTAAGTTCACTAATTTCTGAGCTATGATGTTTCTTTTTCATATTGTTGGCAAAAAAAACTTTACTTCATTATTTTTAAATTATAATTAATTTAAATCTACACTAATAATAAAGAGGAAAGATTTGTATTTTTTGTTATGTTTGTGTGGAATAAACTCAAAAACTACTGGTCCGATTTTGATAAAATTTGACACAGATATAGAATAGACCTTCAAAAGTGACATAGGCATAAATTTGTTTTGAAATAAATTTATTTCAAAATATAAAACACAAAAATATGTCCACCCGTGCGAAGCCGGGGCGGGCCGCTAGTATAAAATACTTTCGTTACTGTCTGATTGACTGAATATTACACTCTCACGCGTTTGTTTGTTTTAACGTGCTTATCTCAGGAACTACTGGTTTGAATTGAAAAATTATTTTTGTGTTGAATAGACGAGGAAAGTTTTAAGCTATATAACACCACGCTGCTAGTGGAAAGAGGTAGTCTCTGCCTACCCCTCCGGGAAAGAGGCGTGAGTTTATGTATGTATGCAACTATTAGGAACCAAGAAATAATGCAAAATGTGAAAAAAAAAAACTGTAAAAATTATTAATTCTTGAGGGCTTCAATGATGCCCAAAATAACTATTCTATAATAGCACAGCTAAACATATAAGGAAACTTTTTGATTATACATACATACATATATCTAGACGATGGGCTAGTAAGCAATCTTTCTGAATCTTAAAAAAGTTAACTTAGTCAATGGTATAATTTCTCTTTGTCAATACCAATCTATTTTTAATTGTATAAACCTTATTAATTAAAACCCCAAAAAAATTATTACTTATGTCAATGGAAAAAACACAACCAGAGAATAAAAGTTTTCGTCGGATTGAAAAAGCTGTTCAAAGGCTAAACTACAAAAGGATAAAATTTGTTTCCTGCTTTTCAGAGATTATGATGGTGTTTTTTGCCTTGAATTAAATTAAAAATTCTTAGTTCATAATACACATAACACACAGTCAGAAACACATGAACCATGAAAATGGGAATTTGATCCCAGATTTTGTACAGGAACTTACTTTGATTTTTTTTACGTTGGCGTACCAAAGTAATAAAATTCATATACAATTGTATTTGCGTTTGACTCGTCTTTGTACAAGGAAAACGAGATTTCATTAAAAAAAAATATATATATATAATATCAAAGACTTATATTGCGTAGGTACCTATATTCTTATTCTCAATTCTGGTTTTAGTCCCGGTTGTATCCTTGCTAATCTGAAGAGGAACCCGGGGAATACCTTTGTCCAGTCAGTTCTACATTCATTCATGTTTTTTTAATGTAGACAATGTGCATTCGTCCACGACTTAGATTTAAGAGATCTATATTTGTAAATTGACGTCCGATGAAAATGCTGCAGTGTAGTTTGTTCCGCCGCTTCTTCTACACATGCGCTTTGGAAGCGGTAGTAGTTATAATTAGATTTAAGTTATGTGACGTCAATAAGTGATACCTTGTATCTATCCAATTTTGAAAATAAATCTATTCTATTCTATTCTATTCCATGTTTCCTGGACAGGGTAGGTCAGATTTTTACACGAACCGACACCCATCTGGCCTCCGCAACCTTTGCAGGAGACCCAACCCGAATTGGATTCGTGGTTACACATCCAGTCGCCCGAATGTGCAGGTTTCCTCATGATGTTTTCCCTCTCTGTAAGGGCAATGGTTGATATTCAAACTAATGTACATAACTTCGAAAATAGTCATTGGTACATTGGTATTGGTACAATGCCGTGTGGTTCACGGCACCAATAGAAAAAAGAATAGGACCACTCCATCTCTCTCCCATGTATGTCGTAAAAGGCGACAAAGGGATAGGCTTATAAACTTGGGATTCTTCTTTTAGGCGATGGGCTAGCAACCTGTCATTATTGGAATCTCAATTCTATCTTCAAGCCAAAAAGCTGAGCGTGGCCCATCAGTCTTTTTAAGACTGTTGGCTCTGTCTACCCCGCAAGGGATATAGACGTGACTATATGTATGTATGGTACATGGCTGAGGTGGAATTCGAACCTGAGCTTTTCTGTGCATCAACCAGTCAACCTAATTCTCTACCTTTAGACATAATCTCTAGAACCCAGTTCCACTTAGTTATCTTGTGATAACGTCACAAAGATAATTAAAACTTTCTTGCTCGTTTTAGTATTTTTAGAACACTCTATCACGGAAATAGCAGTCGCATCGATCAAAATGTTCACACGAGAAGTGTAACCAAAGAAACATACAACAACTCCACATATCTGTTCGATTTTATATTGCTTTAATGCAGTGAATTTCGTATATTTATTTTGTAATAAGAGACAGCTACGAAATATGTATTAAGTATAACAAAAAACTAGTGCCTAACTTATAGGTATTTTATAGTGGCAACTGATTGTTTAGAATGTATTTGTAAAACCTGGAAATAACGTGGTTAGTTACGAAATAGCGTTCATGATTCTATTTATATATATACATACAGTCACGTCCCCACCCCTCGCGGAGCAGACAGAGCCAACAATCCCGAAAAGACTGACAGGCCACGTTCAGCTGTTTGGCTTATGATAGAGATTCAAATAGTGACAGGTTGCTAACCCATCGCCTCAAAAAGGAATCCCAAGTATATAAGCATATCCCTTAGTCGCCTTTCACGACATCCATGGGAATGAGACGGAGTGGTCTTAATATGCACTTTTATACGTACGAGCTTATATTGAGTAGGTACAATATGAACCCATTGCAAATTAAAAATAATAAGAACAAGGGTTATTTGTTTTTAAGTTTGATTAAGCCAATAATATCTGACAAAACCGCATTTAAAAAGAAGCAATAGTTTTCGCGTGATGCAAGTACGAATAGACACACAAACAGTAATTTTTAAAATATTTCCTATTATAATATAATCGTAATATATATTTTGCAAAATATTTTAATTACGTTCCTGGTCTTTATGGTCTCTGCCTACCCCTCTGTGAAAGAGGTGTGATTTATGTTTGTTTAATTTAAGCATGTACTTATACAAAAGAGAAGTCCGTGGTACGCTAAATAGCATGATCCTGGATTGAGTAAGTCAGGTCTTACACGAAGCGACTCCCGTCTGACCTCCGCCACCTTTGCAGGGGAAACTTATAAATAAATATATACGGGACCAATTACACTGATTGAGTTAGCCTCGAAGTAAGTTCGAGACTTGTGTTACGAGATACTAACTCAATGATACTATATTTTATAATAAATACTTATATAGATAAACATCCAAGATCCGTGCGGTGTGGTTCCTGGCATCAATACAAAAAAGTATAGGACCACTCCATCTCTTTCCCATGGATATCGTAAAAGGCGACTAAGGGATATGTTTACAAAGTTGGGATTCTTTTTTAGGCGATGGGCTAGCAACCTGTCACTATTTGAATCCCAATTCTATCATTAAGCCAAATAGCTGAACGTGGCCATTCAGTCTTTTCAAGACTATTGGCTCTGTCTACCCCGCAAGGGATATAGACGTGACCGTATGTATGTATCCAAGAACCAGGCCAATCAGAAAAAGTTCCTTTCTCATCATGCTCTGGCCTGGATTCGAACCCGGGACCTCCGGTGTCACAGACAAGCGTACTACCGCTGAGCCACAGAGGCCGCCGATTATGGGTACACATATACATGCATGTAGGTCAACGTAAATGTCATCTTTGGGATAGGGGATGAGAAGTTAGACTATTATCATATATTTTGACAATAGTGCGGCTTTCCATCTTCATAACAGAAAGATTATTTATCTATGTAGAAGTGCTTTATAACATAATCTTTTTCTAACCGTGAAATAACAAAATTAGGACACGCCTACATATAGCTTAAGAGGTATATTTATAGTAATAGTATTATTTTATCTTTTGCACGTCCGTGGGTGTGACTTAATATTTAGTTTAGTAGACATTCTTACAAAAGCAATAACGATAGACCTTTTATTTTTTTTAGTTTGAAATAACTTCTTATGGTAAAATTGAAGTACAGTCACACACAATCAGGACTTTAGAATTAAATCGAATTAAAGAGAAATCGATCAAAGAATTGATAATTGAATTTCTAAGTCAGTGAATTGAAAAATCTGATTTTAAGATGCAAGCCACTCACAATTTACCGAGAATATTCTTTAATATGATTTAATAAATTATTGAGTTCATAAATCCAAGTCGTACAGCTGAACGTGACTTTTAAAATTTTATTATTTAAATTTTATACATACAAACATACGGTCGAGTCTATATCCCTTGCGGGGTAGACAGAGCCAACAGTTTTGAAAAGACTGAATGGCCACGTTCAGCTCTTTGGCTTAATGATAGAATTGAGATTCAAATAGTGATAGGTTGCTAACCCATCGCCTCAAAAGAATTCTAAGTTAAGCCTATCCCTTGGTCGCCTTTTACAATATCCATGGTAAATAGATAAAGTAAATAATAAATAAATAATAAATATATACGGGACAAATTACACTGATTGAGTTAGCCTCGAAGTAAGTTCGAAACTTGTGTTACGAGATACTAACTCAACGATACTATATTTTATAATAAATACTTATATAGATAAACATCCAAGACCCAGGTCAATCAGAAAAAGTTCTTTTCTCATCATGCCCTGGCCGGGATTCGAACTCGGGACCTCCGGTCTCACAGACAAGCGTACTGCCGCTGCGCCACAGAGGCCGTCAAATAAAGTGGTCCTTTACATTTTTTTTTACTGGTGCCGGAACCACATGGCCGTCTGATTCATTTGTATTTACGAGTATTTATAGTACACGTCTTCAAATAATATTTCAATCTGGGTCATTCACCCGTATATATTTGTCTGTCATCCCTAGATTTTTGCGATGCAGTTTACATGCATAAGCCATCCAATTAAAGTACAGCTTTTGGACCTGTCGTACACGCTGCCTGTAATCCTGACCTGGATTTGACCTAGTTGACCTGACCTAGTTGAATTTAATCTTTTAAAAGCGAAACACGTTCACCTATCCATTTGGATATGTTCACATGAAAATAAATTGGGAAATAGTGTAAAACATTACAATAATAACGAATCCAAAATGAAATTATTTTCGTCAAACTTAATCCCGCGATTTCTGCCGCGTGAAATTAAAATTCACGTGCCTTTGTAAGACTCGGGTCAATTGAAATTGCAAAAAAAAAAAGTTGAGTGAATGTCTTATTAGTATTACAATTTACTTTATTGTAAAATATATTTGAGTGATGCTTATAAACTTTTATTCATTCATTTATTCGTTCAAAAGACAGATAGATAAAGACTTAAGATTTTGTGTTAACAATATTGTTAAAATTTAGAAGTAACTTATAAAATGTTCAATATATTTCCAATTATGAATTGTATGTGGCGAGGCGTGAATACAAAATCAAATTTAAGTTGTTCAATGAATGAATGAAATTCCCTTTATTGCATATAAGGGCTACAGTGGATGTAAATTAGTAAAGTTAAATTAGTTATTTCGCAAAAGGCGGCTTTATCGGCATGCCTTGCAATATTTTGAAGATAGCTTTAGAGAAGATAGAAGGAGATAAAATATTGGTTTTGTATGGTTGTACATATAACCACATCTATATCTCATATTATATTTACGGCCTCTGTGGCGCAGCGGAAGTACGCTTGTCTGTGACACCGGAGGTCCCGGGTTCGAATTTTTCTGTTTGGCCTGGGTCTTGATGGGTCGGGATGTTTATCTATATAAGTATTTCTTATAAAATATAGTATCGTTGAGTTAGTATCTCGTAACACAACTCTCGAATTTACTTCGAGGCTAAATCAATCTATGTAATTTATTACGGGGTAGGCAGACCCAACAGTCTTGAAAAGACTGAAAGGCCACTTTTAGATGTATGGTTTACTAAAGTAAATATAATTAATGTTAGATAGTAATAAATGTCAGTTAAAGTTGATTTTGAATTTTAAATAAAAACAGGTGATTAAAAATTTTTACAGGATTTTAATATCTAGGGAAAGAAAAGTCTTTTTCAAAATTAATTATTTATAATTTTTTAGTACCGTGTGGTTCCCAGCACCAATAGAAAAAAAGAATACGACACACTCCATCTCTCTCCCATGGATGTTGTAAAAGGCGACTAAGTGGTAGGCTTATAAACTTGGGATTCTTCTTTTAAGCGCATTCCACACAACACCACGCCAGTCAAGAATCATTATTTTATACATAATAATAAAATCATGACCGTGAAATTGGTAACAAGAGTACCAAAACATTTTTACGTAAAACAGCCTTATCCTAACCTTATTTTTATATCGGTATAACGTGTGTAACCCTTATTTGAACCGCTCGACTTTACCCGGGACGTTTTTGTCCCAACTGTTATCTTTATACGTCAAACACCATTGATAGCTCCTAAACTAAGATAAACTTCCACACTAACTTTATAGAGAGAAAAGATTTGTATTTTTTATGTTTAACGATTCATAATAATCACGTCTCTATCCTTTGCGAGGAAGACAGATCTTACAGTTTTGAAAAAAGTGAAAAGCCACGTTCAGCTTTATAGCTCAATGATAGAATTGAAATTTAAATAGCGACAGGTCGCTAGCCCATCGCCTAAAAGAAGAATCCCATGTTTATTAACCCACCCATTAGTCGCCTTTTACGACCTCTATGGAAAAGAGATGGAGTTGTCCTATTCTTAAGTACCGAGCACCACCCAGCAGTTTATAGTAAACCCTGGTATATGCAATCAGAAAGATTTTACGAATGAAATAATTTTTGAAATAGCAGGTAAGTGATAATGTTGTATTAGCAAAATATCATTACTCAATTACACGATTCAAATAGACAGATTTCTACACACAAAATTTTTTAGCCTTACCCTTGGTAGGCTTTTATAATCTACGGGAATTCCATTACATCATTAAGCCAAACATCACGTGGTCTTACAGTATTTTCAAAACTGTGAGCGTCATCTGCAATAAGAGATGAAGATTTGATTAATCAATGCCATCAAAAACATCCTGTAAAAAAAACCTGTCTCGCAGCTAAGCCTTTCTGCTGTAAAAAGTTGTGAGATCCATGTAATACCAAGTCGGTTAATCTATTAAGTCTCTACTTAAAGGACCTTCTGTCTTAAGTTATAAGTTAATATCATGCCAATATTAAAAATATTTTACGTTTTTAACAAATAGATCGACTTGGACATCGCATGAAAACACAATGAATATCGCGCCTCGTGCGATTGAAACTCTCGTCTCCAAAACAAGCTATAAATTTCATTCATTTAATAAATTTTAAACAAGCTGAAAATTCAGGCTTCTTGTTTTATCCACAACGAAATTATAGCGGGGTCGAAGATAGCCTGAATTGCTTCGAGAAAAGGATGGTACGGTCGTGCTGATTTTTTTTGCTCGACTTGGCGGGGCACTGCCGTGCCCCCAGATACAAAAATGTTTCCTTTTTTCCAAGTGAGTTAATGTAACAGCTTGTTGCATTTCCACATAAGTATTTTATCTGACTGTTGCGAGCTTTATTACAAAGTTTCAGTTATATTGCAGTTTTAACGCGTGAGGGGGTCACCTAGAAAGGAAATGGGGTCAAGCAAGAATACGTAAGGAAGTGAAGAAAATAGAGTAACAATTAATGAATAGACAGAAAATGCCTTCACATAGAAATACAAACGTCTATATCGCTTGCGGGGTAGGCAGAGCCAACAGGCTTGAAAAGACTGGAAGGCCACGTACAGCTGTAGGACTTAATGATGGTATTTAGATTCAAATAATGACAGGTTGCCGTTGCAGTGACCCTTCGGCTAAATGAGGAATCCAAAAAGTCAATCTCTCGATTGACTATTATAACCTGTGTGGGTGGAGAAGCAGCAAGCATGTTTTTCGCCGCTGGTAGACCTGCATGGAGTCTTATACAAACTTTCATACAAATATCTATTTCTGTTTATATTGTGAGGATACACACTGCGCTATACTCGTACCTACGCATAATATTTTAAAAACTTAGGTTTATTTTCAAATCAAACCGAAATGGGATATGAAAACATTAAGCTTATACAAAAAACTTACACCTTGTTTCTACATACATACATACATAATGGTCACGTCTATATCCCTTGTGGGGTAGGCAGAGCCAACAGTCTTGAAATGGCCACGTTCAGCTATGTATTTGGCTTAATGATAGAATTTAAAGTGACAGATTGCTAGCTAAAAAAATCTAAGGCTTAGCCCATCGGCTAAAAAAAAGAATCACAAGTTTGTAAGCCTATCCCTTAGTCGCCTTTTACGATGTCCATGGAATATTATTTTTAGTATTTTCAAATCAAACCGAAATGGGATATGTAAACATTTAGTTTACAGAAAAACACATACCTACCTTGGTACCAACGTTATTTTAAGCCATCAGACTGAGTTACTTTAATATTCTTTCAGGCTAGAATGTAAAGTATAAATTAATGCATAAACGTCTGATGTTCAACTATTTTCTTTGAACGAGTGAAAATATTATTTTGAATAGTGTAATTTTAATCTAAAAAAAAGAATAGAACAACTTCATCTTTTTCCTATAGATGTCGTAAAATTCGACTAAGGGATAGGCTTATAAACTTGGGATTCTTCTTTTAGGCGACAGGCTAGCAACTTGTCACTAAATGAATCTCAATTCTATCATTAAGCCAAATAGCCGCACGTGGCCTATCAGTATTTTCAAGACTGTTAGCTCTGTCTACCCTGCAAAGGATATAGACGTGATCAATTGATCATATGTAGGTATGTATGTAATAATCTACATTATTGAAATTTATCATGTAGGTTCCTATCCTATCCTTCTAATACCACATATTTTGGAGTGAGAAAAAGAAAGGTATATATATATGAGTATACCTAAATATAACATAGCTTCAGTAATATTTTCCAAGTTAACCTCTGAGAAACTTATCAGGAAGATTAACAAAAGCCGACCTTTCCGATATATGTGGGTTTTAAACATTAAAAACTGACCTAAATTTACATTCAGACTACTTTGGCAACGCAATCAATCATTATTTGAAAGGCTTTACAGAATTTTAGCGCGTAATTCCTTGCTTTTAAACTATGAATGAGACCGTAAATAGATTTGTCGACATATTAGAGGCAGTGCGCGTAAGCCGCCCTAATTTGAGACCCCGAAAATGCACTGGTGTAATTTTAGAATCAAACTCTCAGTGAATCATACTACATATATACTGCAGTGTAGTTTGCTCCGCCGCTTCTTCTACACATGCGCTTTGGAAGCGGTAGCAGTTATACCTAATTAAATTCAATATTCTATATATTCCCCTATATATATTTAATAATTCGCATGTAATGCCGTGCCGTATGGTTCCCGGCACCAATACAAAAAAGAATAGAACCACTCCATTTCTTTCCCATGGATGTCGTAAAAGGCGACTAAGGGATAGGCTCACAAACTTGGGATTCTTTCTTAGGTAAATAAAGCCAAATAGCTGAACGTGGCCATTCAGTCTTTTCCAGGCTGTTGGCTCTGTTTACCCCGCAAGGGATATAGACGTGACCATATGTATGTATGTATGTATTCGCATGTAACTCAGACAAATTAGAACTTTCTTTTTGAGTTGGGATTGAACCAGGAACATTAAATCCAAAGGCAAGCATTACCACCTCACCGCAGAGGCCCACATCATATCCTGCGATGGATGATAAAGATATTTTCATTCCTTTGATCATTTCTGTCTGGTACAAGTGCTTTTTTGTTTGATGTCTTAAATGCTTTACAAAAGGTATCTACGATTAGTTGAATAACCTTTGAAACAAAACCAAGAAATGGTAGTAAATTAAGAAAATTAATTATGAAAGCAGCAGGAAATTTGTCTGCCTATAATTCGTATTAAATATATGAAGGAAGGCACTTAGTAATTGGTTTTTGTCTCAATAGAGTTTACATACCTACTTATTATCACGTCTACATCCCTTGCGGGGTAGACAGAGCCAACAGTCTTAAAAAGACTGAAAGGTCACGTTCAGCTGTCCAAATTGAGTTTACATACTTACATTTTATCACGTCAACATCACTTGCGGGGTAGACAGAGCCAATTGTCTTGAAAAGACTGAAAGGCCACGTTCAGCTGTATGGCTTTTATAATGGAATTGTAACACGCTCGCTCTTTTGCGTGAATCGAAAAAAAAAAAACTTTCCGTGGGAATTGTATGAAAATCCTCTTAGTGAACGCCTCACTTAGATCTCACCTCAATTAGATATTTCATAGCTCTAGGTCAAGGAGTTTGGGCTGTGCGTATCAGTCAGTCAGTCAGTGTCCTCTTGTAAAAGATGTAGGTAAGGAGATTATAGTTTCTATTGTAATAAAGGCTTTACAGAATTTTAGCGCGTAGGTAATTCCTTGCTTTTAAACGATGAATGAATAGATGGGGCGTAAATAGATTTGTCGACATATTAGAGGGCAGTGCGCGTAAGCTGCCCTAATTTGAGACCCCGAAAATGCACTGGTGTAATTTAAGAATCAAACTCTCAGTGAATCATATTACATATATGCTGCAGTGTAGTTTGTTCCGCCGCTTCTTCTACATATGCGCTGTGCCGTGTGGTTCCCGGCACCAATACAAAAAGAATAGGACCACTCCATCTCTTTCCCATGGATGTCGTAAAAGGCGACTAAGGGATAGGCTTACAAACTTGGAATTCTTTTTAGGCGTTAGGTTAGCAACCTGTCACTGTTTGAATCTCAATTCTATCATTAAGCCAAATAGCAGAATGTGACTATTCAGTCTTTTCAAGACTGTTGGCTCTGTCTACCCCGCAAGGGATATAGACGTGACCATATGTATGTATTATAATAAATGACGTCGATAACATCGGTGTTGTTATGTTCACCTGGATGCACAATGCTCCTTGTGAATTTGAATGTTCTTTTTATTGCGCATAAGCAGTAAAACTGCATTTAAATCCAACGACTAAAGCTAATAAAATTTAAGTAGAGAGAGAATCAAATTCACCTTAAAAATAGATAATGTCGGTAGATACGATCATCTATCTGTCCCATATTCGTAGCAATACATATAATCACATCTATATCCCTTGTAGGGTAGACAGAGCCGTACAGAGCATTGTTTAAGACTGATAGGCCACGATCAGCTGTTTGGCTTAATGATAGATTTGAGATTCAAATAATGACAGGTTGCTAGCCCATCGTCTAAATAAGAATCAGAAGTTTATAAACATATCTCTCAGTCGCCTTTTACAACATCCATGGGAAAGAGATGGATTGGTCCGCTTCTTTTATTTCCAACTAGCTTCCCCCGCGACTCCGTCCGCGCGGATGTCGGTCTTTGCGTGGATGTTTTATTTCTCCATTTTGAGTAACTCTGACAGCGACATTTTATAAATATCTGTTGGACCCAATTACGGTTAGGCCTATAATAATTAAGGAGATCCCTCTATTGAGCTACTGCTGTTGATCTCGCGTTCTGTAGTATGTATTTTTTTCATAGTAATTAGTAATAGCCCGCGTGACCGCGTGTGCCGCAAACGGTTCAAGCCAAATCCGACTTTCGGCGCTAAATTTACGGCTACAATTTACGGCGCTGAATCCACTGAGGGTAACGTAACGTGAGTTCGCGGTTCTACAGAACAACGTCTATGGAAAACTAAACTGAAAAATTAAGTTTTTTTTTTATTATTATATTTCGTATTTTTCCAGGATAAAAAGTATCCTATTTTATGCCCAGGATAATAAGGTATAATTATACCAAGTTTTTCGAAATCGAACCGTTAGTTTTCACGTGATGCCTGAACATACAGACAGACAGACAAAAATTTTTTTATTCACATATTTGGGTTTGGTATCGATCCAGTAACATATATTTTTTCAATATTTTCAATGTACAGAATTGACCATTCTACAGGTTTATTATATGTATATAGTATAGATGATGCCGGGAACCACACCTAAACATTACAAGTGTTCCAGAATTTACAGAAATAAAAGTAGCTTACTTATCTTTTTATTGTATCACAGACCGTTAAATTTTCTTATGCATACATACATACATACATATGATCACGTCTATATCCCTTGCGGGGTAGACAGAGCCAACAGTCTTGAAAAGACTGAATGGCCACGTTCAGCTATTTGGCTTAATGATAGAACCGAGATTCAAATAGTGACAGGTTGCTAGCCCATCGCCTAAAAGAGGAATCCTAAGTTAATAAGCCTATCCCTTAGTCGCCTTTTACGACATCCATGGGAAAGAGATGGAGTGGTCCTATTCTTTTTTGTAATAGTGCCGGGAACCACACGGCACAAATTTTCTTATGTTACATACAAAACTAAGTTTATAAATATATCTAAACAGTAAGTTACAATAAAACAGCGATTTTGTTTTATGATTGATACGTGATAACTCCTTGTGTGACTTATGATTTTTAATGGATTTTGATGATTACTTTTATCTTTGAAAAGGTTATAGAACTACAATGGTGGTGTTGTTGAGCCGAAAACCCTTTTAAAAATCATATTAAGGTCCAAGGCATATTTGTCTACAAATATGCCTTGTATTTGTCTATAAATATAGATATCTCCTAGATTTTTATATTTATACTTACTTGGAGTGGGAAGTCCTAGAGCAAAAGGTATAGTCAAGAGTACCCGAAACCGACGAGCTTGCATGAAGAGATTTATGAATGTTAATGAAGCGAAAGACGTGTGCAGGGATTGTGGCAAATGGAAAGATGTGGTCTCTGCCTTACCCACCGGGAAAGAGGCGTGATTTATGTATGTTAGTATGTTTGTATGTAGTACTAACTTGAATATCTTTCTTCGCAGTATACGTATTCCTCGGGGAGCACATAGCTCTCGTGGACTTTGTCAACGTTCTGCAGCGGCGGGAGCTGCTGAAGAAGGGGGAGTACGCTGTGGTGGCTGTGGATGACGAGATCTTCGACCCCAGCACCGCTGAAATGACGCAAGCTGGTAAGATTTATTAGTGTAACTCAGCAAACTATTATCTATACTAATATTATAAATGTGAAGAGTTTGTTTGCTTGTTTGGACGCGCTAATCTCAGGAACTACCGGTTCGAATTGAAAAATTCTTTTTGCGTTGAATAGACCATTTATCGAGGAAGGCTTAAGGCTATGTAACATCACGCTGCGACTATTAGGAGCGAAGAAATAATGGAAAATGTGAAAAATACCGGGAAAATTATTCATTCTGGAGGGCACGAAATTGCGATACATTTTCGCGCGATGAAAACGGCATCGCGCGTGCGTAGCAACGGGGCCTGACTACACAAGATAACAAACCTATGTGTTCGCTAAAGTAGACATCACTTTATGAAGGGCAATTTCCTTAGTCAATGTCTGCAGCGACCGTACTGAAGAAGCAAAGTCTTAATAAGGTTGCCTGTAATTATGTACAAGTATCTAGAATGAGTATTCGTTATTACAGGCTTTCTATAATAACTAGTTATTATCCTTGTAGAGTTATAACCAACATTTTCTGGTAGAGAATGCCGAACGGCTTTTCCGCCCTTTGTATATTTTTTTTCTGCAATAACATTTTAAATAAGTAAATAAATAAATTAATTTTGTGAGATGGCCTCGTGGTATTTTACATTGTTATAGCCACAATGTTTTCAACAAAAGTAAACAATAAAATAAAAGTAATAAAGAATAACTGATAATAAAAAAGAAAATATAAAAAATTTCGCGTAATAAATTAAACATGAACAAAGTTTCTTTCGGGAGTAGAAAAAAATATGTTTGGAAACAAAAAAGTCAAGTCGGATAAAAATATTGACGAAAACAAATTTTCTTGATCATCGTAACTTCTAAGTTTTAAGTTTTTTTTTTTAAGACAGGTACTCACGATCATGGTGTATAAATTAGTGGATAATGAACAGTGGTTGGGAACTGTTGTGAACAAAAATAAGTAAAAGATAAATAAAAGATATTGGTAAAGGAATAGAAAAATGTAAATTGATGTCCGGCGAAAATGCTGCAGTGTAGTTTGTTCCGCCGCTTCTTCTACACGTGCGCTTTGGAAGCGGTGGTAGTTATAGTTAGATTTAAGTGATGTGACGTCAATAAGTGATACCTTGTATCCTGTTTTAACCAAATCTTTCTATTCTACTTATTATAAAAAAGGGAATGCTTAGATGTCCTAGACATGTTGAAGGGATGAATGAACTTATATGTATATAAATAATACCCGACTGTGTATTTCTGTCAATGATATATTATTATTTTTTCAGATCACCTTGGGCAAAACAACAGTAATGACATATTGGCGTTTCGAGCAGTTCTCAAGCTTACTCCGTCCTTTCCCACCAACCCACATTACGCGTAAGTACCTATCCCTTAAATTATATATATATATAATATATACTTTTATAAATTAATATATATTATAAACTTATATGATACAGCTCAAGAGTTTGTTTGTTTGAACGCGCTAATCTCAGGAACTACGATTTTTTTTTTTTTGTGTTGAATAGACCATTTATCGAGGAAGGCTTTAGGCTATATAACATTACGCTGCAATGGAAAATGTGATAAAAAATCTGGTAAATTATTAATCCTTGAGGGCTTCAATGATGCCCAAAATAACTATTCCACGCGGACGAAGTCGCGGGCACAGCTAGTATAATATATTATTTAATAATACTCTTTCGTTAGTCCCGGTTAGTTAGTTAAAGAGGAGGTCAGTGCGCCTTTTTCAACGATGAGTCCTTCATCTGATCTCAGCAATCTAAGGTAAGCTAGCTTAGAACGGGTCATGGTTACAACCAGTTGTCTACATGAGCAGGTTTCCTCACGACGTTTCCCATCAGCGTAAGTCCTTCAAGAGCACTTATGTACATAACTCAGTGAAGAGTTATTGGTACATGGTCGAGGTAGAATTTAAACCTGTGCCTTCATGGTCATTCCGACACTCAACACGTCACATATTACATCCCTTACGGAGTAGACAGAGTCGAAGAGACTCCTAATTCACATTCAGCGGGACTGGATGCTATTAAGAATCAGATACTATTAATAAGAGAACATATTCTTAAGGAATAAACTCAATATCTTGTTCAATATTAGTGAAATTTGATGTACAAAGGCACTCTTTGAGCTAGTAGAACCTTCAACATTACTCCATCGGACTACGAGACGCAGACGGGAATTTCGTCCTTTTGTTGTTGAAATATCAAAAAAGAAATTAAACGCTTCGATAGTTCCTTTTTGATTCGACTAGCCAAGGTGTGAAAGGACTGCCTGTGTATACATTTCCAGACAAGTACTGTCCGCGAACATTCAAAAATAGAATAAATTGGTATCTTTTGGATAGACATGTAACATTTTGGTCTTCATCATCACTTAGCATCTGGTGAGATGGAAGAGAAATACCTAATCTAATCTATATTTAATATTATGATGCTGAAGAGTTTGTTTGTTTGTGTGTTTGTTTGTTTGAAAGCGCTAATCTCAGGAACTACTAGTTCGAATTGAAAAATTATTTTTGTGTTGAATAGAACATTTATCGAGGAAGGCTGTAGGCTTTATAACATCACGCTGCAACTTTTAGGAGGGAAGAAATAATGGAAAATGTGAAAAAAAACGGGGAAAATTATTCATCCTTGAAGGCTTCAATGATGCCCAACATAACTATTCCACGCGGACAAAGTCGCGGGCACAGCTAGTAAAGGATCAAAAAAACAAGACTTATACCATCAAAAATAACATCCGTTACTTTGATTTCGGCTAATTCCCCCTGAAGCCTCAGGAACAGGAAATAAAGAAAGAAATATTTATTTTCAGTAACTTGGTACACAATGAATTAAGTTCGTGTAAAACTTGTGTAAATACATACTTATATATAATCTTTCCATTTATAACAATTCAGTACGGTAAAGTGAAAGGAAAGAACGTACCTAAGACTTCAAAAATAAATATTCTCGTTTATTTATTCAGATGTTATTACTATCTAAACACGTAACAAAAGTATGATCGTAAAATATATAAACGTAGGAAAATTTTGTTCTCTTTCTATAAACGTAATAAAAACATCGTAACAAATTCCAGTAGGAACCATTTTGTGTCATAATATTTTTAGAATGTGGTCACACTTGCAGGTCTTCATGTCATTCATGACAGAATAGGACTACTCCATATCATTCCCGTAGGTGTCGTAAAAGGCGACTAAGGGATAGGCTTATAATCTTAGGATTCTCCTTTTACCCGATGGGCTAGCAACCTGTCACTATTTGAATCTCAATTCTATCATTAAGCCAAACATCTGAACGTGGCCTAACAGTCTTTTCTAGACAGTCGGCTCTGTCTATCCCGCAAGCCGATATTATTAGTATGTGTGTGTTTTAGTAACAAGAGTATAAGACCGTAACGAAGTCTTACTGCTATTTGTGTACATTATGTATCCCTATCCTTTGTCTGAAAATTGAAACAAGATAAAACGAGGAAAATATATTTCCAACTAGAGGCCGCCCGCGACTTCGTCCGCGTGAAATCAATCCCGCGAGAACTCCGGAATAAAAATATAGCCCATATGTTATTCTGGGTCTTAAGCTACGTACATAGCAAATTTTATCGTAATCGGTTCAGTATTTTTTGCGTGAAAGAGTAACAAACATCCATACTGACATCCTGACATACTCACAAACTTTCGCATTTATAATATTAGTAGGATAACATGGTAACAACGCTTACAATTTCTATTTTCCCGTAAAACAATCACCTCGTAAAGATTGTTGCTAATGGCAACTAACTATGATATTTACACGTATCCGTTTTCAGTAATAAGCTCATTTAATATTGTCATAGGGTTCTCTGATATAATTCGGAGAGTGCGCATTGTATTCATCTGGCTATTAATTTTTATTACATGAAAAACATCACACCCTTTAATTAATTTCTCAGTCTCTGTATACATACATTACCCTTCCTACTGGAAGAGATATCTATTGATATAAGTAGCACCTTTGTACTACAATTACTGTATTAAATGCTCCTCCATATAATTTTGTGTACATAAATAAATAAAATCCGGTAATCCCGCGCAACAGCCAGTCGCTACATAGTAACAAAGTCGTTTCACGCCGTTTGTCACTATGTATGCTTAAATCTCTAAAACTATTCAACGTATTTCATTGCGGGTTCTTTTAGTACATACATACATAAAATCACGCCTCTTTCCCGGAGGGGTAGGCAGAGACCACCTCTTTCCACTTGCCACCGCTTCATCCACATTCATAACTCTTTTCATGCAAGCTCGGCGGTTTCGGGTACTCCTGACCTGACCCTTTACCAGGACGTCCTTGATATGATCAAGATACGTTCGTCTAGGTCTTCCCACTCCGACCTTTCCCTCCACACTCTCCTTGTATATCTGCTTAGTCAATCTGCTTTCATTCATCCTCTCCACATGACCAAACCATCTTAACATACCCTTTTCTAGTGGGTTCTTTCAGTGAGTAGAGTAATTCAAAAGAGAGGTTTAAATGGTCGTGCAAAGCCAAGGCGAGGCGCTAGTATACATACATACATAAAATCACGCCCCTTTCCCGGAGGGGCAGGCGGAGACTACCTCAGAGTCGCTAGTATGCAAGTAATAAAAAGAAATCGCAGGCGTCTGTCGGGCTGGGCTTGCTCTTAGTAATCGTATTTGCTATAATCTTCATTCATGACATCATACTCGTATGCATGTAAAAAATCTATTTGGCAGTCTTCCAAAGGAATCAATACTTATCTGTCATAAATCTATGAAGGATGAAATAGGCGATGGAAAAAATGCCAAGCAAGTTGATATGTTCACATTTGACTGTCGCTTCATAAATGTTATAATCACGTCTATATTCCTTGCGGGCTAGGCGGAGCTAACGGTCTTAATAAGACTGATAGGCAACGTTCAACTGTTTGGCTTATTAATAGAATTGAGATTAAAATAGTGACAGGTTACTAGCTCATCGCCTAAAAAGAAGAACCCCAAGTTTATAAGGGATATGCCCTTTGTCGCCTTTTACGACATCTATTGGAAAGAGATGGAGTGGTCCTATCCTTTTTTTCTATTGATGCCAGGAACCGCACATAACAAATAATGTAACAATTTATCTCATCATGGTACTCAAAGAAGATCCAAGTGCAATCAATACATAACTCTCTTCATGCAAGCTCAGCGGTTTCGGGTACTCTTGATCTGACCCTTTGCCAGGACGTCATTAATTTGATCAAGATACGTTCGTCTAGGACTTCCCACTCCGACCATTCCCTCCATACTCTCCTTGTACATACATATATCTGCTTAGTCAACCTTCTTTCAACATGACCAAACCATCTTAACATACCCTTTTCTATTCCTGTAACTACATCTTCTTTCACATCACAACATTCCCTTATCCATCATACTCCTTAACGCTCTCAATCAATTCAAGCAAAAATCTACTGAACGGATTGAGGTGAAACTTTTTCTGGCGGTAAGCCTTATTAACACACGACACGCTAAAACAAATCGAGTGCGGGCGCTAGTTTTTTATTCATAAAATAGTTTAGATTATAAAAAAAGTATAAATTACCTTGGTCCGCTTCGGGAGGTCATAAGTACCCGAAACCGAAGTTATGAAAGTGGATGAAGCGAAGGAAGTATGGCAGGGATCGTGGCAAGTGGAAAGAGGTAGTCTCTGCCTACCCCTCCGGGAAAGAGGCGTGATCTTATGTATGTATGTCCGCTTCGGCGTCCTTAATAAACTTAACAACTCACCTAATTTACGCGCCCAATGTGACTTCTGTCCAAAATGAATAAACAGTTCATCTGAATTGATGGAGGTATTGTCACTGCTCGTCATTTTTAGGGTACCGTACCTGAAAGGCAAAAACGGAACTCTACAGGGTGATATTTAAAACAACTACATCCTTTTAAACATAGACTATACCCATGCTTCTGAGCCGTTTGAGCCTATTTTTATTTAAATTAAACGTCATCATTTTCACATTTAAAAAACCCTCAAAAACTACGTCACCCGTTTTATTAAAAACCAATACTACAAAAAGAAATTAAAACTAAACAAGTAAATAAATGTCTGAAAAAAATATATTTTTTTATTAAGACTGTCTGCCTGTCGGTCTATCTGTTCGTCTCTATGCTTATAAATCTTGATAGAACTGAATGATTTTCACCAAATACTAAAAAAAACATACATAAATACAAATAATCACGTCTATATCCCTTACGGGGTAGGACAGAGCCAACAATCTTGAAAAGACTGATAGGCCACGTTCAGATATTTTAGTTACTAAAAAAATATATGTATATATATTAAGGCAAGTCTCCATGCAAGTCTTGTTAATTTTTTGTATTTTTTTTTACTCAATGTTAATTACCACAACAGGTCAATAGATTTTCACAGAATATTAAGCTATTTTTTACCTTTAAAATAATTAATTTTATAAAAATAAAGTAATTATTAAAGGGGGCCTAATAATTGACTGGTCTAGTAGAACCCTTCCGACTCGCACTTAGCCGGTTTTTGGTACTTGGTGATTGAAACTTTTGGGGTTTTATTTATTGAAATATATTTTTCGTGTGTGTGCCGTGTGGTTCCCGGCACCAATACAAAAAAGAATAGGACCACTCCATCTCTTTCTTAATAGGATAGGCTTAAAAACTTGGGTCTCTTATTTTAGGCGATGGGCTAGCAACCTGTCACTATTTGACTCTCAATTCTATCATTAAGCCAAATAGCTGAACTTGGCCATTCAGTCTTTCAAGACTATAAAGAAATATAGCTTTAACTGTCGGAGTAGACAGAGCCAAGATTCACAATAGGTAAATTAAGAGATACTGTTACTCAAAAAAGAAATAAGCAAATCCACACAGCAAAACACAAAATAGAAATTTGTAGGTATATTTTTTTATATATAGGTAAATACTTAGTAAAAAATGTATCCCTTAATTGATACTGACGAAATTCTTAAAATATCCTTATTTTTTATCCCTAATAGTGACAGCTCTCAGTTTTATCCCAAATTTCTTCTTGGATTCCAAGAAAAGCCTATTTTAGACGACGAAAAATAAAATAAAGTTAAGCATATTTTTTTTTAAATACGTGAATGTCTGTTAGCGACCTACTCTGAGAAGAGTTTTTGTCCATTAGTTGCCTCCTACGACATCTAAAAGAAGAAATGGGGTGGTAAAAAATTCAATCGAATGATTTGTTTGTAGTCGCCTTGTAATAATTACTGCTTGATAACTGTAGAATAACTAACCATTTCTCAGTAAATATGGCTTTATTCAATAAAATTATACAGTATGACTTTGAAATGTGACAGAACTGAAATGTTCGTTTTATGATAAAAGGTGTCAAAGCTAATGTGGAGATTGCAAATCACCACAATAACCTTATAAATGTTTACGTATTTAAACCGTGCCATGCCTTGTGGTTCCCGGCACCATTATTAAAAAAGAATAGGATCACTCCATTTCGTTCCCATGGATATCGTAAAAGGCGACTAAGGGATAGACTTGTAAACTTGGGACACTTCTTTAAGGCGATGGGCTAGCAACCTGTTACTATTTGAATCTCAATTCTATCATCAAGCCAAAATGCTGAACGTGGCCTATCAGTCTTTTCACGCTGTTGGCTCTGTCTACCCCGCAAGGGATATAGACGTGACTATATGTGAGTACGTATTTAAACCTTAGTTTCAAAAGCTACGTTACAAGTAGTAGCTCGCGTGTGTGCGTGCTATTGTGTGTGTGTGGTGGTCCTATAGTGGTCCTATTCTTTTTTTGTATTGGTGCCGGGAACCACACAGGCTAAATATGTTTCTTTCTTCTAAATATGTTTCTTTCTTCTAAATATGTTTCTTTCTTCTAAATATGTTTATTTCTTCTAAATATGTTTCTTTCTTCTAAATATGTTTATTTCTTCTAAATATGTTTCTTTCTTCTAAATATGTTTCTTTCTTCTAAATATGTTCCTTTCATTCCAGGTTATTATGTCAAATGATCAGAGAACTCTCCGCCGCTTCCCCATTTTGCGTGCCGAACTACCACAAACTGTTTGAAGATACTTCGGTGAGTTTTCACTACATTCTTCTTCTTCTTCTTCTCTTTGGATTTAAGTCCCGGTTGCATCCTCACCGTGTGGTTCCCGGCACCAATACAAAATATAATAGGACCACTCCATCTCTTTCCCATGGATGTCGTAAAAGGCAGTCGCCAACAGTCTTAAAAAGACTGAATGGCCACTTTCAGCTTTTTGGCTTAATGATAGAATTGAGAATCAAATAGTGACAGGTTGCTAGCCCATCGCCTAAAAAAAAAGGAATCCCATGTTTATTAGCCTATCCTTTAGTCGCATTTACGACATCCATGGGAAACAGATGGAGTATTCCTATTCTTTTTTGTACTAGTGACGGGAACCACACGGCACCGGTTGACATTAAAACTAATGTATGTAACTTTAGAAAATATTCATTTGGTACATGGCCGAGGTGGTACATAAATTTTCACACTACATTATTATAAAGTCTCTTTTTGTAATTTTAATGACAGATAGATAATTCATTTATTTGATTTGCTACACATAATTTTCAATTTCATATGAAATACAAATTAATTAGGGTGTGAGTTGCAGCAATACAAAAAGGTCACAACTCGACGAATTTATTGCTATAGAGCAATACGCTGATTTTCAGTTATGACCTAGGTGCTAGTGCAGGTCAATCTGCGCACGTAATAAAAAAATAAACATAAACAAACAAAGACTCGTGTCGTGACTTAAAAGTTTCATTTTTAGAAGTGTGAGGGTATACTAACCTAACCTTACCTAACTCTATATATCTGATGCCAGTAATATGACCCTTGAGACCTTGAGTGTTTTTATTCCTCAGTCTGGCCTCGTTACATTTCCAGAGAAAATTAAGTTTTATGTAATTACTAGCTGTGCCCGCAACTTCGTCCGCGTGGAATAGTAATTTTAGGCATTATTGAAGCCTTCAAGGATGAAGAATTTCCCCCGTTTTTTTTCCTTGCTTCTTATTATTGCAGCGTGATGTTATATAGCCTAAAGCCTTTCTCGATAAATGGTCTATTTAACGCAAAAATATTTTTTTTATTCGTACCAGTAGTTGCTGAGATTAGCGCGTTCAAACAAACAAACTCTTCAGCTTTATAATATTAGTATAGATTAAATTTCTCTACTAGTTCAATCGAAGGAAATTTCTGTACCTACATAAATTTCCATTTACTATTTAGAAATTGTATATTAGGTTATAAGGAAGACAAACTGTCTATTGTCTATGTCTATTTTATAAGGCAATTAATTACTAGAAGCATGTTTTCTTGTCATTACGAAAGCAAACACGAGAGAAACGCAACCCTTTCCATGATTCAATTCGCCGTTTCATACATAGGTACATACATACATACGTACGTACATACTCACGTCTATATCCCTTGCGGGGTAGACAGAGCGAACAATCTCGAAAAGACTGAAATCCACGTTTTCCAGATTTTAGAAATCATTATTTGTAAATTGACGTCCAGTGAAAATGCTGCAGTGTAGTTTGTTCCGCCGCTTCTTCTACACATGCGCTTTGGAAGCGGTAGTAGTTATAATTAGATTTAAGTGAGGTGACGCCAATAAGTGATACCTTGTGTCAAATTTTGAAAATAAATCTACATACATACATTTGGTCATGTCTTTATCCCTTGTGGGGTAGATAGAGCCAACAGCCTTGAAAAGACTGATAGGCCACGTTCAGCTATTTGGCTTAATGATAGAATTAAGATTCAAATAGTGACAGGTTACTAGCCCATCGCCTAAAAAAAGAATCCCAAGTTTGCAAGCGTGTACCTTAGTCGCCTTTTACGACATCCATGGGAAAGAGATGGAGTGGTCCAATTCTTTTTTGTATTAGTGCCGGGAACACACACCAGCATCACTACATAGTATAAATCAAAGTCGCTATTTTAGTCTGTTTGTCTGTATGCTTAAATCTTTAAAATTACGCAACGGATTTTGATGCGGTTTTTTGTAACAGGTAGAGTGATTCAAGAGGAAGGTTTTTATGTATAATTTTTCCCGAATTTTGCATCCGTGCGAAGCCGGGGCGGGTCGCTAGTTATACATATATTATTTTTATGACAAAACAACTTTTGTCGTATCAGCTAGTAATTGAATAAAAATATATCTCCTGAGCTGTGTGTACCTACCACTTTGACGTCATCTTAAACAAACGTTCATCAATGAATCGACAAACGTGGAAACTTTTGTTTCCTAAAAGCCTAACAACGCCTTCTAAATCTGTACAAGGTCTAACCCGCCGATTTTGGATAACGTCCCACGAGATTTGATTCCCGACCCGAACTTCCAAACGACCTACAATCACTTAGACCGCTATCGGAAACAATCACCTAAAAATGCGTCCGCTCACCGTATAATAAGGAACAGTCAAGGTCGATTAAGGGATTAAGGTGAACCGGGGCTCTTCCCCAGGGAGAAGGAAACTGGAACAAACACAAGGAGGATGATAATGTTACATAATAGAAATTACACCTTAAGATCCATTCATCATCACGTCAATATCCCTTGCGGGGAAGACAGATCAAACAGTCTTGAAAATATTAATAGACTGGGATAATAAGTGCAACTAAGTGCCGTGTGGTTCCCGCCACCAATAAAAAAAGAATAGGACCACTCCATCTCGTTCCCATGGATGTCGTAAAAGGCGACTAAGGGATAGGCTTATAAACTAGGAAGTCTTCTTTTTAGCCGATGGGCTAGCAACCTGTCACTATTTGAATCTCAATTCTATCAATAAGCCAAATAGCTGAACGTGGCCATTCCGTCTACCCCGCAAGGGATATAGACGTGACCATATGTATGTATGTATTTATATAAATAGTTTATTTGTGGGCATACCAAGAAAAGATTTCCCAAAATTCCCGCGGGAATGAAAAATAAGGGGAATTTTTTACAATTACTTTACACTTACAAAATTTACGTACGTACGACTCCGTTACCTCTACTCTGTTATTTCTACATACATGTAATCAGCCCGATTGTAGGTTTCATAACATTTTCTCGCAAATTGGCAGAATGCCAACGTTAGATACCTACTAGTTCAGTGAATGTCTTTCTTCGACCTTCAGGATTGTGGTGAATCGCAAGGGAATGTTTTTGTTTTTCAAACTC
This sequence comes from Amyelois transitella, assembly GCF_032362555.1. NCBI lineage: Eukaryota > Metazoa > Arthropoda > Insecta > Lepidoptera > Pyralidae > Amyelois > Amyelois transitella. Next base: position 9,781,118 of record NC_083515.1, read on the forward strand.
TCTTAGCAATGTCGCATACTTTTGCAATTTCTATACACGCAATATTTCCGACAATACCATAATTTGAAAACCACATGTATTCGAATAAAAGTAGAGGGCCCGAGAGTTCAAGTTCATGTATTTTTTACGACGAACTGTGTCTTATTTATTTTGGCTACAGTACAAAATACCTATTTAATGCCACAAACAGTGGACTGTCAATACCTATACCTCCAATAAGTGGTTACAAACAATATTTACTTTCATTTTTACACTTAAAACATGTAAATCCGAATAAATGTCTAATTGTATTGTAACTATAGGAATTATGGATGTGGTTCCCGGCACCAATACTAAAAAGAATAGGACCACTCCATCTCTTTCCCATGGATGTCGTAAAAGGCGACTAAGGGATAGGCTTACAAACTTGGGATTCTCTTTTAGGCGATGGGCTAGCAATCTGTCACTATTTTAATCTCAATTCTATCATAAAGCTGAACGTGGCCATTCAGTCTTTTCAAGACTGTTGGCTCTGTCTACCCCGCAAGGCATATAGACGTGACCATATGTATGTATGTACTATAGAAATTATATGAGTCGCAAGCAGTCTGCGTAAGTTGTAAAGCTGTCAAATAAGATTACAACGATATGTATGGTTTGAGAATGAGACGACGCGTTCATTAGAAAAGTGACACGGTCTTTACAATATAAATTGACATAATAGAATCTACATAATCAAATGTTATCTATACATATAATAAAATAGTAAAAATATTTTGTCTGTACATTTAATATTTTGACTGAAACGGATAGAGATTTTTTTTTACATTTTTTGTCTGTCTGCCTTTATCTGACTGTATGATTAAGATTAAACTCGAAATTTACGCGGACGAAGTCGCGGGCAACAGCTAGTGTTTTTTATATTTATACGTCTCTTGTCTGGGAGAGGGGAGATAAAGGCGGGGGAGGGGAGAAACATGATCACTACCACTAGTAACAAATTATCGTTGGTAAACCCGGTTGTTAAGTTAATAATTTTATTATAGAAAACATTTTAGAAATTATTCATCTGTAGGTAATTCATTGATATTTATCAAATTAGGAACAGTAAACGTAATTTACGAAAAAGCCTATAAAAAGCGCTTATTGGTGTTCTGGTCGTCATAAATCTGATGTTCTGGCTTTTTTCATTTCTCAAGGCTTCGTAATTGTGCGTAGGTAATTTTCTTTAATTAAATGTTCATAACTCTGTTTCGTTTATATCAAAAATTCTGCCCAGTTATCTTTTTGAATTCCATTCCATTAGGAAAACGATTCGCTAAGTGTTTTTTTTTTTCAGCAATGCCAATTTATTCTGTACTTGTCCTGTATTTTCAGTTAATTATTTAACGAACATTTTAATTGAGCTTAATTGCAAATTTTGCGAAAATCTAAGCGTTATTTTCTCAAGTTTTCTAAAACGTACTGTGCGTTTTAGAAAACTCCAACACTGCCCTCTGTAACAAGGCACGCGCGATGCCGTTTCCTTCGCGCGAAAATCTATCGCTATTTCGCTTTTCATCATAACGTGAAATGAGACAGCGATAGTAGATAGTCGAAAGTAGAATAACACTAATATTGCCACAACCTTTGCAATTAAGGTGAATTGAAATTAAAATGTGCCGTGTGGTTCCCGGCAGCAATACAAAAAAGAACAGGACCACTCCATCTCTTTCCCATGAATGTCATAAAAGGCGACTAAGGGATAGGCTTACAAACTTGGGATTCTTTTTTAGGCTACCTGTCACTATTTGAATCTCAATTCTATCATTAAGCCAAATAGCTGAACGTGGCCATTCAGTCTTTTCAAGACTGTTGGCTCTGTCTACCCCGCAAGGGATATAGACGTGACCATATGTATGTATGTATGTAAAATGTTTGTGAAAAAAAACACGGCTTCGCGCATGCCATGTTATAGAGGTGAGACTCCAAGTTATCAAAGTTCACTATTATGTCCAAATTTTATTAGTAACTGATTTTACCACTAGGACAGAGAGCGAACTGAACGTGTTTAAGTGTTTTCAAGACTGTCGGCTCTGACTACCCCGCACGGGATGAAGACGTGATTATATGTCTGTACAGATAGAGAGTGATCTCTAAGTACTAAAAGTGTATCGTTTTAATTTCTTGAAAACTATAAACGTGAAAGTTTCAGATGATAGATGAATCTGTTTACTCTAAGCGTAAAAATTGCTCAACGTATTTTGATATAGTATCTATCATAACAATTTATCTTCCCTATCATTTATCATCATTATAAGATAAAGGACAATATATTTTATTATCATACAAATAACATATAGTATGCATGTTCAATATTGACAAAAGTAACTGACTTCGTTATAACATACAAACTTGTTTATGCCCAAGTTGATTTTAGTAAGTAGTAAAATTAGAATTAGCAACGACTCACTATCCGAATCTTAATTCCATTAAAGATGGCTTCAAACGTAGCTCGAGACTATTGGCTGTGTCTACCCCGTAAGGTATACAGACGTGATTGTACGTATGTTTGTATATGGGAACAAAGTACTACCTATCTTCTTACCAATTTGATACATTCTTCTTTTAGGGATATGCTATCAAGCTGTCACTATGTCAATCTTAATTCTATCTTAAAGCCAAATAGCTGAACGTGGCCTATCAATCTTTTCAAGACTGTTGGCTCTGTCAACCCCGCAGGGGATATAGACGTGAAAACGTGTATGTGTTATTGATACAAATTAAAAATGTTTGATTTATTGCTATGGTACATCTCGAACATCACTTTATAATTATAAATGTCTTTGTTTCATAATTTACTTATTGAAAATTAGCAAAAGCCGCTTCCAAAGCGTCACTGCATAATTTTTTTCAATAACGTCGAACGCGCTTATCTCAGAAACTACGGGTTCGAATTGAAAAATTCTTTTTGTGTTGTATAGACCATTTATCGAGGAAGGCTTTAGGCTATGTAACATCACGCTGAAACTATAAGGAGCGTAGAAATAATGGAAAATATGAAAAAAAAACTGGGTAAATTATTCATCCTTGAGTTGAAGCCCTCAAGGATGTATAATTTTCCCCGTTTTTTTGATGATTTTTGATGCCCAAAATAACTATTCCACGCGAACGAAGTCGCGGGCACAGCTAGTCGAATATACACAGTAAATATTATCTTTTGATACTTCAATGTTTTTGGTATTCAAATCCCACGAGAAAATGGGATTATACATACGAACTGAATACTAATATAAATGGGAAAACGACGTGTTTGCTTGTTTGTTTTGAAAGACAAGATGTATCGTTTAATCCCCAGTGAGATAATTTATCACAAAATGTTGTTAAGTATATAACGGACACGTATGTTTTTTGAGGTTAAACATTAATATTATTACATACATACATACATATAGTCACGTTTATATGCAGTAAACAGATTGCGGGGTAGACAGAGCGAACGGTCTTGAAAAGACTGAAAGGCCACGTCTATGGCTTTATGTTGGAATTGGGATTCAAATAGTGACAGGTTACAAGGCCATCAAGATGCAGGCCTACAAGAGGTGAAAAAAAAAAGTTACATACATACATACATACATAAAATCACGCCTCTTTCCCGGAGGGGTAGGCAGAGACTACCTCTTTCCACTTGCCACGATCTCTGCATACTTCTTTCGCTTCGTCCACATTCATAACTCTCTTCATACAAGCTCGGCGGTTTCGGGTACTTTTGACCTGACCCTTTACCAGGACGTCCTTAATTAAATGAATATTAATTAATGCAATGATTATTTATAAAAAAAAGTTTTTTATAAATAATCATTGCATACGTATTTATAAACGATCTGGAGGAAAAACAATTATTAATATTATAAACTGAATAAATGTGAACAGTAAAATTTGGTATTGCGTAATATATCAATTTTTGTGAATGCGATGTTAGATGTTTTCCTCGTACGAGTAACATTTTTCAAATAATAACCTAACCTCAAAGGTAGTCTCAGAATTCGTGTCATCCCATCAGTTTTATCGAGTCAAAGCTATCAGGATCAGAAACATATTTTCCTGTACGAATTCTATTATACCTACTGTGAATATTTTTATATATGATGTGTTTCGTTAACAGTTTAAAAGTAGGTTGGGCTGTGTGTTCTATATTATAAATTAACTACGCTATAGCGGTCACAATATAAATAATTGTAAAATATAAATACTATTGTTGTTTCGCTTTTTATTATGACGTGAAACGCGAAAAGTTCGCGCGATGAAAACGGCGTCGCGCGTGCTATGATAAGGGGTTAATTGCATTCACGTATAGTGAAAAAATCCCGGTAATATCCATTATTTTTTTTCAAAATTCAAAATTTTTATTCATTATTATAGGATACTATTATATCGCTTAATAATTGTCGTATGGTTTAACAACATTGGTTGACGTCAAATAAATTACTTAAAAACTAAGTTTTTAAGTAATTTATTTTCGCTTCCAAGGCGTCAGTGCAGAAGAAGCGGTAACAAACTGCACTGCAGCATTTTCTTCAACAACGTCAACTTCACAATATTAAATTATACTTAGAATACTTAGAATAGAATGTGGACGAGAGAATACATTGTTTAATTTTATATATTTACTAGCTGTGCCTGCGACTTCGTCCGCGTGGAATAGTTATTTTGGGCATCATTGAAGCCCTCAAAAATGCTCCTTCCCCGATTTTTTTCACATTTTCCATTATTTCTTCGCTCCTAATAGTTGCAGCTAGACGTTATCCAATCCAAACATATAATAAAACTGTAACTGAACTTTGTCTGTACATTGAAGATATTTAAGAAAAAAAAAATATAAGGGGTCTTTTTAGGGTCAATAGAAGCAAAAACAATTTTTTTTAGAATTTTTGTCTGTCTGTCCGTCTGTCTGTCTGTATGTTTGTACGCGCATCACGCAAAATCTACCGAACGGATCTGAACGAAATTTGGCACAGATATAGTTAGTAACCTGGATTAGAATATAGGCTACTTTTTATCCTGAAATTCTATCCCAAGGGGATGAAATAGGGGGTGCAAGTTTGTATGGAACTTCGTTATTTTTAAATCGATACAAAAAGCTATTAATAATTATAATACATAGACTGATAGACAAAACTGTAGTCAAAATCTATACTAATATTATAAAGCTGAAGAGTTTGTTTGTTTGAACGCGCTAATCTCAGGAAGTGCTGGTTCGAATTGAAATAATCTTTTTGTGTTGAATAGACCAATTATCGAGGAAGGCTTTAGGCTATATAACGTATCACGCTGCAACTGTAAGGAGCGAAGAAATAATGGAAAATGTGAAAAAAACACGGCGAAAATTATTCACCCTTGAGGGCCGGAATGATGCCCAAAATAACTATTCCACGCGGACGGAGTCGCGGGCACAGCTAGTATAGCCTAAAGCCTTCCTCGATAAATGGTCTATTCAACACAAAAATAATCTTTCAAATCGAACCAGTAGTTCTTGAGATTAGCACATGCAAACAAACAAACAAACTCTTCTGTTTTATAATATTAGTATAGATAAATCTTAGTGCCTATTTAAATTAAAAAATATATTGTAATAGAATTATAACCAGAAATATGTACCTACAACTTACAAAAGAAAAAGAAATGAAAATAAAGTTGAAACGCCTGTGCAATACTATCTTGCCGTCGTCGGGTCTTCCCATACTTCCTTAGGGGAAGTCGGAGCAGATTGGTCAGGGCTTTTGGCCCTCTTCAATGGCATCATCGCTGCCTACGACTGTAGGCAGGTCGATGGGGCGGCCGTGACGGCCTGGGTCTTCACGACTTCATTCACTGGGAGTTCCCATCGGCGGCGGCGTTGTCACTGGTCGACGACGTCTGCCGCAAGGCAGCGTGGGGAGAGTTCCACCCGACGGCCCGGAGGGCGGGCGTGGAGCGGCGAGATGCTGCGCAGGTGGCTGTGTGATGACGCGTCCGCCCTCTCGAATATCTAGGTTCTCCCACTTCAGGTCCCTGAGGATCGTCGAGTTCCTCACGTAGCGCGGGGCTCCGACGACTGCTCCAAAACTTTGGTTTTCTTGGGCTCTGAGTCTTCTCCTGTTGGTCTCAGAGCAGAATGCGTACCACGCCGGGGCCGCGTACGCGAGGCGGGATCTGACGTACGTTTGGTAGATCCCGAGCTTCGTCCTCAGGGGGAGGCTGGAAGAGAGAACTGCGTGAAGTCTCCCCCTGGCTGCCTTGGTCATGAAGCTTGCGCTCGCCTCCCGCCCCTTTTCTTCCCTGCCGCCGCTAGCCGCGTCGAGCGCGGTAACCGTTACGCAAAAATAATACTTATAGCATGATTCAGTATTTACGCGCGATGGCTTGCTAGCGTATTTCATTTCATGTATAAGTTTGGTGTTTCTATACCGATTTCGATGATTCTTTTTTTATTGAGTAAGTACTTATATTAACTTTTAAGAATTACGAATGAGTGTGAGTGTTATTGGTATTATAAACATCAGAGTAAAGAAATATAATCAGAAATATCCGAACTGCTAAGCTATTAGGAATTACACGTGTTATTGTGAGTCAACCATAAAAGATAGACTTATGCTGTCTTGGGATATTTTTTTAATAATTTTATGTAGAATATTTCCGTTATACACGGTTTCGCTGTATCTTTAACCATTAAGGCTGCACACGCGACGGAAGCTTAAAAAATCAAGTAACTTCTCCCGTTTTCCCAACATTTCCTTTCACTGCTCTGCTCCTAGAGATTGTAGCGTAATGAAAAGTATACTATAACCTGCTCAGGAGTATGAAGAATAACTGTACCAAGTTTCGTTAAAATCCGTCAAGTAGTTTTTGTTTCTATAAAGAACATACAGACAGACAGACAGACAGACAGACAGACAGACAAAAATTTTACTGATTGCATTTTTGGCATCAGTATCGATCACTAATCACCCCCTGATAGTTATTTTGAAAATATATTCCATGTACAGAATTGACCTCTCTACAGATTTATTATAAGTATAGATAGATGAGATTTAATATTGAAAAAAGAAATATATATACATATATATATATTTCATGGATTGCCAATTTTAAAAAGATTTATGTACAGAGTGTACTGAAATTTTGATTTAAGTTCAAATTAAACTACAAATAATTACGAGGTTCACGTACGAGGTTCATTCACGCGGAATTTCAGAAAATATTAAAGCATACAAGGACCCTAAATGACCTTTTGACTTTCCCATAAAGGACCATAATTTCAAATCCATTGAGATTTAAAATTTGACCCAGCGTTTGATATGCCAGTCAATCAGTTAAAATTCAAAACTTTTATTCATTATTATGACATTTCAATATCACTTAATAATTGTCATGGCTTTTGGTTAACAACATTGGTTAACGTCAAATATATAACCTACTTAAAACTAAGTTTACAGCCGCTTCCAAAGCGTCATTGCCGAAAAAGCGGTAACAAACTGCACTGCGGCATTTTCTTCGGTGATTAGTCGGTTAGATTATGCCCGCAATCACAATAATATAAAAATCTATACAATATCAGATTATCTATACATATAATAAAATTGTAGAAAAGTGCTGTCTGTACATTGAAAATAAAAATTAAAAAAATAGCAGGGGTTATTGTTATGTCGATGTCGAACCCAAAAATGTAATTAACTTTTTTTTTGTCTGTTTGTCGGTTTGTCTGTTTGTCGGTTTGTCTGTTTGTCTGTTCACGCTAATCTCAGAAACGGCTGAACCGAGTTGGATGCGGTTTTCACGAATATATTGTGGTATGCTTCAGTTATGCTTTAGTGTTTGTTTCATGTCAATCGGTTCATAAATAAAAAAGTTATTTCAAATTAAAGAATCACGTCGAACACTATTCTATGCTTATACATAGGCACCATTAATCTCCGCAACTATTTGACGGATTTGGTTGAAATTTTGTACCGATATATTTTAGAGCCTGGCGCAACATAAAGACTACTTTTTACCGCGGGAAAACATCCGTTTCCCGTGGGAATCGGTAGTATATTGTTTTTTTTAACGCCTGTTCCGGTCAGCGAACGACGTCGATCATTGTTACTAGATAGGTAAATTACAATCATTAATAGAATATGTTATAGGTACTTATTACCTTGGAATTGACTGGATTACTATGGGAAAAAATTAAAAGGGCTCATCTAAATTCTTTCTACTTAAGTTAGTTTAGGCTGATATCATAAACTATAAAATAATTTTCCGAGGGAAATCATAGTACTCCCATGGGAATTAAAAAACATTGTTCTTTTACGGCTGAAGGTAGTTTGTAAGCTGTTGAATTTTAAGAATAATGTCGAACAGATTCCTTTCAGTTTCCCGTGGGTCTGAGATGTTATCCCGCGGTAAAAAGTAACATAAGTGTTGTTATTTCCAAGCCTAAACTAACTGTTTGCCAAATTTCATCCATATCTGTTCAGTAGTATTTGCGAGAAAGACTAACAAATATGCGTCTATACAAAGTTTCGCGTTTATATTATTAGTAAGAGTTAATTCTATTATGAATAACTACTTTTTTTCTCTGTTAGTAGAATTTACTGAAAATAATTTTTATTTTATAATAAATATCTTTATAGAGAAGTTAAATAAAAATTATCGGTTTAGGAATCGCGGTTCAGCTTAGGATGGACGTTTGTCGGTTGCATACGACGACTGCGCGCGCGGGTAGGTATATAAAGCGCGCCGAGAACCGCGCCGCGCCATTAAAGTAGGTTTTTTAGCTACCCAAAATGACTGTGATTATGATCCAAAATAAAAATAAGTATATATTTTAAAAAAAACGCTGCTCATAGTCACTATTCCACGCGAACGAAGTCGCGGGCACAGCTAGTCGAACATAAAATCCGCTCTGTTTTCATATTATTATCTAACTTATTAGTATTAATAAAGATAAGTTTTACATACATACATACATATGGTCACGTCTATATCCCATGCGGGGTAGACAGAGCCAACAGTTTTGGAAACACTAAATGGCCACGTTCAGCTATTTGGCTTAATGATTGAATTGAGATTCAAATAGTGACAGGTTGCTAGCCCATCGCCTAAAAGAAGAATCCCAAGTTTATAAGCTTATCCCTTAGTCGCCTTTTACGACATCCATGGGAAAGAGATGGAGTGGTCCTATTCTTTTTTGTATTGGTGCCGGGAACCACACGGCACGGCAAAGATAAGTTTTTCTTTTTCTTTTTGTACATTGAATATTGGGAGAGACCTGGTGACCCGTAACACAGGATCCTCAGGAGCCTAGCATGGGCACCAGTTCTCCACAATTATTTGTTTACTATCTACTGGACTTGTGTACTGTATATTTTGTCAACTGTATTTTGTAAGCCTATCCCTTAGTCCCCTTTTACGACATCCATGGGAAAGAGTTGGAGTAGTCCTATTCTTTTTTGTATTGATGCCGGGAACCACATGGCACCTGCCGGGAACCACACGGCACCAGGGATAGGCTTACAAACTTGGGATTCCTTTCTAGGCGATGGGCTAGCAACCTGTCACTATTTGAATCTCAATTCTATCATTGAGCCAAATAGCTGAACGTGGCCATTCAGTCTTTTCAAGACTGTTGGCTCTGTCTACCCCGCAAGGGATATAGACGTGACCATATGTATGTATGTACATATTTTGTATAGATTATTGTGGATTAAATAAATAAACTATTATTAAACTTATTGCCTATCTTAACGCTACTCCTTCCTGCAGGTGCCCATAGAGGCGGCTCATCTCTACGACGCTGTCACTCTTTGGGCTAGAGCAGCTACCGCCGTGATGAGGACCGGCCTACCAGCCACCGATGGAGCCACCCTGATGAAGCTACTAAGACCTACAACTTACAGATCTGTTCAGGGGTTTGACGTGAGTTGATTATGTCAATTTATATTAATCTTCTTCGTCGTTACTTTTATCCCACTTTCTACGCGGGGTCGGCACGGTATGTTAGTTTTTTCCAATCACTTCTGTCAATTGCCATCTCACTGGTCACTCGCTTTCTCCTCATACTATCCCTAACGCCGTCCATCCATCTCTTTTTCGGTCTTCCCCTATTTCTTAAACCTTTCACTTGTCAATTTATATTAATACTAGCTGTGCCCGCGACTTTGTCCGCGTGGAATAGTTAGTAGTTATTTTGGGCATCATTGAAGCCCTCAAGGATGAATAATTTTCCCCGTTTTTTTCACATATTCCATTATTTCTTTGCTCCTTATAGTTGCAGCGTAAACTTTTATAGCCTAAAACCTTTCTCGATAAATGGTCTATTCAACGCAAAAAGAATTTTTCAATTCGAACCAGTAGTTCCTGAGATTAGCGATTAACGTTCAATCAAAACAAACAAACAATCTCTTCAGCTATATAATATTAGTATAGATAGAAAACTTAATTTAAATGAACTCAAATTAAAACTAAAGCTAAAACTATGTACTTATAAGAAGAAAGAAAAAAAGATATGTAGTTACAAATTAAAATTTAATTTACAAATTGTACAGTCCCTGCATCGCATCAACATTTATATAATTATGTATATTTACTGTTACGTAGTTTCGAATCACTTCATCTATTTTCCATGGATGTCGTAAAAGATGACTAAGGAAATAGGTGTAGATTCGGATCTAGAGCCTGCTTCTAAAACTGTAGTGACGTAAAAGTTTAACAGGGCCGACCTCGACGAACTTTCAAAGACCAAATTGCGGATGTTTTAAAAAAAAGAGTGATGTTAAGAGTACCTGTTATCATCGAGAATGTATAAAAAGTAATGAATGTGGAGGTAACAGGAGAGGTTTGTAAGAATCGTAACAAATGGAAATACATAGTTTCTGCCTACCCCTGTGGGACACAGGCATGATAGTATGTATGTATGATGGTATGTATGTATGATGATATGTATGTATGACGGTATGTATGTATGATGATATGTATGTATAATCTGAAATTTCCACGCCCTTAGGCGTCCATGTTTAATTTATATTAATGTTTGTCTTATAAATGAGTTGTTTAGCATACGACTTATTCAACCTTTTCCCCGACCTTGAAGATTCTATAACACTGATAGATATTATTCAGTAGGCATATAAATTTATATCGAAGTGGAAAACATTGCTCCGTAGTGTAAATTGTTAACATGTCCCTAAGAATTCTTACGCGTTCGGTGTTAGAAATACATATATTTTCATTTGTGTTATGTGTCCATCCATACATATAATAAAACTGTAACTAAACTTTGTCTGTACATTGAAGATATTTAAGAAAAAAAATATAAGGGGTCTTTTTAGGGTCAATAGAAGTCAAAACAATTTTTTTTAGAATTTTTGTCTGTCTGTCCGTCTGTCTGTCTGTATGTTTGTACGCGCATCACGCATAATATACCGAACGGATCTGAACGAAATTCGGCACAGATATAGTTAGTAACCTGGATAAGAATATATGCTACTTTTTATCCTAAAATTCTATCCCAAAGGGATGAAATAGGGGGTGCAAGTTTGTATGGAACTTCGTCATTTTTGAATCGATATAATGGAATATGTGAAAAAAACGGGGAAAATTATTCATCGTTGAGGGCTCAAATGATGCCCAAATTAACTATTCCACGCGGACGAAGTCGCGGGCACAGATATGCAAAGATAACATTGGGTTACAGACTGCTCCCATTTAGTTTACATTTTGAAGAGTAACTTAGTAATTTTCCATGGCACTAGTACTCAATTTCTAAGTCAGTGAATCGAAAAATCTAACTTAAAGATGCTAGAGACTTGAACTATTAATACCAAGACTAGTATCATAAATAGAATTCTATAAAAGTAAACATTTGTGATTTGCAAGGTTTATCATTTTATTTATTTATTTAAATATTTATTAGTACAAAATACAAAATGTATAGCACAATTTGCGGACTTAATGCTCGAAGCATTATCTATCAGTCAACCATATAGACAATAGATACTTAATAGATTTAACTCACTCTTTTTTTAATTCAAAGCGAAGGATATTTTACGGAAGTCTTTTTTCATGGTATTATTTCATTTCATTCATCATCGATAAGTATATATATTTTTTATTTATAATAGAGCTACCTGCGACTATTTCAATCTCACGTCTTATCGATATCGTTGGCTCTGTCTACCCCGCAAGGAATAAAAAACGTCATAGGAATAAGGGATGGGCTTACAAACTTGCCGTTCTTCTTTTAGGCGATGTGCTAGCAATCTGGCAATACTTGAATCTCAATGCTATCATATGGCCAAACAGCAGAACTCAGTCTCTTCAAGACTGTTGGCTCTGTCTACCCCGCAAGGGATATTGATACGGCAATATTTATACTAATATTATAAAGCTGAAGAGTTTGTTTGTTTGTTTGAACGCGCTAATCTCAGGAACTACTGGTTCGAATTGAAAAAATCTTTTTGTGTTGAATTGACCATTTATCGAGGAAGGCTTTAGGCTTTATAACATCATGTTGCAACTATAAGGAGCGCAAAAATAATGGAAAATGTGAAAAAAGAACGGGGAAAATTATTCATCCTTGAGGGCTTCAATGATGTCAAAAATAACTATTCCACGCGGACGAAGTCGCGGGCACAGCTAGTGTATGTATAAAAAGGCAATAGCAGAGCAGTTATTGTAATCTGTATTGCGTGTAACCATAGTTGTACATTCGTATCTAATGATTTCCGAGAAAATTGGGGAATTCTATTTCCAGAGACGGGACGAGGGAATTGTTATAATAATAATTGAACAGGCCGAGGCACAGTGGGAACTTAGACTACTTTTCCTCTCATAAATCCATAATTTTTTTATTAATGATTATATCAAAATGATTTTTTTTCCTGATAATGTTCGATATATGTATGTAAAATTAAATAACATACACTTTATAATTGAAAGTTTATTAATAGTAGTAATAAATAATGTAGAACAAAAATAAGTACAGAATTTGTAGACTTACAACTATGTTACAAGAAATATGAATAGAAATAAAATAAAATAACTTCGTCAAATATCAAGACAATATAAAAATATAGCTTAACAGTCACTCAAGAGCTCTGTAGCTTCATCAAAAACTTCCAAATATTTTTTATTGCAAGGTTTTCTCAAACATGAAGTATATGGATCAGAGATTTACGGATGTTCAAGGCGTCGTGTCTTGTCATCGTTTTCGTCAAAATTCATACATACATATGGTCACGTCAATATCCCTTATGCGGTAGACAAAGCCAACAGTCTTGAAAAGACTGATAGGCCACGCTCAGCTATTTGGCTTAATGATAGAATTGTGATTCAAATAGTGACAGGTTGCTAGCCCATCGCCTAAAAAAAGAATCCCAAGTTTGTAAGCCTATCCTTTAGTCGCCTTTTACGACATCCATAGGATAGAGATGGAGTGGTCCTATTCTTTTTTGTACTGGTGCCGGGAACCACACGGCACTTCGTCGTCAAAAATTCGATTGTCTTTTTTTTTCTCAATATGTCAATCATTTTTGTTCATCTAAAATGTCGCTACAATAATATATGTAACAATAATGAGATTGTGTATGTATCCTAATGAAGCCGATATTTTTAGCTCATTTCGCATAAATATATTTCCGTTATTTATGGAAATGTATCATTTATGTACATATTATAAATGTATTATTTTTGGAAATGTATCATTTCGGAGTTTCTGGAAATCTCTGGACTTAGGGAAAACCGTACGTGTCAAATATCTAGATTTTGGGCTATACCTTGATATTTCTTATTAAAATGAAGATATAAATTTATTAATATTTTTGTACATAAAATGCTTGTAGTAAAAAGTTGCCAACTAATTTTATAGTCGTTACAAAAAGGGTCAAAATCTTGAAGGTTCCTCGAATGACCGTTAGAATCACGGGCAATATGTCTTTTTATCTCAAGTTTTTGTGTAATCTGACCTTAAGGTCAAGATCACGAAAAAATTGCTTCTAGACCCTTTTCGGTATAATTTGGGTGGGTTTTTTAAATATAGATTCTTATGTCATACTTCTGAAAAATTATTATTATTTTGATTTAGGACAAAAAAGAATAGAACCACTCCATCTCTTTCCCATGGATGTCGTAAAAGGCGACTAAGGGATAGGCTTACGAACTTGGGATTCTATTTTAGGCGATGGGCTAGCAACCTGTCACTAGTTGAATCTCAATTCTATCGTTAAGCCAGATAGCTGAACGTGGTCATTCAAGACTGTTGGCTCTGTCTACCCCGCAAGGGATATAGACGTGACCATATGTATGTATGTATGTATTTAGGACAAATGTACTTTTAACCGACTTTTAAAGGAGGTTCTCAATTCGGCTTAAGTATGTTAATTTCAGCAATATCTGTCGAATCAGTGAGTCAGTGTCATCTTTTATATATTTATATCACGTTTCGCAGGTGAATATGGACAGCGCTGGTGATGCTGAAGGCAACTTCACAGTGATAGGGCTGGTAGCTGATCCATCATCACCCAGCGGTTGGAGCGCTCAGCCCGTAGCCACCTTCCGGTATACCAACTCCTCGGATCTTCTGCCGGTAAGATTTTGTACTTGGCATACATACGTATAATCTCGTCTATGTCCCTTGCGGGGTAGAAAGAGTCAACAAACAGTCTTACATACATACATATTATCACGTCTATAACCCTTGCGGGGTAGACAGAGCCAACAGTCTTGCAAAGACTGATAGGCCACGTTCAGCTGTTTGACTTAATGATAGAATTGAGATTCAAATAGCGACAGGTTGCCAGCCCATCGCCCAAAAGGAGAATCCCAAGTTTATAAGCCTAGCCCTTAGTCGCCTTTTACCACATCCATGGGAAAGAGATGGAGTGGTCCTATTCTTTTTTTCTATTGGTGCCGGGAACCACACGGCACTGCCGGGTCTTAAAGTCTTAAAGATTGTAAATGTACTTATACTTAACAACAAATGCAATATCAGATCTAAGTGGAAACGTTTCTAAGCATCAAAACAGTAATTACTGGTACTAAGGAATTGATTAAATGAATATTCTGACCTCGTAGCCTGGCTTGACCCTTTTTTACCGCGCGAAGAAATCGCATGGTTTTCGGCATCATTACAAAAAGCATAGGACCACTCGATCTCTTTCGCATGGATGTCGTAAAAAAAAAGACTAAGGAATAGACTTATGGGATTCATCTTTTAGGTGACAGGCTTACAACCTGTCACTATTTGAATCTCAATTCTATCATTAAGCCGAACAGCTGAACGTCAGTTTTTACAAGACTATTGGCTCTGTCTAACCCGCAAGGGATACAGACGTGATTGTATGTATTCAATAATTACTTCGTCTATTCTTCATTAATTAAGTTATTAATGACCCGCCACCGCTTTGCACTGATAACATTTATAGATATGTATAAAACTTCTTCAGAAAATCCTATTTCCAATATTATTTCAAACAGGATCAAAATTCGTCCGCAACTTTTCGAGATTTACCCAAACATACAGACACAGAAAATATGAGAACTTTACTTTGTAATAAATAGTAACGATTATCTAATGTAGTCTAACTTTTATTGAGATAAAGTATTCAAGAAAAGTAACTGTTTTTCTCATTACGTAACAAAATGTTTTTTTTTTGGTCGGGTTGTCACTTAAGCAACATTGTATTTCTTAGCTCCGTCAATAAAAATAGATATCAAGAAATTAAGTGTTCGACAACTGCTGATTTTATTGTTTTTCGGAGATAAACATTGCTGAGACATACTGAACATATAATTCTGTGAATTCGTGGTGCTTTATGTGTGGAACAGTGAATCGAAAATCTCAATTAACATTCTCAATTAAGATTATTGTGAACTTTTGTTCGATCTACCCTCATGAAATTTAACATTTTGTGCCGTCACTTGCTGTCAATTGACAACCGGAAGTGTAGTTAAAGACAACCAGTGTTGCCCTTATTAGAAAAAAAAAAAAAACTACATCGACCAAGGGGGCGGCACCTACATCCCGCGTGCTATTGGCTGCATCGTGACGTCGTCGAGTCCTGCCCCCAACTTAACACGAGAAGAAGCCGAGGGCGGTGATACTTGACCGGAGTGGTGGTTGAGTGAACGCTTTAGCTCTTTGTATGTTCTAATAGCCTGGTACATTGGCTCGCTCAATCCAGCAATTTGTGTTGCATTTTCTCGATATTTTATTTAATATAATGCTTTGCCACGGCTGTAATTCAACGCTAAGGGACAATAATTATTTGAAATGTAATGGCTGCAAATCCGAATATTGCTTCGCTTGCCTTAATTTAACTTATGATGCAAGCCAGTTACTTACCCCAGAACAAACAAATTCATTGAGTTGCCCCTACTGTCGGAATGTAACGCGGCGTATGAACAGTGACGATACGCCCTGCCGCCCGAGATGCCAAAAAGGACAGGCGCAATTGATAAATGAATCAATGAATGTTTCTTTTGCCGACCTGAGTCATGACATTACTGCCGACACTAGTGTTGGTATCTCCACGGATACTGCCCTTGCAAAGTGCCCCGTTACGATGGAAAGTATTAGCAAACTTTTTGACTTAAAGATGGCGCCGGACTCCACAATTATGAAGAATTTGAGATCTGCTCTTAATAAAGACATCGAAAAAATGGTGGCTGTGCATGTCAACCGAGCAATTGAAAATTTGAAGACTGATTTCTCTTCTACCACGGACTATTTGGCTGCTGAGCAGGCTGATTTGAGATCTGAGATTAGAGAAAAGGACAATCTAGTTAAACAGTTACAATCTGACTTATCAATATGTCAAAACTCACTTGCTAAATTTCAGACACGAATTCAAACTATTGAGAAAATCTCACGCGACATGAATCTTGAGATACACGAGGTGCCTGAGAGCAAAAACGAAAACTTACCTGGCATATTGAAAAAACTTTGCGAGTGTTTACAGGTTGATATTCCTGAAATCGATGTAAAAGCATGTCGCCGAGTTTCAAAAATGAATACTTCATCTGGGCGACCACGCAATATTCTTGTCACCCTTTCATCTCAGAGACAACGTGACTTGGTCTTGTCGTCAGTCACTCGTTTCAATAAAGCTCATCCTAGAGATAAACTCGCCTCTACTCACATTGGCTTTGCGGGAGAAACCCGCAGGATTTATGTGGCTGAACACCTTTCTCCAGAAACAAAAGAAGTGCACAGTGTAGCGAGGAAATTTTGCAGAGACAATAACTTTAAGTTTGTGTGGGTTCGTTTCGGCCAAGTGTATATACGTAAAGATGAACAAAGTCCAGCTCGGCACATCAAAACCATTGACTGTCTCAACAAACTATTGTAAAAATTATTAGGTACTTTTTCTTTCTATGTAAGTAAATATTATTTTTATAATCTAGTTCCTAAAACCTTTCATTATGATAAGTATGTATTATCAAAATATTAATGGAATGCGAACTAAGTTAAAACAATTTTATGAAAATCTACTGAATTCTAACTATGACGTCATATGCCTGACGGAAACTAACTTAAATAAAAATATTTTTGATGGAGAGTTTGTTGACTCTCGCTATAACATCTTTAGAAGAGACCGCGATGATAATAATTCTTTAAAAGAGGACGGCGGTGGCGTCCTCATTGCAGTAAAAAAATCATTCCAGGTGCTCCGACAGGCATATTGGGACAGCAATCTAGAAGATCTTTGGATAACAATCATACCAAATAATTGTAATGCCTCTAAAATCAATATATGTGTTTGTTACCTTCCTCCTGAATTAAATTGTTCTAAGAGGGATGAATTTTACTCGAATTGTCAAAAGATATTGCTGAATCACTGCATAGATGACAGAAACTTAATCATTGGAGATTTTAATACACCTGAATATTCTATTGCTCTTGACACTGACGGGCCATCATGCACCTCACAAAGTAAAAAATTACTACTCTTACAGGAATTCATCTCAATTTGCAACCTTTATCAAAGTAACAACATTCCTAATGACAATGGTCGGTATCTAGACCTAGTACTATCATCAGTCAATTCATTGACAGTTACCGAAGCTGATACGCTAAGTTTAAAGGATAAGCATCATCCTGCTTTGGAATTTGAATTTCCCTCCCTATGTAATACTCCAAAAAATTTAAAACATAATAACAATAAACGCTTGAACTTCGCAAGGTGTGATTATGACAGCGTAAAGCATGAGTTGGAGTTATTGGACTGGCATAATCTTTTATTGAGCTCTGACGTAGATGAATGTGTAAATATTTTTTATGAAAAACTTTTTGAAATTATTAATAAATATACACCATTAACAACTATGAAGTCCAATAATTATCCAGTCTGGTATAGTAAGTCCTTAATAAAATGTTTCGAAGAAAAGAATAAATTCCATAAACTTTTTAAGAAATTTAATAACCCACGAGATTATGATGTGTTTACTTTATTACGCGCTAGAGCCAAAAAAATGATAGATTATTGTTATAAAAATTATGTGGCCTCAATTGAAGAAACAATGACTGATAATATAAAATCGTTTTGGTCTTTTGTAAATAATAGAAAGGGCAAAGTCTCGATTCCTAATGTCATGCGGTTTGGCAACTCTTTTTCTTCGACCGGTCAGGGAGTATGTGAGCTTTTTTCAAACTATTTTGCCTCGGTGTTTGAATCGGATCAGCAATGTAACTCCTCTGCTACGAGCAACAACAATCTCAAGACACCTGAGTGTAGACCTGTTGACTATATGTCTCATATTTATATATCTGACAAAGACATAATGGCGAAAATCAAGCTTCTTGACTCAAGTAGAGGAGCTGGTCCGGACCAAATACCCCCTTCATTCGTTAAAAGTTGTGGTATAGAGCTATGCACACCTTTAAGCATCATATTTAATAAATCCTTAACAAATGGAATTTTTCCCAAACGTTGGAAAGTAGCTCATATCGTTCCAATTTTCAAAAACGGAGACAAGTCGAGGTGCGAAAATTACAGACCCATAAGTATTTTGTCATGTTTCGCAAAACTTTTCGAATCCCTAGTATACACTCAATTATACAGACATTTCAAGCCTCTGATTTCCGAAAAACAACATGGATTCATTAAAGGTAGATCCACCATTACTAATCTTCTGGTATATAAAAACTACTTGTGCAAAAGTTTTGCCGCAGGGGGTCAGGTTGACTCTATTTACACTGACTTCTCGAAGGCCTTTGACAAAGTGAATCATAGACTACTTTGTAACAAGCTTTCCTCCTATGGTATTCATGGTAGTCTCCTTCGCTGGTTGGCCTCCTATTTGAATAAAAGAAGTCAGTTGGTGGCTTTGAGAGGTTACACCTCATCTCCCGCTGACATAGCATCAGGTGTGCCTCAGGGGTCTCATCTGGGACCGCTATTATTTGTTGTATTCATTAACGACCTCATAAAGGATATATCATGTGAATGTCTTTTATACGCTGATGACTTGAAAATATTTAAAACAATAAACTCTTTAGATGACTGCAATCTTTTACAGAAAGACCTAACGGCTGTTTCTAATTGGTGCAGAATTAATCAAATGTACCTTAATATTGACAAGTGTTTCGTCATTACGTTCACTAACAAGCGTCATGGGATCGTTAATGATTACAACATTGACGGCCAGTCCCTAAAGAGGACACATGTTGTTAAAGATCTCGGGATTCTTTTTGACAACAAACTAACATTTCGCGAACATTACCACCACATAGTGCAAAAAGCAAATCAACTTCTTGGGTTTATTTTTAGATCTACCAAAGACTTCAAAGGCACTCGTTCTTTTCTTTATCTTTTTTATACGTTGGTCAGAAGTGTTTTAGAATACGGTAGCCCAATATGGTCTCCGCACTATAAGGTTCATATTGATAATATAGAGAGAGTGCAGCGTAAGTGCCTGCGGATTTTATGCTACCGCCAACAGTCAAAGCGAAACACCCCTGATTATGAAGCTCGTCTCATTAAATTTAATGTACAGAAATTAGATACACGTCGAAAATATTTTGATTTCGTTTATTTTTATAAAATAATTCACTCCTTATTAGACGTCCCTAACTTGCTGGCTGAATTATCATTTAATACGAGATTTAGTGCTCGTAGAGCTAATCAAATAGGACTTTTTGTTCTACAAGTGTATCGCAATAATACCTCATTTTACAATCCCCTGGTTAGGATGGCTCGTCAATGCAATGAAATCGCCAAAGGCAACCAGACCTTTGACGTTTTTCTACCTAAATTGGCTTTGTATAGTAATACAATCAAAAATATTTTATACCACAAGACGACAGTCTAATCCCTGTCGCGTGGAACATTGGTCTCCTCCTATTATTGTTTAGTATACTCATTCTTTTATTTTTATTTATATTATTTTAGACATAGTTTAAGTTAACTCTTCTTTTAGCTTTTATAAAAACACATTTTTTGGAATACAACCTAGATTATAAGTTTTGTTTTATATAATTTGTTTAGATATAGTTGTAATCTGTTTTGTGTAATTAAAAATAAAAAAAAAAAAAAAAAAAAAAAAAAATGTTCCACTCCTTGTAAAAGTTTTTCGCGAATTTAACCCTAAGCAAGATTTATATGTCTCTCCAGATTTGGGATCGGGAGAGATAAGCAAGGGTTTTCATTCAAACCCTTGTATACATAATGCATGTGAAGCTAACATTTCAGAGCACAAGATTCATTGGTTTGATAACGGTTTGAAATTAAAAAATTTAGTACACATTTAATATGCAGGTGTTTTTGTGACATTTTCCCTCATCTAAGCATTATGTAGGTACGTGACTTGGAAAAAGGTTATTAGTAAATTGTATAAGTAGCTTGGTGACTACGGATCATCATTACATGATTCGAAACATCCAAGATAAAATAAAGGTACGTTACGTGCGCGTTTAATACCCGTTATATTTATTATAGTAAAATGCAACGAAAAATATTTAAAAACAGTTATTAGGATACATTAGCAACTTACATATATGAATCTCAATTCTATTATTAAGTCATACAGCTGAACGTGGCCTATTAGTCCTGTCAAAACTATTGGCTCTGTCTACCCCGCAAGGGATATAGTAGTGCTTATATATATTTTATGTCAAGCCTTAAGCTTTGGGTGGCACAAGTTTAACATCTAACACAAATTTTATTCGTAATCTACACATTATTTTGATTACGAATATCTACCCGTAGGTTCTCTTACGATGAGGGAAAACATCGTGAAGCGCTGTCAGGCAGTCAGTCACATATATAGACAGGATAGACATTATATGTATGTATGTATGTATGTATGTTTGTGGCAGTGTACAGTCGCAGTGGTATTACAAACTGAGTTCCTCTCGCTGACTGCTCACCTACACTTTGTAACGAACAAATTTACTAATAAAACTTAGTACAATTTCGATTGATTTTTTATTGTAATACGTAAAAACACAATTTCACAAGAATTAGAGGGAGACATTATTAGATAGTTTTGTTTACAATGAAAAACAATTAAGTATTAGTGGCAAGTGGAAAGATGTGGTCTCTGCCTACCCATCCGGGAAAGAGGCGTGAGTTTAAAAGGTCAGATTTGTAGCCATTAAAAACATTCACCCAAAAATTGTATTAACCAAAATATTGAAGTGACTAATCGTAATACCTCATTCTATATTTATTTACTTTCTTACATCTACCATTACAGAGTTAATCTAATGCGATAGTGTATAATCAATTATAACATATTATCCTCAATGCTGCCCTTGTAAAATCACTCAAACAGCAATTGAACAAATCATTCTCATGTCATAATTCCACAGGAACTGGTGGGGGGCAGTGACATCTCCTGGATCGGGCGGAAGCCGCCGGTCGCGGAGCCGCCTTGCGGGTTCAACGGCGCCAAGTGCTCCATACCTCGTGACCCTGGGGTGCTGTCAGCGGCCGCGGCGGTGGCTGCTGCGGCCATCCTAGCCGCCACCTTACTCGTCAGGCATTATAGATACGAACAGAAACTCGCTTCCGTGCTGTGGAAGATCGAGGCTAAGGATCTCACTTTTATATCAGCTTGTACTAATGATAAGGTGAGTATTTAATTATTACATACATATATAGATATGGTCACGTCACGGGGTAGACAGGGCCAACAGTCTCGCAAAGACTGAATGGCCACGTTCAGCTATTTGGTTTAATGATAGAATTGAGATTCAAATAGTGACAGGTTGCTAACCCATCGCCTAAAAAAGAATCCCTAGTTTGTAAGCCTGTCCCTTAGTCGCCTTTTACGACATCCATGGGAAAGAGATAGAGTGGTTCTATTCTTTTTTTCGAATGGTGCCGTAAACCACACGACACTTGTACATACCCTTGTACTTTAATTATTTAACATCATTATAGTACAAGGGTCAGGTCAAGAGTATTGGAAACCGCCGAGCTTGCATGAAGAGAGTTATAAATGTGGATGAAGCGAAGGAAGTATGCAGAGATCGTGGCAAGTGGAAAGATGTAGTCTCTGCCTACCCCTCCGGGAAAGAAGCATTATTTATGTATGCATGTATTAAAAAAAATCAATTTCAAAAAAGTCAGATTTGTGACCAATAAGAATATTCACTCAAAAATTGTATTGACCAAAAAAATTAAGTGACTAATCGTAATCCCTCATGTCATAACTTTGTGACGAAGAATTTATTTGCGTCGCAGGATGAAATGACTGAACTGAGTTTACAAGAAAAATATATCTCGAGGGAAATTAAAATGGTTTTAAGTTGATACAAATGACTTGATCAGTCAAAATGATATATATATATATTTAAATATTCAATATTTCTACTAATGCGACTGAACACAATTTGACCCGTTGATTAAGTCACTGAATAGCTCTGAATAAATTAATTTTAGTATATTTATTCAGAGAATTAGTGAATTAAAGAATCGATCCGCCGAGAATAATGCTAGACTATTATAATGTCAAATTCGGTTTATCATTGAAATGAGATTGATACGCCAAGAAAAATAAATATTTATTTTCTTTACTCGAGCAAGCCTTGGCTATACGAAAGGCTCGGTTGGATAAATAGTAATCCAACCATAGTTCAATAAATAACGTTTCTCAAATAAGTTCTTCGAAAAAGCGTAAAAGTCAGTGAACCAAGAGTGACGCTATCCGGAACTATGATACGTTACATCCGTCATTTCATCAGTATTTTCGTATTAAAACTTATCAAAAATAATGTGTAAAATTACATTTTAAATGACGTCTTTCTCTTGAGGGGAAAGCAAAAAAAGTCGTGAAAGGTGTAGACTTATGAACTTGGGATTCTTCGTTTAGGCAATGGGCTAGCAACTTGTCACTATTTGTTTTTTATTTTATTTTTTATTTTATTTTATTAAAGAAACCAACAGCGTATACATTAAATAATTATACAGTATTAATCTTATGCTATTATAAGGCCAATGACAGGTTTCTCTTACTATTACTGTAATAAAGTCAATAGTTACTGATGAATAAAGTACTTATCGCTTAATCAAGACGCAAGTATGTTTTAAGTCTCTAATTTTAGGTGTGAATAAAAAAGTTAAATTTAACCGAATTAGAATGGCAATGGCAATCTGTGGAATGAGTGGTTTGAAGTGCTTAGATTAACAAATACTCATAAAAATTTAATGGAGTGGAATCGAGTAGATAATCCATATATACTTATATTATAAAGAGATATTAAAAATAAAAAAAATAAAAATACAGGTATACATATATGTATGCTATATGTTATACATATATGTACACACACATAATTTTAACATATTTATAATGATACTGTCACTTAATTGCCTCCAATATTTGTTTTTTAAATTTAGCTCTGGTACCTGCAAAGGGGTCGATATCATGAAATGTAGAATTATATGTTCTCACAATTCGCGCTGTAATCACAATTTTTTGCGTATTTAGTTTTAAACGCCGGAGAATGGAAAAGGGTGGTCAATGGGGTTCGGTAAAAAATGTTGGCAATCAAATCAGGACAATCCAGTCGACCGTTTACTATGTCATATAAAATACACATATCGGCAATAGTACGTCGTTGGGCTAGGGTAAGCAAACCATGCGCGCGGCAACTGTCTTCGTATGATTCGTAGGGTCTGCGGGCACGATAATTAAGATGATTAACAAATTTGTTTTTTGGATACGTTCTAATTGATTAATGTAAATATTATAGAAGGGAGACCAAATAGGACATGCATATTCAAGTATGCTTCTGACATACGCAAAATAAATAACTTTTATGGCAGATAATTGAGAGAACGAATTACAAATGCGCAAAACAAAACCGAGATTTCTAAAAGCTTTGTTCTTAATATGATTTATATGATCGCAGAGAATCATTTTATTATCAAAAATTACTCCCAAATCTCGAGCAAGTTTAGTTTTGTCTATAACTACTCCGTTGAAGCTATAATTGAATATGAAAGGTTTACTTTTACGGGTAAAGCTGATGCATTGACATTTCTTTACATTGACAGTAAGTTTATTGTCCATATAATACTTTAGAAGATTGTCAAGATCTCTCTGCATCGATTGACAATCCAAAATATTGGTTACTTTACAATAAATTTTCGTATCGTCTGCGTACATCAGATATTTTGAATGTTTAAAGCATTCCCCAATGTCGTACAAATAGGCGTTGTACAGTAATGGACCTAAATGTGAGCCCTGAGGGACACCTGAAACTACTGTAATGAAATCTGAACGGTATCCTCCGATCACTACTGCCTGCGAGCGGTTTGCCAAATAAGATTCCACCCATCTTAGTAGACTACCATGGATACCCAGGCGTTGTAACTTTTCCAACAAGATGACATGATCCACACGGTCAAAGGCTTTTTCCATGTCCGTGTAGATAACGTCAACCTGCCCTCCGCCGTCCATGTTAGTCAACATAAAATTAGTAAAGCAAGCCAAGTTGGTGACCGTCGATCTTTTTTTTAAAAATCCATGCTGATTATTTGGCAACGATTGTGAAATAGTATTGTATAAAGAATTATAGACGATGCGCTCGAGCATCTTCGCCAGTGGATTGAGAATAGATATTCCTCTATAATTTTCTATTTTAGACTTAGAGCCTTTTTTATATTTGAATCACAATTTTATCATTAAGCTGAACGTGGCCTATCAGCGTTTCATGACTAGTGGCTCTGATTACCCCGCAAGGGAAATAGATGTGATTTTATGAATGAATGGGAATGCAAAAAGACTACACGATTCCTGCATGCCTTCTTCATCCACATTCATTACCCCCTTCTTGCAAACTCGTCGGTTTCGGGTAGGTACTCTTGACTTGACTTTTTGCAAAGGGGATTCTATTTGTTCAAGTAAAAGTTGTTTTATTTTAAGTCATATCAACCTATTTCTATATCAATATCTTTTTATTTAGAGGTTTTAACAAAAAAATTAAACTTTAAGTAACTCTGGCTTTATCCAACTCTATCAATATATTTTCTTTCAGCACATCCAAATGATACTTATCATTTCCAAATTTGGTCATTACATACTAGCATATATTCGACCCTTAATACAAGACTAAATCTGTTTCCGATATCCGATAAAAATGAGTTGTAAATCGTTACCAATAAAACGATATCCTCTTAAATTGTTATAGTTATGGGTTTGTAAAGTGACCAACAGTCCTACGAAATATTTAAGGGTAGGTCACACTGCCAACGAGCGAGCGAGACCGACGAACATAAGCTTACCTCTTTTTCATATTATTTGCTTTACACAGCCGACTAAAAGGTACTTCAGCCATGAGTCAACGTCGTCTACCAGGATCCCCCAAGGGAATTTGTGTGCTTGAGTACTGTTTAGTAACTTTTATTATACCTAATAATCAAGTAACATAGCAATAATAACTAAATAATGATACGTCGGCCTTGAACTCTGTAGAGATAACACCAAATATAAAGCAGAGGATATCAGCTGATCGTGGTGTTTAACAAAAATATCTCTTTTCGCAACAAAAACTATCTACTTTAAAATCGGTGTAAAAATAAGTCATCAATATAAACTCAGTCTCTGAAAATATACTTTGAATAAACATTTATAACTAATTCGCTCATGAGCTACTATCCATGCTGAGGTCAAAGATATAACCCACTCGTTTAGGTACTAGTTCTCTCGCTTCGCTCACTCGCTCCCTTCGATAGCTCTTTTGCGGTGTGATCGCTTCGCTCATGTATAACTTACTCGCTCACTCGCTGGAAATGTGGCTTGCCCTTAACTACGAGTTACATCTGACCCTAATAAAAAAAATCGTATATTACTTACAATATAATCAAAACCTTAGGGATAGTAGTAAAAAGGACGATTTTATATTTACTGTGAAAACTCTATGGTCATATGGTATTTATAGAGTTCGTTACTAGGAATAAGGAAATATACTTTTTGGGACACCCTTTTATTTTACTCCAGGGCTTTAATACGAATCTACATTTTTCTTTTTCATTACATTTACCACTCCATCGTATGGTTGTCGTAAAAGGCGACTTAGGAGTAGACTTATATACTTGGAATTCCTCTTTTAGACGATGGGCTAGCAACCTGTCACTATTTGAATCTCAATTATATCATTAAGCCAAACAGCAGAGCGTGGCCTTTTAGTCTTTTGATGACTGTTGGCTCTGTCTACCCCGCAAGAGATAAGAAGTGATAAAATGTTATGTTACATTTTCCTTTTCTTGTTGCGTCCGTCGTAACTATGCTCGATTCATTACGGGAAGGTTCCCCTGCAAAGATTGCGGAAGTCAGATGGGTCGCTTCGTGTAAAAACCTGACTCACCCAATCCTGATTCCATAATCAAGGGCATACCCCGTGCTCCTCTTCAGAGTCGTCAGGATGCAACCGGGACTTAAAGCCAAGAGCAAGAAGAAGAATCAAGGCGTCATTATCACTGTCCTTCCACGAAAACTAATTTTTCCCAGAAACAAATAAGACACGTTGATAACAATTTATTTTCTCTCCGACGTTTTTCTTTGTCAATGCAAAGACGAAGTAATTACAAAACATTTAGCGTTTAAACGCAATATCACGTATATGAGGCCCTGGGGCTTCCACGTACAGATTGTGAACTTGAAGTACCGAGCAAATTGCACTCTCAATGTCAAGAAAATATTCATTTGTTACAATTAATTTAGTGTCAGAGGAAGGTTTAGTAATGATCTCTAACAACAAATTAAATCTTCAAACTTGTTACTAGTTTTCATTAAAAAAAAAAAGTTAATTTAAAAAATGGGCGATAAATTGGCCAAATTAATGTAATTTTAGTTATTAATTACTATTTTATGTAACGCCTAGGCGAACATACTTTGATCGGACCAGGGTCGTCTTGTTGAAAGGTCAGGTCAAGAGTGCGACAACATATTTTTACCCGTCTGGAAAGAAAAAAAAACACAATTTCAGAACGGATTTTAAATACACATATTGCCGTGTTCTTAACACTTGAAAATAATGACCTGCCCCGTACCCCGTGCCCCCGAAAAACTATCGCTGTTTCGCTTTTTATTGTAACATGAAACGGGATAGCGATAGTATTTCGCACGACAATCCGGCGTCATGCTACGTAGGCAGCGTCTTACTCGCGGATGTCGTAAAGACGACAAAGAGAAATAAGCAATTTCAGCTGAGTTTCTAAAGGTACTTACATCCAACAACATCATACAAAATCATACGACATCATATAACGTCATACAACATCATAAAACATCATACAACATTATACATCATCATACAACATCATACAACATCATGTATGATGTTGTAACATCATACAACGTTATACAACATCTCCCTTAAATTTTATATGTTGCAGAATTCAATCCCCCAGGACGTGGAGCCCCGTCGAGCTCACACCACCATAGCCTTGTACCGGGGCAACATCGTGGCCATCAAACGGCTGAGGAAGAAGAGCATTGATGTTACCAGAGCTATCAAGAAGGAACTGAAACAGGTGAGCCTGTCTATATTCAAATTAAATCCCGCATATATATAGGGGGTTTTGTTATTTGGAACTTGCTATTACCCGCGACTTCGTTCGTTGTAAAACATACATACATATATATAATCGCGTCTATATCCTTTGCGGGGTAGACAGAGCTAACAGTCTTGAAAAGACTGATAGGCCACGTTCAGCTGTTTGCTTAAAACCCGCACGGCCAAGTAAAATTCTCTTTTCAGTTTCTTATGTGGTCTAGGCGTTTATTTGGTTAAATCCAGGTGTGTGGGCTATGCATACTATTTGAAGTTATTTGATTTATTTAATCAGTCAGCAATTTTTATAGATTATATATATTTTAATTGTGAACAAAGCTTACATTATATTTATATTGATTGAAAGATGAGTCAGTCAGACACCTTTTATCGCAAGTTTTCTTTACAAATAAATCACTTACTCACCATAAAAGCGTCTTTCTAAAAGAAAAAGTAGAAAGAGATGGTAGAAGGACCGAAAGCTTTGTACATACATACATACAATCACGCCTTTTTACCGGAAGGGTAGGCAAAGACTACATCTTTCTACTTGTCACGATCTCTGCATACATCTTTCGCGTCATCGACATTCGTAACTCACTTCAAAAATAATAAATTATAATTTCTCTTATTCGTTCTGTGACAACTTTAAAAGTAAATAAAAGTAATAAATGGAGTACTTAGGTATATGTAATATGCTACGTTTGTTATACTTATAAAAAAATTCCACTTCAATAAACGTGCTCAATTTAATTTTCCGTACTATTAAATTTTTAGTCCCGCTGCATATTTCTTCAAATGGAAAGGAATCGAGATCTTGGAGTTTTCAATGTCACTGAAAAAAAAAGTATTAACTCGGTCTTGAACTCTTGACTCCTTGAAAAACTAGTTGAAAACTAATTCTAGAGAAAAATATCAACTTTGACTTTGAAATTCAACTGGGGTCAGAGTTCAAAGTAAAGAGTGAAGTGGGCATCGCATTCTAACAGTCTTTATTGGTCTTAGTTCTTTTAAAATAGTTATAAAAGATTTCATTGCATAAACGATTTGTTAGTTGATTCTACTAATTAAGTACATACATATGTAAGTCACATTTAAAATATTTTCAAATATTTAATGAACTAATACTAAATTGGGTTGGAACTTAGAAATAATTAAAAAAAAATAAAAATGTACTGTAAAATAATGATGCGAAGAAAAAACTGTATTATTGCACTGTCTTTTACAACATTTGGTAAAGACAAAAGAAATTAATTGTAATAATCTTAAACTAAGCAATCATTGAACAATAGCGAAAAACATAAATGATCTTTTTCCACAAACATTCCTTTATAAAAAAAAATATCTTTTTATAACTGGCCAGCAACACACTAAAGCAGTGAACAAAGAGGTTGAAATTCATAGAAGATTCCTTGGAGTGTCTTTGAGAATACCTATGTTGTTAAATTACTACATATATCACTTTCCCATATGAGTAGGCAGAGAATATGGTTTTCTCATGGTACAGTCTCTACGTGGTTCTACAGATCTTGTCTTCTGCTTCCTTACATTCAATATTTATAATTATTTTCATATACGCGACGATTAATAAGACATCCGCCATTTGGTCCTTAAAAGTTAGAATTTGAGGTCAGCACTGTGCTTAAAAGTAGGTTTAACATTCAATTCTGCCTTTAAATATTGACTATAAGAAAATAACAGTAACAGATGAATAATAAATTATTGTTGAATATTCTTCCTTTCTTTTGTTCGATACAAGTCAGAGTACCTTTACAATCATGATCTACTCAGTTTTTGCAATTATATGCTCTCGAACTGCGTATTTTACACACTGTTTCAAAGCAATTTGCATTTATACAAAGTAAATACACACTCACGAAGTGGCAGCGTCGCGTGTAAACTGATAACAAAGTTTTATTGCCTGACCCAGACCGTGGATTTACGGATGACCGCAACTGGATTTTCATTTTAACGCGCAATAGATGTTATGTTGAAATATTAAGGGTGAATTGCACCATATGTTATACTAGAAGCATCCCGCGACTTCGCCCGCATGAAAACCCTATCAAACCCGCGGGAAATCTGGGATAAAAAGCGTATGTGTTATTCTGGGTCTCCAGCTACCCCATACCAAATTTCATCTTAATCGGTTCAGTATTTTTGCGTGAAAGAGTAACATACATCCATACTGACAAACAAACTTTCGCATTTATAATATTAGTAAGATGTCTGGCCCGAGCTTGACGTAATGGCCGTTTGTATGCTTGTGCATTTTGACGGCTTCTGTGGTGCAGCGGTAGTACGCTTGTCTGTGAGACCGGAGGTCCCGAGTTCGAATCCGGGCTAGGGCATGATGTAGACCGAACTTTCTCTGATTGGTCTGGGTCTTGGATGTTTATCTATATAAGTATTTATTATAAAATATTGTATCGTTGAGTTAGTATCTCGTAACACAAGTGTAGTGTTGATATAATTTATACAGTATGTAGGTATTTTATTTTGTCTTTATTTATTTGACAAAATATTCGTACGGAAATAATGAGATTTACAGTCATTCATGTTTTTTAATGTAGACAATGTGCATTCGTCCACGATTTAGATTTAAGAGATCTATATTTGTAAATTGACGTTCGGTGAAAATAGAGCAGTGTAGTTTGTTCCGCCGCTTCACATGTGCGCATTGGAAGCAATAGTAGTTATAATTAGATTTAAATGATGTGACGTCAAAAAGTGATACCTTGTATCCAATTTTGAAAATAAATTTATACTATTCTATTCCATTTTGGAGCGTCGTGCGTCGTCGTCGGCGCAACGTGTAAAAGCGTCTGTGGACGGCCTGATAAAGTGTCCGAACGAAAAAGCGTGCCGTGTGGTTCCCGGCACCAATGAAAAAAGAATAGGACCACTCCATCTCTTTCCCATGGATGTCGTAAAAGGCGACTAAGGGATAGGCTTACAAAATTGGGATTCTTTTTTTAGGCGATGGGCTAGCAACCTGTCACTATTTGAATCTCAATTCTATCATAAAGCCAAATAGCTGAACGTGGCCATTCAGTCTTTTCAAGACTGTTGGCTCTGTCTACCCCGCAAGGGATATAGACGTGACAATATGTATGTATTATGTATTTCAAGCTTTAAGCATAGGATGGCACAAGTTTCAAATCTAACATAAATCTAATTCGTAATCTACACATTATTTTGATTACGAATAGGTTCTCTTATGGTGAGGGAAAACATCGCGAGGTAACCTGCATGTGCCGTGTGGTTCCCGGCACCAAAACAAAAATGAATAGCACCACTCCATTTCTTTCCCATGGATGTCGTAAAAGGCGACTAAGGGATAGGCTCACAAACTTGGGATTCTTTTTTAGGCGATAGGCTAGCAACCTGTCGCTATTCGAATCTCAATTCTATCATTAAGTCAAATAGCTGAACGTGGCCATTCAGTCTTTTCCAGACTGTTGGCTCTGTCCACCCCGCAAGGGATATAGATGAGACCATATGTATGTATGTATGAAAGAAACTTATACGTTTCTAGACACAGCGGTTATTACTACGCGTTGTCAATCAGTCAGTCAATCAACTAGTAGAGTTTTAAACATAGAGAATAATATATACGGGACAAATATATACGGGACAAATTAGGTACACTGATTGAGTTAGCCTCGAAGTAAGTTCGAAACTTGTGTTACGAGATACTAACTCAACAATACTATATTTTATAATAAATACTTATATAGATGAACATCCAAGACCCAGGCCAATCAGAAAAAGTTCTTTTCTCATCATGCCCTGACCGGGATTCGAACCCGGGACCTCCGGTGTCACAGACAAGCGTACTACCGCTGAGCCACAGAGGACGTCAATACTTGAATACCTCCTTTCTACAGATTCGTGAGCTCCGTCATGAAAACTTGACAGCGTTCGTGGGAGTGTGTATAGAGAGCGGGTCAACTTGTATCGTGTCCGCTTACTGTTCCCGAGGGTCCCTGGCGAGGGTCCTAGCGGACAGGGACCTCCACCTGGACGACATGTTTGTAGCTAGCCTTGTAGCTGACCTGTTGAGAGGTAAGTTACTTGTCGGAGTGGGAAGACCTAGACGAACGTATCTTGATCAAATTAAGGACGTCCTGGTAAAGTGTCTGGTCAAAAGTACCCGAAACCGCCGAGCTTGCATGAAGGGAGTTATGAATGTGGATGAAGTATGCAGAGATCGCGGCAAGTGGAAAGAGCTAGTCTCTGCCTACCCCTCCGGGAAAGAGGCGTGATTTTATGTATGTATGTAAGTTACTCTTAAAAAAACCTGATAAAAGTGGGTCAACTTGTATCGTGTCTTCCCCGTGGAGAATGGGCAGGTCATGGATTCCTGAAGAGGGAAAGAAACTGACGATCTTGCATAAAGAGAGTTTTTAATGTGCATCTTTTCCTTCCTGGCTTTAGCCCTGGTTGCTTGCTCGCCGCTCTGGAGAGGAGCCCGGGGTGTGCCTTTGACCTTGGATCCTGGATAGGGTGAGTCAGGTATTTACACGAAGCGACTCCCATCTCCTCCTCAGAGTTGTGTATGTGCATGAAGCGAAAGAAGTATGCAAGGACAGTGGTAAAAATAGTCTCTGTCTGCAATGTAAAATGTGTCTAAAGCTGGTCCACATGTATAATGTCCGCTTACGGTTCCCGTGGGTCATATCAAATGTGCTAACTATGCTACCTGGATGACATGTTCGGTTCGTGGCGAGTCTGATAGCAGACTTGTTGACAGGTAAGTAATCTTGTTCCTCCTGGCGTTAGTTCAGGTTACAACTTCACTTCTCTGGAGAGGAACTTGGAATGTGCCTTACGAGTCAGATCCTGGATAGGGTGAGTCAGGTTTTTACACTAAGCGACTCCCATCTGTCAATGTTTGCCCTCGCCGTAGGAGCATCGGTTAGCACTCAAACTAATGTATATAATTCAAATAAAATGTAATGGTACCCGCGTCGTTAGTGTCGGCCACTTTAACCGCTCGACCACCAACGCTCTCGAGTGATGAGTAATCGAACATAACAGTCTTTACTTCATCTTTCCTATTTTTCTAAGTATATCTGTTGTGTCGACATCACTAACGTCACACACTATCTGTCAATCACAGCGTAGAACGTGACGCGCTCAGCCAATTGCAGAAAAGAATCTAAATCGCGCAAGCAAAGATTTCACGGATTGGAGCATACATATAACAACCGATTCAACATCGTCTGTCACGCGGGTCCTGAGGCATCACACCTAGCCTGGCGGAAGATATTCCCTTAAGCCATAATCATCGCCCGATTATTCCCATTTTGTTCCCAGGTCTCACATACCTTCACGAGTCAGCCCTCATCTCCCACGGGAACCTGACATCCAGCAACTGCCTGGTCGACAGTCGCTGGGTGCTCCAAATAACTGATTATGGACTCCACTACCTGAAGAGTAAGTGTTATAATAATTTAAAAACTAACAGCAAAAGATACATACATATAATCACGTCTATATCCCTTGCGGGGTAAGCAGAGCCAACAGTCTTGAAAATACTTAAAGGCCGCTAGCGACAGGTTGCTTGCCTATCGCCTACAAGAAGAATTGCAAGTTTAATTAGCCTATCCATTCGTCGCATTTTACGACAAACAATAGAGAGATAAGGACTATTATTTTTTAGTAACGGGAACCACTCGGCAAAATCACTTGTTAATTTTAACAAGAAAGTTAAGTACAGTGTCAAATTAGCATTGTGGCGAAATCTATACGCCATAAGTCACAAAAATAAAAAATAGAATCACGCGACGCTATCAGTCATAAACAGCGAAAAACCTAAATCGCGCAAGCAAAGATTTCACAGATTGGAGCTATATATACAACCTCCGATACAACATCGTCGAAGCCGCGGTTCCCCAGGCATAACACCTAGCCTAGCGGAAGATCTTTCCTTTAGTGCCGAATCATTGCTCCCGCTACAGTATAATAAATATGGAACAATTCATATCAAAAGCTACGTAATGAAATACGCATGACAATAGGTACACAATATGTACAATTAGTCAACTGTGCCCTTCATGGGAACAACCAGATTAGTGTCGAATGAAACGTAGCTTTTAGATCTATTTCCGTATTTATAAATGTTGAAACAAATGTAGGTAACAGTCACTATAGTATGGCTATATAGGAAAATATCAGTTACTAGCTGTCCCGGTAAACGTTGTTTTGCCATTTTTAAGTAATTTCTAATTTAAAAAAAGTGTTAAGGGTGGACAACCCTTATCACTAAGGGGTATGAAAAATAGATGTTGACCGATTCTCCGACCTATTCAATATGCTCACAAAATTTCATGAGAATCGGGCAAGCCGTTTCGGAGGAGTACGAGAACGAACATTGTGACACGAGAATTTCATTATATAAGATGATGATACGTTTAAGGGATAAAGTCTGACTTTTCGCTGTTTTTAACCAATTCAATTTAATAAATTGTATTTTAAATAACGTCAACATACAGTTTACTTAACTAATACAAAGTAGAGAGAATAATGTCGTGTGGAACCAATAGAAAAAAGAATAGGACCACTCCATCTCTATATAATACTAGATATAGGCCACGTTCAGCTGTTTGGCTTAATGATAAAATTGGGATTCGAATAGTGTGAGGTTGCTCTGTCTACCCCTACAAGATAAAGACGTTACTATATGTATCCATATACCTATGAAAACAGATGATATGAAAAGACAGAGAGCTTATAAAATTGCGAACCTTTTTTTGGGCGATGGGCTAGCGACCTGTCACTATTTGGATCTCGA
Source organism: Amyelois transitella (assembly GCF_032362555.1). NCBI lineage: Eukaryota > Metazoa > Arthropoda > Insecta > Lepidoptera > Pyralidae > Amyelois > Amyelois transitella. Next base: position 9,815,899 of record NC_083515.1, read on the forward strand.
TTCCATCATTGGGCCGAGCGGCTCAACGTGGCCATTCTTTTCGGGACTATTAGCTCTGTCTACCCCGTAAGGGATATAGACGTGACTATATGTATGTATGAAAACAGAAAATATATGCCGATGAACCCTGATCCCCGAGTTATTCGACCTGATATTATTTTAACATACAACATCGCATTACAATACAAAAACATGTCAATCACTTCTCGCATTATTGGATTTTTTCAATGGCGCGAACGTTATTTCCTAGACACCTTGGCTTTCAATTTCTCACTTCCGCATCCGCCGGCCTATTTCATGAAATAACATTCCTTCTAGGACTCTGACCCCGACATATATACATATATAATGTACGCCTCTTTCCTGGACGGATCAAGAGTACCCGAAACCGCCGAACTTGCATGAAGAGAGAATGTAGATGAAGCGACGGAAGTTTGCAGAGATCGTGGCAAGTGGAGAGGTGTAGTCTCTGTCTACACCTTCGTGAAAAAGGCGTGATTTTATGTATGTATGTATATTTTTGGACGGGTAGGCAGAGACCACATCTGTCCACTTTTCACGATCCCTGCATACTACTTTCGCTTCATCCACATTCGTAACTCTCTCCATGCAAGGGCGTCGTATTAAGATTCTCTTGACCTGACCTTTTGCCAGAACGTCTACGATTTGATCAAGGTACGTTCATTTAGGCCTTCTCACTCCAACAGTCCCATTTTAACATATGAAATGGCTTGAAAAAATTATTTTAATATGTACTTTTGATAACAGGTCACGGCAAAAAAGGCTAATAAACTTGAGATTCTTCTTGTAAGCGATGGGCTAGCAACCTGTCACTATTTGAATCACAATTACATCGTTAAACCATACAGCTGCACGTGGCCTTTCAGTATTTTCAAGACTCTGTCTTCCCCGCAAGGGATAAAGACGTGACTATATGTTTATAATATGTGTGTCTCGTAAAAGCTGTTACACGTCAGAATACCTTACCTAATTCCGGAAATATATGTAGAACCGATGATTTATGTCACTTGGGAAATGCTGAGTTACAATAAGCATATAAATCACTGTCTAGACGATTATGGATTTAGTATTGCTAATAACGTGATTTACGATACTGCGCATTTGACAAATATAAAATTATTGGAAATGTTATAAATGATGCTGTGTGGTTCCCGGCACCATTTCAAAAAAAAGAATAGGATCACTCCATCTCTTTCCCATGGATGTCGTAAAAGGCGAATAAAGGATAGGCTCACAAACTTGGGATTCTTTTTTAGGCGATGGATTAGCAACCTGTCACTATTTGAATCTCAATTCTATCATTAAGCCAAATAGCTGAACGTGGCCATTCAGTCTTTTCAAGACTGTTGGCTCTGTCTACCCCGCAAGGGATATAGACGTGACCATATGTATGTATGTTTGTTATAAATGATGTGGCAGTGCCGTGTGGTTTCCGACACTAATAATATATATACAGCAGTTGGCCACGTTCAGCTGGCATTGTGTTATTTTTTTAATTTAACAATTGTTTATTGTTTTAGTATTGTATGCATAGTGTAAGATCACCTCATCTGTTCCTTTGTGTATCAGAGGAGGCGACTAAAGGAAGGCAATTTATTAGGCACAAAAACTGAGCTTTAATTAAGTAAACTATAATTAAAAATAGAGGACGCTCCACTTAACTTTACAGACAAGAGTTAGTTCTTAATGAAATCTTTATTTGCGTATGAAAAGGTAAAGTACATATTAAGGTAATACAGATTACATACATACCATCACGCCTGTTTCCCATTGGGGTAGGCAGAAACTATGGAATTCCACTTGCTACGATCCTACAATACAGATTACAGATCGTCGATAAAGAAAAATAAATATTTAATGAAAAAATAAATAAAAATAAACCGGTTTTGTTTATTTGTGTAACGATTCTCGATGTAAATAATAAATCTAAGAAGTGCAAAATAAAACTCGTCGATGTAAATAAGTAACGATAAGAGAATAAAATGTAGCATATCCGCCGTTTCACTCTCGTATAAATCCGGCATAAATCTTTCTTCAGAAATCATATACAGATATACTATACATGAAGGGCGTTAGTCGAGCGAAATACATAATCTCTTGTATAAACCAAAAAGAGGGTTTTGTTATTCGGAACTTGCTATTACTCGCGTTTTCGTTCGTTGTAAAACATATATACATACATATGGTCACGTCTGTGTCCCATGTGGGTTAGACAGAGCCAACAGTCTTGAAAAGACAGATCGGCCACGTTCAGCTATTTGGCTTAATGATACGAGTAGAATTGAGAGTCAAATAGTGACAAGTTGCTAGCCTTAATAAAGAATCCAAAGTTTGTCAGCCTATCCCTTAGTCGCCTTTTACGACATTCATGGGAAAGAGATGGATTGCTCCTATTTTTCTTTGTATTCGTGCCGGGAACCACACGGCAATCGTTCGTTCATTGTAAAAGTTCGCTGGAAACTGACCCCTTGCAATACCTCAGAGAGATAGGGGTAAAATTTTTTCGTATTTTTTAAGTTAGACCGAGCCTTACACCTCTACGGAAATTGCATTTTCTGGCTTCTATTGGTTTATATAGATCCCCATATCGATTTTTTGCCAATATTTTTCATGTACAGACATCAGTCAGTCCCTATTTTATTATATGTATAGATCCTGTGGTAATATCATTAATGCACGCTCGCAAAACGTGCATAAAAATTTCGTGCTTTACGGAGAATTCTTATGGTAACTTTTTAGAATATATGTCGCAGTCATCTGGTTGAATCTGCTATTTGGTTAAATTACTAGCTCGTTCATTCAATGCTAGTATTCAGTTGTGTGATTAAAAAGAAATACTCGTCAAGTTCTTGAATGTAACGTACAACATCTTGACTGAACGTCATTTAGCGCCGCAGTGGAAAAAAAATGAACTAAATTTGAATAACTGTTTAATGGGCTATTCTTTAATCCGCGAACTAGTTATATATTGAGAGACGCTTGTTCAACCAACGTTTATCCTAGACATACAAAACTCACGTCTCTTTCCTAGAGGGGTGGGTAGAGACTACATCTTTCTACTTGTCCCGATCCTTGCATACTTATTTCGCTTCATCCACATTCATAATTCTATTCATGCAGGCTTGTCGGTTTTGTGCACTCTTGGCCTGACATTTGGCCAGAACGTCCTTATTAATTAAATAACGTTATTCACGTCTTATACTAGACATCAATTGAATACCGTCATTCAATGAACGAGTTAGTCATTCAATCAAATAGCAGATTTAACTAGATGACTGCGACACATGTGGAAATTAAATTTTCTTCGCAACGTTCTCACGGTTGAAGGCTTTCGGGATGATGGATCAGCTAGGGTGTGTCTTTCGAAGCGAGATCTTATATACATTCATATGTATAATCCCGTCTTTATCCCTTACAGAGTTGACAGAGCTCACGATCTTAAAAAGATAAGACCACGTTAAGTTTGAAATTCAGATAGTGAACGGTTACTAGTCCGTCGCTTTAAAGAAGAATCCCAAGTGTACAAGTCTTTCCCTTAGTCGCTTTAAACGACATCCATGATAAAGATATGGTATATCTACACCGCAAGGGATATAGACGTAATTATATGTATGTCTAGCCACTCTTAAGTTGATCACAAAGTAACTCATCTCTTTAGTTTTAAACATTAATTTATAGTTTTTTTTTCTATTTGACAGGTGGTTGTATGGACTCAGACGACGCTCTTCGTATGGAAAGGCGCATGCTGTGGCGAGCCCCGGAATTCCTTCGTGACTCCAATGCCCCGGCCAGGGGGTCACAGAAAGGGGACGTGTACTCCTTTGGCATTTTGCTGTACGAGATCCTGGGGAGGAACGGCCCCTGGGGTGACACTAACTTGACTTATGCGGGTGAGTTAGGTTAAAAAAAAAAAGAAATAAATAACGTTTCCGTTTATTTTTATAAAACAGGGCTCAATACAATTTTACATGGGCTATACAATTTACTAATTACTTCCCATCAAAAAATTTTGTTTTCAAACAAACTTTGACCCCCTTTTTGACCTCATTAGGGGGTTAAATATTGAAAAATTCTTTTTTCAAAATTCAAAATTCAAAATTTTTTATTCATTATTATAGGATACTATTATATCGCTTAATAATTGTCGTATGGTTTAACAACTTGGTTGACGTCAAATAAATTACTTAAAAACTAAGTTTACTGCCGCTTCCAAGGCGTCAGTGCAGAAGAAGCGGTAACAAACTGCACTGCAGCATTTTCTTCAACAACGTCAACTTCACAATATTAATATTATTATATTCTTATCTGAACACTATGTGGTGGGAAGCTGGTGTCCAAATTTCAAGTTTGTAGCGTCTATGGTTTAGGCTGGGCGTTGATGAGTCATTCACCCTTGTTCCTTTATATTATAGATGATCAGTTATTTTTTTCTTTTCATTAATAACTATAATATGTAATGTATACCTAATCGCTGCAAAAATATAATAAGAAAATAAATAAGTACATATATTTAACTAGATCTTTTTCCATGGATGTCGTAAGAGGCGACTAAGGGAAAGGCTTACAAACTTGGGATTCTTTTTTAGGCGATGGGTTAGCAACCTGTCACTATTTGAATTGTATTTCTATCATTAAGAACGTGGCCATTCAGTATTTTCAAGACTGTTGGCTCTGTCTACCCCGCAAGGGATATAGACGTGACCATATGTATGTATGCATGTATGAATATATATCCCTACGAATCTACGAATGCACCAAGAGAGATTTCCGCTCGACGCTGTTGGAGTCGCGGCGCAACACTAGTTTCATACATTAGTATGGGAAGCATTAATTTGTGGTGAACAAAGATTTCAAAGGCCCACAATTATGTCGGATATAGCTAATTAATCAAATGTATGGAGCTACGGTTTAACTTAATCAAAACAATATGGAGTTTAATAGAAGACATTAAGCCGTGATTAATTGTTTTAACTGAGTTTACTTAACTAACTTCGTTTGCGTCATTCACTTCTGTCAGTTTACACGTGTCGCGTAGTTCCGCAGTACTTCGGAATACGACCACTCGAATATATATTTACTAGCTGTGCCCGCGACTTCGTCCGTGTGGAATAGTTATTTTGGGTGTCATTAAAGTCCTCAAGGATGAATAATTTTCCCCGTTTTTTTTTCACACTTTCCATAATTTCTTCGCTCGTAATAGTCGCAGCTTGATGTTATACAGCCTAAAGCCTTCCTCGATAAATGGTCTATTCAACACAAAAATAATTTTTCAATTCGAACCGGTAGTTCCTGAGATTAGCGCGTTCAAACAAACAAACAAACTCTTATTTGTTCGTTATTTGTTCCTTATATACATATTTATTATATTTACTAACCTAATAAAACCTAAACTAGTGCCGTGTGGTTCCCGGCACCAATACAAAAAAGAATAGGACCACTCCATCTCTTTCCCATGGATGTCGTATAAGGCGACTAAGGGATAGGTTTACAAACTTGGGATTCTTTATTTTAGGCTATAGGCTAGCAACCTGTCACTATTTGAATCTCAATTCCATCATAAAGCCAAACAGCTGAACGTGGCCTATCAGTCTTTTCAAGACTGTTGGCTCTGTCTGCCCCGCAAGGGATATAGACGTGCTTATATGTATGTATGTATACGTTGAATGAATTTCTTTAGAGATCATCGGCCGAGTACGTCAGCCTATTGGCGGTGTGCTGTTCCGCCCCCCTTTAGGTGGTCTGGTGGCGAGACCCTCAGTTCTGGCGGTCCTGAACGCCTGCTGGAGTGAACGACCTGAGGCGAGGCCGGATTTGAGACTAGTCAGGCTAAGACTGAAGGATATGCACGCGGGAATGTAAGTTGGAAGTTAATTTCAGTTGTATTTTGTATTGCATATGTGCCGTGTGGTTCCCGGCGTTAATAGGAAAAGAATAGGACTACACCATCTCTTTCCCGTGGATGTCGTAAAAGGCGATTAAGGGATAGGCTTATGAATTTGGGGGTTCTTTTTAGGCTACAGGCTAGCTACCTGTCACTATTAGAATCACAATTCTATCATTAAGCCAAACAGGTGAACGTGGCCTATAGTATTTTTAATATATAGTCTATTAAAGACTGTTGGCTCTGTCTACCCCGCAAGAGATATAGACGTGATTATATGTGTGTATGTAAAAAAATACGTTCGAATTATGAACCTCCTTTTTGTGTCGGATAAAGAGGAAATAGAATCTTCTTCCTTCTAGTTATAGTCCCGGTTGCATCTTCAACGCTCTGGAGAGAAGCCCGGGGTATGCCTTTGACCATGGATCCTGGATTGGGTGAGTCAGGTTTTTACACGAAGCGACTCCCGTCTGACCTCTGCAATTATTGCAACCTAACCTGTATTGAATCGAGAACGGTTGCATAGCCAGTTGCCTGAATGTGCAGGCTTCCTCACGACAATAAGTTCATAGGCAAAATATCCTTACTTTTATATTACTCTGTACGTCAAAAACGTTTTAACATTTATGAAATTTTATGTTATTTTTAAAATGCAAAGTTCAGAATTCCTTCTTGAGCAAACATCCAAGGTATTCTAATAATAAAAAGAGTGCTCTCTTTTTATTATTAGAATACCTTAATTAATTTAAATCTATTTTTAATGTCGTTTGTTTTGTAAGTTCATTTAAATATGATTACATACATACATACATACATACATACATACATAAAATCACGCCTTTTTCTCGGAGTGGTAGGCAGAGACTACATCATTCTACTTGCCACGATCTCTGCATACTTCCTTCGCTTCATCCACATTCATAAATCTCTTCATGCAAACACGGCGATTTCGGGAACTCTTGACCTGACCCTTAATTTATTTGTTTGTCTTCACAAATTGTTTATATTTTGTGCAATAAAGATAAAATAAAATTACACAAAAAGTTTTTCTTTTATGAAAAAGGATATAAATCGAAAGAAGTATGCAGGTATCTCGATAAGGCCTGAAGATGTAGTCGCTGCCTTTCCCTAAGGGAAAGAAGTGTAATTTTATTTATGTAAATTATTAATATTGTTATTTTTTATATATTCTATTTGTGAAAACAAGTGTCAGGAACCACACGGACTCCATCTCTTTCCCACGGATGTCGTAATAGGCGACTAAGGGATAGGCTTGTAAACTTGGGATTCTTCTTTTAGACGATGATCTAGCACCTGTCACTATTTGAATCTCAATTTTACCATTTAGCCAAATAGTTGAACGTGGCCCATCAGTCTTTCCAAGACTGTTGGCTCTGTCTGATATTACAAGATTATATGTTGGTATGTATGTACGTATTTTGTATATAGGAAGACGAACATATTCGACAACATGCTCGCCATGATGGAGAAGTATGCTTCGAACCTGGAAGCCCTGGTGACCGCCAGGACCGAGCAGCTGATGCAGGAGAAGAAGAGGACGGACAACCTTCTAAACCGAATGTTACCGAGGTATGTTACATCATAGAATTATTGTTATTAAGGTCTGATCGAACCAAACGTATCCAATCTTCTTTAGGTATTTATTATTACTATTTTGTCCGAGGCCGTGTGGTTCCCGGCACCAATACAAAAAAGAATAGGATCACTCCATCTCTTTCCCCGTGGATGTCGTAAAAGGCGATTAATCTAATAAAAAAAAGCCACTTCGTCTCGTTTCCATGGATATCGTAAAAGGCGACTAAGGGATAGGCTTACAAACTTGGGATTCTTCTTTTAGGCCATGGGCTAGCAACCTGACACTATTTAAATCTCAATTCTCACCATCAAGCCAGAAATCTGATCTGTGGCCTATCAGGTTTTTAAGACTGTTGATTCTGTCTTCCCCACAAGGGATATAGACGTGACCATATGTATGTATGTATGTATGAATTATTATTACGGTCTGATCAAACCAAACGTATCCAATCTTCATTAGGTATTTAGTTATTACTATTTTGTCCGAGGCCGTGTGGTTCCCGGCACCAATAACAAAAAAAGACTAGGAACACTCTATCTCGTTCCCATGGATGTCGTAAAAGGCGACTAAGGTATACCGATGCCGAATAGCTGAACGTGGCCTATCAGTCATTTTAAGACTGTTGGCTCTGTTTACCCCGCAAGGGATATAGATGTGACTATATGTATGTATGTTTGTAGAAAATAATTAAAATAAAACGGATCCACTAGGATATCAGATTTTGGGGATCAGATCGGAATAATTCGATTTCACTTAGAATAATTAACTACTATATTCAAACAATTTTATTCAAAATCGGTCCAGTATCTAAGCTGTAACGTTACAGACATACTTTCGCATTTTTGTCTACGACTAACTATTGCCCGCGACTTCTTCCATCTTAAATCTTTTATTAATATTGATTTATTTATTATATTATTCCAATGTCTAATCTATATTACTGCAAAGTTTAAAAAAAATGCATTCAGTACCTAGTTTTTGCAGGCAAGAGTAACAAACATACATCCAAAATCCTTACAAACTTTTGCATTTTTACTATTAGAAGGATAAAAAAGAATAAGAGTAGTGTATATAATATGCCTTCGTTGTGTAAAAGGGGTAATGACAAAATATTGAAGCTTTTCACTGTTTGATAAAGATTAATTTCTGAAAACATGCTAAAATCTTAATATCATTATTATTTGAAGCTAGAATTTAATTTTACTAGCAGGTATTAAATCTCTTGAATAAATAAAGTCTCACTAATATTATTATTAGTCGCAGTTATTTATCGAGAATTAAAATTTACTGAATATTAAGTTATATTAATTTGTGCCGTGTGGTTCCCGGCACGTTAATAGGTTCCATGTGGTTCCCGGCACGTTAATAGAATAGGACCACTCCATCTCTTTCCCATGGATGTCGTAAAAGATGACTAAGGGATAGGCTTACAAACTTGGGACTATTTTTTTGACCGTTGGGCTAGCAACTTGTAACTACTTGAATCTCAATTCTATCATTAAGTCAAATAGCTAAACGTGGCCGATCAGTCTTTTCAAGGCTGTTGGCTCTGTCTACCCCACAAGGGATAGGTATAGACGTGACCATATGTATTAATTTTCGTTTTGTAAGAAAACACAAACCTTCGCATTGGTCTGTTTCTAAGCTTTATTTTATTAAACCACTCAACGGATTTTGATGCAATTTATACTATCATTTAAACATGATAACCAAATTTTTGCACTAAATTAATTTATCAATCCTGCAATAGTATTATATCGACGAGCTTGTATGAAGTGAGTTATGCATGTGAATGAAGGGAAAGAAGTGTGGACGAATTGTAGCAAGTGTAAAAAAATGTAGTCTCTGTTTAAAAAAGGCGTGATTTATGTATGTATGTATCTATGTTACACGTTAATATAGATACATAACTCAGCAAAATTAAGTATCCTCCATAAAATTTCACTGCCAACCCGTCGAATTAAGAGAGACCTTTCTTATTCACACAATGTGCTCGTTTGGTCAAGAAGTCCCATTATTTGGCAGTCAATGACTTCATTTCCTGCTAGCCCCTAATTTACTATTGTGGAAAAAGCGACGCAGAATGTTACACAAACAAAGGGAAGGTTGTTAAGGCTTTTAATGTCTTATAAGGGATAAATATTAATTAAGAAAAAAAATAAGAAATGCTCGCACTAACAATTTGAAGAGAAAATAAACAAAAAAAACGTATAATCACGGACGTCTATATCCCTTGTGGGGTAGACAGAGCCAATAGTCTTTAAAAGACTGAAATGCCACGTTTACGTGTTTATCTTTAAAGAGAAAATAATTTAAGTAAGACATACCTCAAAATAATTTTATTAAGGTTTCTAAGGTTTTCCCTTTACTGAATTGTACACAACATTTGATGTTTTCCCACACCGTAAGAACATCGGTTGGTATTCAAACTAATGTAGGGTAAACCAGAGAGTGATTGCCCACAGGCAGTGATTGCCCGTTTTTAGAAAAAAAATCTGAATCAAAGGTTGTGTTCTCACTTGTTTCGAATATAATTTACTAGGTTACTCTATGATCAATTTATAGTAGATTTTAAAATTGATAAGTGTTAACACTGAAGAAAAAAACACATTAATGGTATATTTTGTCAAGACGGGTGAACGTGTAACTCAAACAGGTAAGCTTTTTAGCAATTTTCTTAAGGAATTACTTGCTTAGAGGTTCATTTTTTTTTAATTTCATTTGATATTTCATTATTGGTGTATGGTTATGACGAAATCATAAGTGTTATGTTATGTTTTTAATGAAAATATTTGAAATCAGATTAGATTCAACGGTTTTTTAACGGTAGGCAATCGCTGTACGTATTTCGGCATATTTTTAGTTATTGCCCACCATAATTTTAGTGATTGCCATGGTTAATTTCTATAGTTATTGCCCAGGGCAATCATTACCTATCGGCAATTTTTTGATTAAGTCAGTAATGTTGCCGTCACATTTATTAGCTTAATGGCTTGCATACGCGCAATAATATTGTGACAATAATATTGTCAATATTTTTTTCACTATGTAATATTGTCAATATTTTTGCCAAACATACGCAAAAATATTGACAATGTAGCAAATATTGTTAACATTATTTCGTGGGTGCGGGTAGCCAATCGCTATGCACAACATCTTATTGGCTGTTATTGTTTTATTTACAGTATGCCAAAGACACCAAAAGTGCAATATAGCAAAGAAAATTTACAGAAAGCTATCGAGGCTCTTCAAGTAGCCTTGTAGACAAATTGTTAGAAGCATCTTGATGCTTCTAACAATTTGTCTACAAGGCAAATTGCTGAAAAATACTATATTCCGAGGTCTAGTCTCCGCTACTATATTAAAAATCTGGGACATAAAACCAGTTTAGGACTGTAGGGATCACATTTAAATAGTTGTAAATACTATAAATAAATAAAATTATATGTTAGTAACAAACGGACAACCGTATGTATAAAAACTCATACGCGGATCTCCTTCGTCCCGCCATAAATTCGGTGAACAAGTAAATTTAAAAATGTCTGTTTGACAAGAGTCAAGTTTATTGTATTTTTTGGCCCGTTTGTTCCTATATACTTAAAAAGTAATTTAAATCTTTCATTTTATCTTATATCCTTTCCCCTCTTCTCTTACTCTGATTGCGCTTCAACTTCAATTAGGTAAGCTTTAAATCTATTGCTACAGGACCATCTATACTAATATTAGAAAGCTGAAGAGTTTGTTTGTTTGTTTGAACGCGCTAATCTCAGGAACTACTGGTTCGAATTGAAAAATTCTTTTTGCGTTGAATAGACCATTAATCGAGGAAGACTTTAGGCTATATAATATCACACTGTAACTATAAGGAGCAAAGAAATAATAGAAAATGTGAAAAAACGGAGAATGTTATTTATTCTTGAGGGCTTCAATAATGCCCAAAATAATTATTTCACGTGGACGAAGTTGCGGGCACAGCTAGTCACCTATACCTATTAATGTCTGAAGAAAGTCGTTTGGAGGATTGGATAAAAATATCGGCTAGAAAAGGATTTCATCGAAATAGACATTTTAGACTCCGTGCAAAAGTTTTTGGAAGAAAACCCGCGCCCTAATTCGTTTTTTTAAAATAGGCCAGGTGATGGTTGGTGGGAGGCATTTTTGAAGAACATCAGAAGGAGTGACAAAAGTTCAAAGTCTAATTTATCATTTAAGGGTACTGGGCAATTACTGTGCTGTGATGTGGGCAATTAGTGTAAGCAATGGGCAATAACTGTACATTTTGGGATAATTTTAAATTTGTTTATTTATTTTCTAAACCATGTAAGTTTTGACTAAAAACCGTTAATACTTTGATGGAGATCTTATTTAGACATAAGAAAAAAAATATAAATGGTTGAAACTTGTAATACTTTTTTTATTGTTTGAAGCCAAAGTGTTTGAAGTCCTTAAGTGGGCAATAGCTATACGGTTTACCCTACATAACTTGGATGTCGTAAAAGGCGACTAAGGGATAGGCTTACAAACTTGAGGGCTAGCAACCTGTCATTATTTGAATCTCAATTCTATCATTAAGCCAAATAGCAAGGGATATAGACGTGACCATATGTATGTATGTATGGTACAACGCCGAGCTGGAATTGAACCTGTGCCTTTTTAACTCATTACGCATTCTAACTGGACACGTTATCGATTCGACCGACGACGCTCTCACAAGTTTGTATAGGACATTTTAGGGTTACATACATACATACATTCATACATAAAATCACGCCACTTTCCCGGAGAGGAGGCAGAGACTACCTCTTTCCACTTGCCACGATCTCTGCATACTTCCTTCGCTTCATCCACATTCATAACTCTCTTCATGCAAGCTCGGCGGTTATTTACTCTTATTTTAGGGTTATTTACTTATAATTAGTGCTTTAGGTTCATCGACCCGTCGCTTGTTCCGGCTGAACCCTCTCTGGGGAAGACCCTGGGGTCGTTAACCTTGAACCCATAATATCATTATTATTTCTTTAACTTGTAATTTTTCTTTGCGTCTAGGTGAAACGAAATTAATTAATTTATATGTATGTGACCATATTAATATGTATAGTGAGAATGTGATGATGTTTTCATTTTTCAGTGAAATTCAGTGCTTACAAACGAAACATTTTTGGCGTGAGCGAACGAGGAAAATACAGTTAGCTATAAATGTCTAATGAGATTATTTTAACTAAAATTTAAATAGAAATAGTATTGAAATTGTGCCGTGTGGTTTCTGGTGCCAATAGAAAAAAGAATAGCACCATTTCATTCCTATAGATATCGTAAAAGGCGATTACAAATAGGCTTATAAACTATATTTTATAATATTTTTGTTGGGCTAGCAACCTGTCATTATTTGAATCTCAATTCCATCCATTAAGCCAATCAGCTGAACGTGGTCTATCAATCTTTTTAAGACTATTTTTTGGCTTTTTATCAATTTTATAAGTAGTACTGAAATGAAGCTCAATTTTGTAAATCACGATTTGGTTTCGCTTCTTAAGTACGTTCGTAGACGCGCTACGAAGTCGTAGCCATGCTACGAAATCGTAGCTATTGGTCGTCGGCGAATTGGTGTTCTTAATTTCATTTTTGAACCGACTAAAAAAGGAGGACGTTCGTCAGAATGTTTACTTTTTATTTCTGGCTCATTGATGTTGACTGACGTTTTTTTTTTAAATAATACCACATCGGATACAACCTTTTTTTACTAACTCAAACTATTTTTTTTTCAAGCAGAACCGTGGCAGAAGCTTTGAAGCGAGGAGAACGCGTGAAAGCGGAGAGCTATGAATGTGTCACTGTATACTTCAGCGATATCGTCGGTTTTACGGAATTAGCCGCCACTAATTCACCTATGGAAGTAAGTTAATAGAGTTAACATATAAAGTTATAAGGAAATGTGTGGTTCCCGGTACCAATACAAAAAAGAATAGGACCACTCCATTTCTTTCCCATGGATATCGTAAATGGCGACTAAGGGATAGGCTTGTAAACTTAGGATTGTTTCATTAAGACGATTGGCTAGCAACCCGTCACTATTTCAATCTTAATTCTATCATAAAACAAAATAACTGAACGTGGCCTATCAGTCTTTTCAAGACTGTTAGCTCTGTCTACCCCGCAAGGTATATAGACGTTACTATATGTATGTATGTAAAAAAATATTCTCTCTCATCTCTCATCCCTGCGTGTTCCCGGTTGCACCCTCCACAGAAGTGTTCCGGGGCCCGGGGTCCGCCTTCCGACTCTTCTCTCTCCACTTGGTCCGGTTTTTGGCGTCCTCGGATTTCAGTCTATTGGCTCGCATATACATAATATTCACGGACATATCGCGTTAGTCCAAAAGTGAGAATTAGGCTTCCTCCTGGCTTCCTCCTGGCTTTAATCACGGTTGCATCCTCATCACTCTGGAGAGGAACCTGGGTTATGCATTTGACCGTGGATTGGGTGTGTCAGGTTTTTAAACTTTGCAGGTAAACCTCACCCGTAATGGATCAATCATAGTTACATATCCAGTTGCCTGAATGCTAAGGTTTTCTTGCAATGTTTTCCCTCACCGTAAGAGCATCTGTTAGTATTCATACTAATGTACATAACTATAAAAATAGGTATTTTCGAAAATAGTCATCGGTCCATTTCCTTACCAAAAATCACTTTATTTAGCCAAAAAGAAAAAATACAAAATAAAATTGTACTCTTTTTATTTACAATTTGGGGAGTTGTGCTTATTAAATATTAATTTAAAGAATGTGGAGTTACCATCCTGGTAAGGTCGGAGTGGAAAGGCCTAGACCAACGTAGTTTGATCAAATCAGGGACATGGTCAAGAGTACCCGAAACGGCCGAGCTTGCATGAATGCAGAGTTATTAATGTGGATGAAGCGAAAGAAATAGTCTCTGCCTATCCCCTCCGGGAAATATACGTGATTTTATGTATGAATGAATATTATTTTAATGGAGATTTTATAAAGTTTTATTACGCTGTTGATTCCATTCAAATTTACATATCAAAAGGTGTGAGTAATACCCAGATATAAGTACTAGATACTGTCATAAAGATTGGGGAAGCGTGAACAACTATATCTCTGAAACTAGTCTTAGCTTATTGCCATTCAGCAGAACTTTTACAGCCCCTAAAATATGTGCCTCACGGGCCTACCTTCAGAATAAACTTTAGGATCTTTTGATCTATTTTAGCGTCCCAAAAAACGAGATAATATTAAATTCAGCGAAGATGGCATTTCCACTGAATACCTATTCAGATTTTACGTAAATTGTTCACATTTTGTTGTACAGCGTTTCGATGAAATTTGTTTTTAGGTGAACCTTATTTTTGATGATTATTTAGGATATCTAAAAAAGTTAAATTAGAAGCTGCATTGGTGGCTTATCATGGTTTAGTCACCCCTCATTTAAACTATGGTGTAATATTTTGGGGTAATGCGGTAGAAGTTAACAAAGTCTTCAAGGCCCAAAAAAGATGTATCAGATCGATGTGTGGACTGAAATCTAGAGACAGCTGTGTGCCTATGTTTAAAGCACATAAAATGTTAACATTACCCAGTATTTATATATTAGAAGTTTGTCTTTTTGTAAAATCTAATCCCCACTTGTTTAGATAGATTAGATAGATAGATAGATAAAAACGTTTATTCAGTTGCTACAGACACAAAATACAGAGTTAAACAAAACATTATAATAACACAGTTGAGATGCATTTGCGTGCTGCAGCAAGTAGAAAAGGTCATAACTCAGCGGAATTTTTGCACTAACTGAAGTGCAAAACGCTGATTTTCAGTTATCACCATTGAAGTGGGTGCGGGCGCTAAAGTGAAAGAAAGAAACAATAAAATAATAAATTTATGTGCAAAAGATTATGGGAATGTGTATGTATATAGATAGATAAACAGGAAAATACGAAAAATGTTAGTAAATTGTTATTAGTTGTAGATAATAATATAAAAAGTATACAGTATAAATATATGTATAGGTATATATACAAGTAAAAATAAAAATGAGTTCACCACATAAAACCAGCCAGGCAACGAAACTCACGAGAAGAATCCCAACCGCAAGCGTTTCGGTATACCGAGTGCTTGTTTTTCCCGTAGAAAGGATTTAAGGTTCTTTTTAAAAGAATAAATAGAACTAAGCAGGCGTATAGGCGGTGGTATATCATTCCAGCACCTCGTTGCCTGGTGGCGGAAACTTCCCTCGAAGGCTACGGTTTTATGTGGCTGTACTGACAGTATCGGGCGAGTGGACCTACATGGCCCAGATCTACCACGAAATCGAAAAAATATCAGCTTAGAGAAAAGATAGTTAGGCTTATGGAACTTCATAACTCCGAACATAAGGCTGGCTAAATGTAATTGTCTCCGCGTTTCCATATTCAACATTGTAGCTCTGATTAAATATGGTGAGATATGACTGCGGGGTGGAATATTGAAACAAAAACGAGCGCAGGCGTTTTGGATACGCTGAATGAGGCGCTGTGTTTTACAAAGTAGCCGAGGACCATAGACAATGTCACCGAAGTTAAGCCTCGAAAGGATCAACGTCTCGCAGAGTCGAATACGAACTTCTTCTGTTAACAAATTTCGAATTTTGTATATTACTTTAAGGCGATAGAAACAACTTTTAACCAAACTTGCGACGTGACTTTCAAAGCGTAACTGCGGATCTACTATCAACCCCAGGTTTCTAACTTCCATTGCCCTGCTTATAACATCGTTACCAATTTTTACCCCCAGATCTTCATTTATGATACTAGCCAGTTGAAATCTAGAGCCAAGTACTATATAGTTCGATTTTTTGGGGTTAAGGGTCAGTGAGTTTCTCAGAGACCACTCAGCAATCCTCCCTAAGTCTTCATTCAATTTAATAACTGCTTGAGAAATGTTATTTGGAACGTCAGAAATATACAGTTGTACGTCGTCGGCATAGAGGTGGTACTTGCAATGTTTTATCACCCGGGTAATGTCAGCACTAAATATAATAAACAGTAGAGGCCCAAGAATTGAGCCCTGAGGAACTCCATGTTTTACGGGCAAAGATTGCGAAAAAAGGCACAACCCATTTTCCCTAGCCAATTTGACAGACTGAGATCGACCGCCCAAAAATGACCTGAACCAAGCGACCGAAAAAGGGTCCAAACCATAATACGCCAACTTAGACAGAAGTAATTCAATATTCAAGCTATCGAACGCACGAGAAAAGTCTAATAACGTCAATATTGTACACTGTCCCCTGTCTTGTGCAGCAAGGATGTTGTCAGTGACGTCCAAGAGTGCTGTAGTAGTCCCATGGTTGCGTCGGAATCCAGACTGTAGTACGGGCAGCACATTATTCGCTTCCAAAAACTTGACCAACTGAGTTTGTACGGACTTCTCCAAAATTTTTGATAGATAAGGCAATATACTAATGGGTCTAAGATCACTGTAACTAGAAGGTTTAGATGTTTTGGGTATTGGTGTAACCAAGGCTCTTTTCCAGAAACAGGGAACAGTACCAGTAACAATAGAGGTATTAATAATATGGGTTATAGCATCTAAAGAATTTGGAAGTGTTAGTAATACCATATCTCTGCTTATACCATCCGGGCCAATCGCATTAGATTTAATGGAAAATATAAAATTTGCTACATCACATTCAGTTACAGTTTCTAGATTAAATTTAGAGGAATCATTAAATTTATGATTGTTATAAAAAAAGAGATCTTCTTTACTGATATCTGCGCAAGGGACATTCAAAAAGTGATTGTTAATATCATTTGCATTATCAAAAGAGTCCGGTAATATATCACTTCTGGAGGGATCAACCAAGATATTCCGTTTAAGATTCTGCCAAAAGACTTTTCCATTTCTTAACTGTTTGTTAATAAGTTGATCGAAATATGCACGTTTTTCACAAGCTAAACTAGTCTGAACCAAAACCTTTAATTCCTTATAATATTTTCTATCCTCATCAGATCCTGAATACTTAGATTTTTTATGTGCTTCGTTACGTTCGTCCATCATTAACCTACATGTGCCAGTAACCCAGGGTAGCGAATGATTAGGCTTAGCCTTTCTCAATTTGAGCGGTGCGTGCTTGTCAAAAAGTGCCAACAACTTGTGATTGAACTTTTCAACCATTAAATCAACACTAGGCTGGTTTTTTACTGACTCCCAATCGATATCGTTAAGATCACGGTCAAACGCATTGACGTCAATGCTCTTTATGGCTCTGGATACGATAAATCGCGGAGGATCTTTAGGTTTTTTTAATAATAACTCAGTACAAATAAAATAGTGTCCTAACGATGCTGTTATGTTTGTAACTGAAACATGATGAATCGGTACATTCGTGCAGATGAGATCAATAAGGGTTTCTTTCAAAGTTTTATTCGGCAAGCGAGAGAGATGTGTTGGCTCAGTGATAATCTGTTTAAGTTCCAGATATTCTATAAACTCCACAACCCGCGGCCTATTTGTATTAGAGTTATCGGACATGTCAATATTAAAATCTCCCAATAGAGCAACATAGTCAAAATTAGAAAAATACATGATTGATTCTGTCAAAGCGTCCAAGAAAGGGTCAACACCTATCCAGTCGGGTCTATAGGCTGTACCTACCAATACTTCGGCGCCGTTTATTCGAGTAGAAAGCCACATTTGCTCGATGTTTGCAATGGGGTGTTTTAGGATACGAACTCGCACATTACGTTTCACATAGAAAGCTACTCCACCCCCCTTGCCACCCTTCATATGGATAGGACGTGAGACGTGGTACAGTCGATAGCCAGGCGCAGCTGGGGCACAAAGCTCCTGACCCTCTTTTAGCCAAGATTCATTAATTGCAACTATGTCCGGCTTGAATTTGTCAATAGCCATGAGAAAATCATCCTGCTTGGTGTTAAGTGACCCTGCATTATAGAGAGCTAACTTGAATTTTTTGGGCTCAAACACTGTGATGATAAACAACAACAAGTCCACGTGAGATTAGGTATGATATAATATAATATTGTAAGATATATACATATGCACAATTAAATAAAGTAATTAATAAAATGTAACATGTTATGAATAGGATCGCAAATATGTATTTAATTTTGTTTTGCTGCAGCACACCAATGAAAAATAATACAATGATAAAATGAATTCCAAAAACAAAGGCATACTTATGAAATTTAATTACAGTAAATTTGAGGGTAAATAGCTCTGACGCTGGAATTGACGAAAAGTATAATATGCAATTTAACATAAGAAAAATTAAAAGCAATAAGCCAGGCCATGCTTTTTCAACATAAGCAAAAAGAAGTTCACCTTTGGTCAAGAAGCAAACTACATACAAACAACATACTACAATAAATACAACTCTATATGAATCTAAGTCAATAGACATTGCATTGGAACTGTGAAAACCCGGTAATTTAAAGTAAAGCATTTTTAGATATACAAAATAAAAACCAAAATCTAAAGTAAATAATAGAGAATAACAGAAATTCACTGAATAAGACCCAACAAACAAATTTTTATTGACCAGTAGAACAAACGACGCCCAGTCCAAAAACACCATTAAGATCCTGATCATTGCGAATACGGATGCGAGGCGAGTCCGGTGCCTGGTGTTGCCGAACGTAGATACGGCCTTCTCTTGTCCAGGCAAAACGCCACTTGTATTGCGTGGCAAGTTCACGAGCTCGACGAAATAGGTGACGGTTGACTTTTGTCAGCCGTTCATTGATGAAGAATCGGCGGGCAGGCCCAGGGAGTCCAGTGCCCTCAGTCGTAGCGCCGCGGCGCACGCGCGCCGCCCGAATGAGCTCGTCGCGAAGCGCCCGGCGGGCCAGCCGCACGACGACCGGCCGCGGACCCTGCCCGCCCGCAGGCACCGCCGCCGCCGCACCAGACCGCGCGACCAGTGGCCCTACACGGGACACGCTCACCAGATCCTCGCTCTTCAGCTTCACACCCAGCTTATCTGCCAGCGTTATCGCGATATGTTGTAGACTCTCCCCTGGCTGTTCCACTATGCATGTCATCTCCACATCATTGAGCAGGAGGTCCTGATCTCGCTCGTTGAGCTCAGCCTTCAGGTTAGCAATCGACTCTTTGAGAGACTGCTCGACATCGGTCGCTACAAAAGGCCGTGCTTCAGTCTGCAACTTCATCTGCTGTTCGAGACTATCCACCCGCGCTTGAAGCTGTTCATACCTTTTGTCACTTTCATCCAGCCTCAGGTTAACTTTGGTCAAAGATTCGGTGAGGATTTCGCTAAGCCTTCTATCAGCGGCCCTATCCTCTCTATACTCGTCTCTGAACTGGCGCAGCTCGTAAAGCAGCGCCTGGACGTCGGTTATCTCCATTGTCTCATTTAGAGCTGTGGTGTTCAGCTCGGACACAGGTAACGATATGGAGACATCCCCTGCGTGGTCGGACGGACTCAGCGCCGCGGCGCCCCGGCGCAGTGTGACACCCTCAGTCGCACCGCGGACTGGAGTGTTGCTGTTGTCCGCGCGGGGCTGCCTGCAGACGCATAATGGGCATTTCCACGCTGTTCTGTGTTCAGCTGTCAGAGTATTAAAGAACCGCTGTTCCGAGACGTTCGCGCAAGTGAGATCATAGTCCTGTTTGCAAATACTACAAGTAAGAAATTGTCGGCTATCAATGTTTTTTAAGCATCCGGCACACCTTCTGCTTAGCTCCATCTTACAAAACGTATAGAAAAAAAATATATGAATATAATTGGAAAACACAAAAAAAGTGTAATAAAAAAAAAAAGTTTTTTATAAAAATGGAAAACACAACAAAATGTGTGATTTAGAGAAAAAAAAAAAAACAAAAATTATATTATATGCCGCACCGAGATTTGAACACGGGCACTGCGAATCGACCCTGCGAGGTTTCCCACTGAGCCAAAGTTGGTCTACGCAGTTTGACGAAATTAAAATATATAATGACAGTTGTTTATTGTCACCAAGATTAGTGAGTCATGAACTCGATGACTATTTATTTTTGTAAACGACTGACCCGCACATAAAAGTAGTTTGCTATGTTCACTAGGTAATTTATTATTCACCGTAAATATTTAGTTATTGTATATTATTTAAATTCAATGTCACTAATCGCTCGCCCGATCACTGAGCTTCAAAACAATACAACTTTTGCACGTAAAAACACTGTATTTATACAAGATAATGATTTTAAACGGCGGGAGCTTCTTTAACACAACCGGTTCGAATAAGTTCGCACGCGCGCCCCCAAAAACACACAATTTACAAAAATAGCGGACATAAGAATGAGGCCAGATCGTGTGAGACCTCAATACCAGCAAAAGTTGGTTATTGGAGGACATCATAAATCTTTGATAAGTAATAATGTGATCGGGATGGCTCCTAAGATTTTTAATAAATTGCCAGATAGTTATAAGACCGAAGATTTAGTGACATTTAAAAAGACAATTAAACAGCTTTTAATAGAAAGATGTTATTACAGTGTTAAAGATTTTCTACAAGACAGTTTGACATAATAATTCGATTTAATTTATATAATTCTTATTTTTGATGTGTGTACTGACATTTTCAATTTTATTTAAATTTTTATGTTGACTTTATTTTATATAAATGTATGTAATTAATTATTGTACGTCTGTAAAGACAGGACTCAGTGGTACTCTATACAATTATATTATCTTTTTACCTGTGCTCCACAATAAATAGATTTGATTTGATTTGATTTGATGATAATTTGAATGAAATACCTGTTTTTTCCAATGAACGTAATTTTCGACTAATTAACTTCCCGATGAATGAATTTGTATGTACCAACGTAAATATTTTAGAGCATTGTAGGTAGAATTTATTTATTTACTCAAACTTTATTGTACAAAATACAAATGTGTAACACAATTGACTATAAACTTTATTCTACTTTAATATTTTGTTTGAGAAAACTCCTTCTTGTTTTCAAGTCTTTATTGAAAGATATGGCAAAATGGACTCTCTGCGTCTCCAAGTTACACCCTCTGCCACAAAGCTTCGAGGCCTGGGTCTGCCTTCTGATACTTCTCTGGCGATTTCTCTCATAGTTATATGAAAATCAACCCTTAAAGTTAGACCTTTTTTGTTAGACCGACGACCTCAATAACGATGTTAAAAAAAGGTTATTTTGGGTAAATGTAAATATTTTCTCTTTGAAACACCGGTCAAATTTTTTATTAATAAAATGTTGAGTTCCTTAATGCCTAGCCAAACTTTCAGACAATAATATGTTTATCTGTTTAACTTATTATGACTAATTAGAATGCCAAACACTTAACTAAACATGCCAAATTTTAATTCTTTAAACCTAGCAGTTTGTTATGTGTGCTGATATGATAGTCAGTCAGTTTCCTCTTTTATATACCTATATATCTTACATATATTTAAATAATGTGTTAATTTAATGATTTAATCTTACAGATAGTGGAAATCCTTAATGAACTGTACACCTGCTGCGATTCAATCATAACATTTTATAATGTTTATAAGGTAAGTGTATTGTTTTATATGTGAACTATAAAAAAAAATATCGTTTTTTTTAATCTTTCTTAAAAATTATTGACAGGAGTCATTCTTGTCAATAATCTTTACTAACCATAAAATTAAAAGAATTTTGTTCGATATTTAAAGCTTAGCTGACTGTTGTCAATTATTTTTTTTTGATTAAAATTTTAAGATAATAGAAAAAATAAAAGAATAATAGCTGTTTCTTTATTATTAAAGGTTTACCAATAACTTGCCAATATCGAGTAGGTACACTAATTCTGTTTTTGTTAAAACAACACAAATTATACTAAACTGCACTTATTGAGCCGCAATACAATCTTCTTCCACCTGGGTTTAGTCCCGGTTGCATCCTTACCACTCTGGAGTGTAGCCCGCAATTTACAATTATGGTCAAATTTGAAATGAGCCCTTTCTCAATTTTTGGACGTGATAAAGCGGTGACTAATAAACAATTGTTGACATGCGTTCAAGCACGAATTATGTATACTATCACGGACGCTTAAAATGTTCGCGTAAATAAAAGAATTATAAGTAATGTGTATCAAAAAATAAGCTGATTATTTGTAATTTTTAACAACGTACTCATATAGACTGTTATCGAAGTTTTCTGACGTATAAGTTTGTACAACTTGTAAACATTACGAAATTTGTGAAACTTTGTTTTGTGTATAACAATGAGCACATAAAACTTTTTCATTTTATTATTTAGGTAATTATCTGTTTTTTTTTTTTTTTGACGAAGCAGAAGATACTCTGTATTAATTTGACGAAGCAAATTGCGAATAACTGGCTGTGTATGTTCTTTATCTAAAAAATAAATAAATTATGAAATTAATCTTTATTACGTTGTATAAGAAAGAAATTCAAATTCGTTTATTTCCTCTTTACAAAGATCATTGCTTAAGCTAACTTAACTTATAGCTAAATGGTTATTAATGATCTTTGCGGGGAGGCTAGTTCCTGAATAAGATTCTGTCGAACCTGATCTACAGGTAACTAGGCCACCCCTCTCGGATTTTAATACCCTGGCTAACAAAACTACATACATACATACATATAATCACGTCTATATCTCTTGCGGGGTAGACAGAGCCAACCCAACAGTCTTGAAAAGACTGGTAGGCCACGTTCAGCTATTTTGTTTAAGATAGAATTGAGATTCAAATAGTGACAGGTTGCTAGCCCATCGCCAAAAAGAAGAATCCCAAGTATATAAGCCTACCCCTTAGTCACCTTTTACGACATCCATGGGAGAGAGATGGAGTGGTCCTATTCTTTTTTCTATTAGTGCCGGGAACCACACGGCACTGCCGGGAACCAAACGGCACCTAACAGAACTAACAGCTAAAATTAAAATAAAAGAGAGAGAAAGTCGCCTGCAGGAAGGTTTTATGGGTATATGTTTTCTTTATTTTTCCATTACTCGTGTGTGATTACCATGATAAGCTAGATTTAACCTCATCTTATTTTATTTGCTTACATACGAATCATATGTTAGCCGCTCCTATGACCGTATTAAGGTTGTAGAAAGAGTTTTCACTTTTATCAGTAAAATAGAAATATAATAAAATAGAAGTAAAATAGTGATGGCAAGTATATTTATTTTCAAAGAACAAATATTGTGAGCACTCAAACTGGAGAGAAATGGTCACCATCTGTGAATTTCAATGCCAGCCAGAGATGGCTTTCTAGACTTTTGACTTTGTGATATTCAGGTCTGTAAATAGTAGTATATAAATAAACTATAAGTTGTTTAGGACGTAGAGGATCCCAAACTATTGAAATCTTCAGGATTCTTAACTTACCCTGTCGTTGGCAAATATAACTTTTGTAGCGTGAAAGATATAATACTATATTTTATTTTTCGACTAAGTAGACAGTTTACCCGCAGCTTCGTCTGCGTGAATGTAGCGTTTTTTTACAAAAAGCAACGTAATTAGCACCACTTACAAAAAGCAACGAATTAAACGCCACTTTCTAAAGACATACAGGTTTTTGGCAAATCCCACAGGAACTATTTTTTTACCGGGAAAAAAGGTAACCCTATGTCCTTCTCCAGACTCCAGAATAATATATACGTGTTATATCAAAAATATTAATTCAGTAGATAACCCGTGAAAAGGTTACAAACAAATAAACTTACTTTCGCACTTGTAAATTGAGATTAAGGACAATATGACAATGACATGTTCATTGAATGAAATGATGACTATATGACAATACCGTGTGGTTCCTGGCACCAGTACAAAAAAAGAATAGGACCATCCCATCTCGTTCCCATGGATGTTGTAAAAGGCGACTAAGGGATAGACTTATAAACTTGGGATTCTTCTTTTAGGCGACGGGCTAGCAACCTGTCACTATTTTAGTCTCAATTCTATCATTAAGTCAAATAGCTCAATGTGGCCTATCAGTCTTTTCAAGACTGTTGGCTCTATCTACCCCGCAAGGCATATAGACGTGATTATATGTATGTATGTATGACTATTAAATTATGTTCAAAGATCTTTATTTCTCATGAGTTACTTTATTTCTCAATTATGAGTTTTTATTGACATACATGCATTGTATAAAATCACATCTCTTTCCCGATCGAGCAAGCAGACTACTTCTTTCCACTTGCCACGATCTGCATACATCTCACGCTTCATCCACATTCATAACTCTCTTGCGAGTTTGTCGGTTACATATACTCTTGACCTGACCTTTTGATTTTTTTTTATCAACAGGTAGAAACAATAGGCGATGCTTATATGGTAGTTGGCGGTCTTCCTGAGAGGTGTTCACGGCACGCTGCCGAAGTCGCGTCACTGGCATTGCATGTCATAGATGAAGTCCCCAAGATCAGAATGAACTATATACCTGCTCAAAGACTGAAAATTAGGATAGGTAAGCAACTTGATCAAATCAGGGACGTCCTGGCGAAGGGTCAGTTCAAGAGTACCCTTAATACATATATACATATGGTCACGTCTATATCCCTTGCGGGGTAGACAGAGCCAACAGTCTTAAAATGACTGAATGGCCACGTTCAGCTATTTGGCTTAATGATAGAATTGAGATTCAAATAGTGACAGGTTGCTAGCCCATCGCCTAAAAAGAATCCCAAGTTTGTAAGCCTATCCGTTAGTCGCCTTTTACGACATCCATTGGAAAGAGATGGAGTGGTCCTATTCTTTTTTGTATTGGTGCCGGGAACCACGCGGCACCCTTAACTGTCTAATAAATACCCTACTTCTCGTTCCTCGATATCTACTCGTACCAACTAAGGGATTTTCAAGGAAAGACTCTTATTCCTCCTGGCTTTTTAGACCCGGTTGCATCCTCGCCACTCTGGAGAGGAGCCCGGGATATGCCTTTTACCATGGATCCTGGATTGGGTGAGTCAGGTTTTTACACGAAGCGACTCCCTCCGCAACTTTAACAGGGCAACCTAACGTGCATTAAATCGATCATGGTTACACATCCAGTTGCCTGAATGTGCAGGGTTCCCTCACCGTCAGAGCATCAGTTAGTATTCAAACTAATGTACTTACATACATACATACATATGGTCACGTCTATATCCCTTGCGGGGTAGACAGAGCCAACAGTCTTGAAAAGACTGAATGGCCACGTTCAGCAATTTGGCTTAATGATATAATTGAGATTCAAATAGTGACAGGTTGCTAGCCCATCGCCTAAAAAAGAATCCCAAGTTTGTAAGCCTTTCCCTTAGTCGCCTTTTACGACATCCATTAGAAAGAGATGGAGTGGTCCTATTCTTTTTTCTATTGGTGCCGGGAACCACACGGCACTGTATATGTATGTACTTTGAAATAGTCATTGGTACTTGAACACCGAGGGTGTTAGCCTGAATTCTTAAGGCGATGCGAAGTGGAGGCGAGGTAAAATTATTGTATCCCAACAGGTATACACAGCGGGCAGTGCGCTGCCGGCGTGGTGGGGGTGAAGATGCCGCGGTACTGTCTCTTCGGTGACACTGTCAACACCGCAGCGCGAATGGAATCGAGTGGGGAGCCGAACATGATACATGTTAGTCACGACACATACCTCCTGCTGCGACAACATGGCGGCTATGAATTAAAAGAGAGAGGCTTCACCAGTATCAAAGTAAGTTTTACCACCTTTAACTTATTCTGGTAAAGGGTTGGAAGGTTACAGTCTTTTCAATAGGTTTATCTCGTAAGGGACAAATAGTGATTTATGTTTGTATGTAAGTTTTTGACGAAGCGTGTTGCTGATGAGTTTCTGTTGGCATTTCAGGAAGCATGTTGCTGTTAATACCTATTATCTCTTATTTGACGAAGCGTGCTGCTGATGCGTTCATGTTGGCATTTGAAGAAGCAAGTTGCTGTTAATACCAACTCCCTCCTTTTTGACGAATAGTGTTCCTAATGAGTTCCTCTTAGTATTTGACCAATCATGTTGCTGGTTATACCTACTGTACAATCAACGGGTTAGGTTCCCCTGCAAATGTTGCGGAAATCAGACAGGAGTCATCACAACCTGACTCACCCAATCCAGGATCCATGGTCATAGGCATATCCCGGACTTCTCGCCAGAGTGGTGAGGATGCAACCGGGACTAAAGCTAAAGGTAGCGAAAGCGGTGATTCCAGCTCGACAGTCACAAAGGGAAGATCTTCCGCCATATTAGGCGCCATGCCTGGGGTACCGTGCGACTGACGATGTTGAGTTGGGAGGTACAAATAAATGCACGCACTACAAATATATATGCATTTTAAAGTTACGCGCGATATAAAGGCATTGGCGTAAACAGGCAGTCTTTTTCTATGGTGAAACTCCGTGCCGTGTGGTTCACGACACTTTAGAATAGGAACACTTCGTCTCTTTCCCGTGGGCGTTGTAAAAGGCGACTAAGGGATAATTTTAAATTTCTCAGTAGAGTTAACATCATTAAAACATTTATTTAAGCACCTTTATTTTATACCTACTAGCTGTGCCCGCGACTTCGTCCGCGTGGAATAGTTATTTTGGGCATCATATTTATTTTTGCAAACATCCTCCTCGGCTTTATCAATTAAAGCTGCTAATTGTTATGCGACTAGGCCACGACTTGGCCCACATCATTACCCGCGACGGAACGGAGACCGTATAGTGAGATGAGAGGCCTTTGCCCAGCAGTGGAATCTTACAGGCTGATACTTTACTTTACTTTAAAATAGTAATATCTTCTAAGATTTTCATTGAAATTAAGTGATATCAAAGACAGTTGTGTTTACAATTAAATACTCATAATCAACAACAATCTTAAAAGATAGACATAATCAGTTTAAAAGTAGGTAAGAGGTAAAAACAGACAAACATACAAAGGAAGTATTATAAGTAGAATGATACCTATCTATATGTAGGAAGTAGGATAGAGAGAGAGATGCGGGGTGAGGGGGGTCGGCGGTCAGGCGGCCACGCGTATTAGAAAGAACGCTGGTTCGCCGTATTAAATGTTTCGCTGCAAATTGCTTATAACGACTATATCTCAAAACCTATTCGTCTGATTTATATACCTACTGTAAATGGCAATTTTAGTCTACAGGAAAAGCCGAAAGTAATAAACATATTTATTTGGATAAGGATTCATACTGAATTAAAGAAAATTGGTTTCAAAAAATAATATTAAAAATGAACATAAAAGTGGTTATTGTAAGTAAACCTTAAGAGATAGATATATGTTCTCGCGGACTTTTTTGTGGCAAAAAATGAGTACTTCACATCTTTAGTACATTGTTTTACTATATCTTTGTTGGTTTGCGCAGCGTTCGCGTGGAAAGCTCGCAGATGGCCGACTTATTCAACTTTCACCTGCATTGTTGACGTTTCCCGTAGGAAATCCGGGATAAAATGTAGCCTATAGCCTTCCTCGATAAATAGACTATCTAACAGTGAAAGAATTATTCAAATCGGTTCAGTAGTTTCTGAGATTAGCGCGTTTAAACAAACAAACAAACAAACAAAACAAACTCTACAGCTTTATAATATTAGTAAGTATAGATAAAATCTTCTTCCTAAAGTACTTCAGATCTTAAATATACAAAAGAAAGTTTAATTTCAAATTATCAAAAAAATACCGTTTTCTTTAGCTTAGTTAACTAATTAATTAATTACGCAAAGTTGAAGTATACATTCTTTAATCCGAGTTGAAAAAATGGCTTAACATTTAAATCCTTTTCGACAGTGACAAACTATCTTATTTATAACTTTTTTTTTAATTTGAAAAGAAGTTTTTTTCTTTATTATAAGAAGTGTTGGTTTTTCTTTGTAGTCGAGGTTAAAATTAAACCACTGACGATACCCGTGTGGTTGCTAGCACTTTAGAAAAGGACCACTCCATCTCTGGCCCATGGATGTCGTAAAAGGCAACTAAGGGAACAACTAAAAAAACTTGATATTCTAGTTTTAGGCGATGGGCTCGTCACTATTTGAATCTCAACGTTTCAGTCTTTGTGAGAATTATTTACTAATTTATGTAGGTACACAGAAAAAATTGAGAATGATAAACCCGAGAAAGAAAGTTACATAATTGTTCTGCTTATTACAATAGAAATCCATTCCAGCAGACCCGAGATAAGATATATCCGAGATGAGCTGTGGATAAAAGCTACATACATATAATCACGTCTATATCCTTTTGGGGGGTAGACAGAGCCAACAGTCTCAAAAAGACCAATAGGCCACGTTCAGCTGTTTGGCGTTATAATAGAATTGAGATTAAACGATTCAGTTCACCGAAAATAAATTAAAATTGATTTTTCCAATAAATGTGACGCACCTCTTTTTTTATGTAAATAAAAGACTATTGATTGACTATATTTAAACCGAATATAACTGAAAATATAAAAATGAGTTCTGCGTAAAACGACGACAAAATTTGAATACCAATATTATTCTTGTTTACGTAAATAGGTACAAGTACCTATTATTTGCGTAAATTATGGGGAAAAAATGACGAGTGAACAAATTGAACGAGATTCTATCTATAGTTTCCCATGAGTACGCTTGTTTACGAATTTTTTTACTTTTTTTAACTTACGATCTAATATGAATTATGAAGTTCGAAAGCCTATTAATGGAATGGCTAATAAATGGATTGTTCTCGTAGGCGATAGACTAGCAACTTGTGACTATTTGAATCCCAATTACATCATTAAGCCATACAACTGAACGTGGCCCATCAGTCTTTTTTAGACTGTAGGCTCTTTTTATCGTATGGGATAATAGACGTGATAAGGTAGATATATGTATGTATGTACATTTATTATATATGCGGTTTTATATCGAAACTAAAAATTACATACATATGGTCACGTCTATAACCCTTGCGAGGTAGACAGAGCCAACAGTCTTGAAAAGAAAGAATGGCCACGTTCAGCTATTTGTCTTAATGATAGAATTGAGATTCAAATAGTAACAGGTTGCTAGCCCATCGCCTAAAAAAGAATCGTAAGTTTGTAAACCTATCCCTTAGTCCCCTTTTACGACATCCATGGGAAAGAGATGGAGTGGTTCTATTATTTTTGTATTAACCGTGTGGTTCCCGGCACCAATACAAAAAAACTAAAAATTACTTAACTAATTATTGACATTTCCAACAGGGCAAAGGAGAAATGAGAACATGGTGGTTGACTGGCGAGAAGCACGAGCGAAGAACCAAGCCCACATGTCGGATACGTGAGTAATTAGTTCTTTGACGGTTTATTCACACTTGTTACTACACTATACTTTACTAAACTACACTATACTACACTACATTACACTACACTATACTATACTACACTACACTATACTACACTATACTACACTACACTAGACTACACTTTACTAAACTACACTTTACTACACTACACTTTACTGCACTACTCTATGCTACACTACTCTATACTACACTACACTATATACTACATGCGTGTATTTATACAGTCAACGGCAAAAAATCTCGATATATGTTGTCTGTTTTCAAAATCGTTTGCTATGATTTCAGAAACATTAACATCGATCGTTTTACAGAACCGACTCAAATTCCAGGCTTCCAAGAAGACAGCCCCGAAGAGCCTTGGTGGAGCCCCCAGCGGTCAATCGTCGACATCCGCGACAGGGCCAGGTTGTCCTGCGGAGCCTTGGGCCCGGGTTCTGCCTTGTCATCCCCTGGGCCCCCCGCTTGCGCGTGTTTCGTCCCACCGAGGGACCACCACTCGGCCCCAGTCGTATCATTCTGTGAAGACTGACGCTAACCTGAAGACAGAGTATTCTTCTGGGTCAGCGGGGCAGAAGACAAGAAAGAGAGCGAGAGATTGAATAAGTATAGAATCAAGCCGAAATATGACTTAAAGTATTATTTGGAGGACGGTGCGAAGTCCTACAAGATGATTTACGAATGCTGGGCTGATGATGTTAAGGATGATGCGGCCGCAAGGGCGAGGAATTTGGCGGCGTTGCGGAGGCTCTATTCTGTAGGTCAAGGCTCTTTTTGAAGGCTTTTGTTTTATTTTAAATCTATTCTCGATTTTATTACTTAGGTTTATTCTATTGATCATAATTTTTCGATGTCAAATATTTTTTATGTATTTTTTCCGCGCTTAGCTTTAGTATGCGTTTGGCGTAAGCTCTATTTTACTTGGTCCTTCGAAAGACTTTTCAGTATTTGTTTTTGCTAGAGGTTCATCGTGTTCTTTAAATTATCAGGATTCAATGTCTATCCTCTCACCTGTTTTCAATTATATCTTAAGCCATATTTTTTCTGGTAGTTCGCATAACTACTTTATTTTATTCTCTTGCATTTTAATTTTTCTATTTCCTTTAATTGCAAAAATTAAATGGTTTTTATACTACTATTTCTAACTAAAATCAATAAAACTGCAGAGTTATGATACTACTTATATTATAATACATTTTATTTTATATTAAAATTCATATTATCTATAAAACTGAGAATAATTTTTAAGGGTCAGTATTAAATTTATTGTTTAAATATAGATATATTTAGATTCGTATCACTTTGCCATTTAGGTGTGGACTGATTTTGAAAATTATTTTTAGTACATAATTAGATAATAGATATTAAATCGTGGTCATGTAGTATTACAGTAAATTAAGTTTGTGTATATTTAGATGTTAGATACTTACTTATTTCACTTTGAAGTTGGTGGAAGTTTTTAATATCTCATGATAAAGTAGTAGATTTGCACTGTAGGTACCTATATCCATACTAAAAATTCTTTCCTATCTTTTAGGATAGACCAAATTACAGATTCAAATAATAGTTACAGAGTTAATGAATTTAACTAAATTATGTATTTAAAATTGTAGATTAATGATATTATTACTGGGTAAGTACCTATATTTTTTAAATTAATTTAGCTGCATTCAACCCTGTTGATATTTACTTAGGTAAAATATAAAGTCGAAAGTTTAACTCAAACAAAACAAAATAGGTACCTAAGTACTTACTATTTTTATAGCAACACAAGTACTTAATACCTAATATTATTCTGCAGTCGTCCTTTTTCGCACTCTATAAACGTCCATAAATAATATGAATAAGGTGCTGTGGTGCCCATTGAAATCCGTTCACAAAAGATATGATGTAGTTACGAGGTTAACGTTGGATCAACCTCAAAAAAGTAATATCTATAAGTATTTTTATTTATACTGACTTTAGGACCTAAATATATTTTTGGAGAATCGAGATGCCCACTAGAAACTTGCACCAAAAAGTTTGGAAAAGACGTCTTTACGTATTGGAATAAAAGAGTTGGTACTTTGTGAAAAAGAAATCGCTTCGAATAAAACCCGGCTTAACCGGACCCGGGCTCTTTCCCCACTGACACTTAAAAGAAGACACGTACGGCCAATCAGCAAAATCTTTTCTTACTGCAGTCACTTTTCGCCATAAATCCGCCATAATTTTACAAGGAGGCTTTTATTTCTACATCATCTTAACGGGCGTTAACGACATCTCGGTAATAAAGTTGTTTTACGGTAGCTAGCTACGCACGAAGGTACCTACTTGTTTCATATTTTGACCGTAAAATTTTGTTTGTTCAAAATTATGTACCCACTTAATTAGTTACATAGTAACCTCGATAGTATAATCTTGTTTTAGGTGCCAATTGCCAATGTTAATTTTTCTCTTAATAAGTTCCATTTTCCAAAAAAAAAAAATATTTTATCGACATTTGTGTTAGTATTGGTTTAGAAAGTCGTGTTTTTCAATTAAGAATCATCTTCGCTTTGTACCTACTTGGGATATTTATAGCATACTAGAGGCCACCCGCGAATTCGTCCGCGTGGAATCAATACTGCGGGAACTCCGGGATAAAAAGTAGCCTATATGATATTCTGGGTCTTGAGCTACATACTACATACTAAATTTCATCGTAATCGGTTCAGTAGTTTTTGCGTGAAAGAGTAACAAACATCCATACTGACATCCTGATAGGTATACTCACAAACTTTCGCATTTATAATATTAGCAGGATTCTTTCCATTCTACACTTAGGCACAAGCAATCGTACCTACGTCAGCGACCTTTTTGGGAAGGTTTACCGAGCCAATTATATAGTGCAAACATTTTATCCCGCGGAAGGTAAAATGGCTTTCATAATAATTATTTAATAAATCATTTACATTTTGCTTTCAAGAAATATTTAAAAAAAAATCACAAGAATCGTTTCATTCAAACAAAAGCGTTTCGTGTGATTCGTGATTGGCGATTTTCACGAATATTTTCTTTTTTAATTTAATGTCCTTTTATAATATTATATACGTTTGTAGCTGTATATAAATAGAAACCTAGTCGATAAAAATGTCTACATAACAGTATTTTTATACATGTGGCGTAGCGGCTTAAAATGAATCTTGGTAGCATATAATTAAACAGGTTTTTTACCAAACTTTAATATATAAGACTGATGTGCTAGTCAAAAAATTTATTGATTAAAGTGTGGTGCGAAAATTTGGTAAAGTTTTAAGACGATATATCAAGTACTTATAGTAAGGGGTGAATATTCAATTCAAACGCATTTATAGGTACTTATATAAATTTAACTTAAGAGTGCGTTCCATTTTTAGTGTAGGTATTCCTCAATTATATATGTACCTAACCACCAAAAAAAAATATTCAATAGATATAAAAGGCTAATACAAAATATAGATAATGAGTATTGTAAGGATTCTGATCAAAGAACAGATACTTATTAATATTGGTGTAACAATTGTGCTGTTAGTCGTAGATAAGATTAAAAATATTGTATATCATAGTTACAGAATGTCAGGAAACAAAAATGTTTTCATAATTTAAAAAAAAAATCTTATTTATAAAAATAGAAAAATAGAATTTCTTAGGTATAAAATTCAAAGGATAACATGTCTATAATAATGTTTTTAATTAAAGTTTAAATATATTGATTTGTACTATGCTAAAGTCTTGTTTAAATTGTCAATTAAAATAACCAATTACACTGAGATAAATACACTAAATATAACCTATGCATTACTCAAGTAAAAATATATATATTTATATGTCCATTTTTAAAATAATATAAATCAAGATCTTGTTATTATAAAGAAACTATTTATACAAAATCATTAAAGTATATAGCTATCTGGCTGCTGCTTTAGTATCAGATAATTAATAAATATTTAAATAAAATAAAAGAAAAAATTTCAACGAAATTGTAAGCTTCATAAAAACTTTAAAATAAAAAGTTTTATACTATAGATTATTATCAGATTTATATATGTATTATACAATTTGAAAATTATGGTACTTGCATAAGTGCTTACTTAAGAATATATTTTGATCTATAAATTAATTGTACCAATTAGACTAAGCTAAGATGACAATAGTTATAAGAAATCTATTTATAATTGCTGTTGGTTGTTACAAGTTAAATTTTATATGTAAAATGTATGCATTTTTTGTGCAAGGATCTTGAATGAAAATAAAAGAGACTCATGGAAAATATTTTATTTATTTAAATTTATCTATCAATGAATATCCTTACAACAATGAGATATCTACATTATATACAGGTATTTACAGTGTCAAAAAAATCTTCGATTTTTTTATTGATCGCAGGTTTCTGTATACATTTTCGACTTGAATCTAGTTCTATAAATTACAAGAATTTACAAACATGCCACTACTGAGATGAACAATTCAAATTTTCTAATTGGAGATCAGTCAGGCCTTTTTGAAACTAGGGGAGGAAAAATATAGTATTGTAACCAGAAGCTATACTCATTTATGCAATAAACAGAAACAAATGTTACTTCATCTTTCAACTGGTTTTATTAATTAACCTAAATTAGCATAACTTTTTAAGTCTCTGCCCTCCTGAAAGAGGAATGATTTTATGTAGGTGTGTATGAAATTTTAAGTACAAATTCTTTTTTCTTTCCATCTAAAATTACTGAAAAGGATTAATTAGAAAGAGAATTTATTAAATTATTTTAATTAGTATTACTTTGTTACAGTATAGCTCTCAATCATAAAAGGTTACAATACTTTATTTCGAAGATCTGAACTATTTATTTAAACCTCTCAGCCTGAGCTCCATTTCCAAATATGCTTTCATGGATGGATCTTCGACCATTTTCAAGATCTTTTCGGCAATTTCTGGTCCAGCGTTATCCATCTTCTTTGTGAGGGCTTCCGCCCAGACTATGAAGACGCAGTTAGCACAGCCTGACTGGCAACATGCTGTTGGTGGTTCATCTATGGAGGCCTATAAAAAATACTTTTTGAAACATTCACAAGTTTAATTGTCCAATATATCTAAAATTTATTATAAAAATAATCTAAATAAATCCATCCTTAAGTTCTAGTAACTACTTTGTTGTCACTTCATAGGTAAATATGCTGAACTGATCTTTATTTTCTATACATATAGTGGTGTACGGAGAAAGACTTTACACATGCATAACCGGGGGCCTAATATTGATTACTAACTCAACAATTTATTACTTTCCTAACAACAACAATGGATTAACTCAACAAATTTCACTCCCTTATAGTATCTATTTGCGATAGTGTGCCTAGAAG
This sequence comes from Amyelois transitella, assembly GCF_032362555.1. Taxonomy (NCBI): domain Eukaryota; kingdom Metazoa; phylum Arthropoda; class Insecta; order Lepidoptera; family Pyralidae; genus Amyelois; species Amyelois transitella. The sequence continues at coordinate 9,851,023 of NC_083515.1, forward strand.
GCTGGCTTACTAAGGAACTTTAATGTAATTAGGTATAAATACCTCTCTAGCGATTTTTTCTAACTCCCTCTCTTTCTCGTCATCTGTCGCTGGTGGCTGACTGGCATTTGAACACAATCTAATTGGCGATTTCTGCTTGTGCAACAACAGCAATAACTTTGATCGCTGTAATGAAAAATATTATTTTAGAAACCTAGGTTAGTATTTCGCATCTGAAGGCTGTTTGATTATAAAACTTATAGTTACTAGCATGAAGAACGCCTAAAAATATTAAGGCTAGGTAGTTTAACACATTTTTTGATTTGCGTTTTACATAATTTTATTTCTAATGTATTTTTCGTTGCATATTTTTTTTTTCATTGCTTTGCTTTTAATTAGAATGAATTCATAGATATTTGGTCATTGTCATTGACAATTTTGACAGAAGCCGATACGGGACAGGCCAGCCAGGACAGGACAAGCTTTGACAGTCAATGTGTCACTAAAATCATTACCAACCAACGTAAAACGTGAATTCTTAGAGCGAAATTAAAAACGTCAAGATTATTTTTTTTGTATTTCCAGACATTATTAGGATCCCTCTGTTATAGTAATAGATGGTTTGTTATTGTCGATTAATTCATAGGCATTTATTTACAAAACTTCTCCAAAGTAATCCCTTTATATTTATAAACCTGCATATTTTGGTTGAAGCAGGATTTTTGGGAAATCGTTTCTTAGGTTACCAAGCCAACATTATAAATTGTAACGTGCTTGGCAAATTTCGGTTGTGCGTTAATAGTTCAGTATTTTAATAAAATAGTGTACCTTCCCCTACGGCTCCGCCCGGGTGAAATGTGCCCATGATCAAAATGTCTGATCTTCATGCATTTATGGAGTAATGAAGAATCATTACACTACGTTTGCAACATTTCATGTTCAGTTCAGGGGTTATGATGTAAAAGATGGGCAAAAAAACTTTCACATTTATTATATACCTACATTTGCAAATATTGGAGGAAAAGGTCGGAGCGGGAAGGCCTAGATGGACGTACCTTGATCAAATTTTAGACGTCCTGGCAAGCTATGAACGTGGATGAGGCGAAGGAAGTAAGCAGACATCGTGGCAAGTAGAAAGATGTAGTCTCTGCCTACCCCTCTGGGAAAAAGGCGTGATTTTATGTATGTATGAAATATTCGGGGGTATTGGTTATGAGATGAGAGGCAACACGTAGATCGAGATCGAATGAAATGAATAGAAAAAATAATGAATGAATGAAATGAACTGAAGCATTTGATTGATTTGATTTGAGCAATCATTCATTTTTTCTATAGACTTTTTTGATTTCCAATCCAAAACCTATTTTTTGGATTGATTCATAATTTTATAAATTGCGGTGGAAAATACTATTTAGTGTGTTTATAAATATTGGATTGTCCTTTAAATTGCACTTATAGACTATTCATAAGGTAAGCCATATATTTTTCTCTCAACCGCGCTACATTTATCAAGCTTGCTATGACGAAGCCGCTTATCCTGTTAATGTGCATACATCGAAGCGAGGGGTCGTTGTCACGGGTCTCTGTTGGTTAAAAATATCCTAAAGTCTCATTGATTAGCGTTATGATTCAGATCTGATTCTTATCTTAGCATATCTATGCATGTAAGGGCGGTTCCAGGCGTTGGTAGCGTGACTTGAATTTGTTTTCTAATAAAATGTCAACCAAAAATCTTCCAGTACATTTATGTACCTTGTCGAAATTATTGCGTGTTAGCCTTATACCCATAAATTGAGTGTGGAAGTATGTTATTAAATTATTTTGAAAGAGAGAAGAGGTTAGGAATTATTCTAGAATTGGTTCTAACAAGGGCCAGGAAAATTATAAATTAATTGATTATTTATAGAGACAGAACAAATTAATTGAGTATATATAGTATAACCTGTTCTGGTATAAAATAATGTCATGGTATGCCATACATAGCTCTACATGTACCATCCATTCAATTCTAATTGGCACCTGATAATTATGCCTTCTTCTCTGATTGGAATTATTCATTCATTCAATTAGTTACATATTGGTCAGTTGCATATCTATAGTATTCTGTTCATTTGTTTTTAAAACAATGAGGCAAAACCTACTTTGAGGTAATCTTGGTATGACAGCCAATCATTACACCAAATCTTATTTTTTTACAGTCAGAACCACCTTAATTTCATTAGAAACTCCCCAAGCAGCTAACCATAAACACATAGAATATTACCTATTATCCTTTACTATTTAAAGAATGTTTGTAACATCTGAAAGGGTAAATATGTAAATCTGGTATATAAATTTAAAACCTTGTTGTATTCATGTTATGCAAATAAAAAATTTAATTTGATATTGACTTACATTAATCCATAGTTATACATGCAAATGTGTCTTTATCTCTTCAGCTTATAAACATAAACAAACCAAAATAATTAATTTTTTAAACCTGCAATAAGATAGGTAAATAATAAGTAGCTTATCACAGTTTCAGCTAAAAATGTTCATAAGACGTTTGTTTTACTCATGTCTTAAAGACAATTTAATGCAAGAGAGATTGTTCACAAAAAAAATTGTTTTAGCTCCTAAAATGTCCGGCGAACCCGAAGTGACCCACACTCCCACTGAGGATGATGCGGAAGAAGAAATCAAGTCTACGTACAAACCTCCCCCGGAGAAGACGATAGAGGAGATCCTTGCAGCTGATCAAGAGGATGAGTCGTTACGGAAATACAAGGAGGCCCTTCTTGGGCAGGCCCAAGCTGGAGCTGTCATTGTTGGCAAGTATAGATTAGCTTTTACTTCATATTAATCACTTCTCTCACGGGGCAGACAGAGCCAACAGTCTTGAAAAGTCTGTAAGGCTACGTTCAAGACTTACATATGTACATACACCTCATATTACAACTCAGAGCAGTAAGCGAAGAGATTACATCTTTTCACTTGCCATGACCCTTAACCTAACTTTATTAGCTTAAATTATATCCCAGGAAGAGTAGGAGCCCAGGGTCCTATGAACATGATTGAGTTATGACAGGAATGGGTAAGTCAGATAATTATATAGGTAAAGTGATTTCCTCTGACCATGACCTTGTTACAAAGAACCGAATTGTTCAAGTAAAATCAAGTAAGCTCAATATTAATAAAGAAAATTAATAACAATGTAGGTTGATAGCTAAAGTAAACAAAATTAGGTGGGAATTATCAATACTGTTATCTGTTTGGTACATAGGTATCACCACTTCATATAATCCAATATCTGTTTGATAAACGTCAGTTTTATCAGTTATCATTGAATAGTTACTGAATTTGGCTGAAAGTTTATGCACTTTATAGCTTTTTCTCTCTATGAACTCTTTCCACCTTTTTTTTTCGCGATAAATAGTTGCCAATGTTCTTTCTCAGGGTCAATACTATCTCTGTACCAGATTTCTACAAAAGCGGTTAAGAGGTTTTGGTGTGTAAGCGTTATAGACAGACAGACTAGAGTTACTTCCGCACCCTCAGCGGACCCTGGACTCTTCTTCATAGAGGGAAAGACCCGACCAGGACTAATAAATCTCACCAAATTATTTTTCTGTATGTTTAGGAACCGTTTCTACATAGTTCATATAATTAGTCGTGAGAATTTACCTAAGTACCTACCAAGTTAATTGTTATTGATATTAAAGTATTACGTATTGACAGCCTCTGTGGCCGCAGCGGTAGTACGCTTGTCTGTGAAAACGGAGGTCCCTTGTTCGAGTCCCGGCCTTGGCTGGCACATTAAATGCTAGGAGTCCCACACTCTCCCGGGTGAATATCCGGGAGGCAGTCCGTAAAATGGACTTCCCTTTCGAAAACAAAGAAACGGGCATGATGAAAAACGAACTTTATCTGATTGGCCTGGGTTTTGGATGTTTAGATATATAAGTATCTATTTTTTTTTTATAGTATCGTTGTGTTAGTATCTCGTAACACAAGTTTCGGACTTACTTTGAGGCTAACTCAATCGTGTAATTTGTCCCATATATATTTACTAGCTGTGCCCGTCACTTCGTCCGCGTGAAATAGTTATTTTGGGCATCATTGAAGCCCTCAAGGATGAATAATTTTTCCTGTTTTTTTTTACATTTTCCATTATTTCTTCGCTGCTAATAGTTGCAGCGTGATATTATACAGCCTTAGGCCTTCCTCGATAAATGGTATGGTATATTCAACGCAAAAAGAATTTTTCAATTAGAACCAGTAGTTCTTGGGATTAGCGCGTTTAAACAAACAAAACAACTTTTCAGCATTATAATATTAGTATAGATTTATTGTACGAACTTCTGTGTTCAAAAATAGAATCAAATTTAAAAAGTAGATCTGTCAATTTTCCTCCCAGCTATTTAAAGAACTCCAATTTTGGTCATAGCGCGGAGTAGCATAGCGCCAACATTCACAGGTCGAGTGAAAAGTCAATATTTACGCTCTCTGATTGAGTCCAATCGATTGGCGCTTGATAGCAGTGGTTTCTGCGTCATTTGCGTTAATAAATTACCTGTTCACCTTCTGTTAATTATACCGATGTTAAAATTGACCAAATGGTGGAATCGGAAAAAGTATCCGAATAAAGTGTGTAAGAATTACTCGTGGAGGACCCAGGTTCAAATTCTATCTCGGCCACTATGTTCTAAGTTTGAGTAAATTTTAAGTGTTAACCGATGGTCTTATAGTACGGCGAACATCATGAGGAAACCTGCACATTCAGGCAACTGTATTTATGTAGCTATGACAATGGATTCTGGATTGGGTGAGTCAGATTTTTACACGAAGCGACTCCCATCTGACCGCCGCAACCTTTGCTGGTAAAACCTTAGGTACCTGTGTTGAATCGATCATGGCTACAAATCCGGTTGCCTGAATGTGCCAGATTTCCTCACGATGTTTTCCCCCGCCGTAAGAGCATCAGTTAGTATTGAAACTAATATATATAACTTCGAAAATAGTCATTGGTACATGGCCGAGGTGGGATTTGAACCTGTGCCCCTCTCTGCAATCCGCATTTTAAACGGGCACCTTACCAATTTGACCACTGCTGCTCTGAAACTTACTACGAAATTAACTTATATATAAGTAAAATCCGTTGACAGATCACAACGATCCTCGCAAGGTTATAGTGAAGAAGTTGGCGCTGTGCGTCGCTGGACGTGACGACGTGGAGCTCGACCTCAGCGGTGACCTCACTGACCTCAAGAAGCAGGTATGTTATTCGACTTATTTGCGTTTTACCTCCGTTTATCCACCTCACCAGCCTTGTAGCGTAGCACGCGCGACGCCGTTTATATCGCGCGATATACTATCGCTGTTCCGTTTCACGTCGTGATAAAAAGCGAAACAGCGATAGTAGGTAGCGAGAACGAAGCCGCTGGCAAAGCGGTCCAAATTAATAATTTGGTGACTTAAGCACTCGTTATAATCGATTAAGGGATATGCTAATAAACTTGGGATTCTTCTTGTTGGGCTAGCATCATGTCACTATTCAAATTTTAATGCTTTCAATAAGCCTAACAGCTGAACGTGGCCTTTTAGTTATTTCAAGGTTGTTGGCTCTGTCTACCCCGCAAGGAAATACTCGTAGGAAGTTTTCATCTAAATGTCGACTATCTTCGATATATTGTCATTGAAATTCGACACGCATGACAGAGTTATCGTTATCTTATAGTACATGAGGATGTATGACTCATCAATGTAGGTAATTAGTATTGCATAGGAACTTTTTGTGTAATAGGAGTGTTGTTCCGAATTTGTCCCAATAAAAATGAAGATAAAAAAATACAAGGTGTAATGTGTCAAACTTTCCATAAAGCTATGGGATAAAAAGTTACATTTTCATTAGAAAGATAGATAAAATCTGTTAAACATTTGCCATAATGACTTGCCCCGGGATCGAACCCAGTACTTCAGAGTCACTGGCAAGAATGTTGCCATTGCGACAAAGATCAATGTAAAATAAAGTAAGTAAGTAGTTTATCCACACCCCGTGTCTCGAGTAATTTCCAATCTTTTGAACTTTTCAATGATTCCGTTTGTATAAGTCATTATAGTCTTCTGTGTGGTCTATTCACACCTATTAGTCAGTTTTGTCTTTTCTGTCTGATCTTTTCACGACTATTAATATCCTATAGTTTTTGACAATTACGCATTCGCTGCAAAATCATTTGTTTTGGAACAGAGAAAAAATTGAATGCAAAATTAAATCATATGCGTAAAGAAAATAAATATCCACGACCTAGCTATCAGAAAACGATAATTTTCCATTAAAACTCGACTCGGTATCTAACCCAGACCTTCAAATTAAGTCTCAATAACATTTCCACTCGCCCAAAGAGACCGACGTACAATAAAGCAGTTTATTCACACCCCATGTCTCATAAAGTGATTTCCAACTCGTTGCACTTGTCAACGACTCAGTTTGTCTGAGTCATTAGTATTTGCTGTGTGGTCTATTCACACCTATTTGTAACCTTTAGTCATTTGACAGACTAAATTAGCGCGTACATTGGTTTCGGATAATATGTTAATAGTTTCAGTATTGCACTAAAAGATAGCATATTGAAATTAAAATTAGTGTTTTTTTTATCGCCTTGTAAAATTCCTATAGACGACACATTTTCCATTTACAATGTTATTTGTCAATTTAAACCCATTAAGCAATTCTTATTGTTCAACATTTTATTAGCATCGATCGATTATATAATAAATGATCAAAAAAATACATATTTGGGTATTGAAATTGATGATTGACAGCCTAAAAAAATAATATTGTATCCTTTTCATATAAAAAACTTTTTTTGTATTTCTTATTAGTTGTCGCCTATTCGTCTATGTCAGTATTCTGTACTGTCTGTGTCAAACATAATTTGTCCAGCCGCCGGTTCTAGCCTCGGTTTGATTCCTCTGGTCATTTGTCACATTTCTGATACATTTACTGCTTAATACTTGGTTCATGACGTTCACGAACTCGACAGGTGTTCCCCGAATTACACACTGGAAACTGCTGGCTAGCTAGTGATGTCCGGCTGTCGATGTTTCTTTTATCGATACTTGAAATCGATTATAATTATCAAAGCGTTCATGAACGCATTGTATTATCACCTAAGTAATTGGTCATCATCGTTTTTTTTTTTAAGCTCAATATGATCTCGTTTGGTCAGCTGGTAAACTGGTAGAGAATTCCAAACGGTATTAAAAGTCCGCCTTTTTTACATTTTATTTGTGCAGTAAAGTTTTAAATAAATGAATAAGTTTTACTTAGTTCTACGCTAGACTATCGATATAATTATCGACATTGTTCTATCCAGCACGTCACTGCTGGCAACTTGCCAACTCTAGTGCGGATGTCTGAATGGCCGCCCTGTTTCTTTGAACGTGTGTTTATTGATTTTTTTTATGGTGATCGAATTAGTGGCCAGGTGAATCGTTTCGTTTTTTTTATTATCGAACACTGGCCTGATTTGCTAGAGTTGACCTAATAAGCCGGTTTTGGAGTAGGTAAAATGACTTTTTTTTAAAATGACTGCAATAATCGAAATTGTATAGAGGCCGTTATATGCGATAAACTATTTGACAGGTTGTTGGTTTTCACACAGATAATAAATATTTATGTAAACTGCATGTTGTTATCTTGTTAGATCTATGTCTATGAATAGTTCAGTGCACTGCTCTAAATATTTTGAATGGTGCGTTATATCGCTCTTGTTTATTTGTGTTTTTGACGTTTCTACTTTTATCTATGACCAGTTGGAAGAACGTTTCATGGGGATGTCTTTATTTTGATTATGTAATATGTAATGTATGTACACAGTTTATTTATTATTTATTTAAAACTTTATCGAGCCTCAAAGGTAGACCTACAATAAGTGGACTTAATGTTAATAGCATTCTCTAGCAGTCAACCTTTACAAAATGGTTCATTTATAAATAATCCAATGTCAATGTAGGAGTTAGAAAAAAATAATAATACACAAATGTTCTCACTCTAATGCTTGTTGAATAAAATGCTTTTTTATGTCCCAAAATTATTATATTTTTTCGCTCTCTTCGTCACTCAAACCAATATTAGCTTAAGTTGGATTTTCTTAAGTCTTTTATTGTCACTGCTTATTGAATTCCTTTTACTTTAGCATTATTTTAGTCTAAACTTTCAGTCGCAGTTGGCATGCAAAAATATACATACATACATACATAAAATCACGCCTCTTTCCCGGAGGGGTAGGCAGAGACTACATCTTTCCACTTGCCACGATCTCTGCATACTTCCTTCGCTTCATCCACATAATATGCAAAAATATAGTCTTATAAATTAACATTATCAAATAAATTAATCAATACAATAAATTATTTCTACTACACTTGATTGCTACTTACGCTTACTTCTATCGTCATCCCTGTTCAATTAAACACGAGTAATGTATTTTATATGACATTTGGTCTTCAGTTGAAATTAATTTATTTTCCACGAGATAAAAATCGTCATAAATTTTTCCATTTGTCACAATAGTGGAAAAGTAATAAAATTTTCATTAAGCCACAGTAAATAAATCCTTCAATCTTTTTTGTATTTGATTAATTATATTTATTGACTTGACATTTTCACTGACCTTTTGCATTCGCGAAAATGGCCGTGAAAAGTGGCAGTTAATTATTTCGAATATATAAATAAGAGAATTTCCTTGATTACATTTGGACACTTCATACAATTGTAGTATGATTAATTAATTTAATTTAAATGAATTTTTCCTTCTATGCTATTGATTCGATGTAGGAAAACATAGTGAGGGAAATGGGATGCGTTACTGTGATACCTTAATGATTAGGTTTAGCGTTACCGAATTATCGATAGTTTTATTATCGATAATTTGGTAATATCCAACACCCTAATGTCCGACACTTTTTAAAGTAGTAACTAGCATAGTAAGAGGTGCGTCGGTGGTCGAATGGGTAAGGTGCCCGGTTAATATGCGTGTGGCATAAAAAGGGACAAGTTCGAATCCCAACTCAGACATGTACCAATGACTATTTTCGAAGTTATGTACATTAGTTTGAATACTAACCGATGCTCTTACGGTGATGGAAAACGTCGTGAGGAAACCTGCACATTCAGGCAAATGGATGTGTAACCCAAGATCGATTCAACACGGTTTAGGTTCTCGTGCAAAGGTTGCTAGGGTCAGACGGTAGTCGCTTGTTGTAAAAACCTGACTCACCCAATCCATGGTCCGTGGTCAAAGTCATACCCCGGACTCGTCTCCAGAGCGGTGAGGATGCAACCGGGACTAAAGCCAGGAGGTAGAAGAGCATAGTTGAATGCCAATTGATGGTTCCGTATCCGTGTGGTTCCCGGCACCAATACAAAAAAGAATAGGACCACTCCACCTCTTTACCATGGATGTTGTAAAAGGCGACTAAGCGACAGGCTTATAAAATTGCGATCCTTTTTTTTAGACGATGGGCTAGCAATCTGTCACTATTTGGATCTCAATTCCATCATTGAGCCGAGCAGCTGAACGTGGCCATTCAGTCTTTTCGGGACTATTGGCTCTGTCTACCCCGTAAGGGATATAGACGTGACTACATGTTTATGTATGTTTGTATGGTTCCGTTTCATTTCAGGTGTTCGTGATAAAAGAGGGCGTGCAATACAGGATAAGGATCGATTTTATCGTGCAGAGGGAAATTGTGCACGGGCTCAAATATGTGCAGAAGACCTACCGGTTGGGCGTTCCAGGTGATTGAAACATATTATTTTACATACATACATAAATACATACACACATACATACATACAAAAAAAAAATATTTGGCCAAACCCTTTTTTTCACGAACGATGACAAAGAGACTTGACCTCTATGGTTTGCACCGTCATAGTAACTGACTAATTTCTGTATTTGAAAAATATTGGCCGAGCTTGCATGAATAGAGTTATGAATGTGGATGAAGCGAAGGAAGTATGCAGAGATCGTGGCAAGTGGAAAGAGGTAGGTCTGCCTACCCCTCCGGGAAAGAGGCGTGATTTTATGTATGTATGTATGTATGTTTTGGCAAAAAATCCATATGAAGGATCTATGTATGCAAAGCCAGCAGAAGACAAAAATGTGTTTTTTTTTTAAATTTCTGTATGTATGTTTGTACTCGTAAAACGGGAAAACTTCTGTTCCGATTTGAATGCGGTTTTCTCAGATGTTTTGGGCTTAGACCAACTTAGCAACTGGTATATAAAAAAATATCTCTCCACCCCTCTAAAGGGCAATACCGTGAACTTTTAAGGCGAACGAAGTTGCCATAGTTAGTTTTAGAATATGACCACTCCATCTCTTACCAATTGATGTTGTAAAAGGCGAATAAGGGTATAGGCATTCTTGTAGTCCAGCTTTTACCATAAATCCAATATGAGTTAGGTTAGGACTCATATTGGACTAACTCATATTGGATTTATGGTAAAAGCTGGACCCACCCATACCCATACCCTAGTATGGGTGGGTAACGTGGTAAAGGAACTGCAAGGTCGCGGAGGTCAGACGTGCGTTGTTTAGTGCTTTACCATTTTTCGTGGTCATGGCCGGACAAAATAAAAAAAAGCAGGAGACCGGACCTGTTTTTTTTTATGCTGAGTGTGCAATTGATATACGTAATTAGATATATTGATATTACGGAAATTATCTTTGGCCTTCCGCTCTGGGGTAATTTTTCGAAAGAATAGCTAAAGGTCTGACTGAGTATAATCTATATCTCAGTGTTTCATTTTAGATCATCATTTTATCTCAGAATTAGGGTAATTATCATAAATCTCAATGCCAAATTTTATTAAATTCAGGGTTATTTTTAGAAGATACCAAATTTTTATCTATTTTGATAAATATACATAGGATTTTGATAAAATTTTGCACTAAAAATAATTATGTACCTTAGGTTAGGTAATATTAGGTACAAACTCTGTCTATGGTAAATAATTATGTACCTTAGGTTAGGTAATATTAGGTACAAACTCTCTATGGTAAATATTATAATTATGTACCTTAGTTTAGGTAATATTAGGTACAAACTCTCTATCTCTCTCAATATCAAAATCTCTATAATATCTTCTTCCTCCTGGCTTTTTAGTTCCGGTTGTATCCTCACTCGCTCTGGAGAGGAGCCCGAGGTATATGCCGTTGACCATGGATCCTGGATTGGGTGAGTCAGGTTTTTACACGAAGCGACTCCTGTTTTTCTTCTATATAATATAATTAGTAATACATACATACATATGATCACGTCTTTATCCCTTACGGGGTAGACAGAACCAGCAGTCTTGAAAAGACTGATAGGCCACGTTCAGCTGTTTGGCTATTAAGCCAGCAACCCGTCACTATTTGAATCTCAATTCTATCATTAGATAGAATTAAGATTCAACTAGTGACTTGTTGCTAGTCCATCGCCTAAAAAAAGAATCCCAAGTTTATAAGCCTATCCCTTAGTCGCCTTTTACGACATCCATGGGAAAGAGATGGAGTGGTCCTATTCTTTTTTGTATTGGTGTCGGGAACCACACGGCACGGCACGGCATATATAATATAATTAGTAAACAAATCAATTTTCCTTATAATTAATATATTGTATATAATTTATTTTACGCTGCGTCGGCCAGTGCCCGGTATGTATTCCTATGCGAGTCGCGTACGTACATAATATATGTATATGTGACGGATTGTCGCACGATTGTTGCACTATATATATATATATATATATGTTACGTTGTATTGTAATTAATGTGCTGTTTGCATGTTGATGTATGTTTTGACAAGGCTGGAGGCTAAGGTAGAGCCTTGGCCGTGTTTTTGTAGTGAATAAAGGTCGCAAAATGATTGAACATAACATAACATGTAATAACGTCTTTATCCCCCTGCGGGGCAGACGGAGTCAACAATCATCAAAAGACTGAAATGCCACGTTCGACTGCTTGGCCTAATGATAGAATTGGGATTCAAATAGTGACCGGTTGCTAGCTTATCGCCTGAGAGATGAATCCCAAGTGTGTAAGCTTATCCCTAAGTCGCCTTTTACGACATCCATGGGAAGACGATGGAGTGGTTCTATTCTTTTTTCTATTGGCTTTATTTTAACCACACGGCACACAAAATGATTTTAAGGGTAGTTTCAGGTAGGTATAAATAGGTGCAGAATTTCTAAGTTATATGTAGCACAGAGTAATTACTATTGTATAAATTATAACGATGTATGTGCCTAATCAAGACGTAAAATTTTTGTATGGCGCGAAAATATTTGAGCCAATCAGAGCGCGCAATTTGAACCCGCGAATTGAATCGTCCGTTATGAGCGAGATAGCAGGAGACATTATGTTTTTGGATTTTAAGTTTAATGTACTCGCAATATAAGGTCGTTATTTTATTTAGTTTTTATTCGGTTTGATTCGGCATTAGGTTGCGTAATTCTGTACATATAAACAAACCGTAAAAGTTTTTGCACGGAAATTTGTATTATTTTTGCAATATTTGTACATACATATAATCACGTCTATATCCCTTGCGGGGTAGACAGAGCCAACTGTCTCGGAAAGACCAAGAGACCACGTTCAGCTGTTTATCTGAATGATGAATCGAGATTAATATAGTGACAGGTTGCTAGCCCGTCGCTTAAATGAAGAATCCCAAATTTATTATCATATCCCTTAGTCGGCTTTTACGACATCCAAAGGAAAGAGATGGAGTGGTCCTATTCTTTTATCTATTTATGGAACCACACGGCACTACTTATGCAATATTTGCGATTAGATCTACCCTTAAAGTAGGTACAAGTGTCATAGAAATATGTATGTCAATATTACAATATTCATCAGTTATTTTAACTAAGACATTTTCACATAAATTCCAGTTGATAAGATGACACACATGGTTGGCTCCTACCCCCCCAAAACGGAGATCCAGTCGTACACCACACCCCCTGAAGACGCACCTTCAGGAATCGTCGCAAGAGGTTCGTACACCGTCAACAGCCTCTTCACAGATGACGATAAGAACGTCCACCTCCAATGGGAATGGTGCTTCGAAATCAAGAAAGACTGGAAGGATTAAAGAGTGCTGGATATCATACGGCTGGATTGGATGTTCGGGTGAAATTCCTTCGCCTGTGCCATTGACAAGATGCGGTGCGTTTTTGTTTTCTACATTTGAACTTGTTTTTTTTTTTTAAATACAGACTTGTTCTGTTTGATATTCGAATTTTAATTGTTCGAATCACTTGATTGAGCTTGTTTGATTGAAACAGACTTGTTCCAGAAGTCTTACAATGCGGTGCATTTTTAATTTTCTAAATTTGAAATTGTTTTTAACACTGGCTTGTTCTATTTGATATTGGAATTTTAACAGTTCAAATTGAGCTTGTTCTAAATAGGCTTGTTCCATTATAATTTTTTTTTAATTATAACACTTTGTTACTTGGTTTAAAATTTCCATTCTATATTTGAACCAACCATAGAATTAATAAATTGATAGACATCCATTTTGCGAATGATAATAACATAAATTTAACTTTATATTCTAGTGGAATAAGTCTCCAAATAGTGATACCTTAGTACATCTGCCTTATCCAAGTTCAAATTATATTCAAAGCAATAATATTAATGTAATATAGATGTTTTGCAAATATTTAGCTTATAAACTGATTATGAACTTTTATAAACCTATTATGCGATAATTTCTCCAATAAGGATTTTGATGTATTTAATATCATAATCACTTAAAACAAATTATGTGAAAACATAGATGTAATAAAAAAACGAAGTGGCATATATAATAAATATATTTGTTATGCTATATAATATGAAATCAAAAGCATATTTCTTAAATATAATTTCATTGAATGTCCAGTCCAGTTAGTGTCGGAAATGGTGGCTGACTGATTGGATTGATTCGTTGTTCTATCGACAACATAGGATTAAGGTCTTCAAATACTGACAGTATCTGCGCAATACTGACTCGATAAGAATTTGGATAATTCTTATATATATAAAATCGTCTTTTTTATTGCAGAAATCGATTATAAATCTACTTTATTATATAATATCCTTTTACTTCCGTACAACTTCATCGTGACACAATGTAGAAAAAGTGAAATGAATCCCAACTTGGTCGTTTTTTGTAGGTGGCGTTTATTTAGTTGCTTTGATGAATTAAGATGAACGCGAAATTATCATCACTAGGAGGTTCATCTTTACACTTTTACTTTCTTTTATTTATTCACAATACATTATTACTATTTTTGCTCTTATACATAAAGTTGTTATTCCAATGAATACGTCGAGTCAGAGTTGCGGAGATGTCACATAACAGACCAATAGACATAAGTGTAGGCTTACCATTTTAATATACTCGAGTCTTCGCGATCGTATCCGTAATGTATGATATTAAAGGATCAAAATTTAGTGTAAAAATATTGAATTTACATATACATGTGTATTTTAAATACATTTTATAATAATATACCTACTTATCTTCAGTCTATTTAGCATTATTATATTAGTTCTAACACTAGATTTGGGTATTGGATACTTAAAAAATAAAACGTTTTTAACAATGAGGTTGTTGCTCTAAAAGAGGTCTGTCAAATGGTCATTTTAAAGCCTTATATTTTGCAAATTCTGTGTTCTTTGACCGTTGGCGATGAAGATACATTTATACATACGAACACGTCTTCACCCCTTTCGGGTTAGACGATTGGACGTATGATTGGCTAGCGACCTGTCACTATTTGAATCCCAATTCTATCATGATGGCTGCAGAAGAATTATCTGATAATTTCTGCTAACAGATTGTGCCCACTTAGACTTGACCTCTTTAGTCGTGCATTTAATACCCAAATCTACTGTGGTTAGGTGTCCTATAAGATATTATAAGTACCTATCTAAGTATTGGCGTGTGAATATGAGAATATTTATGTGTTAATGTCACAAATTAGCTGTACATTTTGGATGAATAAGTTGGTTTTTTATCTATTAAACCGTCTCTTTCCAACACTCCCTTTATAACGACGTTCCTTAATAGTTTATTAAGCCGTCGGCTAAAGACCTATTAAATTCACCCGTCTCTTCCTAACACCCCCTTTACATTGTCCATAGTTTATTAAGCCGTCGGCTAAAATACCTACATATATATGTTTTCATCATCAAAAACCTATTTTCACACTCACACGCCTATATAGTCATTATGCTATAGTCTGGCCACTATTTTGTAGTACCGACACGATGCTTAGACCAGCATTCCTAGAGCATTTCAACCGATCTTTACTCGATTAGAATTGTAAGCCTTGAGGAATGAATTGCTTTGAAAATAACCTTAAGTGTCTAACTCGAGGAATTATTTATGTTTTGATAATTATCGCCAAGGGGCTGATTTTGTGGTCATCGGTTGGCGCCACTGTCGGTTAGTGTCAGATTTGTTTTCAAAGTTTGTTGTTTTCGTTTGCGAAAATCCATATATCTATAACTATACTTCAAGACGTACCATTGAAATATCGAGAATGTTGAATATAGTTTATGTATTCTTTATTTTGCAAATAAAAAGTGCAGTCAAGTTACGAACAGAAAACTTTTATTGATTTTATGAAATGAAATGTTATCCAAATTTTTTTATAGTACAAATATATGATGCAATGTTAAAAATATATTTAAAATTTGACACAGCAACGGCCCTTTTTGGTAGCTTTTATTACGGAATCGGGTCTTGTAACGATAATTATCAAAACCATTGTCAGTTTATACTCGGTGATAAGGCTAAAAAAAGCAATTATTTGTCGGCTTCGTAAGAGTTATATAGTGACATAGTTGTAGGAATATAGATGGTTGGATGTGAAATTTTTGGGAGAAAAGAAAATGATACAATTTTTTTTTTATATCTATATTTAAAGTTTCACATTTGACGCTTCTATATATCAACAATTCTACGAGTAAGCAAGACAAAATATAATGCGATGTTTTCTATACAAAATCGATGTATGTACCAAAACTTAGTATAAGAATATTGGAAAGTATTGGTGCACCAAATAAAAAGATGTCTATTTTTTAATATTTCACCTGCTTAATATCAGTGGCTTTAGAAGTCTGAATGTACTTCCAACATGATCTTGACCATTCTAGAATGAAAAATTTAAATGCAGATTTGCGCGCGAAACTTAACGACAATACTTTTGGTACTGTCGTGTCGCGAGTCGTTTATCTTATGGAGTTGCTTTTGTATACTTCATAAAAACGGCCGCATAGCGTCGTTTCGTGTCGCGTCGCGTCGCGTCGTGTCGCAAATACGTTCAGACCTTAACCGTGGCAATAATGTCGTAAAAGTATTATTTTATTGAGCTGTTTTCTTGAATAGCTTTATTAGAATTAAGCGATTAAGTACACAGAGCCATCTTAAGTGTCGTGACTAAATTTTAGAGTTTACGATATGTGACTATATATTTCGTCGAAAATTTCTAAAACAACGTAGTTAGTCACTTACTATTTGTTGTTTCATTCGTATATGTTTTCATAAAAGCCATAAAAGTCTTTTGAAGAATAGTACAAGGATTTTGTAATAAGACGTCGAATTAAATAATTGATGTGTTATCAAGTGATAGTTACGATAAGAAAAATCTTTATTTGGCGCAAAAGGTGACATTACATAGTTTATAATAATAAAAAAAAATTACATGACGATTACCAAAAGGGTTTCCACTCAGCATATGCATGTGCATGATAAGGTTATACAACGCGCTGTATAATTGTAAAGCTAAATCGTTGTATAATACTCGTATTAACCTGTTTCTAACAAATAGTGATGAGGTAAATACTGTGTAGTGATGGGTAGACGCAACGAGACAACGAGGTCGATGGGTGAACTAGTTGAAAAACGGTATTAATTTTTAACTAGTTTACGGCATTATCTTAAATCTTAGCATGACCCGTCGACGAGTTTACCCGTTCACGGCGATATAAATAGTAAAAATTAACGATTCATTCATTCAATGCTCACCTCTAAAATATTATGTATTATCGCCACCTGCAATATCATTTGTGCCTAGGAATTGTCTATTTAAAGAAATTAATAAAATGAAAACTATAATTACTGTAAAATTCTATTGTCACGACACTGGCTTCTTAGAAATCTTAACGGTCCGCCAAAATCAAGTTAGCAATGTTAAATTAATTGTTTATCGAACGATCGTTATAGTAATGTCGTGCAACCCACCATTATTCTGTATTTAAAAAAAAGACATGAAATCAAAGTTGATTAATCTTTAATGCCTTATAATTTTTTTCTCTTTTTATTCAATTACCAGAAATCTATTGTATGGTTTGCTCTGATGTCTTTTCTATAGCATGGTTGCTATGAATTCTCACAAATGAGCTGAATACTGAGGTAGATAGATACAAAAAGGTCACACGCTTACGAAGTTATACACTGATCTGCAGTTGAGACTAAAAAATAAACGATTAATATTGCTCACTATGTATTTCTAAATTTGATTTTGTCGTGCAGCGAGACCCAAACGGCATTTAATAATCGCTTAAGCGCAAAGGTGCTCAGTGGTCAATCATTGGTTCTCTTCTACTCGTAATATAAGGCTTCCCTTTTATAAATTATAAAATTATAATAATAAATACATTTTTCCGTACCGGTCTTCGATTGGACCCAATTTTGAAGCTCGATTCGCCCTGTAAATAAAACTGATTTGATTTGTTAGGACCTCTGAAATTTGTACACGAAAAGTAGCTTAAATTATGAATAAATCTATATTGGGAAAGTAATATGACGATCAAATATAAAATGATTTAATACCGATATTAACTTTGTAATTTTCTGGTATAAAAATATATTGCTATTAGAATCAATGCCTTAATAAACTTGTACGTAGAATAATAAGTCCTTGCTATAGTTAAGCACGGTGTGGCATGAGATATAGTAACAAAAATGTACTCCCAATATTCTACCTCGTAGTTCCAAACATTAATCCATTGTTATCGCTAAATTTAACACTTATCCAAATGTAGTGTCGCTATTTTTGATACCTATTGTATACTAGAAACAATACTAGCGATTAAAAAAAATACTTAATCGTGAACTAAGGTAGTAATAACGTTTTTAATAGCTCCGCTTCAAAATTGGGCCGGCATTTAGTTGGTGTTACTGTAATTAATCGGTTGAATTCATGAATTATTTCAATAGATGTGTAAAGTTTTATGCATTGTAATAGTTTGGCCAAAAATAAAGCTTATTTATTCAATATAGTTTTTTATTCATTTACACCTAAGCTGATTTATATGAGTCACAGATATCTTACTTTTTTTAAATCTGTGGTGTAAGTGGTCTAACCATTATTTCACCACGTGGTTTGTAACAATAGGCTATTTGACTGTATTAAAAATATACATTTCTTTTATGTCATCAGTCTTAATATTATTTTTTTGGAGCGATTTGTAATAACGCGAGATAAAAATATTGCATTATTTAAACAAAATCCGTCTCAGAAAATTAGGGTTTTATATGCAGCTGTCACGTGACTAAAAACGAACGTGATTGGCTATTTCTATTATGACGTCAATTATCCATAAACAGACTGTGGATCGTACCGTTCCTTAGTGTTCGCTATTATTTTTAAGATTTATAAGTGTTTGATCGCTCAGGATTACTCAGATAACATAGGTATTTAATAATGGAAACCAATTCCGCGAAAGCTGACAGTCGAAACCTACAAAAAGTGGACGCAATACTTAATGGTTGGAAGAAGAAATCTGGATTGTCTTTGAAGAAGACAATCCAGATTTCTATGCTGCCGAACTGAGGAATGTGAAAACATCAATGTAAGTATATCTTGGTAACCACTGATCTTAGATCATGATCTGAAACCACTTCTTGCGAATATTCAAATCCATCGGCATAGAAAAAAACAGTTTCGTAGGAGATTTTATTGTTGTATTAGTGCATTGACGCACTGCACAACATTTATAGGAACTCTTTTTAATAATTTTCACACATATGACGTGGCACAAGTTAAATAAAACAAGAGACAATCAAAACTTTTCGAAACACCAACAAGCTTTGTATGATATTTACACGAAATTTACGTCACTGCATGCCATGGCCGCCATATTGCTAAAAGTCGCGTTTTGGCGGCATATTTCATTTTCTTTTTCGATTTTTTAATAAAATAGCTGTAATAAAGGCAGAAAAGTATTTTTGTAGGGCTCCTTATAAACAAATAAATACCCTAAGATAGTTTTTAGATCTTTGTCAAATAGCCTATTAAGGAACTTTTTTATTTGGCAGCATTATCCACTTTCTACCATAACTTCAAATTCAAATTTTTTATTCATTATTATAGCTTCATATCGCTTTATAATTGTCAAAACGTTTGCTTTCACAACTTTGGTTGACGTCAAATGAATTGACGCCTTGGAAGCGGCATTAAACTTAGTTTTAAGTTTAATGCTGCTTCCAAGGCGTCAGTGCAGAAGAAACGGTAACAAACTGCACTGCAGCATTTTCTTCAGTGCACTGGCCTCGACTGCAGCTCACTCTACCGGCCACGTTTTTGATGTTATTTGCATTACTGCAAGTTTGGAAATACTCATTTCCAGCGCGAAAAATTGATTTCCCGCGGCTGATGCGGGAGTATATCGGTACGCGGGTTCAGCAGCTCAGAGTTTAAAATCAATAACAGCTGAGTGAATTGTTTTTACGGATTATCTCTCGATATACAATATTTCCTTTATGTACAAAGCCAGAGCATAATAAGCCTTATTTTATCTATCACTTCGGCTATCCAAATGCAACAAGAGAGTAGAAAATAAATGTCTTATCGTACATACATACATATAATCACGTCTATATCCCTTGCGGGGTAGACTGAGCCAACAGTCTTGAAAAGACTGATTGGCCACGTTCAACTATTTGGCTTTAAGATAGAATTGAGATTCAAATAGTGACAGGTTGCTAGCCCATCGCCTATAAGAAGAATCCCAAGTTTATAATCCTGTCCCTTAGTCGCCATTTAGGATATCCATGGGTAAAAGATGGAGTGGTCCTATTCTTTTTTCTATTGGTGCTAGGAACCACACGGCACTTATCGTATTTCATATATTCGTGAATAGCCCCGCATTTCACACAGTTAAGGCGAAAATGCAATACCACGATATTATCAACAACTTAAGCTTTGCTATTGACGGCCATGAGGTCATCCAGTTTGACCTCATGGTCCCTGCTTATCATCTCCGTCATGTCGGTCTTCCTCAGGCCCATGACGACCTTTTGGTCTGTCTGTCTGGTCGGACAGAACGCGACCAGGCGGGTCGGCACGTGTACAGACTGCAGCATCTTCAGAGGTAACGCTAGGGCCATGCAGCCTTGTTCTGAAACATAGGTACTTTAAATAAATAAATATATAAAGGCAAATTACACTGAGTTAGCCTCGAAGTGAGTTCGAGACTTGTGTCACGAGATACTAACTCGACGATGCTATAATTTATAATGAATACTTATATAGATAAATATCCAAGATTCAGGCCAATCAGAAATGTTCTCATCATGCCCTGGCCGGGATTCGAACCCAGGACCTCCGGTGTCACAGATAAGCGTACTACCGCTGTGCCAGAGGCCGTCAATACTTTGTGTACATACATACATATAGTCACGTTATATTCCTTGCGGTGTAGATAGAGCCAACAGTATTGAAGTGAGTGAAAGTCCACATTCAGCTGTAAGGATAAATTAAGAAATTGAAATTCAAATCGAGACAGGTTGCTAGCCTATCGGCTTAAAGAATAATCCTAAGTTTATTAGTCTTTCCCTTAGTCGCCTGTTACAAAATCCATGGGAAAGTTATGAGTGGTTCTATTCTATAGTACCTGGAACCACACGGCTAACTACTACGATAAAATTAGTCCCTTCTATCGATCAACACTGTTTTTTTAAACCCTAACCAATTTTTCTGGACAATCATAAGTGTATCACGTCTTTATATTTAGGTTTAATATATTTTAGGTTTAACTTCCAACACGTACACTTATGTTAGTGAAATAAATGGTGCTAGGAGGTGGCTCGATCACTGTTTGGTGACGAAAGCAGCATTAAACTCTGTACAAAATGTATATGTTGTTCACGATGTTTTCTGGTCTGATCACTATCCTCTAGTAGTGGAATGTAATTTAAATGTTGTTGTGCCTGTAAAATGTTCACGCATCTTATATAATGATGAAGTTGTGTGGGGCGAACGGACACCTGCACAAATTGATTTATATCGAGAAGAATGTCACAAAAGGTTAAAGTCCATTGATATTCCATCCGAACTGCATGAGTGTTGCGATAGCATGTGCAATATTTCTAGTCATAGGAGTATAATAGACGGATTGTACAATAGCATAGTGCAAGTTCTTAAAGACTCCTCTATAATGTCATGTAAAAGGAAACAACCCACAAAAAAGGTAGTTGCTGGCTGGAACAAACATGTCGCGGCGGCTTACGGGCTGGCCAGGCTCAAGTTGCAGTTATGGCTCCTGCAGGGTAAACCTAAAGAAGGTCATATATATAAAGAAATGTGTGATACTAGAAAGATATTTAGATCGCGTTTAAAATGGTGCCAAGACCATGAAACTCAAATAAAGATGGATATAATAGCCTCCCATCATAACAAAAAGAACTTTCGTTCATTTTGGAAGCACACCAACCGCCTGCAATGTAGGCCGAATCAGCCCGTGAGCGTTGGCGGCGTGAGTGATCCCGCGGGCATTGCTGATCTGTTTGTGGATCATTTTAAAGTTGAATCGCCACTCGGGCACTCATTGTCTAGGCTGAATATTGAGCCCGGTGTGAAAAGGGAATTATCGTTTTCAGTTAAGGACATAGCAATGCTTGTGAAATCGATGTCCAGAGGTAAATCACCTGGACACGACGGGCTCAGTATCGAGCATCTCAAATTTGCAGGCCCTCATTTGCCAAGAGTTCTGTTTTTATTGTTTAATTTTTGTTTAGGTCATAGTTATATGCCAAAGGATATGATGCGCACGATAGTAGTGCCCATAGTTAAAAATAGAACTGGCGACCTTGGTGACAAAAAGAATTATAGGCCTATCTCGCTTGCCACTGTTATATCAAAAGTATTTGATGGCGTGTTGAATACACAACTAAACAAGCATATAAATCTGCACGATAATCAATATGGATTTAAACCGAATCTATCCACTGAAAGTGCAGTACTGTGTTTTAAGCACGCTGTCTCTTACTACACAGAGCGCAAAACCCCAGTTTTTTGCTGTTTCCTCGACCTTTCGACCGCTTTTGACCTGGTTTCCTACGACATCTTATGGAAAAAACTCAAAAATGCCAACCTACCTGTTGAATTTATAAATATTTTCAAATATTGGTACTCAAACCAGGAAAATGGTGTGCGATGGGACGGGGTTCTGTCTCGATCGTATAGATTGGAGTGCGGGGTGCGGCAGGGGGGCTTAACCTCACCCACGCTCTTTAATCTGTATATAAACGAGATGATAGACATGCTCAGCAGTGCAAGTGTCGGTTGTCACATAGATGACGTATGCGTCAATAACATCAGTTACGCGGACGACGTGGCGCTGCTGAGTGCGTCTGTCTGTGGGCTGCGAAAGTTGGTCGCAACTTGCGAAGCGTATGCCCTCTCACATGGCTTGATATACAATGTTAAAAAGAGTCAAGTCATGGTCTTTGGGGACGGGAGGAAACAATATGATAACATTCCACCAGTACTTCTCAATAGCACTGAACTACAGAGAGTTTATAAATTCAAATATCTAGGTCATATGTTGACTCCCGACCTCAGGGATGATGAAGACATTCAGAGGGAGCGGAGGGCGTTGTCAGTTAGAGCGAACATGCTTGCCCGCAGATTTGCGCGCTGCACGAGGGAAGTCAAAGTCACCCTGTTTAAAGCTTACTGCTCTTCTTTTTATACGTGTGCACTGTGGGCAAGATATACTCAAAAATCTTACAACGCCCTTCGTGTTCAATACAACAATGCGTTCAGGATGCTGATGGGGCTGCCTCGCTTCTGTAGCGCATCAGGGATGTTCGCAGATGCACGTCTAGACTGCTTTTACGCAATTATGAGGAAGAGATGTGCGTCCTTGGTGCGCAGGGTGCGGGAGAGCAACAACAGCATCCTGCGCATGGTGGCGAGCAGGCTGGATGGCCCATTTGTCAACCATTGCTGCACTATTGCCGGGGGGATGGTGCAGAAATGGGCTGAACAATAAAATTATATTAATGACTTTTATGAACTTTATTAATATAATTTTATGAATTTTATTATTGTAATTTTATAAATTTAATTAATTACTATTAGTACTAACATAGCTTTAAGTTTACTAACATATTATGAGTCCTGGTTACTTAAATAAATACTATTTCATTCATTTCATTTCATTTATCCATTACGTTGTAGATTGAGCCAACAGTCTCGAAAAAATTTAAAGTAAGCAAAGTTCTAAAATTCTGGGTAAGCTTGGTTCATGAATGTGACCAACTTTTCAAAGGTTTTTTTTCCATATTTCTACTCAAGATAAGAAAAGAAAATTAAAGATATAATCTATACTAATATTATAAAGCTGAAGAGTTTGTTTGAACGCGCTAATCTGAGGAGGTATTGGTTCGAAGTAAAAATTCTTTTTGCGTTGAATAGACCAGACCATTCATCGAGGCAGGCTTTAGGCTATATAACATCACGCTTCTACTTTAAGGAGCAAAGAAATAATGGAATACATTATATGAAAAAAATACGGGGAAAATTATTCATCCTTGAAGGCTTCAAGGATGCCAAAAATAACTTTTCCACGCGGACGAAGTCGCGGGCACAGCTAGTACAAGATAAGAAAATTAAACTCTACCTGGAACTTTTTTATGTACACGTACATTCTCGATCATATACACACCGGCTCTCCCCAGCACATTGGCGTTGGTTCTTGAAAAATAAGAAAAAAAATAGTGATAAATTAAAAAAAAATCTAAAATAAATGTATACGAGACAAATTACACTGATTGAGTTAGCCTCGAAGTAAGTTCGAGACTTGTATTACGAGATACTAACTCAACGATACTATATTTTATAATAAATACTTATATAGATAAACATCCAAGACCCAGGCCAATCAGAAATGGTTCTTTTCTCATGATGCCCTGACCGGGATTCGAACCCGGGATCTCC
Source organism: Amyelois transitella (assembly GCF_032362555.1). Taxonomy (NCBI): domain Eukaryota; kingdom Metazoa; phylum Arthropoda; class Insecta; order Lepidoptera; family Pyralidae; genus Amyelois; species Amyelois transitella. Next base: position 9,875,257 of record NC_083515.1, read on the forward strand.
GATGTCACAGACAAGCGTAGGTACTACCGCTGCGCCTCAGAGGCCGTCAAAAGTTCGTTTGTAGTTACAAAGTTCAGTTACAAAGTTTTGAAGACAACAGATTACATGCCACAAGTTCAAACATTTCTATCACTTAACTTTACAAATGGGAGCTTTTTTCTACTGTAACAATCTCTGCCCCTCATCGCTCTCCTCGCACGAAAAACTATCACTGTCCCGTTTCATGTCACAATAAGAAGCGAAACAGGGATTGTTTTTCGCGCGATAAAAACGGCGTCGCGCGTTCTTATCGCTTCGCCACATACGTAACTCATTCATAAGGTACATAGTAAAGGTGTGGTTCCTGGTACTAAGGAAAAGGACCACTCCAATCTTTCCCAAGGATGTTGTAAAAGGCGACTAAAGGTTATGTTAATTTGGATTCTTCTTGTAAGCGTAAGGCTGGCAACCTGTCACTATTTGAGTTTTAATTCCATTATACAGCTGAAGGTTTCGGTCTTTGCCAAACTGTTGGCTCTGTCTACCCCGCAAGGATATTGGCGTGATAAAATGGAATTCTTTACCTGGTAGTGAATTCCCTGGTTTCATGGCTCTCAACGGTGGGGGTGTCGGTAGCTACACCAACCACGTGACTCAGGTTACCAGCTATCCATTTTGCCAGCTCGAAGCTTATGCCTGAAATGAAAATAAGAAATGACGAAGGCTTGTGTCATGGTAACGAGTTTACGACGAACGCTGAACGAAAGGAACGCTAAACTCAAACTTAATTTATTTCCTTACCTATTTAATCTATACTAATATTATAAAGCTGAAGAGTTTGTTTGAACACGCTAATCTCAGGAACTACTGGTTCGATTTGAAAAATTTGTGTTGAATAGACCATTCATCGAGGAAGGCTTTAGGCTATATAACATCACGCTGCAACTATAAGGAGCAAAGAAATAATGGAATATGTGAAAAAAAAACGTTGATAATAATTAAGTGATGCTCATAATAATTATTCCACGCGGACGAAGTCGCGGGCACAGCTAGTGATTAATATAAACATAAAAAAATGGAGTTCTCTTATCTCATGGGAGACTAGTAAGTAACAACTTACCAGGCATATTACATACGCAGCCCCTCTTAATATTGGGGGGTTCCACCCATCCGAACTTGAAGAGAAGGAGCGTGGGTTCCTGGGAGTCCCTCTTGATGGCGGGCCATTGCATCGCTATGCTCAGAGATAAAACGAAATCTGGGTTGCGTTTGGCTTGTTTGCTGACGTCGATGATTTTCACTGAAATCAAGTAGGTACAGCCAACCGTATATCAAATCACCTTTTATGGAAATCTATCGCAGTAATCGAGTCAAATTTGCAGTGAATATGTTTAAGTTGCAGTGAATATGCTGCTGACTGAATCTAATCATACTCGCATAGTATATTATGAATTACGATAAACGCGCTCAACGTATGGCTGGTTCCGTAAGTGGCGATAAAAAATATAAAAATTTAAGAATAACCTGTATACTTAAGTTTTCTCAGAAGATTTTATACAAAGGAAAGGTAAAATACCGTGTGGTTCCCGGCATCAATAGAAAAAAGAATAGGACCACTCTATCTCTCTCCCATGGATGTCGTAAAAGGCGTCTAAGCTTATAAACTTGGGCTTCTTCTTTTAGGCGATGGACTAGCCACCTGTCACTATTTGAATCTCAATTCTATCTTAAAGCCAAATAGCTGAACGTGGCCTATAAGTCTTTTCAAGACTGCTGGCTCTGTCTACCCCGCAAGAGATATAGACGTGATTATATGTATGAAATGTATGTATGAAAGGTAAAAAAAATTGGGTATCTCTTATGCGACGCGCTGGCAACCTGTCTGCTGGCTCTGTTTATCCCGTAAGGCGAATATTATGTATGTATGTATAATCCCTGTAACTCAATGACCTAGGTATATATGTATATAGAATCGTTGAGTTAGTATCTCGTAACACAAGTCTCGAACTTAATTCGAGGCTAACTCAATCATTGTAATTTGTCCCGTATATATTTATTTATTAATTTTATTTAGGTCTCGGCCACGTACCAATGACTATTTTCGAAGTTATGTACATTAGTTTGAATACTAACCTATGCTCTTAGGGTGAAAGAAAACATCGTGAGGAAACCTGCACATTCAGGCAACTGTATTTGTAAACATGATCGATCCAATACGAATAAGGTTCCCCTGCGGAGGTCAGACGTGAGCCGCTTCGTGTTAAACCTGACTCACCCAATCCAGGATCCATGGTCAAAGGCATACCCCGGAATCCTCTCCAGAGTGGTGAGGATGTAACCAGGACTAAAGCCAGGAGGGAGAAGACTTACGCCTAGTGAGCAGATACTCTGGCGGTATGACAGCTGGATAAGTTCCACCTCCAGCTGATCCGAAGTTGTCCAGGTGCATGCTGGTGCCGAGACCTGGAATGCCGCAGTTAACGCATATTTTCCTGCAAATTGTAAAACAGATCATAATGCTGCAGTGTAGTTTGTTCCGCCGCTTCTTCTACACAATATGCGCTTTGGAAGCGGTAGAAGTTATAATTAGATTTAAGTGATGTGACGTCGATAAGTGATACCTTGTGTCCAATTTTGAAAATAAATCTATTCTACATACATACATACATATAATCACGTCTATATCCCTAGCGGGGTCGACAGAACCGACAGTCTTAAAAAGACTAATAGGCCACGTTCGGCTGCTTGGCTTAATGATAGAATTTAGATTAAAATAGTGACAGGTTGCTAGCCTGTCGCCTAAAGGAAGAATCCCAATTTTATATCCTATCCCTTAGTCGCCTTTCACGACAACCATGGGAAAGAGATGAAGTGGTCCTATTCTTTTTCCTATTGGTGCCGGGAACCACGCGGCTTAACGCTAAATTGATATTCAAATAGTGACAGGTTGCTAGCTAATCGTCTAAAAGAAGAATCCCAAGTTAATAAGCCTATTCCTTAGTCGCATTTTACGTCATCCATGGGAAAGATAGGGACTGGTCCTATTCGTTTTTCTATGGGTGCTGAGAATCACACGCCACATAAACTATAACATGACATGTATAACCACAGACAGGAAAGCATAACTTAGCCATCCACACAAACTATAACATGACATTTACTTAGGCATCGCTAATATTGAAAGACCCTAGATCTAAAAAGAGTTATAGAATAAAAAAGTTCTTATACCAATGCTTTTGCACTGCCAAAAAGTACTCCGACATCTCTGTCCAGGTAGTAGGTGTGGTCAGATCAAGTACAGCAATCATAGTCTGGTCCTTCGAAGCCCTTTTCTCTAAGCCTCCAGAACACAGTTCAATTAAAACAAGAATAATAACTACACTGTACATTTTGGTAAGAAGGCTAACACTGATATGATGAGTTAAGCAGATGTTTCATTTGTTGTCGCCTATATTGTATTGATTAAAAGTAGTTCAGAGATGCATTTAGTGGTGTATACTTTTATTTGCCAATAGAAAAAAAGAATAGGACCACTCAATCTCTTCCCCTTGTCGTAAATCGTAAAAGGCGACTAAGGGATAGGCTTATAAACTTGGGATTCCTCTTTTAGGCGACGGGCTAGCAACCTGTCACTTTATATGAATCTCAATTCTATCTGTAAGCCAAACAGCTGAACGTGGCCTATCAGTGTTTTCAAGACTGTTGGCTCTGCCTTACCCGCAAGGGATATAGACGTGATTATATGTATGTATGTATGTATGCACTTTTATTTGACTGACATAAATATAATCTAATATGGGTTAGGTTCCCCTGTAGAGGTCAGGTGGGAGAACTTACTCAATCCAGGGTCATGGCAAAAGTCGCGCTCGAACTTGCTCTCTATTGAGGTGGAGATGTAACCATTATCCACGCCAGGGGGTCTGACCAATGTGCCGGGTAATGGCAGGTTGCTAGCATATCACTTAAAAAGAAGAATACATACATATGGTCACGTCTATATCCCTTGCGGAATAGACAGTGCCAACAGCCTTGAAGACTGAATGACCACGTTCAGCTATTAGGCTTAATGATAGAATTGAGATTCAAATAGTGACAGGTTGCTAGCCCATCGCCTAAAAGAAGAATCCCAAGTTAATAAGCCTATCCCTTAGTCGCCTTTTACGACATCCATGGGAAAGAGATGGAGTGGTCCTTTTTTTGTATTGGTGCCGGGAACCACACGGCATTAAAAAGAAGAATCCCAAATTAAAAAGTTCTGTATGAACCTAAATACATGTCTGTTAATTAATAGTACACAATAACCAATTGTTCTACAATTATGTTTTGAATCAGAACACAATGTAGAAATATATTCCAAAACAAAATTATTTTTCTCAGGCAAACTTATTTTGTGTACTATTTTTATTAACTAACTCTTCACGCTAAGTTTGGGACCCACTGAAATCTTTAAATGTTTGCTGATTTAAAAACACGTTAACTAGACTAGGGTTTAAAGTAAAAGTAATGGCTATAAATAAATTTTGGAAAGAGGTAGTCTCTGCCTACCCCTCCGGTAAAGAGGCGTGAGTTTATGTATGTATGTATGTATAAATAAATTTACAAATGTACATTTCAATAAAAAATAAAGTATCACGATTAAATCTTTACCATAATACCATCTTCTGAACCATAAAAAATGAACTATAGTCCTTATTATGCACTGAACCTAAAGTACATACCTTAGTTTAATTTGTAAAACTTACTACCTTTTGTAATTAAAAGAACATCTTAAGGAAATCTCTCCTGTTAACGTGATTATGAAGTTTGTTGCAATTAAGTACTTTATATGCCGTGTGGTTCCCGGCACCAATACAAAAAAGAATAGGACCACTCCATCTCTTTCCCATGGATGTCGTAAAAGGCGACTAAGGGATAGGCTTACAAACTTGAGATTCTTTTTTAGGCGATGGGCTAGCAACCTATCACTATTTGAATCTCAATTCTATCATTAAGCCAAATAGCAGAGCATGGCCATTCAGTATTTTCAAGACTGTTGGCTCAGTCTACCCCGCAAGGAATACAGATGTGACCATATGTATCTAGGTATGTATGTAAGTACTTAATGTATCCAGTTATTGATTATCCTTTGTAGGCGGCTACCAGATAATCTATAGAAAAGGCGCAGGTACAAAAGTACACGATGTTAATAGAAAGCTAATAAATTTCAGCGCAGATCCTTAAATACTGAACCAATTTATCAGAAAAATGCTAGACGAATAGAAAATAATACCTTAGAAAGGAAATTCCCACAAGCAAAATCCACAGAAAATGCTTTATCATTTATGAAATTATAATTTTAGTACACCTATCAGATATAGATAGATATACCACACGCGGTAATGAAATCAAAACAATACTCACCAGGGGATTTAAAACTATCTAAACGATAAAAAAGATTGTCATTACGTAGACGATTAATCGTTATTAACATAACGTTGTGTTCGTCGAAAACACATTCAGTGTGGGTCAGATTCTTCAGGATGTTGCGTCTTGTTCTCATTGGAGTCCTGGTGGCATTGGCTTCAGCTAGGAGGTCCCCTCATGCAGATTATGTAGAGGAATATGTAAAAGCTGAAGGCGCTGGAAGGTATTCGGATAATATCATCGAAGATGCGCTCTTGGATGTTGTAAGTGTAGATTTTTATTTTAATATCGTTCAGGGATCATCTGATTAAACGGATTATTCCGTATTTATAAAATAATTAAATGGATTTTTATCATTTTCAATTGTTTCGACAGCCTGATCTAGTAAAAAAATATGGATATCCCTTCGAAGCACACACATTGACGACTCCTGATGGCTATATCCTAGAAGTCCATCGGATTCCGCATGGAAGGGACCAGAACAACACTCCTGACTCCAACAAACCCGTGGTCTTCTTGATGCACGGCCTGTATTCTTCATCAGCTGATTATATCGTTCTTGGACCGGGAAATGCTATAGGTAAACACACGTTTCCTATCTTAATACAATTTAGGAACTTTATTTGGAAAATATTCAAAATTGTCTAACTTATTTAAAATTGTAGCTATTGTTTCATTTGACGTAATATAGGTACTTATCTAAAATTTCAAAAAAATACATAAATAAATTTAATGGCTGTTAAAGAATAGGACCACTCCATCTCTGTCCAATCTATGTCGTAAAAGGCGACTTAGATAGGCTTATTGATGCCATTCAGATGAACTTGTTCTTTCAGGCTTTTTGAGATAGATACCCTTGTTTACCTCGTAAAGAAAACATTATAATAATAATAAATATATACGGGACAAATTACACTGATTGAGTTAGCCTCGAAGTAAGTTCGAGACTAGTGTTACGAGATACTAACTCAACGATACTATATTTTATAATAAATACTTATATAGATAAACATCCCAGATCAATTAGAAAAAGTTTTTTTCTCATCATGCCCTGGCCGGGATTCGAACCCGGGGCCTCTTATGTCACAAACAAGCGTACAACCGCTGCGCCAGAGAGGCCGTCATGACAATGATAACTATATGTATTTTTCTAAAGCTCAATTAAATTTTTAGGAATCAATGCACCATCAGGCATGGTTTTAAATAGTTTGTCCAATTTACAGCTTACGTTCTCGCCGAAGCCGGTTTCGACGTCTGGCTAGGCAACGCCCGAGGCAACTACTACTCCAGGCGCCACGTCACCCTTAACCCTAATGGGGGGAGAGGGAACCTCGACTTCTGGCAGTTCAGTTGGGACGAAATCGGCAATATGGACCTGCCAACCGTCATCGACCATATTATTGAGACCACAGGCCAGCCGAAGTTGCATTATATTGGTCATTCCCAGGGGTGCACCACATTTTTAGTCCTGAATTCTTTAAGGCCTGAGTACAATGAGAAATTCGTCAGCTTCCAAGCTTTGGCTCCTGCCGCTTTCTTTGTGTACAATGAAGATTTGTCCTACAGATTGGCAGCTCCTCTTGAAGCAGTTTTTGAGGTAAGTGTACCTTTATTTTAAAATCAGGATTGTCTTGACGTTTATTAAAACTCGGTGCCGTGTGGTTCACGGCACCAATACAAAAAAGAATAGGGCCATTCCATCTCTTTCCCATGGATGTCGTAAAAAACGACTAAGGGATAAGCTTACAAACTTGGGATTCTTTTTTAGGCGATGGGCTAGCAACGTGTCACTAATTGAATCTCAATTCTATCATTAAGCCAAATAGCTGAACGTGGCCATTCAGTCTTTTCAAGACTATTAGCTCTGTCTACCCCGCAAGGTCTATAGACGTGACCATATGTATGTATGTAATAAAACTGACACCAGGTGGTTATGGGATTCGTTGCAACATAAACTCAAGGTTCTAAATAAGCGCCTTACGAGTATGGATTAAGCGTAAAGAAGCAAAAAAAAAAAAAACTTAAATACATTTTCGTATTTATAATTAGTATTGGAATTGTATTTATACCTTTGACCAAGTTGTATATCTTTTAACTACTTTTGTATAAATTTATCAAATAATCCGTTATTTCCTGATAACCTCCAATCTATGTATGTTATTGAAAATTGCCTGGTTTAAAAATTAAATCATTTATAAGAATCGTTAAAGACAGATGTGGATCACTTAAATCATTATTAAGTAATTTTTTTTCTTTTCTGAATGATTACGGACTAATGAGGTTACGTTATTTTATGTAACTCGAGAAAATCGACTATAAAGGTGCGGCCCCTAACGAAAAATTCCAACAATATACCGTTTTCATACATATATGTATATATAAATCACGCTTCATTCCCAGAGTTCTCTTCTTCAGAGAGATACATACATATGGCCACGTACCTATACATTAAAGACTGATAGGCCGCGTTCAGGCTAAATGATGAATTGAGATTCATATAGTGACAGGTTGCTAGCCCTTCGTCTAAAAAAGGATCCCAAGTTTATAAGCCTATCCCTTAGTCGCCTTTTACAACATCCATGGGATAGGGATGGAGTGGTCTTATTCTTTTTTGTATTGGTGCCGGGAACCACACGGCACAAAGAGCGGCACACTTTCAAATTGCCGCGAACCCGTTTACGTAGACATTTTTATTTTAAGTTGGACAAAGATAAAATTTGCCGTGCGGTTCCTGGTACCAATAAAAAAAAGAATAGGACCACTCCGTCTCATTCCCATGGATGTCGTAAAAGGCGACTAAGGTACATGCTTGTGGTTCTTCTTTTAGGCGATGGGCTAGCAACCTGTCACTATTTGAATGTCAATTCTATCATTAAGCCAAACAGCTGAACGTGGCCTGTCAGTCTTTTCAAGACTTGGATCTGTCTACCCCGCAAGGGATATAGACGTGACCATATGTATGTATGTGTTAAAACTGACACCAGGTGGTTTGTTGGCTCTGTCTACCCCGCGAGGGATAAAGACGTGACCATATTATATATATGTTGGACAAATATAATTGCAGGAAATCCTGAACGCCGTTGGATATCTGGAGATCTTAGGTAACAGAGAGTTCTTCACATTCTTCGCCACAAATTTCTGCGTGGATGGTCTGATCGCTGAAGCCTGTCATGCTATTCTGAATAACGCTAACCCGGAGTACTACAATACTGTGAGTATACATTTACGCCTGTATCCCTTAGTAGACAGAGTCAGTAGTCAAAAGACTCAAAGGCTGCTTAATGATACTAGCGCATGTTTTAAGAAGGGAAAGCTCGGAGTTGGAAAGCCTAGACGAACGTATCTTGATCAAATTAAGGACGTCCTGGCAAAGGGTCAGGTCAAGAGTACCCGAAACCTGCATCAGCTTGCATGAAGAGAGTTATGAATGTGGATGATGCGAAGGAAGTATGCAGAGATCGTGGCAAGTGATGTAGTCTCTGCCTACCATTCTGGAAAAAAGGCGTGATTTTATGTATGTACTCGCGCATTGCGTAGAATAAAAGTCCCAATTTATTCGGGATTCGAATCCGTGACCTCCGGTGACACAGACAAGCGTGCTACCGCTGCGGCACAGAGGCCGTCAGATTAATTATTCAACTTGATATTCTTTATTTCAGACCATGACACCTCTGTTCCTCGGTCACGCCCCTGCCGGCGCTTCAGTCCTGCAAATGACTCACTATGGACAGAGTATCAACACTAAGAAGTTCAGGCGATACAACCACCTCCCTATAAAAAACATCGAAGTCTACGGCCGTCCTACACCCCCAGAATATGATCTTAGCAAAGTCACTGTCCCTACTTATCTACATTTCGGCTACGCTGATGTCCAAGCTGATTATAGAGATATCAATTATTTGGGTGATCAACTACCTAATCTGGTTGCTAGAATGCCTGTAGATAGGGTTTCTTTCAATCATTTAGATTTTGTCTGGGGTATTGACGCTAAAGAGCAGCTATATTTGAAGCTGGTTGATATAATGCTTAGTTACCATTGATCGGGTCTTAGGATAAACGGTGGATGATGATTTTGTATTTATTAAAATAATAAAATAAAAGAAATTGAAGTTTTTGGTTTTATTTTGTAGCTTGATTGCTAACTGCTGCTCTTGCTCTCAATGATGGAATGGAATAGTGCACTTTCAGACAACTGGTTATCATGTCATGATCTGATATGGGTTAGACTCGCTAGTAATGGTTGCGGAGAGTTTCAAATAAAAATCTGACTGACCCAATCCGGTGATAATTAGCAGACTTTGACTTACCCTCTGGACGCGGCCAGAAAATTGAGGGAGAATCTTGAATAACGTCATGAAGATAATGATGATTTGCAAAATCACAAAATAACATCGTAAAATAAATTGTACAATATTGTTGTGCAATGAAATTGACTCCAGATACCCACCAAAAGTTTCGAAAATATTGAAAGAGCCACGTACAACAGGTTCAATGATGACATTGGGATTGTACCTATGTTTTTAGTGGTACATAAATCATCTTATGTGAAGACAATTAATGAGCCCGAGATAGAGAGAGAGATCTCAGAAACCAAATAAGTTATTATCGCTTAATAAGATCACACACATAATGGTATTGTCAGTAATTGACTTAAGTCCTAGGTTAGTACTTAAGTTATAGGTTGTAATATTCTTGACTTAATAAAACATTACACACCTGGGCCTCATGATATTCCTAATTACGCATTATCAGATAACAATTCACGCATTGAACAAAATCAAAACACTATTTTTAATTTATCTATACGATTAAAATCTGATTTCCTTTGATATGACGTTTTACTGATAGAAAACAATTAACAAATAAGGTGATGTGTTACATTAGTCTTCGTGAGTAACTCTCACGATGTTGCGTTTCCTACTCATAAGCGCCTTGGCAGTACTGGCTTCAGCTAGAAGGTCACCCAATGCTGATTATGTTGAGAAGATTTTGGAAGCTGAATTCGCTGGAAGGTATTCAAATAACATAATTGAAGATGCCCTTTTGGATGTTGTGAGTATAAATTTAATATTAATACGACTATGGAAATATGAGAAAAGTAAGCAAGCATAAGGTACCGAATTATCCGAATTCGAGATTCCAAATCCTATTGCCAACTGTCATTGATACAGAATAAAAAAATACTGAAAGAATGCATCACCTTTTTAACGATTTAGCAGAGTAAAATAGTTTCCCTTATATAATTTCTACATACATAATGTCACGTCTTTATCCCTTGCGGGGTAGACAGAGCCAAAAGTCTTCAAAAGACTGATAGACCACGTTCAGCTTTTTGGCTTGATGATAGAATTGAGATTCAAAAAGTGACAGGTTGCTAGCCCATCACCTAAAAAAAGAATCCCAACTTTAAAAGCCTATCCTTAACTCGCCTTTTACGAATGAATATTCTTTTTTTTATATAAAATTATAATTTTTATTTTAATGATTTCTTAGCCTGGTCTCGTGACGAAATATAGATACCCGCTGGAAGTCCATACGTTGACCACCTCTGATGGGTATATATTAGAAGTCCATCGCATCCCACACGGTAGAGACGAGAACAATACTCCTGACTCTAATAAACCTGTAGTATTGTTGATGCACGGTTTATGGTCATCTTCAGCTGATTATGTACTTTTGGGACCTGGAAATGGTTTAGGTAATTGTATTTTGAATCTTGCACATAAGTTCGGCTTCTGGGCAATGTCATTTCTTAATGTAACAATTATGAAGTAATGACAAAAAAGCGGACATTAATTTCTTTTTGAATATCGTTGAACTTATCTTGTTGACAGCCTTAGTATCTATATTAGCAGTAAATTTGTAAAATTATCTAAACATAGTTTTTGTTTGCGTCTTTTAATTGATGATCAACACTCCATTTGAAAAGTGAGAATAGTTGTGTAAATCTGCTAAGATCTCAGAGAAAATGCGCGAAGGATAAGTTTCTACCAAGTTTTCAATACAAACTTAGTTAAGAATTGGCAACACATCTAGTATTGTTATTAATTATTACAACTGTATCTTCATGTCTATATTTTTCACAGCCTATATTCTTGCTGAAGCCGGTTTTGACGTTTGGATGGGCAACGCCCGTGGCAACTACTACTCCAAACGTCACCTTACCCTCAACTCTAATGGTGGCAGGGGAAATATTGATTACTGGAAGTTCAGCTGGGATGAAATCGGCAATTTGGACCTCCCTGTCATCATCGATCATATCATTGCTACCACTGGCCAGCCCAAATTGCACTATATTGGACATTCCCAGGGTAGCACAACTTTCTTGGTTTTGAACTCATTAAGACCTGAGTACAATGACAAATTTATCAGTTTCCACGCCATGGCGCCTGCTGCTTTCTTCATTCACTCTCAATTTGGGTTGTGGTCGGTGGCACCTCTTGAAGCCTTTTTGGAGGTAAGCGTTTTACTACTTTTTTGTTAACTACTTTCCTGGTAGTTTCTTTTACGTGTTGTACCAAAAATGCTAATAGTGATCTCTTACTTTTGCCTTTCAGTGTACTTTGTGATGATAATACACTAATTTTGACTTGATTTTCAATAACACACATTGGATAATTTATACTGTTTGTTATAATTTGCAGGAGACTTTGCATGCTATCGGAGTTGCTGAAATCTTAGGCAACAGGGACTTCTTTACCTGGTTCGCTGTCAACTACTGCTTCGAGGGCACTACCATCGGGAACATATGCGACTCCATTTTGAATGGAAACAACCCGGAATATTACAACAGCGTGAGTTTCTTTTCCTACTTAAAAATTATTGTAGTTTATAAATTTAATTTGTCCTTTTTCTTTATTTATATTCAAAAGGATGTCAGAAAAAGCATCAAAGTTTATTTATTTCCTTGAAAAATCTATTAGACATGAATAATCTATTAAAATGATGGAAAAATAATGTTTTTTCTACATATTACATTTGTGGTGGAAAGATTAAGATTAACTATATTATTATATTTTTCTTTCAGACCTTAACACCCCTTTTTTTCGGTCACACCCCAGCTGGGTGTTCTCTCCGCCAGATGTCACACTACGGTCAGAGTATCAACACTAAGAAGTTTAGACGATACAACGACATTCCCATCAGAAACATTGAAGCTTACGGCCGCCCTACACCCCCTGAATACGACCTTAACAAAGTGACAGTTCCCACTTACTTCCATTATAGTTATGGTGATGTACAAGCCGACTACAGAGACGTTGAGTATTTAGCTGACAGGCTGCCGAATGTAGTAGGAAGACTGCTGGTAGAAAGAGATAGTTTCAATCATTTCGACTTTATTTGGGGGGTTGACGCCAAAGACCAACTCTATGATAGACTTGCTGAGCTTATGCTTGGTTACCATAAAGATGAATAACGGGTAGAATTTTTCATGTAAATAAATAAAGATAATTAAAGCATATATTTCATGAGAGGTTTTTTTATTGCCTAGCAAATATAATTTTCTTAAACAAAAGAGCGTTTTTTGATATCGACGAATTAATCGGTTTGGTGGTAAAAGTTTATTGACATATAGTACTATCATACATACATATGGTCACGTCTAAATCCCTTGCGCAGTAGACAGAGCCAACAGTCTTGAAAATGTGAAGGGCCACGTTCAGCTCAGCTGTATCGCTGAAGAACAATATACATATGTGTACAAAATGAACTAATAAATTAATTACACATCAATCAATACACATAAAGAACCTTAAATCATCTGTCACTGAGTGACTGAATGACAGTGCACAGCCTAATACGTGATATTAAGTATTATTGTCGTGATAGGAGATAAATAAAAAGCATTAATTTAAAATTGATCAAGTTTTATCCAAAAATACTTTAACACTATTGAGTTATGCAAGAGTTTAAACTAAGAGAATACGTGCTATATTTACAGAGAAAAAAAAATATTACCAAAATATATTGCATCAGATTGCTTTTTTATAATTTTTTTTATATTTTTTATAACCTAATAATGATAAAAAATAGAAGGGAAAAAGAAAGTGCCTTTTCGCAAACATTTTGTTGGATCGATAAAAGTGGAACTTTGGTACGTATTTTTTGTGACAATGTAAAAGACTTAAGATGAACGCTATAATTAAACCAGATCCTAAAGGGACAAGAATAAATAAAGGGATCAGTAATCTATAAAACAAACACATAGATGACAATTTGTCGTTAAAATGTCCTGGCGAACATGGTGCAGTCGTAAGATAATTTATGGATAAAATATAATTGTTTTTATTTAGTTTTTAAATTTATTTTAGCGATATTTGCCATAGTAATTTAGATGCAAAACTTGCTTTTAGAAGTGATAATAAACCAGAATAAATAAACAGAAATAATAATGATATAGTTTATAAAGTAACTAGTTAATAAGTTATGGACAAAAATATAGAAAAAGAAAAATAAAGGCAAATAAAGATGTTACAAAAGAAACAAAATCTGGCAGCAATCAAAACTTAATCGTGATCTTAAGCCAATTTTGCTTACAAACAAAATTACCAAGATACATAATCAACAATTTATAAGACCTTAAATCAATTTAATTAAAAATTTCCTACACCAGTTTACAAAAAGTTTAATAAATTTCTTAAATCTATCCAAAATATGTGTACAGATCTATTTGAAAGACTTTTTCATAAACTGGATATAGTAGAAAATGACACTAATTTTCTAATAAGAGATAAGTAATATTGCACTAGTCGAAGTAATAAGGTACAAAAAACCTTAAAATTAGTCGTTGGTTTTGATTATATAAAATTCAAGCAAAATCATTAATATAAACCAGACGGCATATCAGTGACTTTGTGGAGCCCAAAATTGCTAGAAGTACTTATAGGAGAGAGAGTTCTTTTCAGATCTGCGTGGCTGTGGGTACCGTTCATGACGAGACTCGTCATACTTGCGGGAGCGTCGCGTAACATGTGAGTTCCAGAGTAAAAACCAGCATTACTATGACCACGTTTGACAATAAAAGACGAGTTAGTATAAGAGGAAGCATGGTTATCGTAAGATCCAGTGCTTAGTTTTGGATGAGGCAAGTAAAATTTCTGTTGAGTTGGACTGTCTGTTTTATTATCTTCCTTCCCTTTCGACCTAAAGTCAAATTTCTGTGTGAAATTGTTTAGCTTGCTATTTGATCTAGTAATAGGCACTAAAGGAGATTCTTTTCCAGCATCACTATTTGCTCTCGAACAAGACCTTTGTCTTCTCTCGTAAGGCCACATTGATTTCTTAGGTTCAGCCAACATGACAATGTCCACCATTGAATTCAGTCCTTCATCGATTCTATCCAAACTTTTGGTTAACTTCTTGGATTCAATCAAATTGACTATTTCATCAACGCGACTGCACTTTGAATTAGATCTTTGCAAATTTGATCCACCATTAGATGTAGGAGATTCGTTGTAAAACATACTATCAATGTATTCGCGCTGTCGGCATTCCTTTTCCGAAGTCTGGAACGATTCACTCCTTTTTATAGAAGTTCTTCTAGATTCTTCCCGAGATCTTGTCCTGGAACGCTTCAATCTATTGTCATCCTTTTCTTTTTCTGCAAGAGAATTAAACAACTTTCTACATTCTTGAAAATCAAAACTAGAGCTTGATTTTTTCTTATTACCATCATTGTCACAGCGAGAAGCGCTCAATAAAGAATCCGAACCTTCATCACTCGAGTAAAAGTTGTCATCATATAAATCAGGCCGTTTGTAAACTAATCCTTGATCGGTCGGTGGGACGAACAAATGAATTAGGCTTTTGGCTTTTCTTGGTGGATGTGGTAAGATTTTGGTTGGTATAATTTTACTTTCTTCTTCATCATCAAGATCATGGTCGAGATATTCATTGCTGCTATTTGTAATTTGTATGCTGTGTCTGGTGCTTGTGATGGAATCATCTTTATCTTCCTCTCTATGCTTCTGACATTCCAAAGTTTTAACTGAAACATTAATTTCTGAGGTTTGGTTGCATCTCGATGATCGGCCATCATAAGTATCGCCTTTTTTGTATTGTTCTGTTTCAGCATTATTGACTATATTTCTAAGTTCTTGGATGACTTCATCTATTGTAGTTTCCTCTTCTTCATCTGACGACTTTTTAAGGTCTGACTTTTTTGTGGATTCAAGTTTTTTATGCATGTTACGTTTGTTTCTCAATAAATCAAAAGTTTCATTTTTCACATTGAAAACTTCATAAACCATTGATTCCCGTTGTAGGTCGCCATCGGGACTAAGTGATCTTTCTGAAGAACTGATACCCTCGTCTTCGGGTGGGGAAGATTCATCTGTAAAATTTGAAACATGTGAGTTTGTACTTCTCCTTGGTAACATGAGATGGAAAACCACTAACGCTTAAGAATATAAATATAATGGTCATTTATTGACGGCTAAAGAGAATTATTTTACCTCTGTTTCTACGTGTGGAGTTTTTTTTCTTGATAACAAATGTTTTCTTCCTATTTGAATTTCCGTGTTCGGATCGAAGCGAAGACACTTCCTCTTGCAGTTCGCAGCATTTCTCTTTTAAGCATTTTTCTAGTGACAGTAATATTCCCTTCTCCTCTTGCAGTATCTGTAAATAAAACATGATTTCAAACAAAAAGCTGTGTGGTTCCTGACGCTTTAGAATAGGACCACTCCATTTCTTTTCCATGGATATCGCAAAAGGTTACTCTAAGGGATAGGCTACTAAACTTGGCATTCTTCTTTAAGGCGATGTGCTGTCTGTCAACTGTGACTATTTGAATTCCAGTTCTATCATTAAGTCGTACTGCTAAACGTTGCCTTTCAGTCTTTTTAAGATTGTTTGCTCGATCTACCTCGTAAGGGATAAAGAGGTGATAATTTGTATGTTCAATAAGTACGAATGTTGTCCTACTTATTTTTTGGAAATAAAACTATGGTTAGGAAAAAAAATCCGTCATTTAAGAGCTTCATGAAAATTTGACGATCTTTGTGTTTGTGTTAGTTTTCAAAATAAGAATACTTCTAACAGTATTAATTTTAAATATGACATCTTAAATTGTAAGTTCGAAATAGGAAACGAATACAAAAAAGCAAAGTAAAGTAAAGTAAAAGTAAAGTGTAAGTTAATACGCTTATATTATACGATAATACGCTTTTTATTTTCAATTACCTTTACTCTTTTCTCCAATAAATCCAATTTGTGACGAAGATCGTCCTTTTCCTTCAGAGCCTCGTTTGCTTTCTCACTCAGCGTATCTATATCAATCAGTTGTTTCTCATAACTCTCAATTTCCTTTGTAACTTGGTCATTGCCGTTTGGTATTTTAACGATCATCTGAAAAATAAATTACTTATATTATTTGTTTTTTTCTAAATTCTATAAATTACCAAAATTTTCGAAATTTTACTACTATAAACTACAACGGTGGACTCATCACTAGAAATTTCTTTTCCAGTCAACCAGGCATCTGAAAGAATCCTATCTAGGTAAGGTATTCTTAATTCACATTAATCATTATCCTGTGCCGTCCTCGGTCCTCGGTCGGTTCCCCGCACCAATAACAAAAAATAGGACCACTCAATCTCTTTCCCATGAATGTCGTAAAAGGCAACTAAGGATAGGCTTATAAACGTGGGATGGGCTAGCAACATGTCACTATTTGAATCTCAATTCCATCCTAAAGCCAATAAAGCTGAACGTGGCCTCTCAGTCTTTTTAAGACTGTTGGCTCCGTTTACCCCGCAAGGGATATAGACGTGACTCTATGAGTCTATATATGCATGTAAAAAATTAAAACCTTCTTCAGAGTTATGAGGTCAAACCCGGCCTGTTCCAATTCCGCCTGTATATACAGCTTCCTTTGTGGAGTAGGGGCGCTGATGAGCAAAGCGTTTATGAACGCCATCCCAGCGGACTGAAGGTCACCCGAGCCACCAGAACTTTGCAGCATCCCCACGAGGAATCTGAAGCGGACCGGCTCGCCGTAGCGGAGACGGAGCGTGGAGAGTGCTTCGGAGATCATGCCGTGCCCATTTGCTGGTGGATAACAGGCTTTCGTGAGGAGCTGGAATAGAGAGAGATAATAAATCCCTTTTGAGCTCACTAGTTTCCAGTATGAAAAGACACTGGAAGTGGTGTTGTAGCTAATACAAGTCAGACACTACGTGGTAGTACCGGTTCTGCCGGAAGGTTTCACCATCTACTCAAGAGAACAAGAAGAAAAGATTAAATATGTCCATGTTATTATAAAGGCAAAATACTATCTATCCGTATAGTTATGAATGTGGATGAAGCAAAGGAAGTATGCAGGGATCGTGGCAAGTGGAAAGAGGTAGTCTCTGCCTACCCCTCCAGGAAAGAGGCGTGATTTTATGTATGTATGTACTATCTATCTGTATGTTACTCTTTTACGGCTAAACTGGTAGATGATGACATTTGTATGCAGACTTTTGATAAAGATCGAAGATTAGACCATCAAATAAAAAGAAATAAGTACTTGAGTATACACAGTAATAATCACTTCTTTTATGATGATAACTCTAGATTAAGACATAGTGCAGAAAGTTAAACTCAGTCGTTTCAATATTATCTAAGCAGCTAGTGAACCAAATGACGGTAAAACGAAGGTTATTCACCTGCAAAGCCAAAACCCTGGACTTGTTGACGGTAGACATGATGCAGACAGTCAGGGTGTAGACTCCGTTGGAACCGGCCACGAGTCTTCTCACGCAGTCAGGGTAGCGGCTGCAGCAGCTCCACAAACACTGCCTGTAATGGGGGATAAATAAATATACATCTCTTCAAAGTTTCTCAAAGACTCATCAGAATCACTTTTTTTTGTAAAACTTTGTTACAAAATCATAAAGGTTCTTAAATAATAAAACATGACTGGAATTACAGTGTGGTTCCCGGCACTAATAGAAAAAAGATTAGGACCACTCCATCTCTTTCCCATGAATGTCGTAAAAGGCGACTAAGGGATAGGCTTATAAACTTGGGATTCTTCTTTTACGCGATGGGGTAGAAACCTATCACTATTTGAGTCTCAATTCTATCTTAAAGCCAAATAGCGTGGCCTATCAGTCTTTTCAAGACTGTTGGCTCTGTCTACCCCACATGGGATATAGACTGTGTGATTATATGTATCTATGTATGACTAAAATTACCCAGTTCTGAATAGTAGTGGACGAATAAGTTTAGTTCACTTAAAGATGGCACTCATTGACTGACATTTCTACGCATAGCCCACACCGCTAGGTATGAAGTTAGAGTTTTGGTATTTTGGCCTTATATGGTCAAAGCCTACATAAAGAGGATTTCCCAAAATTAGTAGGATTTTTTATTTTACTAAGCTAAGTCATGAAATAAAAACTCTAACTTGCCGTTAAAAGTGATATCAACTCATCGATTAATTTTATGGGATTTTTGTGTAGTAAATAAGCCGTGTGCCGTGTGGTTCCCGGCCCCAATACAAATAAGAATAGGACCACTCCATCTCTTTCCCATGGATGTCGTAAAAGGCGAGTAAGGGATACAAACTTGGGATTCTTTTTTAGGCGATGGGCTGGCAACCTGTCATTAGTTGAATCTCAATTCTATCGTTAAGCCAAAAAGCTGAACGTGGCCATTCAGTATTTTCAAGACTGCTACCCCGACAGGCTCTGTCTACCCCGCAAGGGATATAGACGTGACCATATGTATGTATGGAAATAAGCATGTTGTTCGTCACTGTCCAGGTGTTCTGGTTATGTCCTTCTAGATCCAAGGACAGCCAATTACAATTTGTTCGCTAAGTTCTGTTAAAATTCTGATAATTCATACAATACTCACAGACAAGCCAGCTCATCCAGTAAAGGTCTCCTCCTCACAGCTGGCGGGCCCTTCGCGCCCTCACCTGATTGGCTGAGCTGGACATTCCTCAGTAGTTCCAGAAGCAGAGTTACGCCATCTAGCGGCTCGCATGCGAACTCTTGAACGAAACTGGAAAGCAAGATTCAATTAATATGTAGTTACCAGTCATTCTCATTTTAAACGTTAAAGTCTGTCTGATTGCACTTTCATAGCTTAATTGCTGGATCGATTTTGATTTAATTTCGTGACTACAATTATCGTAATATCCGAGGAACATAGGCCACTTTTCGTAATAATTATAGTCACAGGAAAAACAAGAATTAGTATTAGTTAATCTAGGCAGACCTGTAGGCAGATGGTGAACAGTATTGGCAATTATGAAGTCAGGTCTAACATTAGGGTCTTACTACTAAATCTTAATGATTTGATGAGATTATTAATTCAGATTAATTTGGATATAAAGTCGACGAGTAATTATTGCCAAATCGCAAAATCGAGTACCCTCGAGACTCCCAACTCAAAAAACACGAGGGAAAGAGTTGATTAGCGCGTCTGTGATGAAGCTGTAAGTTAAATTTAGGGTAATAGTGGAAGTGAGAGACTGGTTTGAGTCCTACCAGGTCTATGACTATTGACTGCGGCTATAATATTTTTTTCTTTTTTTGATGATGTTTAGAACTCATAATGTAAAATATCTCAAAAACGGTTAATGGCTTTGAGATACTGCAGTTTAACGTAAGGTAATTATAATAACAAGAAACCTTTGACTTTTTTATTTCCAGTAAGTAATTATAAAAGGCAATTTCAGTAGACTATTGACTGCGGCTATAATATTTTTTTCTTTTTTTGATGATGTTTAGAACTCATAATGCAAAATAGCTCAAAAAACGGTTAATGGCCTTGAGATTCTGCAGTTTAACGTAAGGTAACGTAATTATAATAACCTTTGACTTTTTTATTTCCAGTAATTATAATAGGCAGCTTCAGTAGATTGAAAAATAATAATGACTTTTTAATTGCCTTTTGTATAACCATAAAAATGTTTCGGAATAATGAACCTACTAAGAAAACTGCAAGTTATGGCCCGATTTGCAGAAGTAATCATCCTTTTGCAGTCGGTTAAAAGCATTGATGGGCACTATCATTTCAGCAGAAAAATATTCCATTTGGCGGGAATGTGGGCTACCGTATAATTTGTGTGCATTAAGTGAAATTACTGAGAGAAATAAAAAAAAAAACAAAGAAAAATCTGTTACGATGCCTCTGGGTTCTGCAGAAGACTGGATTGTATGTAATTGAGGGAAAAAATTGGACGCGGCTCATTTCACAGGCGATAGCGGTTCCGCCAAAATTGTATAATACGTTTTAGTTTAGTTTGCGTGCAGTCTTATATTAGTGGATCGTCTTTTTTCTATATATTTTAAAAAAAATAATTAATTGTAAAATTACAAGCGTCGATTCACGTACCTACTTACTTTGTTCTTTGTTAAATTTATGAGGATACTGACTTATGATTGACTGACTTATCAACGTACAGCGGTGATTTAAAAATTTTCATGTTATATGAACAGTGCATACACTTACATATACACTCCTCGTGTGGTTACCGGCACTAATAGAAAAAAAGAATAGGACCACTCCATCTCTTGCCACAAATGTCGTAAACTGCGACTGGATAGCTTTATACACTTTATAAACTTAACTTTTTCTTTTAGGCGATAAGCTAGTAACCTGTTACTATTAGAATCTTAATTCTATCATTAAAGCAAACAGCTGAACGTGGTCTATCAGTCTTTTCAAGACTGTTAGCCCTGTCTACCCCGCAAGGGATACAGACGTATTCATATGTATGTTTGAATATATGTATGCATACATTTGCTTGAGTTGGTATTTTACGTACGTCGCGGTGCTTCCGATTTTAGTACGTACATAGTCATTAATCATCGCGTGCGGTCATATCATTAAATTATTATAATCAATAAACTTATCAATCTAATCAAATCGTATCAATCAACTTCTATCAACCCAAGGTGTATAGTTTAGACATAGACTACTTTTACATTATAGGTTTATTTTTTGTTTTACGAAAACGGAGCCGCGCATCCTATGAAACATAGATATTCTGTGGATAGCTTTTTTATTATCCTCTCGTCAGTCGGCGGCCATTTTGATTTTTTTGTTCACATATGTCAGTTGAGGTGTCAAATTTCACCCGGTTATATCCGGGTACTTTAAAATTAAGTACGCTCATTTAATTTTAATATAATTACGATCATTAAAATTTATATCCATTTTTTTCATTATAAAGCAGACTATCCAACAGCTGAACCTTTACACTTATTATATTAGAAAATGCTGCAGTGCAGTTTGTTACCGCTTCTTTTGCACTGACGCCTTGGAAGCGGCGGTAAACTTAGGTTTAACTAATTTATTTGACGTCAACCAATATTGTGAAACCAAAAGATTTGACTATTATTAAGCGATAATGTACAAGAAGAAAACAGGTTACAAAAGTTTGTAATCGCTCTCGCTTCCTCTTGTAACTTAGATATAACCACAGCCGTGCCCCAACATAATAAGACGATAATACCTCACTCAGTAATTGATTCTTCCATGTTATTTAGCAAATAATACGCGAAACATTAAAATATGATTTTACTTTAGTCATAAAATTGTTAAGACTATTTATGTATGTGTAGTTAATATTTATAATGGTTTTGAGAATTCATTACGTTAATTTACTCAGTCCCAGTTAAAAATTTTATTACTGTTGCAACTTACTTTAAAAATAGCATGGATTAAGCTTCTTGTGTAGCATTTTGAGCTTATCAATTTCTTTAGGAATTTTCGGTTATCGCTTTAGTCGCTTCCGACAAACTCCAAATGAAAAGATATAGTGTTCACGTGCTTTTATTAACTAATATTTTTTTATCCATGGTCTAGCATACATACATACATATAATCCGCCAATATCCCTTGCGGGGTAGACAGAGCCAACAATCTTTAAAAGACTGATTCACGGCACGTTCATCTGTTTGGCTTAATGATAGAACTAAGATTCAAATAGTGACAGGTTGTTAGTCGCCTAAAAGAAGAATCTTAAGTTTATAAGCCTATCCGTTAGTCGCTTTTTACAACATCTATGGGAAAGAGATGAAGTGGGCCTATTCTTTTTTCTAATGGTGCCGGGAACCACACGGCATGGGCTAGCAACCTGTCATTATCTATTAAACATGGCTATTCAGTCTTTTTGAGACTGTTGGCTCTGTCTATTCCGTAACTGATAAAGTCTTAATCATATAAGAAAGACTATATATTATGATAGTAAATATATTAAATAGCTTTTTTCTTTCATTATTTACAAGTTCAAGATTTAAACTTTATCTATTTTTTTTCGTTTAATGTTTATACCTATTTGTGTGGCTGTAACATCCTAGTGAGTTAACATAAAACAAAATGTGAATTACCTTGGAAAGGACAATCTTAGATCTGCCCTGAGTTTTGTCAGCAGTTCACTCGGCGATCCGAACTGGCGTAATGTCATCTCTTCTCCCAAACCGAGGCATGGGTTTCTGGAATAAAATAAGACATCATGGGAAAGAGGCGTGATTTTATGTATGTATGTATGTATGGTCAAAATGGATGTGGGCGAAGCGAAAGAAGTATGCAGAGATCGTGGCAAATGGAAGGATGTAGTCTCTGCGTAGGGGTAGCCTCCGGGAAAGAGGCGTGATTTTATGTATGTATGTGTGTCATGGTGAAAATGAACATCGTCATTCTTTTGGTGTTAATGGGTTTGGGTACGGTTTCAGTTTTTTAATGATGAATGAGATGCAGATTTTTCTGTTACGACGTCATGTAACAAAACTAGACGGTAAGTCATTGTCGTGACTACTTATAAAATAAAATATATATATACCTAAATGAAAATCAAATATTCCTCAGTCTATATTACAGTTTTATGTTTTCATGATGTACATAATAAAAAAATAAATGACTGGCTGTTTTATATTTCATTCTATAAATAAATTTATTTAATTTATAATATATAAATAAAATAAATAAATTAATCTAGGTATATATTTATAATATCGTATCGTATATATAAAATTCTCGTGTCACAATGTTTGTCTCCGTACTCCTACTTAACGGCTTTACCGATTTTAACCAAATTTTGCATGCATATTCAGTAGGTGTGAGAATCGGCTAACATCTATTTTTCGTACCCCTAAGTGTTAAGGGTTGTCCACCCTTAACATTTTTTTTAAACTAGAAATTACTAAAAAATATAAATATGTATATGACAAAACAACGTTTGCCGGGACAGCTAGTATTATATATAGATTTAAAAATATGACAGCATTGAAAAAAAATTTTACCTAAAATCTTTACTGCCATTAGTGGGCAGAGTCCTCGTCTTGTTGGCCTCTTGGTTGTCCAAATCGTAGAGACTAGCCCCGCTGCTCTTCTTCCCCCATTTCTTGAGGGAGGTCGCGTAGTCTTCCGGATTGTATATTGGAGGACGCTGTTTTTCCTGAATAAAGCAAGCATACATTAGATTTTGATACATATATACGGTCTCGTCTATATCCCTTGCGGGGTAGACAGAGCCACAGCCCTGAAAAGATCAAATGGCCACGTTCAGCTATTTGGCTTAATGATAGAATTGAGATTCAAATAGTGACAGGCGCTGCTTTTCCTGAATAAAGCAAGCATACATTAGATTTTGATACATATATACGGTCTCGTCTATATCCCTTGCGGGGTAGACAGAGCCACAGCCCTGAAAAGATCAAATGGCCACGTTCAGCTATTTGGCTTAATGATAGAATTGAGATTCAAATAGTGACAGGTTGCTAGCCTAAATCGTCAAAAGAAGAATCCCAAGTTTGTAGGCCTATCCCTTAGTCGCCTTTTACGACATCCATGGGAAAGAGATGGAGTGGTCTTATTCTTCTTTTCATTGGTGTCGGGAACCACACTGCACAGATATTGATGATGCAAGAATAAATATAAAGTAAATAAGGAACAAACAATATAACTACAAATGTGGACAAAATCCCGAGTCCGGGGTCCCTTTATAAGCGCGTGCGCCCCGGATCTTTTCCTTTAGTCTACATCAACGTTCACCAAGTTAAGTAGCTCGTTATCCTCATGCGGTTATTGCTGGATTTCATGTCCATAGCTAAACCCACGCTCTCTTAAAAATTGTTAATCTAGTCCAATAAATATTGACATTCGTATGAATTTTTAAATTATTTCTAAACTGTCATCACATTTACCTGCTATGTTTACCTATACCTACTCCACACCCTGTAAAGGGTTGCGAAGGTCTAATGGGATCAGCTCCGTATTAAAGCTTGAGTAACCCAATCCAGGGTTGGTCATAGGTGGACCTAGGGATCCTTTTCCAGAGGGTTGAAAATGCAATTAGGAATAACGACAGGAGGATGATATAAATGACACCCCTCTTTTTCCGTCGGGGTTAAAAAGAGACAGAGTGACGCATCTTATTAGCTCAGTCTTTCTAGCTGATCATTAGTAAAGTGTTTTATAAAAGAAATTCTGTAAGTTCATCTAACAGCTAGTCTAACAATAGCAATTATGACAGGCGAAAGCAGTTCTCAAAAGTAATTGAAGACTTATTCAATGTGTGCAAGATAAGTTATATATTTTTTTCTTTAGTAATCAATGAGTATAGTGAGCTATAAAATCATGAGGAAACCTGCATAATAAAAGTAGGTTTAGGCACTTCCTACTAATATTATAAATGCGAAAGTTTGTGAGTATGTCAGGATGGATGTATGTATGTCACCCTTTCACGCAAAAACAACTGAACCGATTACGATGAAATTTGGTATGTGGGTAGCTGAAGATCCAGAATAAGACACTACTACTTTTTATCCCAGAGTTCCCGCGAGAATAGAATAGATTTATTTGCAAAATTGGATACAATCACTTATTGACGTCACATGACTTAAATCGAATTATTACTACTACCGCTTCCAAAGCGCATGTGTAGAAGAAGCGGCGGAACAAACTACACTGCAGCATTTTCATCGTACGTCAATTTACAAATATAGATCTCTTGTTTTATTGATTGATAGGGTTTTCATGCGGACGAAGTCGCGGGCGGCCTCTAGTTAATTATAATACGGAAGGATACCCCAGTTAAAACTCGGTATTTGTGTCAATTAGTATCCAAAATAACACAGTGTATTATCACTTTTATGTAATGTTATTTTCGATGCCGTTAGATTAGTGTAGTCTTTGATTTATGGTATATATTACGTGTGCATACATACATTTAAAAAAATCACGTCTCTTTCCCGGAGGGGTAGGCAGGGACTACATTCTTCCATTTGCCATAATCCCTGCATGATTCCCTCGTTTAATTCCCATTTATACTCGTAACAAACTCTCTTTATGCAAGCTCGTCAGTTTCGGGTACTCTTGACCTGACCCATTTCGCAATGGGTCGTCTCCGATTTGGTCAAGATACGTTCGTCTAGACCTTCTCATTCTAAAGTTCCCATCCACACACTCCTTGTATATTTGCTTATTCAACTTGCTTTTGTAATTGACTAGCTGTGCCCGCGACTGCGCCCACGTGGAATAGTAATTTTGGGCATCATTGAAGCCCCCAGGGTGAATAATTTTCCCCGATTTTTTCACATTTTCCATTATTACATTCCTCCTTATAGTTGCAGCGTGACGTTATATAGCCTAAAGCCTTCCTCGATATATGGTTTATTCAACACAAAAATAATTTTTCAATTCGAACTCAAACAAACAAATAAACAAACTCTTCTGATTTATAATAATATAGATTTTGCGCAGTAAACTAAGTTTTAAGTAATTTATTTGACGTCAACCAATGTTGTGAAACCAAAAGATATGACAATTATTAAGTGATGTTAAAATGTCTCATTAATTAATAAAAAAAAATATATAATTGTATAAAAATGCATATAAGTACATTTCAAAACGCGTTGAAAACGTATACGTTACATAAAAGTGCAAAAAAATTGTGAGCGACTGCTGTTAAGGTAGGTAATAAAGCGTCAATTATGGAATTAATTATCGTATGAGATAGAAAGCGGACGCCATAGTTTTCCGAGTTGAACGCACGAAGCGGCATTCGGATCATGACGCCGGTGTGAAATTCGCTTTAGTTTTTAAGGTATGAGCGGAAGCGTTTGTGAAAGTAACACAAATATAAATAAATACTGGACACATCTCAATTCTATCATTAAACCGAGCAGCTGAACGTGGCCTATCAGTATTTTCAAGGCTCTGTCTAACCCGCAAGGGATATAGACGTGATTATATGTATGTATGTATGTACGGGACACATTGCATAGACGTTAAAGTATAAGCGTGTATTAACACTTTGCGACGCGGAAGTTCGACCTAATAATTTCATTAAATGACGCCAAAAATTTCATACAAATTTCATCACGGACATAACCGTACTGTTATAATAGTACAAAATATATTGTACTTTACCTCGAAAAACTACGGCTATAACCGCGGAGCGGTTATGACGTGTATGACATTCCGGTGTTTGCGTTTAGGTATGTTTTGAGTTTTTTTTTTAATACTTAATTTTGACGGTAGCGAAAGTTGAGTAGATCACAGATTGCCAGTAAATCTTGGCCTATACGATGATTCCATAGTCATGGCTCGGTTATCACCGTAGCTCCGTTTATACCATCTTTTTTAGAGACAGCATATGCCGTACTGTCAATTTTCGAATTTTAGCGAGTACCTACTGCTATAACAGTTCCGCGCCGTAAAGTGTTAATATTTCATTTCTATAAATCCTTATCCTTATTGAAGCCAGGTGGTTTATAATAATAGCAAGTGGAATATTTATATGATTTGTATGAGTGGTCATGGATTATAAAACATAGTTTTGATTTTAAAGATAAACTTTCAAAAAAGGCTTATAAACTTGGGATTCTTCTTTTAGGTGACAACCTGTCACTATTTGAATATCAATTCTATCATTAAGCCAAACAGCTGAGCGTGGCCTATCAGTCTTTTCAAGATTGCCTCTGTCAAACCCCGCAAGGGATATAGACGTGATTATATGTATGTATGTATGTCACTTTCAAAAACTACTTCTCATGCCACCAGTAATAAAATCAGCTACGAACCGCTACCTCTCCTAACTTACACTTCAACAAACTTTTAATTCTTCAATAAAGTAAAGTAACGTCTTCTGTATTATTTTTTTTAAGATTTTTATCAAGTTTGAACTTGATGTAACACACACAATTTTGGAGTATGCCCGCCATTTTGTAATTATACCGCCAGTAATAACAGTTCAAGCCAAGTGAAAGGAGATAGTTATCGCTTTGTTTAGATTATAATTTGTCGTTATTTAATTGTTGTATGATTAATGTGGCTGCAAGTGTTATTTCATACTGTTATTAATTTAATTGCACCCGTAAGATATTATTGCGAATTCATCGCTGTTAGATAATATTATGTAATCTGATGCTAAAAAATATATATTTTTCTCTACACACGCACACGCCGTGCCGTGTGGTTCCCAGCAGCAATAAAAAGGAATCCATCTTGTTCCCATGTATGTCGTAAAAGGCGACTAAGGGATAGGATTACAAACTTGGGATTCTTCTTTAAGGCGACGGGCTAGCAACCTGTCACTATTTGAATCTCAATTCTATCATTAAGCCAAATAGCTCAATGTGGCCTATCAGTCTTTTCAAGACTGTTGGCTCTGTCTACCCTGCAAGGGACATAGACGTGATTATATGTATGTATGTACACATACACACACACGCAGCGATAGTTTAAAGCGCGATAAACTATCGCCGTTTCGCTTTTTACTATGACATGAAACGGGACAGCAATAGTTTATCGCGCGATAAACTATAAATAAACAAACTACAAACAAACAACAACAAAAACTAGAAATTATATGGCAAAACATCGTTTGCCGGGACAGCTAGTATTTTTATAAAAGCTACCGTGCAAAGTCGGGGCGGGTCACTATATAGTTACTATATAAAAAAAACATGTTAAACTGTTCATTTACAAAAATATTACAATTTAAATAGCCCTCTTAATATTGTGTAGTAACTTGAAACTATGGCTCATAAAAACCTCTTTCTCACATTAAAACAAATCTAATCATTATTATTTACGGTTTTAGATCTAAATCTGCCGTTTATGTTTGCGAAATTATTCGTCTTTTTATTGTAAACCTTAGTTAGAAGTACATAAGCACTAATTTTAGAAGGCAAAAGATGAAAAACAAAAGAGTGTGAAGCGACAACGTGGAATGAAATGAACTACTGAGTAATATAGTCAGCTTTAGAAAGAGAGTTATAATTAGATTTAAGTGATGTCACGTCAATAATTAGTGATACCTTGTATCCATCTATTCTATTCTAGTTACGAGAAGCGAAAGAAGTATGCAATGATCGTGGCAAGTGGAAAGATGTAGTCTCAGCTTGCCTGTAGTGTATGTGCAAATGTATAAGAGTAAAAGAGAAGGAAGTATTATAACGTCTCTGCTGAACGTGGCCTGTCGGTGTTTTCAAGACTGTTGGCCCTGTCTACCCCGCAAGGGATATAGACGTGATATGCATATGTATATATCAAAGTATATTAAAGTTAAGAAGTTAGAAATTAACACACAAGTAATAATATATACCGCTATTGGTCCGTTAACTCTCGCGCAGTTACTGTGATCCAAATAAATTATAAGATACTAGATTAAGCTCCCAGCTTTACTTGTGCCGGTTTAGTTTAAGTGTTAACTGATTTGCTAAAACTTCGGTCCTATGGCTATTTCCAATTTCTTTTCTTTGCACGCGCTTAATAGCAAATTACACGTCTTTTACCTTAACGAGGCAGAAAAAGACTAAAGAGAAATGGACCAAAGCCGGTTGCAGGAAAGTTGCAAATTTTATCGTTATCCATTCAAATAGTTCAAGATATAACAGCGTACACCTATCAAAAAATAACACAATTAACAGAAATAACATCTCCAATCTAATAGAACAATGATAGTGTGAAGTGAACTTAGTTAAAGTAAATAAGAGTACCCGTAACCGCCGAGCTTGAAGAGAGTTATGAATGTGGATGAAGCAAATTAAAAAGCACTTTTTAATTTGCTCATTCATTTTTAAAAATTTAAAATCTGTTTATTATCTTAACAAATAATTTCAAATAAATGATTTAAAATCAAAAATTAATCGATATAATTACGCAAACCTCACAATCATGGCGTTACATGAAACATAACACGCCTATTATGCATACATTCGCACGCTCTCATTTTTGAATCGTTTTTACCCGATTTCGACACGCAAAATCAAACTGTCTAATAAAATAAATGGTTGTGAATGGTGCTCTGTTCATTGTGCTGCAGTTTTTGTTGTGATGTCATAATTGTTAGTGATTTATTGCTGCCAACAACTTGGTATTTCGCGATCGATATGCGTACAAGGTTCGATACTATAGAACTTCATAGAAAAGGTTCATATATACATATAGTCACGTCTATATCCCTTTCGGGGTAGACAGAGCCAACAATCTTGAAGAGACTGATTGGCCACGTTCTGCTGTTTGGCTTTATGATAGAATTGAGGTTCAAATAGTGGCAGGTTGCAAGTCCATCGCCTAAAATAAGAATTCCAAGATTATAAGCATGTCCCTTAGTCGCCTCTTACGACATCCATGGGAAATGAGATGGAGTGGTTCTATTCTTTTTTATATTGGTGCCGGGAACCACACTTCACTTCAAGATGTTAATTGGAAAAATAGTTAGTAAATAAAAAAAAACGGTGGGAAACACTAGAAAGTAAATAAAAAAAATGGTTACCTTGGAGACTGGCTCTTCGCTCCATCCACTACAGTTCGCCATGCCTTCTAGAAGGGTCAATTCACTGTAACAATAAAAAGGAAACGGGTCAGACTTGTGTGTTTGTCACGAACAAGTATCTGTCATATTTTTTTTCAGTTTGAAGTTTAAGTACTTCACTTTATTTTAGGTATTTAGGTTATTTTATTATTAGTAAAGTTTAATTATAAAAAATAATAAAATAAAATATATAGAGGTATATATTGTATGTATGTAAAGTCGCCATTAAAATTTAAACTGCAATGTTTTCAAAACGTTCTACTTATTGAACCGTAAAGATAATCATAATCTTGTCAACTGAACAATCATGTTTAGACGCCATAGTTTGCAATTGTAAATCTGTCATGGTGGTTAGTTATTTCTTATAATTTTAGCGAAAGTCGACATTTTCTAAGTCGGTCAATGCTAAGAATTGGGTTGGGTAATTGTATCTTGTTTTGGTCGTTTATATGTTTGTAAAAAAACGTTGGAAAGTTTTTGTTGAACGTGAAAGCAGTAATGTTCCTGATCCAATAGTATTCAGGTACTCCTGCAAAGGATGCTGTTGCGTTAGTGAGAGTTTTATTCGATCGAACGCGTCGATAAAGTAAATGCGAATTTGTATGTGATTAAATCAGCGCGATGGCACGATAATAACAAAAAATAATAGGACCACTCCATCTGTTTCCCATGGATGTAGTTAAAGGCGACTAAGGGATAGGCTTAAAAAATTCTTGAAAAATTCATAATTTTTATTCATTATTATAGGATACTTCATATCGCTTAATAATTGTCAAATCGTTTGGTTTCACAACATTGGTTGACGTCAAATAAATTACTTAAACCTAAATTTACTGCCGCTTCCAAGGCGTCAGTGCAGAAGAAGCGGTAACAAACTGCACTGCAGCATTTTCTTCAACAACGTCAACTTCACAACTATCCAAACTTAGAATAAAAATGTGGACAAGAGAATTACATTGTTCAGATTAATTTATGTGAGATTCTTCTTTTAGGCGCTGGGTTTGCAACCTGTCATTATTTGAATCTCAACTCCATCATTAAGTTTTAAACAGCTGAACCTGGCCTATCAGTCATTTCAAGACTGTTGGCTGTGTTTACCTCGCAAGGAATATAGACGTGATTTAGGCGACGGGCTTGCAACCTGTCAATTTATAGGAATCTCGATTCTATCAGTAAGCCAAACAGCTTTATCCTATCAGTATTTTCAAGACTGTTGGTGTTGTCCATACCATAGATTAGTTTAGGCGCTCACCATAATAATTTGAATTGTATGAAAAGCAAATACCTACCATATTTTACTGTTAATAGAGTAGCAACATTACGATGATTTAGCTTGTAACATCGTTATTTTTTTACAAAAGTATAAAACGATCGATTCTAATCGATTAACCTAATCTTATAGGGCTTGGAAAGCCTCAAATCGATTTCATGCATATTTACGAATACGGATGTTATTCAACGTTAGTTTCATAGTAGGAATTATATAATCGATTTATCATATCACACGCGATGTAACGAAGCATAGTTTACGTACAAACATATAAGCACGTCTATATCCCCTGCGGGGTAGACTGAGCCAACAGTTATCAAAAGACTGAAAGGCCACGCTCAACTGTTCGGCTTAATCATAGAATTCAGATTCAAATAGTGACAGGTTGCTAGTCCATCGCCTAATAGAGGAATCCCAACCTATCCCTCAGTTGCCTTTAACGACATCTATGGGAAAGAGATGGAGTGGTCCTGTTCTTTTTTCTATTGGCTCCGGGAACCATACGGCTTTAGTCACTTAACCCAGAAAATTTCCAGTTTCCTAGAAAAAAAAACAGTATTAATTAAACTCCTATTAAAACTAATAAATTCAATTCTTTTCATGGCGCAGTAAAAACACCAATTCACTTTCGCCTTATCTTTACTAATATTATAAAGCTGAAGAGGTTGTTTGTTTGAACGCGCTAATCTGAGGACCTACTGGTTCGAATTGAAAATTTCTTTTCGCGTTGATTAGACCATTTATCGAGAAATACTTGAGGCTATATAACATCACGCTTCAACTATAAGGAGCAAAGAAATAATGGATAATGTGAAAAAAAAAAACGGGGAAAATTATTCATCCTTAAGAGCTTCAATGATGCCCAAAATAACTATTTCACGTGAACGAAGTCGCGGGCACAGCTAGTAGATAATAACTGGACAAAACTTCCTCGTATATATAATATGTTAACTTACTTTCATAACACTATCATTAAGGTGACAAGTGGTAATAAACAAAGAAAGTGACAAAAACTCACTTTCATTTGCAACATTACTTCATGATCGTTAAATTAATTTTCTCTACTTAAGTATATAAAATAGGTAGTTTGTCGGCCTCTGTGGCGTAGTAGTACGCTTGTCTGTGAGACAAAAGGTCCCCGGGTTTGAATCCCGGTCAGGGCACGATCAGAAAAAAAAGGCTGGTTTGACCCTTGCATGTTTGTACATTATAAGTATTTATTCATTATCATACGATACTTCATATCGCTTAATAATTGTCAAAACGTTTGCTATCACAACATTGGTTGACGTCAAATAAATTACTTAAAACTAAGTTTACTGCCGCTTCCAAGGCGTCAGAAGTGGTAACAATTTGCACTGCAGCATTCTTCTCTTCAACTTCACATACTTATGTATGAGAATACAGTTAGCACCCTCCACGTAGCCCTGGGCTCTCATCTGATAACTAAATAACAGAGCAGTGACGTGCCAACTGATTGTAGGTGCGGTAGCTGACGCGCCTTGGGGCCACCACGGTACTTACAATTTTACAGTAGTAGTAGTAGGTAGTCTCTGCCTACCCCTCCGGGAAAGAGTTTTATGTTTGTATGTATGTATATACCCCTATATAAAACATACGTCTATTTCCCGACGGGGTAGACAGCATCCCTTGTCGGCTTTTGCGACATCCATAGGAAAGAGATGGAGCGGCCATCTCTTTCCTATGGATGTCGCAAAAGGCGACAAAGGGATAGGCTTATAAACTTGTGATTCTTATTTTGAGCGATGGGCTGGCATCCTGTCACTATTTGAATCTCAAATCTGTCATCAAGCCAAATAGCTGAACGTGGCCTATCAGTCTTTTCAAGACCATTAGGGATAGAGCCAACAGGCTCTATCTACCCCGCAAGGGATATAGACGTGACTATATGTATGTATGTATGTATGTCGCAGGTAAGGGTGTTGTGAGACAATTCAAATATTCATAGGATAATACCATAATTTATTACACTAAACTCAAAACTCAAACTCAAATTTTGCCGTGTGCCGTGTGGTTCCCACCACCAATACAAAATAAATTATATCTGTCTCACTCTAAAGTCAGACGGAGATAGAGAACAAGAAACATACAGACAGACATTCAGGTAAATAAATAGCTAATTGAGCCGGAGGCGGCCAGCGGTGCCGCTAGCCCATCGACCGGCGGTCCCGCAAACCTGATTACGTTTGCTGTTATAGGCTTACATACAGGGTGTTCATGATTGAATACATACATACATATAGTCACGTCTATATCCCTTACGGGGTAGACAGAGCTAATAGTCTGAATGGAAGGACTGAATGGACAACTTCAGCTGCTCGGCTTAATGATGGAATTGAGATCCAAATAGTGACAGGTTGCTAGCCCATCGCCTAAAAAATAATACTAAATATTCGTATTACATCATTAGTTTTACATTCGTTCACGTTTTTTTTTAATGTAGACAATGTGCATTCGTCCACGATTAAGATTTAAGAGTAGTTTGTAAATGCTGCAGTGTAGTTTGTTCCGCCGCTTCTTCTACATATTTCGCTCATTTGGTGGAACATTGACGGAATTGCACTTTTTTTCAAAATTGAGTTAAGTATGACAAACGGCTCGTAAGTGGTAAATACGTTTGCAGAAACAAAGACAGAAATCAGTTTCCGACTATTTTTCGCGAGATGGCGTGATCGTCAATGTTCTTTAGTGAACTTTCGTAAAGATTTCGCGGCATCATCGCCGTAACGGTGAGTTGCGCGGGGGGCTCCGTGAAGTGATGACGTGTTTTGGTGCTACATCGACGGAAAGGTAATTATGACATCTTTTTTTCTTTCCTCTGGGTCAACAATGACGGTATTGATGTAAGTACGTCGATGTTGTCCCAAATTTTGTGTGTGTTTGCGGAAATAAAGACGAAATTTTATAATTTTTGGCAGTAAAGTCGTTATTGCTCCAAAAAATATTTTAATCGAATTACGTAAGTACCTAATGAGTTATTTTAATTGAAAAACATTACTATCTATGTAACTGAGAAAGAAATATTATGATCAACTGAGATTGGATCCTGCGTGTACAAATTCTTACAAAATATATCCGAAAATTATCCTAATTCTGACGTTGTATTTTATACTGACAATTGTGGAGGACAACAAAAAAACAGGTTGGTTAAATACTTTCTACTATTTGTATTATTTATTACTACCTATTCAGAGGTTCAACAATTAAATACCTAATTTTAAACTGAATTTCACTTTTACTTTTCCAGATTCATTTTTTCGATGTATTTATATGCTGTCAAGAGTTTACGAATTAACACAATTACTCATAAATTCTTAATTCGAGGACATACCCAAAATGAGGGAGATACTGCTCACTCAATCATCGAAAAGGCTATTAAAAGGGCAAAGAAGTCTGGACCAATCTATGTGCCCGAACAATACCTTCAGATTATTAGGTCTGCAAAGAAAATAGGAAATCCGTTTAAAGTGAAAGAAATGAATTACGATGATTTCTACGATCTTAAAAACTTGACTGAAGAAATTGGACTGAATACTACAAAAGACATTCAAGGAAATACAATTAAAACGAATGATATAAAATTAATTCAATTTCAAAAGGATGGCGAAATTTACAAATACAAAAATGGATATGATGAAGACTGGATAGAAGTGGAAACAAAAATTGTGAGAGCGAGATCCAAGAGTCCAACAAAAGAAATTCAAAATATAAGTTTAAAACCCGCTTACCGTAGTAAGATACCTATTGCTATAAAAAAAAAACGATTTACGAGAATTGATTCAAAAAAATATTATACCTGGATACTATTCTTCTTTTTATGAGAGTATTTTCAATGCATAAGTTACCTAGTAGGTATTATAAAAGTGATAAAAATGTTTAACATTACAAGTTATAATAAGCTACTGAGCTGTGATTTAACTACCATTTCTTATTGTTTAGTAAGTACATAAGATTTAATGATTCTCAAAGTTTAATTAGTAAGTAAGTAAAAGCTCAAGTTTAAACTACCTACTACAAAAAGACTGATTAGTGTTTTCTTCTTAAATAAATAAGTTTTCTTCAAGATTTTGATAAAGCGTTGTTTTATTTTGTCATAAATGCATAACAATATTCATGGCCACGCTGCAGAATTTACTAAGCCTTAGGGATACAATGACGGAATTGTAGGTATCTTATGTTATAGTTGACTATATAGACCCTAAAATTATGTTTTTTTGACGAAAAAAATACGGAATATATAAGTATATCAACCTAACTACAGTTTAAGAATAAAATACTTGGCTAAACTTGTATAATCAAGGTGATATGGCTCCACAAACTTTAAACTTGCTTTCCTGTAAAATTTAATAAAATGCAATAATAATAATAATAATAATAATTTATTTATTTCATAAAAACATACATATTTGGACTTACGTCTAATTAGGTACAGTAATAATGTATTTAGGTAATCGTAATCACATAATTATTGGTTGAGTCCATCACACTAGTGTTTAACTAGGCCGAGCCTGTATTATAAACACTAGGTCCCTTCACAAAATAACATTTTAGGAATATTTATTTACATTTAGAAAGAACATTTATTATTTTCTCAAGTTAAGTACAAAATTATAATATATTACGAACATAAAGGTGTCTAACTAATTAAACAATTCAAACTACCCACATAATTACCACGGAGGTACAAAATATCCCAAGATTGGTGTAAACAAGCATGACTCATGCGCCGTGCGACTGTGAGCATTCAATTCATTTTAGTTAGACTACGAAGAATATGGAGTGTGGCAAATAAGTTAACGCTTTTATTTATATAAATTCAGGTTGTTAGTATTTTAGTTTAGTACAAAGTTTATTAACATATTAAGTTTGATTTTGAAAGGTATTTTATTAGTTTTATATTATGTGGTAAAGTATAATATATGTATATATAGTAAGTTATGTAATTAGGATATATATGATATTTAAAAATGTATTTTTAATATTTAAGTATTATCATTATGATTTATATATTAATATAGATTACAACTTTATTATGACAAGATTGATAGAAGATTTTCCGTGTCATCGTAATTTAAGGTTTTAAGCCATCTTTGTAGTTTTTTCTTCATTAGATATTTATTAAGGTTGTGTATTTCAGTTATTCCGTTTACTTTATTGTAAAGTTTAGGTCCTGTAAAACATTGAAATTTTGTAATAAAATAGGTTTTACGACTAAATGTTGGGTAGACTTTATCTTTTCTACGCATCAAATTATATTGATCAAGTTTAAGGGGTGTTGTTTTATGCTGAAACTTAACGATGTTTGCTACATAAAGCTGTCGCACACTCAAAACATCGCTTTCTGTGTATAGTGCTTGGGTCGGATACTTGAATGGCCTGAAATGGAGTACCTTCAATAGACTACGCTGTGCTCTTTCCAGAATCAAAAGAGTTGTCTTTCTGGTACCACCCCATGCTCTTATACAGTATGTTAAAATGGATTGTCCTAGCGCAAAGTAGACGGATCTTAGAAGCTTAATATCAGCGACGTGCCTCAGTTTCCTAAAGATTGGTATTAGACGCCTAATCCTCGCGGTAAGTGCATTTATTTGGGGTTGCCATGAAAGCGTTTCGTCAAGAAGTACTCCTAGGTATTTAATGTTACTAGATCTTTCCAAAGAGCTACAGGCACATCCTGAATGAGCATTGAGGTTACAGTTGTGGGCTTTAATTTGGAATTTTGAGGAGGATGGCAATTGGTTACGGTTTATACCTAATGTAATAAAGTTAGTTTTCTTAACATTTAGTGTAAGGGTATTAGCAATGCGGGCAATTCCGTCAATGTTCTACCAAATGAGCGATTTGCTTTGGAAGCGGTAGTAGTTATAATTAGATTTAAGTGATGTGACGTCCATAAGTGATATCTTGTAACCAATTTTGAAAATAAATCTTTTCTTTTCTATTCTAATGGGTAAGAACTGCGACATGTCAAAAAAAGTACCAATTTATTTTAAGATATTTAGGCAGGCATATTATAAACTAGCTGTGCCCGCGACTTCGTCCGCGTGGAATAGTTATTTTAGGCATCATTGAAGCCCTCAAGGATGAATAATTGTCCCCGTTTTTTACACATTTTGCCATTATTTCTTCGCTCCTAATAGTTGCAGCCTGATGTTATAAAGCCTAAAGCCTTCCTCGATAAATTGTCTATATAACACACAAAAGAATTTTTCAATTCGAACCAGTAGCTCTTGAGATTAGCGCGTTCAAACAAACAAACTCTTCAGCTTTATAATATTAGTATAGATTTGAAAGATAAGTTATACACATACATATGCATACATATGATCACGTCTATATCCCTTGCGGGGTAGACAGAGCCAACAGTCTTAAAAAGACTGAATGGCCACGTTCAGCTATTTGGCTTAATGATAGAACCGAGATTCAAATAGTGACAGGTTGCTAGCCCATCGCCTAAAAGAGGAATCCTAAGTTTATAAGCCTATCCCTTAGTCGCCTTTTACGACATCCATGGGAAAGAGATGGAGTGGTCCTATTCTTTTTTGTAATAGTGCCGGGAACTACACGGCACACGTTATACACGTTCATGCTGTTTCGTTGAACGAAAGAAGAAGAAAAAGAAGTAAAATACATAATATGTATTATAATTCTGCCTCTTATGATATTATCATTTCATTCAAAAGTCACATAGAAGAGATCGCTTCTAATGATAAAATCGCCCTTTGTAATATTAGTTGTGTTTAAAAAAATTATTCGTAGCATTGTCACAACACCCTGTATGTAGACTGCAAAATGTCTGCTGTTCCTATAGAATTTTCTATCTCGAGTAATAAAATATACCGCAAAATGATTATGGGATTCACTTTGAGCTTACAAAAGTTTCCGATGGCGAGCTTATCCAGTTGTTTTGTTTGTTTTTTTTTTTTTTTAATATTACACTGATTGAGTTAGCCTCGAAGTAAGTTCGAGACTTGTGCTACGAGATACTAAGTCAACGATACTATATTTTATAATAAATACTTATACAGATAAACATTCAAGACGCAGGCCAATTAGGAAAAAAATCTTGCCTCATAATGCCCTGACCGGGATTCGAACCCGAGACCTCCGGTGTCCTAGACAACTACCCCTGCGCCACAGAGGCCGTCAAAGTTACGCTATGAGCTAGCAACCTGTCGCTATTTGAATATCAATTCTATCATTAAGCCAAAACGAACGTGGCCTATCAGTCTTTTCAAGATTGTTGGCTCTGTCTAACCCGCGAGGGGTAAAGACGTGACTATATGTATGTTTGTATGGGAGAGATCTTGAGTGGTCCTGTTTTAAAATGCCAGGAACCATACGGCACATTCGTCAGTCATCTACGTAACTCAGAAAAGATTCAGTGGTACATGATCCTTGCCTGCGCAAACGCATTTACCGTATAATATTTTATGGTGATGATGAGTGTACCTCAATTAATACATGCCGGGAACATAAATCAAACAGCATATAAACACCGTGAGGTTTCCAATTATCGATGCCGGCGCAGGCGCAATTTGCTACCGTATCATATTTTATAGATGGCACTAATTCCTGAATCCAACCTTCTATTTAATGAAAACAAGATTCCGAGACTCGCATAAATGATACTAGCTTTTGCCTGGGGTTTACTTGCATGCTTTGTAATGGAAGTAGTATTATTTTCCGGGATGAAAAGTATTAGTTTTTTTTATCTGTATGGATTTTTTTGGAAATTTGATAGGTACATGCAAAAGATGATCTAAAATTTAAAAAATGTTTTAAGACAGCAGTGAAGAAGTGTAGATTAAAATCAGCTTTGAAAATATTTAGGGTTTCATTTCTGGATATAAACGGACAAATACGTAGACCACCTTACATAATATAATGTGTAAAAGTTAACAAAAAGATAGATTATTCATAAATAATAAATAAATTATTGGTCACTTAAACTTAATGGATGCGAAAGTATACGTGGAAGTCTGCTTAGAAAATCTTCAATATAAGAGATATTGAAAATCCTAACTCTCAGAAACGTGATACCTCGGCAAGGACAAACTATGCGGCGTGCGCAGACTAAACAAAAAGTAAAGACGCCGGGACGTGAAACGGGAAAATATTAAATATGTAGCGGGAGCGATGATTCGGCTCGACCGCCACCAAAGAGAAGATCTTCCGCCAGGCTAGGTGTGATGCCTGGGGAACCGCGGCTCCGACGATATTGAGTCGAAGGTTGTATATATGCTGCAATCCATGAAATCTTTGTTTGCGCGATTCAGATTCTTCGCTGCTATTGATTGAGCGCGTAAATTTTTCTGATGTGACGTGCAGCGTAGAGATGTCCCCACAAACACTAGACGTTGCGAGAGACGTGTTCTGGAGTGACACAAACAAAAACTTACATACATAAAATCACGCCTTTTTCCCGGAGGGGTAAGCGGAGATTACATCTTTCCATTTGCCACGATCTCTGCATACTTCATTCGCTTTATCCACATTCATAGCTCTCTTCATTGCAGGACAAGCTCCTGCAAAAACCTGCGTGTCACGAATATTATTATGCTGCTTTGGATGTGTGGAGTTTCACGGAAGGACCACTAGAAGAACTCCAATATTCGCGGCAGCCTTCAGAATAGAATAGAGTATCTTTATTTTCATAATCGGATGATACAAGGTATCTCTTATTGATATATACATCATTTATAACTACTAATCTAATTATAACTACTACCGCTTCCAAAGCGCATGGGTAGAAGAAGCGGCGGAACAAACTACACTGCAGCATATTCACCGGACGTCATTTTACAAACATACCAGACAAAATGCAGAAGAGACTGCTTTTTGTCAGCTATGTCACGGACATAAAGGAGATCAAAAGCTAATTAATAAAGTTAAGGAAAAAATTAACAGTGGTAAATATAAATTTATGATAACATTTGTAGCGCTCAGTCTCAACTTTATTATTTCTGAGCGTGCAATAAATCGGCGCGTCGTGCATGCGCGGTAGGTCGTCACCCGCGCGGCAATGAATTTTGAGCACTCGCATTTGGAATTGTGCCGTGTGAAATGGATTTTTCTCTTCAAATCGTTAAAATTCTATACATGAAATAGGCGAGTAATAATGAGGAGGTTTTAATAATTATAATTGTGAAAATTTCAAATTTATTCGCTCCGCCAATCAAAACTTAAAGTGCTTCAATAAAAACGTTTAGTAGATGACATAGACGTGTACGATAACTCCATTTCTTTCCCATGGATGTCGTAAAAAGCGACTAAGGTAAAGGCTCACAAACTTGGGATTAGTTTTTAGGCGATGGGCTAGCAAGCTGTCACTATTTAAATCTCAATTCTATCATCAAGCCAAAACGCTGAACGTGGCCTATCAGTCTCTTCGAAACTGTTAGCTCTATCTAGCCCGTAAGGGATATAGACGTGACTATATGTATGTATTATAGTGGGAGGTTTTAATTTGATTATTGTTGAGGAGTTTATCGACACGCCAAGAAGAAGACGAAGACAGATGCAATGTACTCAGCTCAATGCTTATCTAAATATTAGCCAGCTTCGTGAGTCAGTTATATTGTTCTTCTCATATACATACATATGATCACGTCCATATCCCTTGCGGGATAGACAGAGCCAACAGTCTTGAAAGACTGAATGGCCACGTTCAGCTATTTGGCTTAATGATAGAATTGAGATTCAAATAGTGACAGGTTGCTAGCCCATCGCCTAAAAGAAGAATCCCAAGTTAATAACTCCTATATTGTTGTGTATTTATGCGTATTTGTAAGTACTAATATGTATTATATATAGATATATATTCTGTGTGCAGTTTGTAAGCCTATCCTTCTTCTCATATGTGAGATGTCAATCGTAGTTGAAACAATGGTTACCCTAAAAACCCACGGTGGGTTCATGAAAGTTTGTGTTGGGTACACGACGTTAAATTTTATCGACTTGCGGTATATTACCGTAATGTGACTGTCAAACACCTATTGTTGATTTATCCGCTTTGGTTTTGCTATGGTATATATATATACATATATATATATTTACATTTCCCTTTAAAATTTTTACTAATTTTAAATATGATGTGATCCAAACTCGACTATTAAATCTTGTTGTTTTTTTTTATGAAAGCAAATTTATATTCATATAAACATATAGTCACGTCTATATCCCTTGCGGGGCCGACAGAGCCAACAGTCTTGAAAATACTGAAATGCCACGTTCAGCTGTTTGGCTTGATGATATAATTGAGATTCAAATCATTAAAACTTACTCGTAAAATGTGGTGTAAATGTGCACCTGTCACTATTTGAATCTCAAATCAATCACAAGCCATACAGTTTAATTTGGCCTTTCAGTCTTTTCGCGACTATTGGCTCTGTCTTCCTCGCAAGGGATATAGACGTATTATAATACAAAAAATTTATTCAGTATTATGGGATACTTCGTATCTGTACTTATATTATAAAGCTAAAGAGTTTGTTTGTTTGAACGCGCTAATCTCAGGAACTACTGGTTTTAATTGAAAAATTGTTTTTGCGTTGAACAGACCATTTATCGAGGAAGGCTTAAGGCTTTATAACATTACGTTGCAACTATTAAGAGCAAAGAAATAATGGAATATGCGAAAAAAACGGGAAAAATTATGCATCCTTGAGGGCTTCCACGATGCCCAAAATAACTATTCCACACGTACGAAGTCGCGGGCACAGCTAGTCACTTAATAATTATCATATCTTTTGGCTTCACAACATTGGTTGACGTCAAAGAACTACTTAAAACTAATAAATTGCTCTCTCTCTCTCTCTCTCTCATCTCTGCGTGTTCCCGGTTGCACCCTCCACAAAAGTGTTTGTGTGGCCCGGGGTCCTAAAACATACGTCTGAACCCGAAAGTCTAAACCAATGTGGAATTATTATTAAAAATTCTTAGGATAACTGTGAACAAGAATCAGGAAAAATATTTGCACTTAGTATACTAAACACTATGTTGACACGCGAGTTTGCTCGCATAAAAATTATAACAGTGAAGTGGAGTCGGCACGCACACCGCAAAAAGTGTGTGTGGAAGAATTTTGACGTATGGTCCAAGTCATAAGATATTGCCAACTGAAGATTTAAGATTGAGAATGGGAAAATAAATTTAAATTTTTTGCTTGTAATAAACTGTTCTAATAAAATATAGGTTGCTCTTTACAATAATACCAAAATAAATCCACACTGATAATAAAGAGAAAAAAATTTTATATTTGTGATGACAGAACTCAAAAACAACTAGACAGATTTTCATGAACTTTGGCACAGATATAGAAAAGACTTTCAGGAGTGACATAGGCTATTTTTTATATAATTTCTCACGGGAGCGAGTTTGCAATTATGTTTAAAATTACAATATGCGAAGTAAACTGTAAAGTGCTTCAATTTAATTTTTATTTCAAAATGTAACATCTAAATGAATAGCCTAATTTTAAACACTGAATTTTAATACAACTCATACATACATATAATCACGTCTATATCCCTGGTGGGATAGACAGAGTTAACAGTCTTGAAAAGACTGATATCCGGGAATAATGATCCCGGATTCATGGTCAAAGGTACACCCCGGGCTGGAGAGAGAAGAGGCTGCAACCGGGACTAAAGCAGCCAGAGGGAAGAAGTTATATAGGCTTAAATTCTATCTCAAAAAATGCTATCTCTTATAACTTGTACCACACATACCACGTGGAAATTACACGTTGGTAGTTTGTCGTATTTCAATGAATTTTCACTGTCACGGAAACGGTTTAAGATACTGTTGCGATTATGTCTCTTATTCCGTTTATCTCGAAATGTAATACAGGCATTTGCAAATTGGAGTCTGCAAACTGTATAGTTAAGTAGGCGTAATTTTCCCCGTTTTTTTTCTTCACATTTTCCATTATTTCTTCGCTCCTAATAGTTGCAGCATGATGTTATTTTTTCACATTTTCCATTATTTCATCGCTCCTAATAGTTGCAGCGTAATGTTATGTAGCCTAAAGCCCTCCTCGATAAATGGTCCATTCAACACAAAAAATAATTTTTCGATTCGAAACAGTAGTCACAGTAGTCGAATCTTTAGATAAGCGCGTTCAAACAAACATACAAACAAACTCTTCAGCTTTATAATATTAGTATAGATATAAAATAAATATAAAAGATTTGTCATTGGATTAAGATGAATATGTGCAATGGCGGACTTATCCCAATCGGGGTTTTTTTTCAGGCAACCAAAATAAAAAGGAAAATCCATAATCAAAGAGGCAGGGCACATAAAAAGCATTTACGACTCATTACAATAATCAATTAATCATTGAGAAATAATATTAATATGTACATATTGATAATATGAATAGGTTTAGATATGACATTAAATTTCATCCAAAGAGACGTAATTGCTCATAAAAATATGAACCCACGACCCCTCAGGTCAAAAGCTAAACGCTACAA
Organism: Amyelois transitella; assembly: GCF_032362555.1. NCBI lineage: Eukaryota > Metazoa > Arthropoda > Insecta > Lepidoptera > Pyralidae > Amyelois > Amyelois transitella. Next base: position 9,919,178 of record NC_083515.1, read on the forward strand.
TAAAGCGCTTATTAACGGCATGAAATGCTTATTCCCTGCTTAATTAAGCTGATCCGATCTTTCACAGCAAATATTTTCTCAGTGTTACGTCTGCGATTGTACTAGTTTTTACTTTGTCTCATAAAAGTGCCACTGTGATACGCAGTTGAACTTTCATGTGATTTCCTGCCGACAAACAAGGTAATAGCACATACATACATACATATGGTCACGTCAATATCCCTTGCGGGGTAGACAGAGCCAACCAATGAAGAAGTCTATCTATTTGTCTGTTTTGCTTTCACGGCTAAACCGCCTGACCGATTTCGATAAAATTTTGTATGAATATAACTAACTGCGCCACGCGCCAATTAAAAGTATGTATTTTATATGTCATTCAAAGGTTTATTCTACTCATGTACTAAATTGCATCAAAATTAAACTTTTAAAATGTGCGTGAAAGAGTAAAGACACGTACTTACTAACTTTCGCTTTTATAAGTAGGAAAGCATAGGATTAGAAGAATTATTTAAGTTCAAACATGTGAATTAATTATATGACGGCCTCTGTGGCGCAGCAGTAGTACGTTTGTCTGTGACACCGGAGGTCCCGGGTTCGAATCCCGGCCAGGGCATGATGAGAAAAGAACTTTTCTGATTGGCCTGAGTTTTGGATGTTTATCTATTAAAATATAGTATCGTTCAGTTAGTATCTCGTAACACAAGTCTCGAACTTACTTCGTGGCTAACTCAATCTGTGTAATTTGTCCCGTACCTACGATATTTATATATTTATTTATTTATAAACAAACGTGTTTTTTTAATGTGAATATTTCTTCGGGGACGCATAAGGGGTAAAACTTATATTCCATAAGTTTAACGCGGACGTTAAACTTAAGAATTATAAGTTGCGGTCAAAGCCATAAAGCTACTGATATGTAAAAAAGAAAACATATAAATGCATTTTAACCGCATAAAGTTTTACGTGAATATTTTAATGACACATAGGTCCTTGACATTTCGATTTTATTTTAGTGGTGGGCTGTTATGATATCGATAAATTACAAATAATTACAGGAAACGATTAATGTGATCATTTGTTATAATGAAAAGTAACATGTTTATCAGTTAGCTTTGCTAATAAACTGGTTCTACTGTCGAAATTTTGACACCAAGATTTTAAGAAGGATTAAATATTACATTCCAAACGAAGCGTTTTATTTTTATATAATAAATAAAAGAAATAATTTGTTCTTTCCTTCATACCTACTTTAAGTCTTGTTTGTTTTGCAAGAAAGAAAACGGATATTTGAATTTGAATGAATCTATTATAAAATAGTAGTTAACAAGTAATTTTTAAATTTCAGTTTGAACAGTGTCCGCCGAATAACCAAACACTTAAATACTAGATTACTATTGAATATGTTAGTTTTTCAATAAAAATAAATCAAAGTAGAAATAAATAAATAATTGTTATAAATTTAAAAGCCTAACATTAAAAAAAATATTGTCTTTTAACCAATTAACTACTATACTAATATTATAAAGCTGAAGAGTTTGTTTGTTTGAACGCGCTAATCTCAGGAACTACTGATTCGAATTGAAAAATTATTTTTGTGTTGAATAGACCATTTATTGAGGAAGGCTTTAGGCTATATAACATCACGCTGCAACTATTAGGAGTAAAGAAATAATGGAAAATGTGAATAACACGGGAAAAATTATTCATCCTTAAGGGGTTTAATGATACCAACAATAACTTTTTCAGGCGGACGAAGTCGCAGGCACAGCTAGTTTATAATAAGCACCAAATCCAATATATTTTGATATAGCGCAATAAAAGTTATAAATTAAGCAACAAAACAAATTGCCGTTGCAGTTACTGCTATCGTAATTAAAGCTAATAAAATCGAATGAACTTGTAAGAGACATTCGATGTTATCGCCCCGTCAATTAAAGGCAGGGAAGATCGATATCGATGTAATGGAACATCTCTATTAAGGTCAGCAAAACAATGCTAGATACTCCGTTGAAATTCACATGGTGGATCCCGAATGCCACCAACGAATTTTCTCGTACATTGTACGTTTACTATAGTTTATATGAATAAATTTATATGTAAATTTCGTACGCGAGTGGAATATGCGTGTGTGTGTTTTTTTTTGTCAACTGTACTTTTAGGTGGTCATTTTTTATTGTATTGTTTGGTGACATAGTTTCATGTGACTCATGTTGGTTGAACTTATTGAAAATTAGAGGCCGCCCGCGACTTCGTCCGCATGGAAACCCTATCAATCCCGCGGTAATTCTGGGATAAAAAGCAGCCTATATGTTATTCTGGGTCTTCAACTACCTACATGCCAAATTTCAGTCAGTAGTTTTTACGTAAAAGAGTAACAAACATCCATACTGACATCCTGACAAATACCTACTCACAAACTTTCGCATTTATAATATTAGTAGGATTTTTTTTTACAAATAATTATAACGAGTAACAATTTATATTATCTGGTTATAAAAGAAACAAATATTTATTAATATACTTTTTTATTCATATACTATAACTCCAACGACGCCGAGTTTTGTACCAGGTAAAACAGGTATTATAAATAAAATTTAACTCGATAAAAAGCTAATGTACCACCATTAAGCTTCTTTTCCTCATGTTTTCTTTTCAATCGCATCGTTAAAACCTAAGCATTTTCAATATAACGCTCGTAAAATTAAGTGGCCGCTAACTGGTGAGGCTATCATCATGAACTGCTTATATTTTTTACGGTTTTAAATTTACTCTTAAGCAGATCAGCGCCATTATTAAAGAGAGTAACATAGCAATTGTTCTCAAACAGTAAGTAAAGTTTTAATATTTTTTTGCTGACAAAATATTATTGGAATATTGAGAAGGATTGATCTTCTGGAAAATATATGTTTCTGAACAAAAGTAATAAAGAAAAAATCTCAATTTATATTATAAATGCGATATGCGTATATTTTATGTTCGTTTGTTACCTCTTCACGGGTTATTTACTGAATTAATCTTCTTGGAATATCACGTATATTTATTATGAGTCTAGAGAAGGACTTTTATTCTACTTGTTTTTCGCAAATCCCACGGGAAATATAGTTTTACTATATTTCCCGTGGGATTTGCGAAAAACCTATATTCTTTTGTAGGCGTTGCTAATTTGCGGGCGAAGCTGCGGGTAAATCTAGCAAGAAATAAAGAAAAAAATACAAATATAATCGTAATTAAAGCTAAAAAAATCTTGCTAGCTAAAAGCTAGTAATACGTTACTCTGAAAGTCAAGTTTATTTCTGTCTCAAATTAAATCAAAAAAGGTACCTCTAGTAGTTTCTATATTTATATTAAAAACATATTCAAAAAAATATTCGTTCTCTACCTAATAGGTACCTATGGAATAAAAAAAAAGACTTGTAGAAAAAATGAATACTTTGAGAAACAACGGCGAACCGGTCCAAGTCACATTGTATGCCAATACCTTCAGTTAAGTGTTAATATCGCATTAAAATTGCTACCTAGCCCCGGGTCTATTAGTGTCCGATAGCAAGTGTTGTCAAAATATCGATACTTTATTATCGATCGCTTTCATTCATAAAATGTTTCGATTGGCAGTTAAAATCGATGATATGCTTTAAAATAAGTGCAAGATTATCGACAGTATTTCTGACCTATAACTTTATTTATATCATGTCTCGATATTACCAAGGAGGACAAAATTTTTTTAAAATCATTTACCACACTTCTTAAGTATGGTATATGATTTTTTAAACATTTATTTTAATATCCTTATTGTAAATGTCCTATACAGGTTGTCTGGTAAACTGCGTTTTATATTTAAGGATAAAGTAAACCATGAACACTCTTAAATCAATGAAATATAAAATCAACAAAATATTCACGAAATTAAAAGATAAAAATAGATTAAAAGATGCACAAAGACTCAGAATATTCGGACACTGCGCACGCGCTACACGCATCCAGCAAGACGGCTCGCTGGCTATACCGCCGATCTATCAAATAGTCGTTTGGATTCGAACCGCCCGCGTGGATGACCACACTTCTACTTTTTGTTGGATAATAAGGTGAAATTTTGACCGCCTACTGTTCTTATCATTAATCGAAAATATGTATACACCTACATACATGTGATCATGTCAATATCCCTTGCGAGGTAGACAGAGCCCACAACCTTGAGATGACTGATAGGCCACGTTTGGATAGCTGTTTGGCTTAATGATAGAATATGTATACTTACTGTTGAAAATATCGATACTATCGATAGTCCAATCGACGTCTACTATGGAGAGGCAACACTATCCGATCGACCAAAGTGGGTTCCACTGACACTTAGTCAATGACGATAAAATCTTACAAAACATCCCATAGCACTCCCGACCAAAACATGATTATAATAGAGTCCAGGATTGTATAGAAGCATTTGTAGTGAAATATAGTGAACTGTTCTGAAAATGTAAGATATGATCTTGAGATTAAAGGGACTTTGTAATTAGATGCAGTGTAATGTTGGTTAAAATATATAAGGTACAGAAGTGTTACTCATTAAATAACTAGAGGCCGCCCGCGACTTTGTCCGCGTGGTAACCCTATCATAACTTATCAATCAAGCCCGCGGGAACTCCGGGATAAACGGTAGCCCATATGTTATTCTGGGTCTTGACGATGAAATTTAGTATGTAGATAGCTGAAGAGCTATCTACATACTAAATTTCATCGTAATCGGTTCAGTAGTTTTTGCGTGAAAGAGTAACAAACATCCATACTGACATCCTGACATACTCACAATCGCATTTATACTTACTACATATGCATTGATAATTATTTTAGTGATTTAGTTAAAATGTTTTGACATTTATTACCAGGTCCGACAACATATTGATATCAAAAAAACCTCGACATAATTTTGGCATTGTGTATAGTACTCTAGTATGTACTGCCTATCTATGTTTGATAATAATGGTTAAAAATAGAACTTAGGAGCTAAAAAAATTGTATCAAAGAGCCACTAACTTATTATTAAAATAATTTATTTAGGACCTAACTTTTTATCTTTTTTCCTTCTAAAAGTATAATGTTATGTGCTTCTTATGTGCTTCTAGGTAAAATTCTATACAAAAAGGCGAAATTTACTTCTATGAAATTTTTATTTTGTAACGGTATCCTGTGCAAAAATAGGTTGACAGTGTAATTTATAGCTCCGCTGATGGTGAATCAGTAAAATAAAAATCTGCATTTTTACCCTGGGAATGGGAGAACGAGAAATAATGGAAATTTTAATGAAGTTTTAAAATATAGGTGAATGAGTTAATATGTATTTTTAGAGTTCCGTACTCAAATGATACTTGTAAGTTTTTCCATTTAAGTTTTTGTATAAATTGTAATTTAAGGGATAGGCTTATAAACTTGGGATTCTTCTTTCTTTTTCTGTCACTTTATATGAACCTCAATTCTATCAGTATGCCGAACAGCTGATCGTGGCCTATCACTATTTTCAAGATTGTTGGCTCTGTCTGCCTCGTAAGGGATGCAGATGTGATGATATGTATCTAGTTATTAAACAATGTGTTTTTTAATTAAATAAAAATAAATAAATATATATATAAGGAACAAATAAAACTGAATAGGTTTCACTCAGTTTCACACAATGGATGTATAATATTTTATGATATGACATTACTGTACGAGTATTATCAATTATGTACAGGTTCACAGAAAAATGTCAAGTTTTTTTCATTAAAAAAACGTTCGCATTACAATTTGTAGTCTTCCTGTGCGCATACGCATGTACTTCTGACTCATTCCTGTATGCCTTTCTTGGAAACCCTGTCTCGACTGTCGACGAATATTTGCACTAGCTTTTGCTAAGGGCGTGGCTTTCGTGGGAAAATACAAAAAAAAAAATTACTAAGAATTATTAAAATATATTTTCTTTACCGAACTCTTTGGCTAACTCTCGAATTATTTATTTATTTAAACAACATTGCACAAAATACAAATGTATAGCACAACTGGCGGACTTAATGCTAGAAGCATTATCTCATATTACCAGTCAACCATGATATTTTGTAATGCAAACGGGAATCAACACGAACACTTAATACAAAGTTTAAAAGTACAATATAAATTGTCAAATGTGCCGTGTGGTTCCCGGCACCAATAAAAAAAAGAATAGGACCACTCCATCTCGTTCCCATGGATGTCGTAAAAGGCGACTAAGGGATAGGCTTATAAACTTGGGATTCTTGTTTTAGGCGATGGGCTAGCAACCCGTCACTATCTGAATTTCAATTCTATTATTAAGCCAAATAGCTGTACGTGGCCTATCAGTCTTTTCAAAACTGGTGGCTCTGTCTACCCCGTAAGGGATAAAGACGTGATCATATGTATGTATGTATGTAAAATGTCAAATAACCTTTTTCGTCCAAAGATTCACAACGATATCCTACTTTGAAAGAGCACAGATAAAATATAGTGCCAATAATTATGCAGAGATCGTGCAAGTGGAAAGAGGTAGTCTCTGCCTACCCTTTCGGGAAAGAGGCGTGATTTTATGTATATGTATGTATAAGGGACTCTACAAGGAGCGTATAACAAGAACAACTGGCTTAGCGAGGTGGTAGCTACCTCCAATTGACGAGTTAATTTATTGCACGTTCAGAATTTACATGCACAATGCACTGTGAATCTAACTTCTTATACTACTAATACCAACTCATATTAGAAATGCGAAATTGAGTTAATTTGTTACGTCTACACGGGTTTTCTACTGAATTTATATTCTTGAAATATCTACATAATTAATATCAGTCTGGAGTTACGTTTCATCTAGGTAAAAACTATAGTTTCCGTGGGATTTGCGAAAAAAATTGATTTTTTTTTTCTTTACTGAATTTACATTTTTGAAATATCACGTTAAGAACAGTCTGGAGTTACCTTTAATCTAGGTAAAAACTATAGTTCCCGTGGTATTTGCGAAAAAATTTGTATTCTTTTGTATATACATACATACATACATAAAATCACGCCTTATGCCCGGAGGGCTAGGCAGAGACTACATCTTTCTATTTGCCACGATCTCTGTATTCTTCTTTCGCTTCATACACATTCATAACTCTCTTCATGCGAGCTCGGTGGTTTTGGGTACTCTTGACCTGACCCTTTGCCAGGACGTCCTTAATTTGATCAAGATACGTTCGTCTAGGCCTTCTTTTGTAGGTGGCGTTAAATTTATCGCTATTGAAACTACTGAAATTAAGTACACGGGTAGAATATAACATGGAAAAAAATATAGACTTTTTATACCGAAATTTCCACAAAAGCACAACTCGTGTACATACATATCATACATACATACATAAAATCACGCCTCTTTCCCGGAGGGGTAGGCAGAGACTACCTCTTTCCACTCGTGTATAAATAATTTTCAAATAGATGCAGCTCCTATTTAATTGCCTGCTATTGCAGTTACCTTAGTTTATTAGTCAATTACTTAGTCACCTTTTACGACATCCATGGAAAAAACTACCTAATATTATTTTTATTAAATGTACTATGTTGTATTCTGTTATGTGTGATAATAAATAAATAAATGAAAGAGATGGAGTGGTCCTTATCAAAAGTACCGGGAACCACACGGCACCGGTTAAAGGGATATCTGATTAATAAATTGTGTATCTATTCAGAAGCTGAATTGTATGCATTATACTGTTTCACATAAATGTGAAGGGATAGCTTTAAATTGATGTTGTACAGTTAACCGCATATCAGGTTAACTTGCATAGAACTCTATGATGAGGTAAAGGTAATACGAATTTGCAGTGAATTTGTGTAGGTTGATATGCTGTTGACTGTACGAGGATGTGAATCTATGGGTTAGGGAGATATTGAGAATTTATGTTGCGTCTTTGTGTATTAAATGCGAGGGAAAATTGTATATCATATAATAATTTCTCGTGTCACAATGTTCGTTCGCGTACTCCTCCGAAACGGCTTGACCGATTCTCATGAAATTTTGTGAGCATATTGAGTAGGTCTGAGAATCGGCCAACATCTATTTTTCATACCCCTTAGTGATAAGGGTTGTCAACCCTTAACATTTCTTTTTAACTAGAAATAACTTAGAAATTATTTATATGGCAAAACAAAGTTTGCCGGGACAGCTAGTGGTTTTATTAACAAGTAGCTATGATGCGAGTGTGGTATGCCGTGTGGTTCCCGGCACAAATGGAAAAAAAGGATAAGACCCATCTCTTTCCTACGGATGTCGTAAAAGGCGAATAAGGCTTATATACTTTGGAATACCTCTTTTAGGCGATCGGCTAGCAACCTGTCACTATTTGAATCTCAATTCTAACATTAAACCAAACAGCTGAACGTGGCCTTTCAGTCTTTTGGTGACTTTGTGTGCTCCGATGGGGATATAGACGTAATAATATGTCTGTTATGTAATTCCAATGAGAGCCAAGCCCCGTGGTGCAACTACGAATAATAAAGTCGGAAACACATAAATAAATAAATGAATAATAAATATATACGGGACAAATTACACAGATTGAGTAAGTCTCGAAGTAAGTTCGAAACTTGTGTTAAGAGATACTAACTCAACGATACTATATTTTATAATAAATACTTAGATAGATAAACATCCAAGACCCAGACCAATCAGAGAAAGTTCATTTCTGACCTGACCGGGATTCGAACCCGGGACCTCCGGCGCCACAGACAAGCGTATTACCGCTGCGCCACAGAGGCCGTCAACACATATGTACCTACTTGAACATCAAATGTACTTAAATTTGTCACAGACAACTCAAGTAACGGGATTAGTCAATCGTGATGTAGTATTTCCGACCATTTGCATAAAAAACAGTGGAACCAAATGCAATGGTCCTTTAACAAGGTGGCTGAGATGTAACGATAGGAAATACATCTATTTTGTAGACGGGTTATGTTAGCTATATATATATATTTCAAATACATACATGTGGTTATGTGCTGCCGTGTGGTTTCCGGCACAAATATAAAAAAAGGAATAGGATCACTCCATCTCTTTCTCGTGGATGACGTGATAGACGAATAAGGGATAGGCTTATAAACTTGGGATTCTTCATTTAGGCGATGGGCTAGCAACCTGCCACTATTTAAATCTCAATTCTTTCACTTTGCCAAATAGCTGAACGTGGCCTATCAGTTTTTCAAGACTGTTGGCTCTGTCTACCCCGCAAGGTACGTAGTTGTATGTGTAAATCCAATAAAAGATCCAAAACTAAAATTACTAACGCATAAATAAATCATTACATTACAATAATGTAATTTAATTCAATAGATTTATTTCTGTGCTACCGGGCACCGTTAAGTAAGGCCTACGATGTAGTGCAGCGCAGGCGCAGGGTTAGGGCTCGCTTGGACGCCATTTATTACGAAAGACGCGTGCAGAGTTTAAATAGATTTCCGACCAAGAAACTTGTAACCGAGTATAGGAGTTGGAGCTCGCAACTGCAATTAGCTATATATGTATGTATGTTTTTATTCTGCTCAAATTAAAAGCTATTATCAGTTTTGTCCATAATCATCGATCATTTCGTGCAACCTTGTAACTTTTGTATTACTTTTTCAAAAGAATTTCACCATTAATTAGGGTGTTGGATTTCGGACTTTTAAAAGTTAACTTGCAAGGAACTACACGGCACTTACAGTAATATGGATATGATCTCTGTGTGTGTGTGTGTATTTTTTTCTGCTGATGGTGTCAAAAATTAATTTATTAATAAATAATAAAAAGATTTTATATGTACATGACACATACACTATGTAGTTTAAGTATTTTGAATGTAGATTTTTTTGTTTCATATAGGTACCTACCTAATTTATTCAAGTAGGTATATCTCACATTCTTTTTTTACTTACTGAGATAAATATTAAGTTCTGTATGATCGATCAGCGGCGTACCTGAAAAAATAAACAAATTAAATTAAATTTTTAAATTGTTATTAAGTACTGTCTCAAAAGTAAAACATATGGGTATATCTTGGAAAGGCATATAACATCTTTATCTTTATCGAACCGTTGGATCTAGAGATTTTAAATTTGGTACGTAAATTCTTAATACTAGGGAACTAAGGGAAGATTCCCCGACATTCCCGCGGGAATGCGAATTGACTAGGTTGCATCATCATCAGAAAGGATTTTTTCTGATTGACCTGCGTCTTGGATGTTTATGTTATATAGGTTATTATAAAATAAAGTATCGTTGAGTTAGTATCTCGTAACACAAGTCTCGAACTTACTTCGAGGCTAACTCAATCTGTGTAATTTGTCCCGTATATATTTATTTATTATTTATTTATTTATCACATACACTACACCACAGTAATGTATTCCATATCACCGACATACTAGTGCTGAGTTTTTGTCATGCCATAATGTCGACTATCGTTAACATATTTATCGACAAGCGGCCCGCCCTACATACTAAGCGTTTAGGGTCGGCGCCGGCGCAATGCCACTTGCATAGATTGTACTGTTATTTGATATTTATATTGTATTATGTCGTCTAATATATACGATGACATACCTATGTATATAAATTGCGTGAACAATGCAATTCGGGACACAGGTTCAAATCCTACCTCGGTTTTCTGAATTGTGCAGGTACATTAGTTTGAGTACTAACCGATGTTCAGCTGAAACCTGCACATTTAGGTAACTGGAACTGGAATGATATGGATATAACCGTGGGAAGGATATGGAATGATCCTATCTATACTGTAATTATTACTTCTCGTAGTTTATACAAACCTAAGTAATCATAAAATATTAGACTGATATTTTTAATGCGAAAATTTAGTATATATCTATTCTAAATGTTTGTTATTCTTTCACACGAAATTTACTGACCGAAAGTGCCGTGTGGTTCCTGGCACCAAAAAAAAAGAATACGACCATACCGTTTCATTCCCATGGATGTCGTAAAAGGCGACTTAGGGATAGGGTTATAAACTTGGTATTCTTCTTGTAGGCGATGGGCTAGCAACCTGTCACTATTTTAATCTTAATTCTATCATTAAGCCAAACAGCTGAACTTGACCTGGCCGTGGCGTAGACGTTTCATTTTTTTTCCACTGTCTTTCAAATACATCGTACAACAATACATAATTAGACATCGGTCAGTTATCTACTATTTCATTTAATGTATGGATAATTATGTGCACATGCAAAGGTCATCTAATGGTATTTACTATCACGCTCCACCTGCGGCTTAAAAAAAATTAAAAATGACTAAAACCGGCCGGCACAACTAGAGGTATTTTGCAGCTGCATGTCGTTTGTCGCATTAGAATCCACCCGGGGCATCGATTGCGTGAGAATTTTTACTTATGGGATATTCTGATGTATAAACAAATATTACTGTTGAGTTTTATGCATATACATAGATATAATCACGTCTATATCCCTTGCGGATTATAGAGCCAACAGTCTTAAAGACTGATAGCCCACGTTCAGCTGTTTGGCTTAATGATAGAATTGAGATTCAAATAGTGACAGGTTGCTAGCCTGTCGCCTTAAAGAAGAATCCCAAGTTTATAAGCCTATCCCTTAGTCGACTATGATCTTACCAATATACTGAATATGATCTTAACTTAGGCCGTTTTAAAAATAAGTTATCGCTTCTGTAAAAGACATGATGACACAATAAGCACGCAATTTATAAACGTATTCATTAAATTAAATTACTCGAGTTACACATACAATTAGAAATGTCTTAGAAAGTGTTAACGTAACATTTTGGGTTCATTATAAAATGATTTGAATCATGACATGGTTATATCTCTGTTTGGACGTCAGTGGTCAAAATTATTAATGTGTCCGATCAAAATATGTGCGTATGCGCATGGAGACACAGGTTCGAATCCTACTTCGGTCGTGTACCTACCAATGACGCTTTTCTGAGTTATGTTTGAGTTAGTATCTCGTAGCACAAGTATCGAACTTACTCAATCTGTGTTATTTGTCCCGTATACATATATTAATTTATGTATATACGGAACAAATTAGACAGATGACTCTCGAAGTAAGTTCGAAACTTGTTATCTCTTCTTGCCCTGGCTGGCCGGGACTTGAACCCGGGGCCTCCTGTGTCACAGTCAAGCCTAAACCCTTGCGTCACAGGGGCCTTCAATTATTTAATTTATTTGTTTTCATATTGGTAGCGAGTTGTGCATGTATAAATAGTCACACCTGCTTCTCTTCCCTGCAAGAGATTTTAATTTACGATTCTTCTGAATCTCAATTCCATTGCTACATATAAGACAAAAAACATATAACTTTACCACAAAAATTTTCATACAGTTTCCATACATGTGTAAAGCAATGATTGAAATAAAAAAATTCACGAAAATTACTTTTGTTAAACAATACGAACGTACCTATTGTAAATCTTAAAAAATTTACATCATAAATTAATTATGCTAGCTGTGTTTTATTCCATCTCTTTCTAACTCGTTATGATATTGTATAGCTATCTTTTTTTTTATCTGATGATTTCTCGGACAGCGCATCTAAGAGCTAGTTCACACTGTGCGAAGTGATATTCGAGTTGGGAAAAATGCATTGTTTGTATGTTCGTGGCGCGATAACTCACCATCTTATGATTGTGATGAATGTTTGTAGGTAACATTAACAAAATTTCAAGTTTGCTGGAGCATCAGAATAGGTTCAATAGTTTTGAAGATATTATAATGCTTAATTGTAACAAAACATATGATAAATTGTTAAACAGAAATGTGTTATTTGTCACTATTTGAACCTCAATCAGAACATTTGGCCATACAGCTGAACGTGGCCTTCAGTTTTTCGAGACTAAACTCTGTCTACTCCATAAGAGATGGAAACGTGATTTTATATTTGTATGTAAACGTGTTACTGTGTGGTGTTGAAATAATAGCAAGGTGATTCGCAAGAAATGATGTCTTTCAAATAAATTTACTATATTTTACTAGATACATACATACATATAGATACATACATACAATGTATAGCCAATAGTATTATGTATGTATGTCATACATACATAATACTATTGGCTCTGTCTACCCCACAGTGTATGTTTGTATCACAGACATTGCGGGGTAGACAGAGCCAAAAGTCTTGAATAGACTAAAAAGTAACGATCAGTTGTATGCTTTTACGAATTTGGAATTGAGATTCAAATAGAGACGGGCTGCTAGTCCACAAGTAAAATATTTTTAAACAACCGTCAATTTTTTTTATTAGGCCTTTCCTTAACATAAATAAAATTAATAGAAGGATTAAACTCATGCTACTATGATAGTGTAAACTTGCCTTAATTTCTCATGACGCGTCATTGTACGTCACGGCCGGTGCCCACGGTAAGAGTAAAATATTGTAACTCGTTCTTAAGGCATTTTAAAAAGGGCATAGAGCTTCATAAGTTGATTCTCCCATAAATATAAAGAAATAAAAATGCGTTATGTTGGAAACGTTGAAAAATATTATGTATCCAGTAACAGAACCAAATCGATGAGTGGCAAGTGAAAAGATTTAGTCTCTGCCTACGCCTATGGAAGGCATGATTTTAATCTGTATTTGTGACGACGTTCTGTAGACTGTATCTTTTTTCTGGGACTGGTGTATCTTAGCTTGGCCAAAAAGAAATGGAGTGAGTTCAACCCCGAAGTAAAAGGCAATGACATCATAATAAAAAATAAACCTATAAATTAATAAATTTAGTAACATTGGTGTTGCTAGTTGTAACAGTATTTATGTTAAAACACAGTAAACGTGGATGGAATTGAGATTTCAATTGTTTAAAATTGTATAGCGTACTGGCCGCTAAGAAAAAATTTAACATTTAATAAAAAAAAAAAGGGATTGTCAATTGTTAATTCTTACAACAATGATTTAAGACGAATTGAAGTTAGAATTATTAAAGATTTTTATTGAAGTTTTTTTTTTATTTTTACCAACACACAGTATTTTATTTTACATCCCGGCTAATTATCTAAACGCTAATTGCGATAGATTGCTAGCCCTTCGCCTAATAGAAGAATCCAAAGTTTATAAACCTCTCCCTTAATTTTCTTTTACAATTTGCACGATAGCAGCCGGCACACACTATATTTTTTCATCGCTATCACACCAGCATGGTAATGGTATACTAATCGTATTTGAATCGTACCCCGAGCTCCTCTCCAGAGCGGTGAGGATGCAACCGGGACTAAAGTCAGGTGATAAAAGTAAAACTCAAATGTATCATACAAATTGACAGTATTCAGGGTTGAATGGCCTTATTCTGTAAGAGAATCCATCATATATTCGAGGAATCATTGACAATGCCCGCGACATCATAGCGTTAAGAACAATAGGAAATTCGAAGAACCAAACAATACACTTCCTTGTACTGACCACAATGCTTCATTGGAAAACGAGCGACATGTACATTTTGAGAATCGGACTGTTGTAGTTCAATCGATTTGATCTGGAACATACATACATATGGTCACGTCTATATCCCTTGCGGGGTAGACAGAGCCAACAGTCTTGAAATGACTGAATTGCCACGTTCAGCTATTTGGCTTAATGATAGAATTTGATCTGGAACCCTATACTCTTATGCTCTTACGGTGAGGGAAAACATCGTGAGCGATACCTGAATGTTCATCAAAGAAATGGACGTGTTACTGTATGTTAGGTTCCCCTACAAAAGTGGCAATGGTCAGGCGGAAAACTCTGCGTGTAAAAATCTGACTACGACTTCTGAATTTAAAAAAAAAGTAACAAATTACAGACTTCAAACGTTAATATGTACAAAAAAAAGTTACAAATTATAGATTCTTCAAAACTTAATACAAGTACGTAAAAAGTAACAAATAACAGATTCTTTAAAATTTTATAAATAAAAAGTAACAAATTACAGATTCTTCAAACGTTAATATATAAAAAGTAACAAATTACAGATTCTTAATACCTTAATACATAAAAAGTAACAAATAACTGATTCTTCAAACCATAATTATAAAAAGTAACAAATTACAGATTTCGATTGACATTTTTTATGATATTATTTTTTTTTTAATTATAAAAACTTACTTGATATTCAACACCCATGCCAACCAGAAAATATTGTTTTTGATGATTTTAGAGCAAGAAAATAAAAACTGGATGTTATAGATATGTAAATTACTTTATTACAATTAATTAGCGCACAAAAAACAGTGTTCACGGATATTGACGTATGTTACCAGAGAGCGAGAGCAAAAAGGGCGGGAAGCTACCACAGACTATATAATTTGATTGCGTTCACAAATCTCTAACACTCCCTACAGAACGCAATCCCATTTTAGTTATACAATACAAATGTTTCTCAAAAGTGGTTCCTTTAGTTAAGTTATCAGCTACCATATTACAACTGTTAACAAACAAAAATTTTATTTTACATTTAACAATATTCTCTCTTATAAAATGCCACCGAATGTCTATGTGCTTAGTTCTTGGTTTGTAACAGTCCGTTGAAGCCAGCTTGATAGCACTTTGATTGTCGCAGTATATGAGAAGCGCACCATCGTCGCCTTGGCCAAGCTCTGCTTGTAACTGCTGTAGCCACAAAGCTTCCTGGGTAGCCGACGCCATTGCCATATACTCAGCCTCGGCAGTAGAAAGTGCTACTGTCTGTTGTTTACATGAATTCCATGATATAGATGCATTCTGAAACAGAAAAGTATAACCCGTGCAGGATCTTCTATCTAGTGAGTCGCTAGCCCAGTCAGCATCGCAGTATCCTGTTATGCTATGAGACTCTTCCCTTTTATAGCACATCTTTAGGTCCTTTGTGCCCTGGAGATATCGCATAACTCGCTTCACTCCAAGCCAGTGTTGATGTCCTGGATTGTTGCAGAATTGACTCAGTTTACTCACAGCAAAGGTAATATCAGGCCTGGAAACATGTGCAAGGTATATAAGACATCCTACCGCCTCTCTGTATGGAATATCAATATCCCTGTCTTCAGAATTCTTTTCGAATTTTTCATTTACTTCAATAGGAGTACGGACTGGTTTGCATTCAGACATGCCAAAACGTTTCAACATCATGTTAATGTACTTCTCTTGATCTAACAATATCACACCTGTTTTTCGATTCCTGCTTATACTTATACCGATACACTGCTTCAAGTCTCCCAAGTCTTTCATACTAAATTCTGCTTTCAATTTTTCTTCAATTTCTTTTCTAGTTATAGTAGAACTGGTGAATATTAAGAAATCATCTACCCAGACTGCAATGAATATCATTGTTGAATGATTCACCAAATGATACAGACAAGGATCAATCTTTGATCTAGTCAATCCAATATTAAGTAGTGCAGAATTCAATTTAATATTCCATTGTCTGCTAGCCTGCTTAAGTCCGTAAATTGATTTATGAAGGAAGCATACCTGGTTATTTTTCCTGTAGTTTTCGGGTTGTGACATATAAATCTCAGTGTCTATGTCACCCTGTAGAAATGCACTTACAGCATCCATCTGTGACATTTCCAGATCATACTTTGCAGCTAGGGCTATCAAGTACCGTATAGATGTATATCTTACCACTGGTGCATATATCTCTTCATAATCACTACCCTTCTTCTGAGCATACCCCTTGATGACCAATCTTGCCTTAAAGCGTATGACCTCTCCTTTCTCATTAGTTTTGGTTTTAAATACCCATTTGCAGGGCAATGCCCTTTTATCTGATGGTAAGTCAACCAACGACCAGGTTTTATTTTGGAGTAAAGAATCATATTCTTCCTGCATGGCCTTCTTCCACTGATCAGCATGGGAAGATGAAAGAGCCTCTTCTAATGTCTTTGGATCATTTAGATTAAATATAGGACAAAAATAACTCACATCAGGCTCGTCTTCTTCTCTGTATTCGACATTTCGCCGTGGGCGTAGATTTATATTACGTATCGGTGTCTCCAACTCAATCGATTCTTCTGGTAAATAGGTTGAATCATCATTGTCGCCAGACTGGTACTCATCATCAGAAGACTCAGGTAGGTTTTCTTCTATCTCCTCTTTGCAGGTCTCCTCAGGCAGCTGTACTGCTGTTGGACTACTGTTAGACACACAAGGTAAGTAAATGTTATTATTATTTCCTTCAGTACTTTCTAGGAACACCACATCTCTACTTTTAATTATTTTATTTGTGCTAGGATCAAGTACTCGGTATCCTTTCGTGGATTCGCAATATCCAACAAATATTAATTTTCTTGACTTAGCATCCCATTTTTGACGTCGTTCTTTAGGTATTTGTACCATAACTTCAGAGCCAAAAATTCTCAAATTAGACAAGTTTGGTTTCCTGCCACTCCATAATTCTATTGGGGTTTTACCACCAAGTGACTTTGTTGGAGATCGGTTAATCACATAGGCTGCTGTTGCTATCGCCTCAGCCCAATATTGTTTTGACAAATTGGCATCAAACAACATACACTTTGCTCTTTCCACTAGTGAGCGGTTCATACGCTCAGCTAGTCCATTTTGCTGCGGAGTATACGGAGTGCTAGTCTGATGTTCGATACCATGTTTGCGCAAGAAACCTTCAAAATCAGTACTGACATATTCTTTACCATTGTCTGAACGAATAGATTTAATCTTTCTGTCAAGTTCATTCTCTACCTTGCTCTTAAAATCTTTAAAAACATCAAGCACACTCGATTTGTTTTTCAATAAATATACATACACTTTTCTAGTGTAATCATCTATGAAAGTAGCAAAATATTTCATACCTCCGAGTGATACTTGTTCCATGGGTCCACAGAGATCGCTGTGAACAAGCTGTAGGGGCTCTGATGCTCTCGTACCTTTATTGTTGAAGGGCAGTCTGGATTGTTTTCCTGTGATACAGGTGATGCAGGTGATCGAGCTTCTACTTTTGTCAGGGAAAGGATTGACACCCTCTGCACACTCTGGCAACTTGTTAACATCTGTAAAATTCAGGTGGCCCATCCTTCTGTGCCACAAAACAACATCATTTAGGTTATTAGAACATGTAAGGTTGCAATATACTTCTCGGTGTGTGTCTAATTGGTATAAATTATTCACTAATGTTGCTGAACACAAGAGTTTATTATTATGATCATAGATATCACAGCCTTTGTCTCTAAAAATTACTTTACAACCATTTTTCACCATGGCACTGACAGACAACAAATTAGCTGCAAGTTTAGGTATGTATAGCACTTGCCTTACCTGAATTTTACTCCCTTCATCACCTTGCATCAATAAATTTACCTTTCCCATACTTTTAACAGGTAACGGTGTCTTACTGGCAACTGTTATTGATGGTATCGGTGGACTTGTGACATCATACATAGATTGACAATTATTTGTCATGTGCATCGAAGCACCTGAGTCCACATACCATAAATCAGGATGCATAGACTGTGAAGAAGCTGAAAATGCTGCAATGAAACCTATTTCCTTGCTTTCTTCTTTATTTTTACTTTCCAAATTCTTCTTATTCACATTGCTATAGCAATTCTTTGCAATATGGCCATGTTTATTGCACTTATAACATCTGGGCCCTTTGTTGAACTTCGATATATTGTTAACATGGCTCACACCCTTTTTCCTTGTGAAGAACGCTGAGCTCTCTGAGCATTGTACTTCCTGCAGGAGTTTTGTTTTAATGGCGTCTGCGCTGATCTTGATTCCGGAGCTCTCCAATCCCATAATCATAGGCTTATACGTCTCAGGTAAGCCTGCCAACATCAGCGTTCCGAGCCATTCATCATCAATATTGAACTTAATATTTCTAAGCTTGTGTGCACTCGACATTATCTTGTTAACGTAATCATCAACATTTCTTGAAGAATCCAAAGTAGTTGTTATGAGGTCTCTCAGCAAAGCTACCCTCCTGTACAACCCACTATCGTCAAAAGCTTTCTCCAAATTTTCCCAGACATCTTTACATGTAATTGCGTTCTGTACATGCACATAGTTGATTGGATCTAATAACAAGATTAGCTTTGACTTAGCTTTTGTTTCCTTCTTTGTATCTGAGTTTGTTCCAGTGACGCAGCACCACAATTCTTCCAGCTCGAAATATGCCTGTACAGCGAATTTCCAACTAGCATAATTGTCTCTTCCGACAAGTCTATCGATGTGGAAAGGATTGTGTCCGGCATTCGACATTTTTGCAGTGTACTCTCAACAAAAGATTGCTGTAGGCGGTATTTTTCACGCGGCAAACTTCTAGCCTCAAAATGGCTGACAGCACAAAATACTTTCACGGAACAAACTAATGACTTTATTTTCTTGCTTAGTAACTACGCTCTGCTACCATGATGATTTTAGAGCAAGAAAATAAAAACTGGATGTTATAGATATGTAAATTACTTTATTACAATTAATTAGCGCACAAAAAACAGTGTTCACGGATATTGACGTATGTTACCAGAGAGCGAGAGCAAAAAGGGCGGGAAGCTACCACAGACTATATAATTTGATTGCGTTCACAAATCTCTAACAGTTTTCCATAATGACTTGACCGTGGATCGAACCTAAGACATGTAGTTCAGAAGCTGTCTGGATGTGGAAGTAATCCTATGACTAACGGAAACTACATGCCGTCACAAAATAACTTTAAGCATGTCGATCATACCAGGAAGATCATCGACCCACTTGTTCCCACATTATAAGTATAACAGGACTGTCCAAAAGCGCCGTTAGTGATAAAATTCAAATCACTTTGAGGCGTGTTTTGTAGATTACGATTTTATCAGATCGGAAGTCGTTAATTTTGTGGATGAGATGTTTTTTTTTCTTAAACTTGAAATATAAATTGAGAATACTAATAAAACTATGTTTGTAATAAGGTAAATGCTGCACGGTAAATATGCCTTTTACCTTAGTCACCTTTTACGACATATTTTGGATAGGGACGGACTGATCCTATTACGATTATTGAACCACGATAAATGCTGCATAAGATAATTATTCCTATTACTAGAGTAGTCCTATTCTATAAAAGTGCCAAGAACCACACTTTACGGCATAATATGAAAGATAATAAAAATATAGAACGACTAGAGGCCGCCCGCGACTTCGTCCGCGTGCCATCAATCCCGCGGGAACTCCGGGATAAAAAGTAGCCTATATGTTATTCTGGGTCTTCAGCTACCTCATACCAAATTTCATCGTAATCGGTTCAGTAGTTTTTGCGTGAAAGAGTAACAAACATCCATACTGACATACTCACAAACTTTCGCATTTATAATATTAGTAGGATGTATTTTTTTATTGCCTTTCTCTCTAACTGCATCGTTCACTTCTAAAATAAAATCAATTAAAATCAAACAGGCAGAATGAAATTGTGCACAATTGTAAGGCAATGACTCGAATTATCCGAACAAATCGATAAGTTAACTTTTTTAAGGCCTCATAATAATTTTACTGTATACAGATTAACGTGGTCTTTCAGTGTTTTTCGTGCCTGTCAGCTCTGTCTACGCCGTAAGGAATACGGACGTGTTTATGTCAAAGTATGTATAATTTTATATATCATCCATTCAAATCTTACCCATGACTTTACTAGAATAAATATTTACAGGATAAATTACACAGATTCGATATGAGTTCGATATTGATGTTACGAGATACTAACTCTATGATACTATTTACTTAATTCAAACTTTATTTTGCCTCAAAGAATTTATAAACAAGACGAAGAAGAACAATTTGTAT
This sequence comes from Amyelois transitella, assembly GCF_032362555.1. Taxonomy (NCBI): domain Eukaryota; kingdom Metazoa; phylum Arthropoda; class Insecta; order Lepidoptera; family Pyralidae; genus Amyelois; species Amyelois transitella. The sequence continues at coordinate 9,939,941 of NC_083515.1, forward strand.
TACTCTAAATAAACTTAATTTCTCATGTAATATTTGTTTTATTGATAAACCAGCTGTGCCCGCGACTTCGTCCGCGTGGAATAGTTATTTTGGGCATCATTGAAGCCCTCAAGGAGGAATAATTTTCCCCGATTTTTTTCACATTCTCCATTATTTCTTCGCTCCTAATAATTGCAGCGTGATGTTATATAGCCTAAAGCCTTCCTCGATAAGTGGTCTATACAACACAATTTTTTTAAATTCGAACCAGTAGTTCATGAGATTAGCGCGTTCAAACAAACAGCTTTATAATATTAGTATAGATGAAACTCCTACATCGAAAGGGAACAAAAAATTGTGCTTATTTATCAAAGAATGTGTAAAAATAACCGACTACACGAAAACGAGGAGATCATGCGAGATCCATTCATTATAATTCACCCGGAGGGTGATTCGGGCTTCCAAGAATTTAAAAAACGTGAACTTCGCTCGACTTATTTTAAAATCATCATATTACGAGTAACGCCCAAAAATTATTATGAATTTACTATAATATCTCTCTTGATAAATGTTATTTCAATTCAATCGCCTAAATTATTAAAAAATAAGTGTTAAGAAAATTTGTAGAATAATAAATGATCATTTATGGGGGGAAATGTAATTGTTCAGCCATTCTATTCGTGCTAGGGGTACATCTTTCCACTTGCCACGATCTCTGCATATTTCCTTCGCTTCATCCACATTCATAACTCTTTTCATGCAAGCTTGGCGGTTTTGGGTACTCTTATATAATGGTACAAAATATTTTGATTGGAAAAATGCAATGACAAAATTAACTGCCATTACTACAGTAAGAATGAGTATAAACGGAAATTGAATTCTTATAAGTTCATTGAATGCTCATTAATTCATATATGTGAATTGAATTTTTAAAATGAATCGTTCTGCCGCTATCTTTGATATGGTAATTTTTATATTTTGTCATCATAATAATGTCGCATGAAGGTATCATGAAAAAACGTTTCGTTACTCATAAACTGGTCCCATGTTTTGAATAAGAAACATTTTGTGAAACAAAGTAACACGACCGCCGTTTATGTTCGCGGCATACATTATTTAAAGGTGCCGCCGTGTGGTCTTCGGCACTGTAAAATAGTATCACTAAATCTCTTTCCTATGGTTGTCGTAAAAGACAAAGGGAATAATAGGTACATACATCTAGTGCCATGTGGTTCCCGGCACCAATACAAAAAAGAATAGGACCACTCCATCACTTTCCCATGGATGTCGTAAAAGGCGACTAAGGGATAGGTTTATAAACTTGGGTTTCTTTTTAGGCGATGGGCTAGCAACCTGTCACTATTAGAATCTCAATTCTATCATTAAGCCAAATAGATGAACGTGGCCATTCAGTCTATTCGAGACTGTTGGCTCTGTCTACCCCGCAAGGGATATAGACGTGACCATATGTATGTATGTACATCTAGTGTAGCTTTCACAATGTTCCCAAAAAGGTGCTCATGATAAGTCTGTAAAGGGTAAACGGTAGTCGCTTTGTATTTTTTTTTTAATAATAGATTTGAATGCGTTTGCCCTTAATATGCCTGGCGGTAAGAAAGATAAGGCCTAGCTCAAATAGTGCTTACCTATTCAATCTAGCCTTAAAAATCCCCAAGTTAATGACTTACCCAATGCAGGTCTAAAGGCGCATCCCTGGTTAGAGAACTGAGAAGTGTAGACCTGGATTCACGCCAGAAGGAAGAAGAAGACTAACTAGTTCGATATTTAAAAGAAAAATAATGGAATTTTCACAAATAGATTTTTATTAAATTTTTCCGATATCTTCAATCGGAATCGAAAAAAATATTTTTAATTTAAAAATTTTCATTACGCAATCTTTATCTCTGCTTTATTCATGTATTACGATAGATATACCTTTTCTTAACATACAATTAGTCTATTAGATAATTTCCTCATAAGTATTTTTCGTGTACAATTTCTTATAGAAATTACATTAAAACTTTTGCATGTCAAACTAAACATATCAAATGAAAAAAAAAACACACATAATTCTCATTTTTATTAAAATTGCCACCGGAAGTTAGTAATAGGTTCATTGCTACGGTCGGGTTCTCAACCTTATACAAATATACCAAATAGCAAAACAAACTGTCCTAGTCGTCTGTGTGTGAACTGATAAAATTAAACCAGTTTAATTCTCAAGATGCGATGATAACTAACTATGACGGTCGTATTTTTAACCGACTTCAAAGTTGAGGGGTGGTCAATTCGTTACGATTTTTTTATTGTTCTTTACATACTTTTACCTTCTACTACATATGTATTTTTTATGGGCAATAAAGATACTTTGTATTTGTACTTTGTGTTGCCTTATTATAGGACCACTCTATCTCTTTCACATAGACGACGATTTTTCTTTAAGGCGATGGACTAGCAACCTGTCACTATTTCTATATCGAATCTATCAATGACTCTAACAGCTGAACGTGGCCTGTCAGTCTTTCAAGACTGCCGACTCTGTCTATCCCGTAAGGTATATAGACGTGATTATATGAATGAATGAGAGAGAGTGAAAAAACATTCAAGGTCCTTATATACTTTTGCATAAAGGTCTTGTCACAATGTTGTGTTAATTAAGGTACAATACAAAGGTCAGAGGGAGACCAACTATGTAGTCAGTCAATTGTTTTCTGACAGATTTTCACACACCACAGATTATATGTGGAATGTTACGGACATGAAACAGTTATTTTTTTAATGTTATCTTAAGTGGTACATTGTTTTTTGTACTGGTATATTTTTTAACATATAAACATACAATATAACGCCTCTTTCCCATAGGGTTAGGTACATACATACATATAATCACATCGATATCCATAGCGGGGTAGACAGAGCCGGCAGTTCTGAAAGACTGACAGGCCACGTTCAGATATTAGCATAAATGATTGAAATTAGATCGATGAACTTTTGAACAATTGAATGACTGAAATGAGATTGATATATGAGATTAGATTCATATATTAGATCACACATCCATTTGCCTCAATACAACATACCTACTACTACATGTGCCTTATCTTGTACTCGTAAATAGACCTCCAGTCAGTTCAAAATGGTTTCCATCGTCACTTCATTGTCTCACGAGTCGACTAAAGGAATGTATCTCATTGTCTTATCTGACAATTTAACCGTATAACTGTTCGTTTCTATTTGAATCGCAGCCAGATTTTTTCTCACAAATCAATGATAGATTTCCTTCTTCCTTGTTATAGGTATATGGAAAAACTTGTAGTTTCGAAGGTTTTGTTTTTGTTTGTAAGGCTTTACAACGCCAAAGTAAGACGGTACCTGTGGCGCAGCGGTAGTGCGCTTGTCTGTGACACCGGAGGTCCCGGGTTCGAATCCCGGCCAGGCTATGATGAAAAACGCAGTTTTTCTGATTGGTCTGCGTCTAGGATGTTTATCTAAATAAGTATTTATTATAAAATATAGTATCGTTAAGTTAATATCTCGTAACACTTACTTCGAGGCGAACTTAATCTATGTACCTAAACATAAATAAGTATATATATATACGTTTTTGTCCCGTATATATTTATTTATTTTATTTATAAACAGAGTGTTATTAAGTTATATAATAGAATAGATTCATTTTCAAAATTGGATACAAGGTATCACTTATTGACGTCACATCACTTAAATCACGAAATGATATCACGCCTTTGCCTAAAAAAAGTGCAGTTCTTTATTCAAAAGTTATAATGTTTTAGACTTGAAAAGTGCTCACAACTCGCTGTAATAACTTAATAGTCTGGCTTTTTGCTCGAAAAGATATAACATTTCTTTCAACTACTAGATTTAAGATAAAACGTGTATGAGAAACTTAACTGTGTATATTTATTCTAAGAATACCCATTTTATGATATCCTAGAAACGAGTATCCTATCTTCTAATCTAGATTCATATATAAAAATATGAAGACATGGAAATTTTCAGAAAGACAAATAAATCCAAGAAACTAGCTTTCTTATATACAAATGAAGAGATAAAGTATTTTTACATAAAGCACACATATGAAAGCATATGCCGTGTGGTTCCCGGCACCAATTTAAAAAGACGACGACTTTTTTCCATGGATGTCGTAAAGGCGACTAAGGGATAGGCTTATAAAATTGCGATTCTTCTTTAAGGCGATGAGCTAGTTATTTGATTCTAAATTCTATTAGTAAAGCCTAACAGCTGAAAGTGGCCTATCAGTCTTTCAAGACTGCTGGCTTTGTCCACCCCGTAAGGGATAAAGATGTAATTATATGAACGAGTGAATGAACATGCAAGCATAAAATAGTTTAATTCAGGAATTTTACTAGGTACATAAATTCATGCAAGTCACGTCTATATCATTTAAGGGGTAGACAGAGCCAACAATCTTGAAAAGACAAAATGGCCAGGTCTGTTTTATAAAAATAGCAAGTTATATTCATTTTCATTATTCATAAAAATATTCATTTATTCAAATGTATACACGACTATTATTTTATAGTTTTCAATATTAACGAACGAACAGTTTATTATACCTATTATTAATAATACACACATGTTGTTTGCTCATGCGCATCCAGAAATAGCAATTAATGCCCCGCCGAGCAGGTTGGTTGACCATGAAAACGGTGGTAGTATGCATTTTATATCAATCCATACGCAAATGACTTCTTAGTTATCAATTTAATGGGAAAATACTTATTTGCATAGGTACCAAATGGTAAATGTTTAAAAGCACAATTGTGTGGTTAAAAGGATAGAAAGATAGATTAAACTCTTTATTGCACCATAAAAGTAAAACATACAAAACAGTAAAAAACAGATAGAGATGGTACAAAGGCGGACTTATCGCTAATGCAATCTCTTCCAGTCTATCTTTGGGTGGAAGGAAACCAAACAGGAGATTGGCGTTGGCGCAGATAAATAAATGTTTAAACATAATAAAATGCACACAGAATATATATCTATATATAATACATATAAGTACATATAAGTACATACAAATACGCATAAATACACAAAAATAGAGGAGTATTATTAAACTTGGGATTCTTCTTTTAGGCAATGGGCCACTATTTGAATCTCAATTCTATCGTTAAGCCAAACAGCTGAACGTGGCCGCTCAGTCTTTTCAAGACTGTTGGCTCTATCTACCCCGCAAGGGATATAGACGTGATTATATGTATGTATTAAAAATAAGAACAGAATTTCCTCTTGGTAATATGTTTTGAAAACACATTACTGTTTGTTGTGATATAACATCATCTGGTAATTGGTAGTATTTTATCAAAATATCTAGGAGACAGAAATAGCAAACTTGAGCGAGATATCTACCACAGAAGAGCGACGGTGGTCGAGTGGTTAAGTAAGATGCCCTTGAATGAGAGTTAAGATGGCTTAAATGCGCAAGTACTTAATGCGTGTGCCCCCACACGCTCAAAGCATAGGCGCAGGTTCAAATCCTTTCTTAGTTATCCTACTAATATCCTACATCCATTGGAGAGTGATGGAGTGGTTCTATTCTATTTTCTATTTGGTGCCGGGAACCACACGGCACTTTTACAAACAATGTTGATACAATGGGCGAAATTAATTGTAATTGGCTTAAGCAGAGAAATTAAAAATACATTGTGCAAGAAAGAGAAAGAGTATTTTGTTCTGTACATAACATCACGCCTTTTTCCCGGAGGTGTAGGCAGACACTACATCTTTCCATTTGCCACGATCGCTGCATACTTCTTCCGCTTCATCCACATTCATAATTCTCCTTATGCCAGCTCGGCGGTTTCGATTTCTCTGTACATACATACATACATAATTGGTCACGTCTATATCCCTTGCGGGGTAGACAGAGCCATAGTCTTGAAAAGACTAGGCCACGTTTAGCTATTTACCTTACTAATAGAATTGATATTAAAATAGTGACAGGTTGCTAACCCATTGCCTAAAAAGAATCCCAAGTTTGTAAGCCTATCCCTTAGTCGCCTTTTACGACATCCATGGGAAAGAGATGGAGTGGTCCTATTCTTTTTTGTATTGGTGCCGGGAACCACATTACGGCGTTCCTTCTGTATTCTACTGTAATTTGTGATGTAAGTAGGTGAATTCGTTAGAAAGTACTAACACATTATTTGGAGCAGCTACTTATCTTCGGATTGGATTATAGAAATGTTGATGCGGTATGTAAGTATGGGTAATTTGTCATGTTTGTGCACGATAACAGTTATTATATGAAATGGGTCGAAGAAATGCAGAGATGTAGATACATAATTTCGAATTGAAAACGGAAGTTGAAATTGATGATAAACTGATTTTTTGTTAAGAGGTCTGCACGTTTTTTTTTTAGAATCTTGTCAACAATTTTTTTATATAGGTACCTATAAGAATACAGCATTTTCACAATTACCCATTGATGTCGTAAGAGGCGACTAAGGGCCCATCCCTTATTCGCCTCTTACGGCATCAATACTTGTACTTGTAAACTTGATTCTTATTTTAGGCGATGGGCTACCAACCTGTCACTATTTGAATCTCAATTCTATCGTTAAGCCAAACAGCTGAACGTGGCCTATCGCTCTCTTCAAGACTGTTGGCTCTGTCTACCCCGCAAGGGATATAAGCGTGACAATATGAATGAATGAATGATTATATGGTCAATATCATGACGACATAAAGCCATCGACACTACTTTTTTATGTAAACAACTACAGCCGTTACCGGCCGCTCACGAACTTAAAGGTGGTTGACCGTTAGGTTTACTTTGTCAATGAAATATAGACCTTATCGCTTCAGTTTTAAAGAACTGAAGTAACAGTGGACATTCTTAAGCACGCGCTGTTGACACGGTAGGAAAAAACATGAACGTGAAGCCTTACTCGTATATTGATTGAGTCATAGTTATAGTTAAATAAATATATACTCGAAATAAGTTCGAGACTTTGTTACGAGATACTAACTCAACGATACTATATTTTATAATAAACACTTATATAGATAAACATCCAATGCCCTGGCCGGGATTCGAACCCGGGACTTCCGGTGTCACAGACAAACGTACCAACGCTGCGCCACAGAAGCCGTCAAGTTCTTGGAGACTAGATTTAAATATAACACTATAGATATAAGAACTGAATTTGTATGCCCCTATATGTACGTGCGTAGAGAACATCTACATTCTACATACATATAGTCACGTCTATATCCCTTGCGGGGTAGACAGAGCCAACAGTCTTGAAAATATTGAAAGGCCACGTTCAGATGTATGGCTTAATGATGGAATTGAGATTCAAATAGTGACAGGTTGCTAGCCCATCGCCTAAAAGAGGCAACCACATTCTACATGTATAAAATCTGGATCACCCAACCCAGGATCCAGAATGGTGATGATGCAACCGGGATAAAAACTAGGAGGAGGAAGACATAAAGTCACGCCTGTTTCCCGAAGGGGTAGGCAGAGGCTACATGTTTCATTTGTCAAGATCTAGTATGCTGTTAACGATGGATGGTCAGGCCAGGTAAAAAACACGCGTCACGTTAATATCACTTTATTATGCACAGATAATAAAAAAAAAATAACGCAAAGAAAAATTTAGGCGCGCTACGTTCTCTGCGCGCGAACCAAGACAAGTTCCAATTTCAAAATTGGCGCGAGATTGCGTCACCGTAATCAAATAGTTTAATTTTTAAAATTTCAACTATTACGCGCCACGCTCTTAAAAAGTAATAAATATTTTATTCAACCCAACAATAAATATGTACAACTTAAAATTTGAAAAGTTAACCGTTCAATCACTGGAACTGTTAATGATCAGTGAAGTGACGTGGGATTATTTAAGAATTATTTTAAGATACTACTCTACATCTATTTAATACAGTCAGAAAATAGTCAACATTTTATTTCTTTTTGTCTCAAATTGGTAGGGGAGACTGGGGACACTTGATCCCCATTTTAGTTTATTGCTCATATCTTAGTCTATAGTAATGGCTTTCAGAAAATTTTTGGTGACTACCTAGAAAAACTATTCATCTAACTTTGTACATTATCAGATTATGGAATTAATTAATAATTAGTACTTTTTTTTTAAATTTACTACGACATTACAAAAGGATCAAGTGTCGTATGCTGGGAGACTTGATCCCTGTGTAGGTTACATTTGATTATAGGGGAACAAGTGTACCTACGTCATTATAAAATAATAATAATGCATTTTACAATATAAAAATTGTTTATTTAATCATATAAACATAACAAAAATCAATACTTACAATGGTTATATTATTTTAGACCTCTATGTGGTTACTTAAAGATAATTTGAGTTTTAATAATCACAATCCTTACTAAATGCGTACCTACTAAAACTTTTTGTCTTAGGTATTTTTATTATCGCAATGATTTACATCATTATAGGGAAATTTAACATCTGGCTGTCGTTGTTGTTTCCTGGCGTATCTTCTTAGTGTCATCAAAGGCACATCATAAAGTTTTGCAGTTCCTTTGATAGTATTTCCTTTCAAAATCTCTTTAACCGCTAATTCAAGTTTTGTTTTGTCTATGGGTATGGTTTCTGAGCGCCCTCTTTATACGTAATATACGTTAATATTTGTCTTCCATCTAAAACAAGTAAAAATACTGAGCTATCTATACCAAACCAAATATAGGGGACACTTGATCCCGGGATCAACTCTCCCCGCGCTCGCAGGGATCAAGTGTACCCGGAAAAGATTTTTTTCAAAAACCAAATTTTTGTTAAAAAAATAAAGCGGTAATTAGATGCAAAACCCATCAATACAAACTTCAATTAACAACTTTTCTAGTCTTTAGAATGTGGTTACTAATTTGTAATTAATAATAACTATAGATAATGATTAAAATACTCACAGAAAAATATTTTCACCTGGCGAAAACAAAATGGCACCACTGCTCTGAAGTTGTCAATTGTGGACCGTCAAATTTACGTTCAGCCATAGACAATGAGTGAAAGCAACAGTATTGCCAGTCTTTAAAATAAAAATACCTTGTGCTTATCGATTTATTGACAAGGGATCAAGTCTCCCTGGGGATCAAGTATCCCCAGTCTCCCTATACGCTTTCCATTCATCAAATTGGAAAGGTTTACATCGAATTATACGAACAATATGAAAAAAAATATATATTATTCATTTTATTTCCATAATATACTTAGTATTTTAAAATAAATAATAAATAAATTTATACGGGACAAATTACACTGATTGAGTTAGCTTCGAAGTAAGTTCGACACTTGTGTTACGAGATACTAACTCAACGATACCATATTTTATTTTATAATAAATATTTGTATAGATAAACATCCAAGACCCAGGCCAATCAGAAAAAGTTCGTTTCTCGTCATGCCCTGGCCGGGATTCGAACCCGGGACCTCCGGTGTCACAGACAAGCGTACAACCGCTGCGCCACAGAGGCCGTCAAATATGAACCATCACGTGAGAAAAATATAACTGAAAGCTTTACTTCTTTTGTTTCAAATATCTCTTTCTTTTTAATAACTACACGTGTTTTTTAAAACTTGCCAGTATTTGAAGATTAATTAGTTAATTACGTTTTGTCAGAAAATGTTTATGTTTAATACGAACTTTATTATGCATTTGTTCTTATGTTATTTTGTTACGATCTTTTCTCAAGATCATTGTTACATATGCCTACGTAAAATAGTAATTATGTAGTTTTTTATTTAATACCTACTATAATAATTGTGCCATATAAATAATTCTTAAGTAATTTTTAGTTAAAAAAATGTTAAGGGTGGACAACCCTTATCACTTAGGGTCTGAAAATAGATGTTGGCCGATTCTCAGACCTACTCAATATGAATCGGTCAAGCCGTTTCGGAGGAGTACGGAAACGAACATTGAATTGACACGAGAATTTTATATATGTACGTATAAGATAATTTAATAAAGTTTACTTACGAATTTATACGTAACATTTCGGGGTGTAATGCCCTCTTAATATGTTGGTTGTGCGTTGTTTGTCTGTACCTACCTAATTAAATACTAATTCTATAATTGATTAAATTAAGATGTGACTTTAAAAGCGGGAGAGAGCCGGCCTCTACAAACTTTTAAGGATCAAATTTCGAATGTCTTGAAAAAGGGAGATGTTTGGAGTAAGCATAATCGTCATATTCAATAACCTTAACCTTCGTATTTCCAATAACACGCAAACGGAGTTTCGGGCGTCAACTAGTCGTCGAATACTCGTATGCATGAAAAGAGTAATGAATGTGGAGGAAGCGGGAGAGGTCTGTAAGGATCGTAGCAAATGGAAATCCATAGTCTCTGCCTACCCCAATGGGAGACAGGCGTGATGGTATGTATGTATCTTAAATTATAGTTTCCAAATTCCGTCTTATTTTAGGCGATGAGTGACCTGTCACCATCTGAATCTCAATTCTGCACTGAACTGAACGTAACTGTTGGCTCTGTCTATACCGCAAGCAAGAGAGACGTGACCCACATGAACGTCGTTCACTGTACTCGTCAAACTATTCAGATATCATCATCAAGCGTTTAATTACGAGTATTATGATACAATGAGCTCTAACAACTTTTATGACTTGTACACGAGCCGAGCCGTAGGAATTCATTCATTCATTCGTTCGGCTTCATATTATATGTATGTATAAGAATTTGATATTATGTTTCATCTAAATTACAACATGAAGTTGTGTTCGTAATGGGATAGGCAGTGCATCGAGTTTTTGGATTCTAGCGATATCTGATTTTTAAACTTGGTTTTTAGTAATTTATTTGACGTCAACCAATTGATATTATTGTGAAACCGAAAGATATGACAATCATTAAGTGATATTGAAATTTCCCATAATATATATGTACTAATATTATAAAGCTGAAGAGTTTGTTTGTTTGTTTGAACGCGCTAATCTCAGGAACTACTGGTTCGAATTGAAAAATATTTTTGCGTTGAATAGACGAGGAAGGCTTTAGGTTATATAACATCATGCTGCCACTATAAGAAGCAAAGAAATTATGGAATATGTGAAAAAACGGGAAAAATTATTCATCCTTGAGGGCTTCAATGATGCCCATAATAACTATTCCACGCGGACGAAGTTGCGGGCACAGCTAGTAATGAATAAAAGTTACGAATTTAAATATTTTTATTGAATTTGAGTAACCATTACTTACCATTTCCATACTCAACATAAAAATAAACATACCTGCAACAAGAAATGTCGTTTATTAGTTTTATAATGAAAATAAGTATAAATTATTTGATCACACAGTTTTTTTTCGACAATGCACGATCACTGGACAACGAGAAAATATATCGACAACATTAAAAAAAACAAAAGATTGTTAAGAAAAACAAAATTTGAATTATTTCTTTTTTTAAATTCGTTCAAAAAGATGATGTCACATAACTGGTGTCAATTAAACGGTTTCCTAATAACTATGACTCATTTCTGATTGATATTTAAAAAACAAAAAATTCTAAGTTCAAAAACTATAAGACGGCTGTCATGTTTTTCAAACACAATTTTTTTTTTTTAATTAATGATTCGTTTAGCAATTCCTTTGAGCTGTCGATCATATTGTAGATCATCAGGGGAGTAGGCAAAAAATTGATTAGCTCATGTGTGCTATTCGTGTGAACTAATTCTTCAAGATATAACAACTAGAACCGGCATGCGTCTCCGCCCGTGTTAAAGTAAATACATATAATCACGTCTGTATCGCTGGCGGGGTAGACAGAGTCAATGGTCTCAAAAAGACCAATAAGCCACGTTCAGCTGTTTGTCTCAATCATAGAATTGAGATTCAAATAGTGACAGGTTGCTAGCCAAGAAAAGAAGAGTCGCAAGTTTATTTAAGCCTATCCCTTAGTCGCCTTTTACGACATTCATGGGAAAGAGATCGTCTTATTTTTTTTTTTTTATTATAGCCTGGAACCACACGGCTTTATAAATAAACTACAGCTACTTGGCACTGGTAGAATGTGACAGAATACTTTTACTTTTGAGAACTGGTATAATAAATGCAAATAGGTAATGTAAAGTTGTCGTGCACGACCAATCGTTTTCGGGGAAAAAGAAAACAAACGCACAAACAGTTCGCCGGTTTCACACCGTTGAACTTGACATTGTTTTTTTTTTTAATATTATTTTTAGACAACTGTCAAATGATAGGCAAGTAAGTACTTAACATTTCAGTGCGTTCTTCAAACATCATTCGGGTGAAGTAACTGAGTTTTGTTTTCAAAATTATATTACTAAAGGCTCTCTATTTTCTCTGCATGTATGTATGTATGAGCTAATCTCCGAAAATTCTGAACGGATTTTGCCACTGTTTGAAAAGTTGTAAAGATGGTTTTCTGATAAACGATTTTATCGTTATATTATCAAAATACCGTTGTATTATCTTTAGTGCCGTGTGGTTCCCAGCATCAATAAAATAAATAATAGGACCACTCCGTCTCATTCCCATGGATGTCTTAAAAGGCGACTTGACATTCTTCTTTTAGGCGATGGGCTAACTACCGCACTATTTGAATCTCAATTCTATCATTAAGCCAAACAGCTGAACGTGGCCTATCAGTCTTTTCGGGACTGTCGGCTCTGTCAACCCCGCAATGTATATATAGACGTGATTATATGAATGAATGAATGAAGTAACTATTGCAATATTTTTCTATGGCATCAAACCAGTACTGTAGACAAAGCTATCTTTATTAAATTATCTCATTTGTCTGTTAAACCTACATACATGTAACAATTAATCTAATGACAGATCATCAAGGTTAAATAAATTAAAAAAACACGCAATGAACGGTCACTAGTTAAGATGTTTATCTTTTTATTTAAAAATCTTAGACAATGAGCGATGGTGGACATTAGTTCACACGTGATGTTGAAATTATAAGGTTGGCAACGGTCCAAGGCAAAACAAGTTATAGGTCGTAAAAGTTATATTAATTCCTATTGAGTTAATAGATATATACTACGTATATTTCCGTTGCGGGGTAGACAGAGCCAACAATGTTTAAAAGACTGATAGGCCACGTTCAGCTATTTGGCTTTAAGATAGAATTGAGACTCAAATAGTGACAGGTTGCTAGCCCATACACACAAAACTACATCTATTTTAGTTGCGGGGTAGACAGAGCCAACAGTTTTGAAAAGAAAAATGGGTCATGTTCAGCTGTTAGGCTTGATGATAGAATTGAGACTCAAATAGTGACAGGTTGCTAGCCAATCGCCTTAAAGAAGAATATCAAGTTTATTCTTTATTTTATTTTTTACTTTTTATTCGCGTCTTGCGATTTAATGATTGTCTGCCCCGTAAAGTATATAGACGTGATATAAGTCTGGTAGATAAGGTAAGCAGGTGTGGTCACAAGTGTGAAACAGTTTTGTCATACTTATCCGAGTTGATCGAAATATCCACTCATGCGCATCGAGACATATCTTGATCGGGATATCAATCCATCCATGCTTCCAATACTAATATTATTATAGCGAAACCCTGGCCGTTTTTTATTTAATTTTTAAATTGAAACCGCTTATTAATTTTTATTACATTAATTTACTTTCAATTTATTGTACATTAGTCGTTAACCGCTAAGTTTGACCGCACATAATGTTTAATTTTTATAAAATTGAGAATATTTTAAAAACTACTTGACCGATTTCGTTAAAGAAAACAATAGGGAATAGGCACATAATTCTAGGACTAACAGCTACAACTATGATACAAGTACATTATTACGTAAATGATTTATTTATCTTGACATTCATATCAATAGGCAATTTTTTTTAAATATGGGTATGAGTATTTATTATTCATAGGTATCGTGTTGATGGCATGATAGTACTTATATGAATGTTTCATTAATTCTGAATAACTTTCGCTTTTTCAAATGATAAAATGGAAGTATGCAGAGATCGTGTCAAGTGGAAAGAGGTAGTCTCTGCCTACCCCTCCGGGAAAGAGGCGTGATTTTATGTATGTATGTATAAAATGACCATCGTCTTTTGATGTTTCACCCGCTTAAGTACTGTGGAAGTCCAACGGACCTGGATTCGAAGAGTTACCGTAACATGAACGGCGTTATGACGGCCTCTGTGGCGCAGCGGTAGTACGCTTATCTGTGACACCGGAGGTCCCGGGTTCGAATCCCGGCCAGGGCATGATGGGAAACAAACTTTCTCTGATTGGCCTGGGTCTTGGATGTTTATCTATATAAGTATTTATTATAAAATATAGTATCGTTGAGTTAGTATCTCGTAACACAAGTTTCGAACTTACTTCAAGGCTAACTCAATCTGTGTAATATTCCCGTAAAAAAAAATTACAACTCTTCGAATTTTGAAGGCAAAAGTGAATCTTGCTCCTCATCTCGCTTACTACCAGGTACATGGAAGTCAAACGCACACAAATCTATTTTAAAAAAAAACATGATGACTGCAAGGTTATACATACATATGGTCACGTCTATATCCCTTGCGGGGTAGACAGAGTCAACAGTCTTGAAAAGACTGAATGTCCACGTTCAGCTATTTGGCTTAATGATAGAATTGAGATTCAAATAGTGACAGGTTGCTAGCCCATCGCCTAAAAAAAGAATCCCAAGTTTGTAAGCCTATCCCTTAGTCGCCTTTTACGACATCCCTGGGAAAGGGATGGAGTGGTTCTATTCTTTTTTGTATTGGTGCCGGGAACCACACGGCACCACGGTTATATATATGTATGTATGTACATAGTGCATATAATCACGACTATATATAACTAGCGGGTTAGGCCCCTCGGGATTTCGATTTTAGACCAAAAATTCATAGAAATAGCACACGCTCATAATACCTACAATAACTTTGACATACATACATACATACATAAAATCACGCCTCTTTCCCGGAGGGGTAGGCAGAGACCACCTCTTTCCACTTGCCACGATCTCCACTTGCTACGATCTAGTCTAGTCTAATAACTTTGACAATTTTCATAAATAAGCTTTTCCTTTTTGCTTTCCATCATAACTGTGTAATTTTCGATGGATGTTAATTAAAACTTTTTACATGACATAATGACAGTGACTTTAATTATTACTATGTCAAAAAGTGATATTGATTCAGTCACAAATAACAAGTGAGAATCTCGCACTGCGTAACAAATCGTTACGTTGAATCTTTGCACCACAGTGCCGTGTGGTTCCCGGCAGTTAAGAATAGGATTAATCCATATATGTATCCCATGGATGTCGTTAAAGGCTACTAAGGGAAAGGCTAATAAAATAAGGACTCTTAATTCTTATAGGCGATGGGCTAGCAACCTGTCACTATTTGAATCTCAATTCCATCATTAAGCTGAACTTGGCCTATCAGTTGAAGAAAACGCTGCAGTGCAGTTTGTGACCGCTTCTTCTGCACTGACGCCTTGGAAGCGGCAGTGAACTTAGTTTTTTTCTTTTGGGCGATGGCCTAAAATAAGAATCCCATGTTTATTTAAGCCTAACCTATGGGTTATAAAAAATGCATACATATAATCACGTCTATATCCCTTGCGGGGTAGACAGAGCCAACAGTCTTGAAAAGACTGATAGGCCTCGTTGACCTATTTTGCTTTAAGATAGAATTGAGATTCAAATAGTGACAGGTTGCTAGCCCATCGCCTAAAAGAAGAATCCCAAGTATATAAGCCTACCCCTTAGTCGCCTTTTACGACATCCATGGGAGAGAGATGGAGTGGTCCTGTTCTTTTTTCTATTATACACACGGCACTAATAAAATATAAAAAAATAATATTAAGAAAACTGCTGTTATAAATCACCTTCAAGCAACTTAACAATAAAATATTGCTTAAAGACTTGCGTGTTTATCTATATCATTATAAACGATCATAAAGCACCGTCCGTCAGTCTGTTTGTAATGAAGAAATTATAGAAAATTACAGCTTTTGTACGTGTGTGGTTAAATAATGGACGAGAACATTAGAACAAATGGTTTCTGTTCTGATTGAGATATTTATTATTGTAAAAGTAAGCCATATTTGTTTTAGAATCAGTGTATATTTTTAGCGGCAATATGTTTATGAAAAAATAAAAGCGTTATTCTAACTTCCAACAAATATAATATGTTTATGCGAAAATAAGTTTATTTCTTTGTTTAAATACATATAATCACGTCTATATCCCTTCCGGGGTAGACAGAGCCGACAGTCTTGAAAAGACTGACAGGTATCAGCTATTTGGCTTGATAAAAGAATTGAGATTCAAATAGTGACAGGTTGCTAGCACATCGCCTAAATGAAGAATCCCAAGTTTATAAGTTTATTTCTTAGTTTGTTTGTAACCTCTTCACGCATTATCCGCTGAACTAATCTTGTTGAAATTTTGCGTATGTATAATCAAGAGTCTAGAGAAGAATATACCTAAGGTACCTATAATCCTGGTGAAAAACTAAAGCTTCCATGAGATTTGCAAAAAACCTGTCTTCTATAGTGACGTAGCGAAGATGCGGGTAAGGTAAAACCTAGTATATTATATGTATGGTACTATGGCATCATTGTGCTATACTGCTGAATGTGGCCAGTCTTTTCGAGACTGTTGAGTCTGTCCACCCCGTAAGGGATAAAGACGTGATTATTATATGTATGAATATGCTGTTATTGCACTACAAGTCCTAATAGCCTTATTATTCAACATTTCTAGTCTAATTTTAGAAGTTTCTGTTATTTTGACCACAGCCGTTTTTCGAGTGACTAGTCACCCCCTATTTTGTCTTTCCTTCGTTAAACACAGTCAATTTCCGTTTAATTTGATACGCTTTTCGATTTGTCTATATACTTGAACAATATTTTATTTATACTAGAAGATGTCCGCGGATCCGCCCGTCAAAAACTAATAATCTCGATAATTTCTATTCCCGCGGGAATTTCTCAAACAGTGCACCTCTGTACTACATAAGAAACCTCTATACCAAATTTCAAGTATCTAACGGTTGAGCTGTGGAAGCAAATGTGAATGGTGGTGAAAGTCTGATTTTCATTTAAACTTTCACCTCCATTTGTCTATTTTGGGGGTTGATTTTTGAAAAATAATTATAATCTTTGTTAGAACGCGGATTTTTTAAATACACATGTAATACCAAATTGCTATTTCGGCTGGATTAAATTTATTATCTCCGTTTGTTTAAAAGTGTATCGTTTAATTTACACACTGGCCGCTAACAATAAAGAAATAATTTTAAGAGATGAAAAAGTACGATCGTCTTTTGTTAATTTTTCACAACAATGATTTACACGCAATAAGTTAGATATTTTTTTTTGTTTTAAATTGTACATATTATAGTTTTCTTTATTTTCACCAATATAGTATTTTATTTTACATACCGGCCTAATTATCTATACAGCGTTAGTATCCTATTGTAATTAATAAATAAACATAAAGTATATCTGGTCAGTAGTACGAGTATCAATTAGGTGATATAACACTCTTTTTTTGAGAGCAAAAAAAGGTTCGTCAAATATAAATTGGTCTAATTAATTCTGAACCAATTTGGACGGCGATTAACGATTATAAAATAGCGTTTCAAATAAAAGAAGGTTATAAAGTATTATAAAAAACCACTAAGGCTATAAATCGTAACCTGTTTTTAATAACTACACAAAAATAAGAAAAAAAAATTAAGTACAATTTAATGCGACGTACAGAATTAATATTATATGCGTACAAATCATATGATCATGCCATTTTTCTAGGAGGGGTAGAGGGATAGGCAGAATACATTTTCTTTTTGCCACGATCCCTGTAAACTTCTTACTTAGTACAACTTGTATACAATTAGTACCTACTTTTGTAGGGTTTGTGGCAAGTGAAAGATGTAGTCTCTGCCTACCACTCCGGGAAATAGGCATGCGTGATACATCCACTTATGTCGTTTATAGCATGAAAAAATTCAAAACATCCAAATGACTTGAATATGAAAATTATTAACCGGAAATTGTCTTACATAACATACTCGTAGAATGCATTAATTTTTATGCAAAACAGTAATTTCATTAACATAAGATTTCATATTATAGAGTTTTTTTTGATTGATTTATAATAGCATTTCTAACGAGTATATGTTTAGGTAACAGATAAGATAGTGTGTCGCAATATTTGGTTGGCTTTTTAAGTTATAAGTAGTTCGTCTACATTTGTAAAACTCATGAATCATCATCAATTTGAATCCTGTTTGTTTATATAAAATTTAAGAGACACAAGTGTCTTGAAAAAATCGAAAGGTCAGCATGGTTGTATATTACCCATTGATGTCATAAAAGGCGACTAAGGGATAGGCTTATTATGTCGGAATTCGTTTTTTAAGCGATCTATTTGAATCTCAATTCAATCATTAAACCAAACAGCTGAATGTTGCCTATCAGTCTTTTCAAGACTGTTGGCTCTGTCAACACCGCAAGGGATGCAGTTGTGATTATATGTATGTATGTTTGGATATATGTATGTAAGCTATATATAAGCGTTGCCGATACGACAGTCATAGTATATGAGATAGTGTGGTCCGCTTCTAAAGTGCCCTGAACCGCACGGCACAGAATCATATAAAATGGCGACATAACACCAGTGTGAAAACCGAATCGTAGCACACATTTGATTTTACCAAAGTCGCGAATACTTTCTCCCGCAAGTATGCAAGTCATTTCACAAGAATATTGACGATTCATCGCGACTACAACAAAAGAGACGAACGTATTCGAAATGAACGCGTAAGAAAGGGAGGAAAGAGTAATTTTCGATTTCTAAGGTTAATAGGTTTTGGTTCCTTTGTTCAAAATTTGAGTATGGTTATGTTGGAAAGTGATTGCGGTGTAGCATTTAAGGTTACGTTAATCGTTTTTGTGATGAATAAGGTGCAAATCCGTTACTCATACATACATATGGTCACGTCTATATCCCTTGTGAGGTAGACAGAGCCAACAGTCTTGAAAAGACTGATAAGCCACGATCAGCTTTTTGGCTTAATAATAGAATTGAGATTCAAATAGTGACAGGTTGCTAGCCCATCGCCTAAAAAAGAAACCCAAGTTTGTAAGCCTATCCCTTAGTCGCCTTTTACGATGTCCATGGGAAAGAGATGAAGTGGTTCTATTCTTTTTTGTATTGGTTCCGGGAACCACACGGCACATTACTCATTACAGACTTTAATGGTGCATTTTAATGGTCATAATGTTGCTGGGCTTACACAGATGACACCTTTAGAGGCGTGAAGGGTCGCCTCTAAATGCGTCATCTCGCGCCCCTTTTATCATCAGACTCGTGTGGTTTATTCGAGCTGCGTCAAAGTTGGTTTAGTCAGGTTTTTACCCGATTCCGCAAGGGCAGTTCATGCTCCTAGCAACAAAGCGGTAGGCGATGGCACCGTGTGGCGAGGCGACGGTCTTTCCACACGTTAAAAATAGGTTTTTACCTGAAGCGACTCCTGTTAGACCTTCGCAGAGAAAACTTGGTGTATGATTACAAATCTAGTTGCCTGACTGTGCAGGTTTCCTCACGAAGTTTTCGATCACAGTATGAGCATAAGTCAACAATCACACTAATGTACATAACATAGAACCTACTGAATGCCTTTTCATTCCTAAGTATTTAAACAACTGCTTAAAAATATCGAATTCGCATGAAAAGACATTTGAGTGTGGAATCGGGAGTGGTCACTTAGGATCGTTGCAAGTGGAAATCCATAGTCTCTGCCTACCCCAGTGGGAGACAGACGTGATGGTATTTATGTTAAACAACTGCATTTCACTTAATTCCACCCAATGCCCATGTTTAATTAAAATAAAATGTGCCCACCCCAAAAGTGGTCTGAAAAAATACTGCAAATACGCCCGTGCGAACAGGTAAATCTATTTCATCCAAACGGTTTGAAATAATTGTCATTTGTACGTCAATTCGCATTACCGTTCATTATAACTGTACTTTATACATGCGTAGACGTCGTATAGTGCCTAAGTATTCAACACTGCCCCAAGCGGCCTTTAGCGAATGCGAAAGATTTTAAATGTTTGCTTTTATTTTTTTACTGTGTGCGAAATTGGAACTAAAGCCGCATTTATATGCGATATTTTAACTTATAAAATTTATAATATAACATATAATCACGTCTCCCCCGTAAGGGATATAGACGTGATTATATGTTATATTATAAACTAGAGGCCGCCCGCGACTTCGTCCGCATGGAAACCCTATCAATCCCGCGGGAACTCTGGGATAAAAAGTAGCCTATGTGTTATTCTGGGTCTTCAGCTACCTACATACCAAATTTCATGGTAATCGGTTCAGTAGTTTTTGCGTGAAAGAGTAACAAACATCCATACAAACTTTCGTCTTTATAATAGTAGTAGGATTTTATAAGTTTAAATATCGTCTATATCCCTTGCGGGGTAGACGGAGCCAACGGGCATCAAAAGAAGAATTGACAACCTTCGCAATAACGAATTTGTGAGGTAAAAGAAGGAAAAGGTTTGTGAAGAGAAATAAACTAAGAAAAATAATCCTGCTTATATAATAAATGCGAAAGTTTGTAAGTCAGGATGTCAGTATGGACGTTTGTTACTCTTTCATGCAAAAAATACTGAACCGATTACGATGAAATTTGGTATGTAGGTAACTGAAGACCCAGAATTACACATAGGCTACTTTTTATCCCGGAGTTCCCGCGGGATTATACGTGGACGAAGTCGTGGGCGGCGACGGCGGCGGTTGACGATATCACTTTAAAGTCTACCTCTGTACCAAATTTTCCAAAGAATATAGACTCTTAAATTTACGAGTTGATTCAATATAAACAAATACACATCTCTTTAAGATATTTGTGAAGATAAACGAGTTATGCATTCCAAAAAAAGATAAAGAATAATCTAGAAAGGTAATTAATTATAACAGAAGAGAGTATATTTAAAGAGAATTAGAAAGCTCTACCCACATACGTAATTTAATTGCGTATTCGTGATTTACTTACTACATTATTTTTATTACGTTCATCAATGGCCATAGATATTTTCGTAATGTGGATTAAGTATAGATAGATAAATAGATAGATAGACTCTTTGTTGCACCATAAGAAGAAGAGTATAAAAGTATAGCCAAAGATAATAACAGAATTGTATCAGATATTTCGTAATTGGCGCCGGCGGTCCATGATTAAAAAAAGCATTATCCATAGGTTCAAATCCTACTATTTTCTGAGTTATATACTAACATTAGTTTTATAGCAAACCGTTGCTTTCACGGTGAGGGAATACCTGCACTTTGAGGCAACTGGATGTGTAACATACATACATACATATGGTCACGTCTATATCCCTTGCGGGGTAGACAAAGCCAACAGTCTTGAAAAGACTGAATGGCCACGTTCAGCTATTTGGCTTAATGATAGAATTGAGATTCAAATAGTGACAGGTTGCTAGCCCATCGCCTAAAGAAGAATCCCAAGTTTGTAAGCCTATCCATTAGAGTCGCCTTTTACGACATCCATGGGAAAAAGATGGAGTGGTTCTATTCTTTTTTGTCATTGGTGCCGGGAACCACACGGCACGTTAAATGTATTTTCTTTTTCCTTTATTCATTCAAAATCAAGTCCTGTTACTGTTTCCGCTCGCACGAACAGGAAACGGCTCTAGCTTGTGTCATCGTTACAAACAGGATATGTTCATCTACCATAATATTACCTACATTCTATTACGGTCTTCAAGATTTACTTCAAATAAATAACGGTAACAATCTTCATTTGAATGTTTTCATACATACATACAATCACGTCTATATCCCTTGCGGGGTAGACAGAGCCTACACTCTTGTAAAGACTGATAGGCCACGTTCAGCTATTCCCGGCATCAATACAAAAAAGAATAGGACCACTCCATCGCTTTCCCATGGATGTCGTAAAAGGCGACTAAGGGATAGGCTTACAAACTTGGGATTCTTTTTTAGGCGATGGGCTAGCAACCTGTCACTAATTGAATCTCAATTCTATCATTACGCCAAATAGCTGAACGTGGCCATTCAGTCTTTTCAAGACTGTTGGCTCTGTCTACCCCGCAAGGGATATAGACGTGACCATATGTATGTATGTATGTATGTAAAATCGAGGTCATCATTCTTTGAAGTCGGTTGAAATGCATGGACCCTATATTTTGCATATATACGACAGAAATGCAACATACACCGTCTCATTGTCCCTTGCAATTATTTCCTTAACAGACAGCAGATGTAGCCATTTAAGGCGTCACTCCATTGCTGCGCGGTGCGCACGCGTCGCATTTTAATTAGTTTTGCTTGGTATAAATAAATACTTGTTAGAAATGTAATTACATAAAATATAGGCCTCTTTGTATAACTAAATTTGTTCACAAATCGAATTTGTGAGGCAAAGGTTGCGGAGGTCAGATGGGAGTCGCTTCGTGTAAAAAACTGACTCACCCAATCCAGGATCCGTGACCAAAGGCATACCCCGGCCTCATACACTCATTAGACGTGCACCTAACGTGCACTTACCTTTATTTTTGTCAAAATTTTCGAATCACATTACAATGATCCTCGGTCACAGAGTGACTGAATATTTATAAAATAGTTCCTTTTTTCTCTCTCAAGAGATAGGCTTATAAACATGAGACCTTTTTTAAGAGGTTAACTAGTAACCGGTCATTATATCTTTCAATTTCTATTTCATTATGTATTAAGTCTTGTGACTTTTGGGTCTGTCTCCCACTTAAAGGATGTCCAACTGATAATGTATCTATATGAAACTTAACGTAAACTTAAAACTCGACTCAAATGGCCTTTCAGTTTTTTTGAAGACTGTGGGCTCTGTCTACCTCATAAGATTTGATTATAATGTATATATTCCATACATATAATCACGTCTATATCCCTTGCGGGGTAGACAGAGCCAACAGTCTTGAAAAGACTGATAGACTACTTTCAGCTGTTTTGCTTACCGATAGAATTGAGATGAAATACAACAACCTAAAAGAAGAATCTCAAGTTTAAAGCCTATTCCTTAGTCGCCTTTTACGACATCCATGGGAACGAGATGGAGTTGTCCTATGTTCTTTTTGTTGCGCATAACATATCACCTGACCTATGGAATACAAGCCTTATAAAATAGACTTTAGCATATAAATTGGCCGCCATTTTGCTGTGAGTCGCCATTTTGAGATTCTATTATATTCAAATTAGAAAATGGCGGATCCTTGTCATATCAGGGTTTAATTGTAAGCGAGGGATATTGCTAAGCCTTTTATGGAGTATTTTCATTATGTCAGCCTTGTATTAAGTACTTTGAATACCATTTAGTATACAGTTTTAGTCATTTATGGTTAATAAATTAATATTAACGGCTGCTAACGTTTAATTACTTTGACAGAGAACATGTTTAGATCTTTTCACTGTTAAATTAAATCAATCAATCAAGAAAGTGAACTAAATTCTCAACTTTATAACACTTTGTCCTGACTCTATATAATTATTTTAGTCCATACATTCGTTCATACATATTATCAATTCTTTATCCATTACGGGGTAGACAGAACCAACAGTCTTGCAAAGACTGAAAGGGCACGTTCAGCTGAACGGCTTAATGATGGGATTGAGATTCAAATAGAGACAGGTTGCTAGCCCATCGCCTAAGAGAAAAATCCTAAATTTGTAAGCCTTTCCCTTAGTCGCTTTTGACGATATTCATGGGAACATATTGAGCGGTCCTTATATAATGTGCCGGGAACCACACGGCACAATAGTGTATAATTAAATTGACTTCAAATTGAGCCCATCGCCTAAAAGAGGAAACCTAAGTTTATAAGCATTTACCTTAGTCGTCTTTTACGACAATGAAAAGAAAATTTACACCACAAGCGAAGCCGCGGACGGACGCTAGTATAAAACATGGCAAGCTTTTTCTGCTAGCATTGAACGGAACTACACATACTCCGGAATTCTTATTGCCAGTTTTATGTTCTTACGGTATATCTTGAAATGTAACAGACAAACAGACAGTCGGTTGCGCGACGTTATTTATAAGTAATCGTCTCGGCTCGGACGGTAACTGATGTTGCTTTATGCGAATTGATTCTAATGATTTTTTTTTTGCAAGTCTTGGAATACAGTTTCATCGAATAAAATATTTTTCTTTCTTTCTTCTTTCTTATTTGGTGGTGTGGTGTCCATGAAAAAATATGTCTCAATGGAATAATTTATTAAATTCAGACAGCAATCTGCCACTTGTTAGGTATCGTTAAAAGCGACTAAGGAAAAGGCAAACAAACTTGAGATTTTTCTTTAAGGCGATGTTCTACCAACCTGTCACTATTAATCACGTCTATATCCCTTCTGGGGTAGACAGAGTCAACGGTCTTCAAAACACTGATAGGCCACATTCAGTTGTTTGGCTTAATGATAGAATTGACATTCAAATAGTGACAGATTGCTAGCCCGTCGCCTTAATGAAGAATCCCAAGTTTATAAGCCTTTCCCTTAGTCGCCTTAGTGATCCTTTTTTTTATTGGTGCCGGGAACACGGCTCGTATGTTTCGCATTCATAATATAAGCATGGACGCATCAAAACATAATTTCAAAAGCGATCAAAGCCGGTAGCGGTCGCTAGTCAAACATAAATCGCAATCAACAGTTGCCAAGACAGTATAATCTCGATCTGGACCCGGCACCGAACGCTGGACTCCACAGTGGCTTACCGTTTTAACAACCACGCCAACGACACCCGTCGCCAATTAGTGAACGTGCGATGTGTTCAGGAATTGAAGATATTCAGTTTGTTTATTTAGAACTAGCCTAGCCCGCGGGAATGGCTACAATGTGTATTCGTCCACGATTTAAATTTAATAGATCTATATTGGTAAATTTATGTTCGGCGAAAATGCTGCAGTGTAGTTTGTTCCGCCGCTTCTTCTACACATGCGCTTCGGAAGCTGTAGTAGACATAATTAGATGAAAGTTATGTGACGTTAATTACTGATACATTGTATCCAGTAAAAAAATATATATTCAATTCTAAATATTGATAGGTTGCTAGCCCAACGCCTTCAAGAATAATCCAATGTTTATTAGCCCTTTCCTTAGTCGCCTTTGACGACATACGTAAGGAGAGATATTTTAGTGGTGAAATTTTGAGTGTATGGTTGACCATTAGGTTAAAAATTGTTTTTTCCCCTCTTGGAATTGGAATTAAAATTAGAAAAACTGTTCACTATCATATCATATCATATATCACTATCATAGGCCATCCGTAGAAAGAATTTCCTCTTACATACATACATACGGCACGTCTATATCCCTTGCGGGGTAGACAGAGGCAACAGTCTCGAAATAACTGATAGGCCACGTTCAGCAGTTTGGCTTATTGATAGAATTGAGATTCAAATAGTGACAGGTTGCTAGCCTATCGCCTTAAAAAAGAATAACTACCAAGTTTATAAGCCTTCATTAGTACATATCGGTGTCAGGATCCAAACTGCACTTCGCAACATTCGACCTACGTTTTTATACATTTTTTTTATATACGAAACCCTTAAATGTAACTAATTGTATCTTTGTTTAGATAAATAGGCGGGATAAATATAGAATGCCTACTATGAGTTGGAAAAATATAAAGAAAACTATAATATAAAATTTAAAACTTAAAAAGAACTCTAATTTTGATTGCGTCCTAATCATCATCGTGTGAAAATTAACAAAGGACGATCGTACTTGTTCGTCTCTTAAAATAATTACTTTTCTGTAAGCGGCCAGTGTGCAAATTAAACAATACATTTTTAAACATTCTCATTTCGAACTGAACACGCAAGGGAAAGGAACGTTGCGTGTGGAATTCTTTTTTTTTCTTTTCAAAAACTCGATATTGCAAGTCTGGGGATACAGCTTTCATGAGAAAAAGTGAAATAAGTAATAAGGTATAGTTAAACCATATGATATGATGTTTGAGTGAAAGGATGTTGTCTCTGCCTACCTCTCCGGGAAAAAGGAGTGATTTTTATGTATGTTTGTATGTATGATGATCAAATTGATTCATTAACTCCTTCATATAATAACGTCTATATCCCTTGTGGGGTAGACGGAGCCAGCAGTCTTGAAAGACTGAAATGCCACGTTCAGCTGTGTGGTTTAATGATAGAACCGAGATTCATATAATGACAGGTTACTAGCCCGTCGCCTAAAAGAAGAATCCCAAGTTTATAAGCCTATCCTTAAGTCACCTATTACGACGAGAAAGATACGATAAAGAGATGGAGTGGTTGTATTATTTTTCTATTGGTGCTGGTAACTACACGGCAAACGGCCATAGGTAACAAACAAATAAACTTACTTTCGCATTTATACCGCCTCTGTGGCGCAGCGGTAATACGCTTGTCTGTGACACCGGAGGTCCCGGGTTCGAATCCCGGTCGGGCCATTGCCCGGGCCAATCAGTAAAAGTTCGTTTCTCATCATTATGAGAAACGAACTTTTACTGATTGGCCCGGGGGTCTTGGATGTTTATCTATATAAGTATTTATTATAAAATATAGTATCGTTGAGTTAGTATCTCGTAACACAAGTCTCGAACTTACTTCGAGGCTAACTCAATCAATGTAATATGTCCTGTATATGTATTTATAGTTAGTACTACTTCAAATACATAGATAAATAGATTTTTTCTATAAATCTCGTTGTACACATTCCACTACACTCCACTGTACATAAAATAAAGGAAAAAAAAAACACGCAACAAGAACTACGAATATAGTTATTGGCCAGGTGGGATCTATTAGTGGCTTGTGGTTTATATTTTTTATATATTTTTTGCATTAGGAGAATGCCCCTACATTCCTTAGTTCTCAGGACAGTGTAACTGGCCAGTTGGTTTGAGGTAAACGACTTTTGTTGTTAGAAAAAAAGGTTAATTTTAAAAATTAGAATAAGTATGGTATATAAGTAATTATTCTTTATTATAAGAGCCTATGTTGATGTGATGGTAAAGAAAAAACTGGCTAAATGCGAGTCGGCCTCGCGCATGAAGGGTTCCGTACCGTTATGTATAAAAAATTGCATTAGATGTATGAGAATTACTTTATTTTTATTTTATTTTTGTTACACTTTTATACTATGGAAACCCTCATTAACATTTGATTTTACAAAATTTTGTATTAATAGTTATAGCGGCAACGGAAAAGTACTATATGTAAAAATTTCAGATTTCGCGGTTTGTGAGAAACAGCCGGGTGACAAACGAACGGACATACAGAAGATTATGCCGTTTATGCGCGGAACTCTAAAAATATAGTGCAGCTACAGCTACGCTATAAAAGTCAGTCAAGGCTAAAGCTATATAAATCTTTGGCGATATTGAGACTATTGGTCCTGTTTCGAGATAAACAGGTAATGTAAATTTCTTAATGTTTTATTGCACATAACTCATACTGTATATCACAACTGACTTACTTAAAACTAAAAGTCGGACAGCAGACAGAAGAGTTGCTGACGTCACAAAGCGTATTGCGAAATTTTAGTGGCAGAAGGGGGATCATTTTGTACGCAAACAAGGTTCATGGTGCAAATTGGTGATGGAGCGGAGACTGTGGGGTGAGAACGCCCACATGGAATACTCCAGATGCGTTAGTAAAACAGTTGGCATGAAGTGGATGGAAAATGCTCAGGACTGAAAGAGATGAAAGACTCTGAAGAAGGCATACAACCTAGCGGACGAAAATGGCTAGAGAGGAAGAACAAGAAGAAGAAAAATAAAAGTGTTATATACCTGTATGTATGTATTTGTGTTTAAAATTAATTAACAATTATGCACAAAATTGGACATAATTCCCACACATATGGACTTGAGAATATTATATATATATATACCTATATATATATAATTTAAGCTAAAAGAATATTATCAGAAATTCTCACGGAAATGTATCAGGTACTAGTATACTACTAATTGCTAGTCTGAATTGCTTATCATATGGAGTAATTAAAAATCGATTAGCTGATTTCATAAGCCGGTGGCTATTTTTTTTGGCATGTAATAATTGTCTTAGACACTTGATTGGTGAATTATTTTATGAGTGTCTACCAGATCTAAAAGCAACTGTAGTTTTCAAACAACTTTTTTTTCATTGGTGGCGAATTTTTACATACATACATACATAAAATCACGCCTCTTTTCCGGAGGGGTAGGCAGAGACTACCTCTTTCCACTTGCCACGATCTCTGCATAGGTTTCGGGTACTTTTGACCTGCAGGCTTACTCTCGAACTCAATCTCAATCTCAATTCTGTCGCAATCCAATTCCAATCGCAATTTAGTTTGGTACTCTTGAAATCATTAATCTTGAGATTGAGTTGGTATTGCGATTGTGTCATTATTGTGTTTTCCTTGGCGATTCCACTATACGTCAATATGACAGTGACATACATCACCATGTCTACGACAGAAATAGAACGAATTAATGAATGAAAACTTTGATAAACAATATTAAATTTAAGTAATTTTCAAGTAAATAATTAATTTTAAATGATATTTTTATTAACAATGCTTATTTCTTACTAATAAATAACTTTAAGGCAAAAAATAATCAAATTAAATGTTTCAAACGGCGTATTTGGCTGTATGAGTACCTATTTTCCTGTGCCTATATGTAAAGTTCACAATAAACAAAACACATTTTAAAACCAGTGTTGCCAACTTAGTGGAATTTCCACTAAATCTGGTGGTTTTGACTTGTCTTTTAGCGGACATATGAGTTTTAGTGGCTAGTGGATTTATCTAGTGGAATTTAAGAATTTTGTTTTTTTTGTTTAAATTATTGGAATAACGCCTATAAAATCCAGTCGTATCGTTGTTGGAGTTCAATTTCTAGACTTATCAATCAATAATTTGCCAACCTTCAATTTAGTAGTGAGTACAACGCTCAGGAGGACCGGCATCCAGGCCAGAAACCACAACATTTCATTTCATACTTTATGTCTCGTGAGAGTTCGACAACAAATGGGCTTTGTTACTTTTTATTGTCAACCACTTACTATAATTTATGATCGTAACGAATTGTTTTAAAAATTTATTTTAAACATCATTTATTTTTATTTAATTGTAACTAAACTTATAACAATTTATTTATTCTGATTAATTTGAATATCTAATATTTGCCGCTTAATCCGCCAACAGCGACATCATTCATGCTAATTTCGACACAACAGAAATAAAGTTAATGGAAAATTTAGTGTTTTTTTTTGATGGTCCGACTTTTTTTAGTGGATTTCTAGTGGTTTTAGAGGTCGATTTTAGTGGGGAGCTTGATACGTCGTTGGCAACACTGTTTAAAACTGTGGTTTAAAAGTTTTAGTTTGGCGCTCATAAGGTAAGTAATTTTTTCACTTATTAAAGTTTTTGATACTTTTATTTATTATAAAACGATTGTCACTAGTACACAAGTGATCTTCAAGCAAAAAAATGTTAGTAATGCTGTATCATACTATTACAGAAATGGCAAACAGACCCACACAATACCAAATGGCAGCGTTAGTGGAGTTCCTGGAGAAAATCCAGGAATTGCTCGAGGCCTTCTGCCAACGCAGCAGGCCAAACAGGAAACTCGAAAAAAGTGGCAGGAGTTCGCTGAGTCCACTAACGCCTTGGGTGGGATTATCAAAGATGGGCAGGCTTGGGCTAAGGTAAGCTAGCATTAAAACAGATTTATTATATTAGTTACATGCATATATATTAAATCATAATGATTTCCTTTTCATGCATTTCAGTATTGGACTGAAATAAAATCATCCCTTAAAAAGGTCTGCCAACAAAGGGCTCAGTCCATGAGGCGCACCGGAGGTGGCATAGATGTGGTGCCAGAGCTGTCGTTGCTGGAACAGCGCCTAGTGGCAGTCATGGGTGGGGACTCATTTGCCACGGGCACAAGGGGAATAGCAGTAGACCCCTCTCCCCAAAGTAATGTAAGTAAAATAATATGAAAAGTTAAATAAAATTTGTTTATTCAGAAACCAAGAATTGACATCAGTAATTTACTTAAAACTAAGTTTACTACCGCCTCCAAAGCGCAAGTGAAGAAGAAGCGGCACAACAAACTTCAATGCTGCATTTCTACAACAACGTCAATTAACTTACAAACATTATATTAAGCATTCACTATAGATTATTTTAACACGCTTAATAAAATAATAGTGTACAGTTAAAATTACATGAATTAAGTCTATGATCAGTAAAATAACATTAACAAAATTAAACTCTGAACTAAAAAATAAAAATGACATTCATCAATACAATTCAGTTAAGTGATTTTATAATAATTTTATTTATTTTTCCTGTTACAGTCTAGCCCCTCCATCTTGCCATCCACGTCTGATGCAGTTTTACCCATGATAGACCTGCCAACATCTAGATTATCTATGGTAGAGCTGCCTTCCACCTCTGCCGCTGTTGTACCCGAAGCATTGGACAGATAAAACTATCTACTATATGTGATGCACCTCCAAATGCTGCATCTACACTTAATATATTTAAGTCCGCGTCACAGATCTGTAACAAAAATAAATTAAAAATAAATAAATATAGTATTTTTATTTTATATTAATTTATCTACACTAATATTATAAAGAGGAAAACTTTGTTTGTTTGTAATGAATAGGCTCAAAAACTACTGGACCAATTTTAAAAATTCTTTCACCATTCGAAAGCTACATTATCCACGAGTAACATAGACTATATTTTATTTTGGAAAAAAATAGGGTTCCGTAATGATATATAAAAATAATTGGCAAAACAGCGTTTGCCGGGTAAGCTAGTATTTTATATTACCATTACCACTACATATAGTAGTGGTAATATAAAATAAGCTTATTATGAATTTATGTAATAAACATATAAAAGGGATACATACCTACTATTAATACATTTGTTGAATGGTAATGTTTTCTGTTAAAATATCTTTCTTCATTTTCAGCAGGACGTACTATTGCCACATGGGTTCCATCCTATTACTCCAGGAATGCGAAATTATTCATAAAACCTACAACAAACACAGATATTAACACACATTTCTGCCATCTGCCAAATAAAATAAATTGTCATGTCTTAAACACAATTTACATACCTTCTTTTAATAAATTGCGTTCTGGAACAGTTTGAGGAAATTTTATGTATTTATGCAGGATTGTCGGGTCATTCAATGCTGCTGTCAATCCCTCAATGCCCGAGATACTGATTGCTGCGACATGGGAGTACCTAGTGAACATCCTACTAGGCGTTGGTAGCTGCCAGTTGCATAGAATGAAAGTGCTACTAGTATCTGTAGACCAAAACCAATTATTTAAGCAATTAGGTACCTTTGCAAACTTGTTTGTATCACAAACTAACACAAAGTACTCACATAATTTAAAACAAAATTACCTTGTATTTTGTACTGATATCACTTCTTCTTTTAGGAGCTTGCATCAAGGGTTTTAGCTCTTGATATAAATAATGGAACAATGCCTTGGTGACACGATAATTTCGCTTAAATTCGTCATCACTCATAGCAAGTGCTTTATCGGCGTACCGAGCAATCCTACGCAAATTACGCGTTTCTCGCAAATCCTTTCTACAGGCATCACTGAAAATTACATTTTGCAACACCAAA
Organism: Amyelois transitella; assembly: GCF_032362555.1. Classification (NCBI taxonomy): domain Eukaryota; kingdom Metazoa; phylum Arthropoda; class Insecta; order Lepidoptera; family Pyralidae; genus Amyelois; species Amyelois transitella. Next base: position 9,971,662 of record NC_083515.1, read on the forward strand.
CGAGCCATTGTATGCACTTTTTTACAAGTAAAATGTATATGCAATTTTCACAAAGTTACTATTTCCTTATTGTGATTATCACAATAAATATCCAAGAATAACACAAGTTCAACGCAATGTCGAGCTGTCAAAATGGCTTCAAGAGTACCGAATTCTCAAGTTCCAGAACAAAATCTCAATATTAATTAGTTCACTCAATATCCGCCCGATTTCGCCCCAATGTGGCGCTAGTGTGAAATTCAAGAGTGCCAAATGACGTTTCTTGCATTGAGATTGGCATTGGATATTGGCATTGCGAGTCGAGAGTAAGCCTGCTGACCCTTGACCAGGACGTCCAAAGTGCATGTGTAGAAGAAGCGGCGGAACATACTACACTGCAGCTAGGTACATTAGTCCCAAAATACTCTAAGACCACTAACAAATATGAGTAAGTGATGAAGTTTAGACTCAGACATCGACAGGTCGCTAGCCCAAAAGAGTCGCAAGTTTATAAGCTTTTGCCTTGATAAATTTTAACAATCCAATTTGAAGAAAAGAAAGCAGCGTTCCTTTGAATAAATAACCCATTATTTGACAAAGGTTTCACCCTCCACATTACATAATAAACCCAATTAATGTCCGCATAAAGTTAAGGTGAAATTTGGTTACGAGTTTTTAATGTGACTAAGACGAAAATGTTAATTTATGTATCAAGCGTTGAATGCTGTTATATGAGGCGTTAAATATTATGTATGCTTTGACATGTGTAATAAATCTTGCATTTTATTGCCGGTGTTTAAAGAAGATATAGAGGATAAGGTAGCTAAGAATTGTAGATAACTAACTGAGTCCCGGGGTTTCGCTCCCGTGCGAATTTCGATAAAGCAATTAAAAAAATTGATATTTTTATGTCGAAATTCTATGTCCAATAGAAATAAAGAGGATACGACCACCCCATCTCTTCCCTAAGAATGTCGTTAAAGGTGACCAAGGGATAGGCTTGGGATTCTTTATTTACGTGGCCTTTAAGTATTTTCAAGACTACTCTGCCTCTGTCTTCCCCCCAAGGGATATAGACTTGATTATATGTATGTACCACGTTCAGCATTGTTTGAAATTGGAATTCAATGCATAACCCTAAAAGAATACCTCGAGAAACAAATGCATTAAGCTTTTGCAAATTAAAAGAAATTTTATATCTATTTCATGTTGACCAACAATAAAATTAACTTTCATTGTTATATTGCGACAATCAATTCACTTTTTAAAATAATAAATAAGCATGAAGGTTTGCGTGATACGGTTTTATTTAAAGCGTTATGTAACAATGTGGTCGAATTGACCACAATCGAGTAATGGCCACTCAATTGTTTATTTTTATAGTTTAATGTCACGGTGTAGTGAAATTAATTTAACTACAAGTTTACTGTCTTATTGTGAACCGAATAAAAAATATTTTCTATATAGGTATTATAACCGCCGTGCCGTGTAGTTACCGGCACCAATAAAAAAGAAAAAATAGGACTACTCCATCTCTTTCTAACGACTAAGGGATAGGCTTATTAACTTGGGATTCTTCTTTTAGGCGACAAACTAACAACGTATCACTATTTGAATCTCAATTCTATCATTAAGCCAAACAGCTAAACATGGCCTATCAGTCTTTTTAAGATTGTTGGCCCGGTCTACCCCGCAAGGGATATGGACGTGATTATATGTATGTATGTATGTATTATTACGTACCTATATAAGAATACAGGTTTTTTGCAAATGCCGCGGGAACCATAATTTTGACCGGGATAAAAGGTGCTCTACGTCCTTCTTCAGACTCATTATCTATACTAATATTTTAAAGCTGAAGAGTTTGTTTGTTTGTTTGAACGCGCTAATATCAAGAACTACTGGTTTGAATAAAAAAAAATTTTTTGCGTTGAATAGTCCATTTATCGAGGAAGGTTTTAGGCTATATAACATCAAAGCCAGGAGGAAGAAGAAGACAACGCAAGGGCTTCCATCCTTGTCTTCCAAAGGAATTATTACAAAACTACTTACAATTACCACAAAACGATCAAAATCGTAATTTCACGGCGACATCATTTGCAATTTACTTTATCGGAACGATTTCATGTTGTAATCATTAATGTAGCTGCTTATTTCGATTTTCTACTGTCGTGTGGTTCCTGGCATTTTGGAATAGGAACGATCAGTGAATGTGGATGAAGCGAAAGACGTATGCCAATATCGTGGCACGTAGAATGATAGAACGAGAATGCCTCCTTCTCCTGATTTAATGTAGGTATGCGTTTATGTTTGTATTCCATTTAGTAATTGGTAATTTGTAAGCTTTATTAACCCCCGACGGAAAAAGTGAAGTGTTATAAGTTTAGCGTGTCTGTCTGTCTTTGGCATCATAGCTCACAAACGGATGAAGCGAATTCAATTTAGTTTTTTTTTTTAAATATATAAGGTTATTTACGTGTGAGTGTTCTAAAACATGTTCGATTAAAATCGGTTGAGCCGTTCAAAAGTTGTGGGAGCTGAAGTGACGAAGGAAGACTGAATGACGGCAAATATAATCGAGTGAAATCGCACTAACAAGAGAATAATGATGAATTAGTCGAGGGTTTTCTTAGCTAAACATACATACATACATATAATCACGTCTATATCCCTTGCGGGGTAGACAGAGTCAACAGTCTTGAAAACACTGATAGGCCACGTTCAGCTGTTTGACTTACTGATAGAATTGAGATTCATTTAAACACAGCGACAGGTTGCTGGCCCGTCGCCTAAAAGAAGAATCTCAAGTTTATAAGCCTATCCCTAAGTCTCCTTTTACGACATCCATGGGAAGGGTTGGGGTTGTCCTATTCTTTTTTCTATTGGTGCCGGGAACCACACGGCACTTAGATTAACCCCGGTCCAAAAAAGCGATGTGTAAAAATACTCTAAGGCCACGTTAGGCTATACGGCATAATAATTGAATTAAGATTCACATAGTGACAGGTTGCTAGCCCGTCGCCTAAAAGAATCCAAAGTTTAAAAGCCTATCCCCTTTACGACACCTTACTCGCCTTTTACGACATACATGGGAAAGAGATAGAGTGATCCTATTCTTTTTTTTTTAATATGTGTGTCGGGAACCACACGGCAACCAAGAACGTTATCGTTACTAAAAAAATATGACAACTACGAAAGAAAAAACAGTATAGTATATACATAAAGAGCGGGCGGTTATTCTGAAGAAAGTCATGCGACACGCGTTGCTTTCTCGCCGAAGAAATTGTTATAAATTCTCCTTATTAATTGGCAATCGACTACTTTGAGAATCGGCGCCAATGTTGTTACGAATCGTAACAATTTGCATTTTAATTGTATATGTACTTTCTGTTATTAGCTACGCGAACTGGTACTTTAATGTAATCGTTTGAGTGTAAACTTGTTGTCTTATTTTTATTTTACTTTCAGTAAATATCAGATAGGTTAATATAGTTTTGAATAAATATTGAATTAAAATTACTTTTTATCAAAAAAAATTATATTACATTTTGTAAAAAGTCATTTTTAATTAAACGAAATATTTTTATTCAGACATAATATATGATCCTGTCTATATCCCTTGCAGGGCAGACAGAGCCAACAATCATCAAAAGACTGAAAGGCCACGTTCAGCTGTTTGACTTTATGATACAAATGAGATTCAAATAGCGATAGATTGCTAGCCTTAAAGAGGCATCCAAAGTATATAAGCCTATCCCTTAGTCGCCTTTTACGACATACATGGGAAAGAGATTCCTTTTTCTATTGGTGCCAGGGACCACACGGCATTTATTTAAAATTTAATTATTCAACTTAATTTAAAATAAATAAAAAAAAAACAACAAGCCGTGTAGCGGTTTGTCCGCATTCAGTTGCTGGCACTACAATTTTACAATTATTTATAAAAAAAGAAAAACAAAAATTCTAACTTAAAAATTAAAAAAAAAACCTACCTTAATTCTCAATAATCACTTTACCCTAAGTGCTCCATTAGTTCAATAACATTATCACAAAATTCACATACACACTTTTGACGCGCGATCCCAACTGGATATACGTGCGCGCGCAACAAACACGATGTCTCAACTGGTGGTGGAGTCCCCATGAACTTGACAGATTCAAGTTTACGGTGTTATTCTGGTAGATTGCTAACAATACTACTTATATCGTTATTTATTTATGGGTCAATATTAACTTGAAAAATATTTTACTTCATAAATTATCACTGTATTATTCTTTATTCCAACTAATAAATGTTTATAACTACATACCTATATAATTGTTTTTTATAAAAATTAAGTATTAATTACTTTTGCCATGTTAACCTGCAATGATCATTATAATAACCCTTAGCCCCCTTGTACGACATCCATGAGAAATATACGGAGTGGTCCTAGTGTAGAATGAAGTAAGTAAATAAATTCCTTTCAAATACAAATAAAAACCTTTTTTAATACTATTTGATTAAAGACATGAATGTTTCATTTATTAATGCTTTTACTAAAAACTGATATAAATATGTAAGTCAGTGGTGATGATGCACCGGGCAGAGAAAAAGTCACCTTTTTCTTCATCTGTGTGATCTTAATCCTTAACCCTCCACTAATGCTTTGACGGCTGGGGTTAGGTACTTTTGGGATTTGACCTTACGGTTTTTATAACTTTTATAAAATAACGAGCTTTTTCCCGCTGTAAATGTTTTCTTTCTCCGCGTTTAGATGAACAGCTATAGGATTTAGTTTTCAAAATTCACTCAGCGCATTAAGCGCCATCTACAAAAGAATAAAGTTTTTTCGCAAATCCTACGAGAACTATAGTTTTTACCGGGATGAAAGATACTCTATGTACATATATCTACACACTTAATAAAAATTATATTAGCTTAACTTCGACAAGATTGTGCGTCAATAGGTAAAAAATAAAAAAACAAAAACTTACTTACGGATTTTATAAAATAAGTACTATAATATTACTATGACCAGAATAACACCGCGCGTCCCATTGATTGCGATACGGCCGCTACTGTAGCGTTGCATTCATCGCGCTGTGAACGCTGTTCTCAATCGTAAAAAATAAATATTATCGATTGTAAAAGTCTTACCAATATACATAATATAACTTGCTTTAACCAGCAGTGCCGTGTGGTTCCCGGAACCAATACAAAAAAGAATAGGACCACTCCATCTCATTCCCATGGATGTCCTAAAAGGCGACTTAGGGATAGGCTTACAAACTTGGGATTATTTTTTAGGTGATGGATTAGCATACAACATACATATAATCACGTCTTTATCCCTTGCGGGGTAGACGCAGAGCCAACAGTCTTGAAGAGACAGACAGACCAAGTTCAGCTGTTTGGCTTAATGATAGAATTGTGATTCAAATAGTGACAGGTTGCCCGCCCATCGCCTTAAAGAAGAATCCGAAGTTTATAAGCCTATCCCTTAATCGCCTTTTACTAAATCCATAAGAAAGAAAAAGAGTAAGTAGTCCTATTCTTTTTTCTATTAGTGCCGGGAACCACACGGCACATTTAATAAACTCAGAGATATATTGCAAAACTTATCAGTCATGAATATCGGCTTATTATAAGTACAACATTGTTCAAACGAAGACAACATGACTTAAAACAATCTGAATCATCTTTGATGTGATGACTGTTCTCACTCTGATTCGAAAACAAACCCTATCATTCATATCGTCATGGGAGATCTGTAAACAACAATTGAATTGGCACCCCGCGGTATAGTTGTGGGAATGGTCATAAAATAGTAGCCGTATACTGGACGAAAATTGAAGCATAGAAGTCAAACGAATCTAAGACTATAGAAATGCCACTTATCTATACTAATATTATAAAGCTGAAGACTTTGTTTTTTTGAACGCGCTTATCTCAGGAATTACTGGTTGTAATTGAAAAATTATTTTTGTGTTAAAAACCTGACTTACCCAATTCAGGATAATAGGCAAAAGCGCAACTTGCAAGGACTCCTTTTGGAGAATTGAGAATGCAAACCGGAGTAATACCAAGAGGAAAAAGAATGTTTATATACCTTACGGAGTAGACAGAGCCAACAGTTTTGAAACGACTGAAAGGCCATGTTCTTCTGAATGGTGTGATGATTTACCTAAGATTATAATCGTGACAGGATGCTTGCCCGTCGCCTTAAAGAAAAATACCAAGTTTATAAGCCTACCCTTTATTTGCTTTTTACGACATCCATTTGTAAGATATGGAGTTATCGTATTCTAAAGTTCCAGGAACCACACGGTTGAGATGCAATACGAAAACGTTAAGATGTCACTTGCGACGTTACATTCACCATTACTTATCACTTCTACAGTAACATGGGGTTCCGAACTCTATGGATTGAAGTACTGTTCCATGGTTATGAGATACTTTCAAGGCTAAAACGATTTTTTTAAATACCTATGTACATACTATCTATATCGTATCATAGGGCATTCCAGAACTTTAGTAAAGGACCGTATTACGTTTCTTTCCTATGGATGTCGTAAAGGGCGACGAAGGGATAGGCTAATAAACTTGGGATTATTTTTAAAGCGAAGGGCTTACAACCTGTCACTATTTCAATCTCAATTCCATCATTAAGCCATACAGCTGAACGTGGCCTTCTAGTCTTCAAGACTGTTGGCTCTGTCTACCCCGTAAGGGACAAAACCATGATCATATTAAGTGTATGGATGTATGCATGTAGAAACATATTATACAATACTTATTATTACACCTCTTTTCCGGAGGGACAGGCAGAGCCTCTTTTCTCGGCTGCCTCTTTCTTACTTCGTTTGTCCCTTCTATATTAATCAATATTTTCATGTAAGCCGTGTGGTTCCCGGCACCAAAACAAAAAGAATAGGACCACTCCATCTCTTTCCCATGGATGTCGTAAAAAGCGGCTATGGGATAGGCTTATAAAATTGCGATCTTTTTTTTAGGCGATGGGCTAGCAACCTGTCACTATTTGGATCTCAATTCCATCATCAAGCCGAGCAGCTGAACGTGGTCATTCAGTCTTTTCGGGACTGTTGGCTCTATCTACCCCGTAAGGGATATAGACGTGACTATATGTATGTATGTATTTTCATGTAAGTTGCGTTTCATTTCAGTGAAAGTTCAGTTCAGTGTTTGGTCAGCTGGTTGACTGGTAGAGAATGCCAAACGGCATTAAGTCCGCCTTTTGTACATTTTTGTTTATGTGCAATAAAGTTTTAAATATATAAATAATAAATTAATAGTAGATACTGTTATTTCACACAAATTTTCATCGTTTTGATAAGATAGGTCGGGGTAAGGCTAACCTTATCAATATTTTGTTATAATTTTTTTTAATGAGTATTGCAAGCGACTTCCTTCGCTGGTTATAAGTACAGTAATCCCTTGTAAAAAGTATTTTTTTTTTGGGAACAAAGTTTTATGTTTAATAACACCTAAATAAAAGTCGATGCGTTATCTATACATATAGACAACATAGTACTTGGTTGAGAAGATGAAGTGTCATATCTAACAAAGCAATCAATAACTAAGCAAATAAATAAGTAGGTAAGTACCTAAAAATCTAATTAATTTTGAAAATTGGTATGAGATTATTTGCAAAATTCTATCATTAAGCCAAAAAGCTGAACGTGGCCTATCAGTATTTTTAAGACTGCTGGCTCTGTCTACTCCGCCATTAGGCGTGATTATATGTATTATTTACAAAATTCGTATTCGATTAACAAAAGGATAATTTATATTAAAAAGAAAAAAACATTTTAATCCTAAGTAGCATCCCAAATCTGACACAATTTTAACTAAACAACAAAAAAAAATCTTATTAAAAAAAATCATCACCAGAACGCATAAAAATAACGAAAGCCCCATCTATGTCATAAAGCAGTAACTAAATTTCCAAAGCAAAGCCTCTGTGCTTTACAAACAGGAAAGTTAAAGGCTCATGAAAAGCATTGCTTTTCTCTAACTTGTATTGTTCGTAACTTTAATAGTACGCGATGTTTACACTAGATGGCAATACTTTGATATTACTGATTTGTAGCATTAAGAAATGAATGGGCAGCGTTAATCAACCCAGCGCATTATTAAGTGCGCTGCTTTATAGAAATTGATAGTCTTTCATAAATTGTTATCTTACAATGCATACTCGCCCAGTCAAAAACGTTATTCAAATTTGAATCTCAATTCCATCATTAAACCATACAGCTGTGCGCTACCCTTCTGTCTTTCATGACTGTTGGCTCTGTCTACCCCGCAATGGATTTAGACGTGACTTGTATGTTATAACATATTTAAGTATGCAGAACTGCAAATTCGTCAGATGGTGTATTTATGAGAAGTTTTTCAGTCGCATGCTTTGTTAAAATTTGATAACGAATTATATCATAAACCTTTGTCGAAAATAAAGAAAGAAAGTTTTAAATCTTCACATTGCCATCATCAATTATTTTCCATCCAATCTAGTTTTGACATGCTTGCACTTCCAAAGTTTACGAGATAAGTTTAGCGAGATATACAAACATTGAAGTCTGCGGAACCCATAGAATTTGGAAAAATATGAGACTACAGAAATGCCATATCACACTTAGAAGTTTAAAACTATCGGAATGTGTCGTTGTATTGCAGTTTTCTTCACAGTTGTAAGTTGCTAAAATTTTTTTTAAAATCAAATATATTAAAAAGCTTTTAAAATTAAATATGGCATTCAAAAACGTAGGTGAATGTACTAGTAGGTCACTGCGGAACAATTATAAGTTGTCGATCCCAGCACATCGGCTGGCTAAGGTAGAGAAATCAGTTCTGATTAATTATATAAGATTTAATAATTAATTACCAAAAAGTGTTCTTGAAATGAATGCTATAAAATTCAAAAAGTAGGTACATTAAAGATGAGCTTTGTAGGAAAGCCTATTACAGAACGGAGGATTATATTAATGATAAACAACAACAAGCAGCAGTTGCGACGTCATATTCACCAGTACTTACCACTTCTTTAGTTTCATATTATTCTAAATTCTATGGCGGAATCCTATTTAATTGATTGAATGCAGTTGCACTTACGGATCGTAAAATCGGATTTGAAAATTTGTGAGTTCACTTTTGATTAAAGTGTGATTTTTAAAGATATTTTAGTGTGCATGATTAATTTTATTGTATACACATTCATTCATTAGAAAGACATATTCAATAGTCATAAGCTCCGAAAGGTACATTTAGACAGGCTGTGAGTTTCAGAATTATACAATACTTACATTAGTTTGATGGTAAACCGATGCTAGAGACAGATTGCTAGTCTTTCCCTCAAAAAGAAATCTAAAGTTTACAGATTTTGTCTTGATGGACTTATAATATACATACATATATAATGAATTATCAATATGCCTGTTTATTTAGAAATAAAGACGTAATTGCGTTTCTGTGAACAAAAGATTTATTTATTTACAAAAGTTTTTTAACACTTTGATAATGACATAAGCTTATAAACTAAACATTTACTCACCTGTGAACAAAAGAAACAACATTTAAAGCCCTTATTTCGGGTCTATTTTAATAATTTCACAGGCAAGATTCTTACAATAAAATATCTGTTACACTACCTACACAAAATATTTCTAACCTCAATAATCACACTTGACATCTCCTTGACGTTTAAGCTGCCAGCGACCTCAACTAATTAACGCGGCAAAATTTAAATTGCATACATTACATAAAGAATACCTATAAGTTTTCTTTACATTTCCCCTCCCGGAGAAAAACAATTACAAGTATGTAGTTGTTTGTGTATCAACTGGCAATGGAGTGAGTTTTGTAACATGGAACAAATTTGATTCTTCCTTTTTGTGACCAGCATCTACTTCATAAATTGTATTAGATATTTTTCTCAAAATCTCGTAGGGTCCAATTCGTAATTCATCAGTTTTCTTCCTATTTAAACGATTACCATTCTCCACATAAACTCTATCTCCCTCTTTAAAATCATGTTCCCTCCTAAGCAAGTCATATTTTTTCTTATTATAATCATGAGATTTTATGGTATTTTTATATGCCAATTTTCTATCACTTCTTAGGTCTTCATTTGAACATTTTGTTTTTAATTCTGGTGGTAGAATGTTTACATCTTCTCCTTCTAGTAGGTATTTAGGTGCAAATTTGGTAACAGTATGTTCAGTCTCATTATATTTTTTTACACAATTCTGTGCGATAGTTGTCCATGCAATTTTCTTTCCTCTTTCATTTATTTTGCATCGTATCTTATTAACCAAAGTTTGGTTTAGCCTTTCATTAAGACCATTAGAAAAAGGAGTATCCACAGCAGTAAAAATTATTCTTATATTATTATCTTTCAGAAATTCTTTAAATTCTTTGGAGTTTATGCCGGGATATTGGTCTGATAATATCATATCAATTTTATGACTTTGTGTCACTTCCCGAATAAGTTTAATAAAATTGTTAGAGCTTTGGTTCTTTGACGTTAAAATATAAGCATACCTAGTGAAATGGTCAACTAAAAGATGTAGATACTTTTTTGTCGACCGTGATCCTCCAAAACCGCCAATTGTATCAATTGATACAATTTCAAATGGATATCTTGCTGGTCCTAAATGTGACATTAGACCATATTTTGGCTTTCTCCTTGTTTTGTTTTTTATACATATTTCACATTCTTCGCAAGTTTGTTTTATCTTTGTGATTATATTCTTTGCTGAGTAGAATGGGGTTAATTTATTTATCATTTGTGTGCTTCCTAGGTGGCAATAAGTAATGTGTACATTTTTTATCAGTGTTTTGCTTAGTTCTTCTGATAATATAATTTTGTCTCTTCCTTTATTTTTTTTATAGTATATTTCATCTTTCAGTATTAGTTTGTTTATCCTTTTTTGTATTTCTTCATTTGCGTTTTGATCACTTTTTATCTGTTCTATAGTTATTAAGTTTACCACTTTCAATGCATCATCAGTATTTTCAGTTTCATCTAGAACAGGATTTCTGCTTAAGCAGTCTGCCTCTTGATTTGTTTTTCCAGGATTATATTTAATTTTAAAATTGTATTGAGATAAATAATATGTTAGGTCACCGAGTTCCTCATCAGTTCTTGATCTAATATTCATGTTTTCTAGGGGTTTATGATCGGAATACACCGTGAACTCCTTTCCCATGAGCCAGTGCTGCCAATATTTTACAGCTTCTTTTATTGACAGGCATTCTAGGTATATTGCCTTTTTCTTTTTTTGTGCTTCTGATAATTTTTTTGAGAAATAAGCAACTGGCTTATTGTTTCCATTTTTATCAGTCTGTTTTAACACTGCTCCTATTCCTTTTATACTTGCGTCCGTGTAAATGTTTATTGGTAATCCTGGATCATAAATTTTCAAAATTGGTTCGGAGCATAGTAATGTTTTTATTTCATTAAAAGATTTTTGACATTCTTCGCTCCATATGAATTTCACATCTTTCCTTAATAAGTTATGTAATGGTTCCAGGATGATTGCACTGTGTGGTATAAACTTATGGTGAAAATTTACCTTTCCTAGAAATTGCCGTATATTTTTCCTTGTTTCTGGTATTGGAAAGTCTTTTACTGCTGCTAAATAATCCTTTAGAGGTCTCACTGTATTGTTTTCTATTATATGGCCTAAATACTTGGCATAATTGTTTGCAAATATACACTTGGTAAATTTTAATCTAAGCCCCTCCATTTCTATTGCCTCCAGAAATTTTGTAATATGTGATATATGTTCTTCAAAGGTTTTCGAAAAAATGAGTATATCGTCTATAAAGTTTACTGCAAAATTAGAAAGCTTATTTTTTCTTATTATGTTACTCATTATTCTCTGAAAAATGGCTGGAGCCGTTTTTAATCCAAATGGTAAGCATGTCCACTGGAAATGTCCTTCCTGAGTAACAAAGGCAGTTTTATATCTATCTTGTATTTTCAAAGGAATAGACCAAAATGCTGAATTAATGTCAAATGTTGAGAAATATTTAGAGTTCACTGTTTTTATCATTAAATCCTCAATTAATGGGAATGGCTGTGATTGTGGGACGATTATTTTGTTTAATTCTCTGAAATCTATACATAGTCTTGTTTTACGTTCATCTTCTTTTTTGTAAGCCAGAGTTACTGGGGCGGCAAACGGGCTATATGATTCCTCAATCAAATTTTTTTTTAATAGTTTCGATATTTGTTCTTCTATTTCTCTTCTATCTTCAACTGTGCATCTATATGGTCGTTTGCAGCAGTATTTATCCATTATGAGGTCAATATGTGCTTCATAATCTCGTACGGTGCCAATATCATATTTATCCTTGGCAAATACAGTTTTAAATTTTTCTATGAGCTTGTCAATCTCTAATTGTTGCTGCTTATCTAGATGATTAGCAATCTTTTTAAATTTATCAGTTTCAATGTGTTCATTGAAATTTATTTCTTGTTTCACTTTCTCCGTTTTAGGACTTAATAAACTTGGCTCAGTTTTGTCTCCTAGTGCATCAGGAATGTTGACATTTCTATTGCTTTTTGTATTGACATCTTCTTTTTGATTAGCTTTTTGTATGATCTTTAGGTCTTCATTTTGGATAAGTCTGAATTTTTTAATACAATCTAATCCAATTAAAAAATCATAATTAAAGTTTTCTTTGTCTATGACGAAAATATCCATGTTTTGTTCTATATCATATATTTTAATTTTTAATGTCACAATACCTTTTGTTTTTTTCTCACCATTAATAGTCTTTAAATTTACTATTTGTGTATTCGTTGTAGATTTTTCTTTATTCTTTAAGTTTAACAATTTTGCGTTTATCAACGATACATTTGAACCCGAATCATAAATTCCAGTTATTTCTATGGCATCATTCAATAGCAAATTTATTTTTATTAATGGCGGTACCTCTAGTTTTTTGGATCTTTGTTATTTAAATCTGTTTCTATTTCAGAGTTATTTACTGATTTCACTATTGATTTCCGAGTTCTATCTTTAAACCAACAATTCTCCTCTGGATGATAACGTTTCCCTTTTTTTTCATTGATACAAATTTGGCATGGCTGTTTTTCTTCTATTTTTTTTTGTTTATTGTCGGAATTTGTAAATACTTTTTTTTCATACTTATTTTTTATGACAAGGTGTTCCAATTTTCCTATTTCATTATATAGATCTTCTGTTTCTTGCAAAGCTTCTCTGTCAATTTTATCAGCAACAAAATTTGGCAAGCCGAATGCTATAAGATCAATAAGAATTCCAGTATCTATTTCCTTCCTAACTTCTAATAATAATTTTTCTTTCTTTAGGGCATATTCAAGTAACGAACCTGCTTGATATTTAAAGGCAAGAGCATATCTTATGGGTGACCAACCTTTATTTGTAAATGTCTCACAAAATGATTTCTCCCATTGGTTCCACTCTGATTCCACCGTGTGTTTTATTAACATACAATCATACCAATGTAGACTCGAAGATTCCATAAAATTTTTCAAAATTTCTATTTTTTTTCTGTCTTCGTTAATTTTGAAACGTTCACATTCCTTATTAAAATCTTTAATCCACTGGTAAGCATTTGTGGTTTTAGTTGTGAATTTTTGTATCATAAAATCTTTAGCAACCTTGCCTAGATTTTGAATTTCTGATTTTTTCTCTTTTTCTTCAAGTAATTTTTCTAACAATTTTTCCAAAGTGTAGTTAGAGCTGCTAGAACTAGACATAGTCTCTGGATCACTTTTAGTTTCTATTATTTCTTCTAGATACATATCATTAAATTGCAAATTTTGTTCTTTATCCAAATACACTTCTGAAATCTTATCTGTCAAAGTTATCCAGATTTTCCTTACTTGGTGTCTTCTTTGTAATGTTTTTTTTATTTTGGCATAGTTTGGAGTACTTGTAATTGCTTGATGTTGAGTAATTGATTGATAATCGGATGGTATTCCATAGACCTGCCCGCTAGGCGTGGCAATTGAGGTTAAACATAAAATGTTTGTTTTTCCATCAGATGCTGTCTTCACAGCAAAATCAAATCTTAATTTATCCATAATTCTCTCAAAATATGTGCAAAAATGTTGTTTTATAATGAATTATCAATATGCCTGTTTATTTAGAAATAAAGACGTAATTGCGTTTCTGTGAACAAAAGATTTATTTATTTACAAAAGTTTTTTAACACTTTGATAATGACATAAGCTTATAAACTAAACATTTACTCACCTGTGAACAAAAGAAACAACATTTAAAGCCCTTATTTCGGGTCTATTTTAATAATTTCACAGGCAAGATTCTTACAATAAAATATCTGTTACACTACCTACACAAAATATTTCTAACCTCAATAATCACACTTGACATCTCCTTGACGTTTAAGCTGCCAGCGACCTCAACTAATTAACGCGGCAAAATTTAAATTGCATACATTACATAAAGAATACCTATAAGTTTTCTTTACACATATATAAAATAACACAAATTGAGTTAGCCTAAATTAGAGTTAATAAATACTTATACAGATAAACATACAAGATCCAGGACAGTCAGAGAAAGACCGTTTCTGATAATGCCCTGGCTGGGGTTCGAACCCGGGACCTAACCCGGTGTCGCAGCCAAGCGCGCTACCACTGCGCCACAGAATTTACACATTTTTTTTTATTATACTTTGTAAGCATATGTCATCAAAATTTCAACACCCAGAATTGATAATCATTTCAATGAACACCAAGTACTGATAACACTTCCAAACTTAATTTAAATAAGTACATACATACCTACATATGGTCACGTCTATATCCCTTGCGGGGTAGACAGAGCCAACAGTCTTGAAATGACTGAATGACCACGTTCAGCTATTTGGCTTAATGATAGTATTGATATTCAAATAGTGACTGGTTGCTGACCCATCGCCTAATAAGAATCCCAAGTTTGTAAGCCTATCCCTTAGTCGCCTTTTACGACATCCATGGGAAAGAGATGGAGTGGTAGTGCCGTGTGGTTCCCGGCACCAATACAAAATAATTTAAATTAGAACGAGTTTAATTGCTTTCTTTTTATAGGTACCTACCTACCATCGCTTAAAATTTATCCAAAAAGTTTACGAATCGTGGTTATAACAAGAATAACTTTCTTTTGATCGGATTCCAAGAAGTTCATTTGGTTCTCTGCCAGTTTGAGAACTTAGTGTAATTTTTAATTGTTGTTTTCTTCTAATAAAAGTTAGTATACTATTTTTGTTGATAATGTTTTCGTCCGTGACGTTGCCGGCACTTTCAATTCGTAACCGACGACTAAGGAATTAGGCCGTTTGAACAATGAGGCGTGGTCATGCGGTAATGGAAAATCGACTTCAAAAATTACTTAAAATAATTGGAAATTTTATTAACAATATGTCGTTTGTAGACGAACTGAAAGTAGCTTATTGGTCTTTTCGACACAGTTGGCTCTGTCTACCCCGCTAGGGATATAGACGTGATTAAATGTATGTTTTAATTGTAGTCTTCTACATATATATTTTGTTTATGTTTCTGTCTGTGATGACTGCATGGGAGTTTGTCGCTTACCTAAAGAAGAAAAAGTAATTTTAATAGCCTTAAAAAATATGTTTGTCCCCGATTATTTCGCGTTGCGCAGAACCGATTTTGATGAGGTTTTTAGAAAATTGTTTGTTAAGAGAAGGTTTTAGAAATTAATCGATTTCAAAAAGGAAGGATATCGATTGGAGGCAGATTCCTTTTTAATTTTTTTAAAAAAAACCTCATATTTTAAAATTGCGTAAGGTCAATAGGTACCCGAAACCGCCGAGCTTGCATGAATAGAGTTATGAATGTGGATGAAGCGAAAAAGTATACAGAGATCGTGGCAAGTGGAAAGATGTAGTCTCTGCCTACCCCTCCGGGTAAAAGGTGTGATTTTATGTGTGTATGTATTTTTGTAATTGTATGTATTTTTATAATTGTTCATTTCCCTTTGTCGCTTTTTTCGACATCTATGAAAAAGTGATGGAGTGTCCCTATTCTATTAAAGTACAGGAAACCATACGGCAACCATTTGCTCGATCACCAACGTGCTTGATTATTTTCATATTTTAGGCGAAAATAATTGTATTTTTGTATGTTTGCAACGAACAAACTAAAAAACTACTGAACCAATTTTGGTCAAATTTGGTACTCAGATAGAATGGACCTTTTGGAATCTACTTTACTTAGAAATACCCACGGACCGAAGTCCCGCGCAAAAGATAGTACCTTATGCAATCATGCGCACATTCCCTCAGCCGGCAGTAACTGCAGCTGCATGATGAGTAACTCGACCCGAGTTCTGAGTCCGCCATGCTGACGGAATCGAACCTGTGACCCAGGCCGTCGCCGGAGCTGGGGACAGTGTGGGAGCCGCGCCATCTGAAACAGTTAATGGAAACATTACATATTTAATTACATAATTTAATTACATATTTTAATTACATACATAATTTGACGGCCTCTGTGGCGCAGCGGTAGTGCGCTTGTCTGTGTCACCGGAGGTCCCGGGTTCGAATCCCGGCCAGAGTATGATGAGAAACGATTGGCCTGGGTCTTGGATGTTTATCTATATAAATATATAAATATTTATTATAAAATATAGTATCTAACTCAATCTGTGTAATTTGTCCCGTATATATTTATATTTATTTATATTTACATAGGTACATATAGTCACGTCTATATCCGTTACGGGGTAGACAGAGCCAATAATCCCGAAAAGACTGAATGGCCACGTTCAGCTGCTCGGCTTGATGCTGGTATTGAGATTCAAATAGTGACAGGTTGCTAGCCCATCGCCTAAAAAATAAGGATCGCAATTTTGTAAGCTTATCCCTTAGTCGCTTTTTACGACATCCATGGGTAAGAGGTGGAGTGGTCCTATTCCTTTAAAATTGTCGGAAAAAACACGACATAATCGTTACTTTAAAAAGGTATGAATGCAAAAACATATTAAATTAGTATTCTTCTCTTAGGCAATGGACTAGCAACCGGTCAGTATTTGATTCTTAATCCTATCATAAGGTCATACAGCTGAACGTGGCTTTTCAGTTTTTTTGAAACTGTTGGCTCTGTCTACCCAGGAAGGGAGAAAGATGACGTTTCGATTTTTCAGTACAATAAACATCATAGCGTATTGGCCTTGTACCCTGTCAAACCGGGGACACCCAGATCTAGAGTACCATAAACCGATGAGAGAAATATATACATACTTGCTGCGCCCGTGACCGAATAGTTATTTTGGGCATCATTGAAGCCCTCAAGGATGAATAATTTTCCCCCTTTTTTTTTCTTCAAATTTTCCATCATTTCTGCCCTCCTAAAAGTTGCAGCGTGATGTTATATAGTCTAAAGCCTTCCTCGACAAATGGTCTATTTAACATAAAAATATTTTTTTAATTCGAATCAGTAGTTCCTGAGATTAGCGCGTTCAAACAAACAAACACTTCAGCTTTATAACATTAGTATAGATGTAATTTAAGTATTATCTCACCTGGCACTCTTAGAATCAACGTGTTCCACGACCACATTCCAAGTCCTGTGTATCAGGTACAGGAGGAACAAAACTCTGGAAGATTCGGCGTGAGGCGGGACTTCCCGCCTTTTCTGCCACTTCTTGCTGTTGGCGCTACTGAGCCCGCTACCCATTGTTTGAATTTGGAATTCGAATTTATTCGGCCATTTTGTTTGCAACGTTTGAAGATGCCTGAAATAGAATAAATATTTTTGTTGATAATGAGATCCATAGGAAGGTTTTTAGCTAAGTAACATAAAGTTTTATAACTAAGGCATGTTATCACCAAACAGTGATATAGTAGGCTTATATTGGTAACAATTGGGACTGTTTGTACTATAAACATTTTTAATAGAGCGGTTCTGTTCTATAAGGTAAAATAGCTCTTAAAACGCTTACAGAACCCTCTAAAGATCCCTCGGAAGTAGAAAGAGAAGAATCTTTTTTTTGAGCCCTTTATAGAGAACTAGCTGTGCCCGCGACTTCGTCCGCGTGGAATAGTTATTTTGGGCATCATTAAAGCCCTCAAAGATGAATAATTTTCCCCGTTTTTATTTTCACATTTTCCATTATTTCTTCGCTCCTAATAGTTGCAGCGTGATGTTATATAGCCTAAAGCCTTCCTCGATAAATGGTCTATTCAACACAAAAAATCAATACGAACCAGTAGTTCCTGAGAATAGCGCGTTCAAACAAACAAACTATTCGGCTTTATAATATTAGTATAGATACAAGAACAAGTATTACAATTCCTTTGACAAGAACGTAATGGCCCATCTCTGCCTCTGATGTCAAATCGATCTCGTAGTCGTGCATAGATGAATTCCTGATTTGCACTTGGAAACATATACTAATAACATACATACATACATAAAATCACACCTCTTTCCCGGAGGGGTAGGCAGAGACTACCTCTTTCCACTTGCCACGATCTCTGCATACTTCTTTCGCTTCGTCCACATTCATAACTCTCTTCATGCAAGCTCGGCGGTTTCGGGTACTTTTGACCTAATAATATCTCATAGCAATTCAATACAACATATAATAACGACTTTATCCCTTACAGGGTAGACAGAGTCGACAGTCTCGAAAAGTACACTTTGAGCTGTATGGTTAAATTGAGATTCCGACACTAAAGAATAGGACTACTCCATTTTTTCCCCGCGAATGTCGTAAAAGGCGATTTAAGGAAAAGGCATTCAGATGCAGCTTTCACAATGGTCCAATATGGGTTATGTTTTCCTGCAAAAGTTTCGGAGGAGTCTATTCCAAATTGTAAATAACTTTCCTTATACCTACATATGATTACGTCTATATCCCTCGCGGGGCAGACAGAGCCTACAGTCTTGAGGAGACTGATAGGCCACGATCAGCTGTTTGGCTTAATGATAGAATTGAGACCCAAATAGTGACAGATCACTTGCCCATCGCTTAAGATAAGCATCTCAAGTTTGTAAGCCTATCCCTTAGTCGCCTCTTACGAAATTTACGGGAATTGTGATGGAGTGGTCCTATTCTTTCTTTATATTGGTGCCGGTAACCACACGGCACAAGAATAAACATAATCCTACTACTATTATAAAGGCGAAAGTTTGTATGGATGTATGGATGTTTGTTACTCTTTCACGCAAAAACTACTGAACCGATTACCATGAAATTTGGTATGTAGGTAGCTGAAGACCCAGAATAACACATAGGCTACTTTTTATCCCGGAGTTCCCGCGGGATTGATAGGGTTTCCATGCGGACGAAGTCGCGGGCGGCCTCTAGTGAGTAATATTTCTCTTAATGCCGTGTGGTTCCCGGCACCAATACAAAAAAGAATAGGACCACTCCATCTCATTCCCATGGATGTCGTAAAATGCGACTAAGGGATCAGCTTACAAACTTGGGATTCTTTTTTAGGCGATGGGCTAGCAACCTGTCACTATTTAAATCTCAATTCTATCATTAAGCCAAATAGCTGAACGTGGCCATTCAGTCTTTTCGACTGTTGGCTCTGTCTACCCCGCAAGGGATATAGACGTGACCATATGTATGTATGTATGTATGTATGTATTTCTCTTAATGCCTAAGCAATTATAACAGCTTTCCGCAAAACTAGACTTTCTAACTGGTTTCGTTTCCTAGATCTCAGCTGGATCGCTTTCCTGCTATATTATTTGAATTGCTCAGTTTCTAGTTCACATTGATCAAGTACTAAGCACTAAGTAGCAAGTCACTTGCGCATTAGTTGTGACACAGTCCAAATTATCTACCCTGCGAGAGTTTTGACGTACATACATATTTTGGTCACGTCTTTGTCTCTCGCGGGATAGACAGAGCCTTGAAAAGACTGATAGGCCGCGATCGGATGTTTGTTTTCAAATAGTGACAGGTTGCTGACCCCGGGGAAGGTTAACATATGCAACTTTTTTTTTGCGAAAAAGGGGAGAATGGGTCAAAGGAGGGGATGAAAGAAAAGAAAGGCAAAAGCTAGTGTGATGTACCTATATGTTTCAATTCTTTTTATGTTTTGTCTTATACAAAATATTTTCAGAGCCTATCACCTGTCACCCTTAATCATTTTATCAATAAAAAAATAAATAAAAAAGATGCCTATATTTTTTTTTTTTAATAAAAAGTAGCGAGTAGTCTTACCAATGTGAATTGTGCGTTTTCTATGATTTACTAGCGGTTTCCTGTTACTGTTTTCACAGTAAAAAATAAATAGGCCTATGATTGAACTGTACCAAAGTATGTATTGATGGTTTTTATTGAGAACGTCATTACTCTAAGGTCATTACGATATTTACTAGAGTTTAGCATTAGGAAATAAATAAGTAGTAATATACAATTTCGTGAATTTGTATGTGAATGTCCAAATTCATATCATACTTGAAATTAAAAATCCGAATGTTATCTAGAATTATAAATGGAAATGAAGTCTTAAGAAATAAGCAGAATTTATGAACTAATATTTCTTATCTGTTTGACATTTCTATATGTTTTCGTAAATAATAAAACAATATAAAGTTTATTAATGAAGTGTATGCAAAAATAATAAACAAAGACAATAAGATTCTTCTGAATCTTATTGTTTTCTTTGGATAGGCTCATAAACTTGAGATTCTTTTTATTAGGCGATGGGCTAGCAACCTGTCACTATTTGCCTACCCATCATTAAGCCTAACAGTTGAACGTGGCCTGTCAGTCTTTCAATCAAGACTGCTGGACCTGTCTACACAGCAAGGGTTATAGACGTGATTATACGAATGAATGAATGAATATTTTAACATTATAAAAGTAACACAAAGCCTTCAATTTCAACTAAAGTCAACCCGAACGCATGCGTTAAACAAATTTAGAAATTAATCCACCGAATACCGACTGAAATCGAACCTTGCACCACGATCATTAGCCAAATTACCGACAACACAATAAGGGGTGTAAATCTTGCCTAACAATGGCTAATAAATTTCAGCTAACACATCGGTCTGTCTGTCCCTACAGCTTGGCTAAAACCGCTGGTTTAGCTTCTAAAATCTATTGTTAGAATTAACATTTTGATGAATATTCAATTTGTTAATGGAATGTAAGCTAAATCTTATTCACCTGATCTATAGGTATATATCAATAGTTTTAAATTAATGCTAAATAGCTGTTATCCGCGTATTCGTCCGCCGATAAATTATGTAGTAACCCACTGTAGAAATATTGGAGAAACTTTTATTAGTCATACGGAAATTCTTTCAATTGAATTTTCATTTCTATGGATTTCAAGAATATACAGAAATTCTTTTAATTCCTTTTGATCATGTGGATTCCAAAGTGACGTCACGATGAATGAAATGATTGTCGATCATTACTGCTGGATAGAATTCAAAAGAGCAGTTTAGGAAAATATGAGAAAGATTTATCGGTTAATCTAACTAAAGTAATATTATGAGTTTGTTGGTTTGTTTGTTTGAACGCGCTAATCTCAGGAACTACTACTACGGTTCGAATTGAAAAATTCATTTTGCGTTGAACAGACCATTTATCGAGGAAGGCTTTAGGCTATATACCTACGAGTAACAACACGCTGCAACTATAAGGAGCAAAGAAATAATGGAAAATGTGAAAAAAAAAAACGGGACAAAAGATATAAAGTTGCTACATATGTATGGATACATCGTGTCAAGGATATTTTTATTTCAAATAAAGGAAAACTATAGAATAGGACCACTCCATCTCTTTCCCATGAACATGGTAAAAGGCGACTTAGGGATAGGCTTATAAAATTGGGATTCTTCTTTTAGGCGACGGCCTTGCAACCTGTCACTATTTGAATCTCAATTCTACGAGTATCATTAAGCCAAACAGCTGAACGAAGCCCTATCAGTCTTTTGAAAACTGCTGGCTCTGTCTACCCCGCAAGGGATATAGACGTGATTATATGTAAAGACATATACTACATCGCAGAATCGTTAGCTTACCGAGAAAGTAGCATAGGAAATGTTGAAACGACATCAATTTTGTGACAAAACCATAATTTGCGTCAATCTAAAGTATCATGACATCCATTCATCACAGATTCGTTACAACTATATTGTGTAAAATCATTGGTGCGGATCATTAAGCCAATACGAACGGAATACTAAATTATTAAGAAATCGGAATATAATCCTATACATACATACATATGGTCACGTCTATATCCCTTGGGGGCAGACAGAGCCAACAGTCCTGAAAAGACTGAATGGCCACGTTCAGCTATTTGGCTTAATGATAGAATTGAGATTCAAATAGTGACAGGTTGCTAACCCATCGCCTAAAACAGAATCCCAAGTTTGTAAGCCTATCCCTTCGTCGCCTTTTACGAAATCCATGGGAAAGAGATGGAGTTGTCCCATTCTTTTTGGTATTGGTGCCGGGAACCACACGGCACAATGATACAACTATATTGTGTGAAATCACTGGTGCGGAATGCTCAATTATCAAGAACATACATACATACATACATATCATCACGTCTATATCCTTTGCGGGGTAGACAGAGCCAACAGACTTGAAAAGACTGGACGGCCAAGTTCAGCTATTTGGCTTTTTGATCGAATTGAGATTCATATAGTGATAGGTTGCTAGCCCATCGCCTAAAAAAGAATCCCAAGTTTGTAAGCCTATCCCTTAGTCGCCTTTTACGACATCCATGAGAAAGAGATGGAGTGGTCCTATTCTTTTTAGTATTGGTGCCGGGAACCACACGACATTATCAAGAAATCGGAATATTATCCTATCGATGTCGTAAAAGGCGACTAAGTTTATAGGGTTATAACTTGGAATTCTTCTTTTAGGCGATGGGCTAGCAACCTCCCTATCTCGGTTAAAATACGTGTTGCGCAAAGAGGCACAGGTACAAATTCCAACTCGGCCATTTACCATGACTATTTTCAAAGTTATGTACATTAGTTTGAATACTAACCGATGCCCTTACGGTGAGGGAAAACATCGTGAGGAAACCTGCCATTCAGGCAACTGGATGTGTAACCATGGATCCAATATGGGTTAGGTTTAGGTACATGCCAAGGTGGCGCAATGAGCTGGGAATCGCTTCGTATAAAAACCTGACTCACCCAATCCAGGATCAAAGGCATACCCTGGGCTCCTCTCCAGAGAGGTAATGATGCAACCGGAAGAAACTTGACGTGGCTTTTCATCCTTGCGACTAACAGTTCTGTCCACCCCGTAAAGGTAAATACGTGTTTTGTGCATTTATATTACATAGTCGTCGCCCGTAAAAGAAAAAAACGTGATATTTGTACATATAGTATATCAGTAATCTCAATAAAGAAGTTCTCTAAAACCACATATAAATCAAAATGAAATCCAGTGTCTCAAACCCTGACAGTTCCATTCGTTCTTCGAATCCGGTCATTTATCAAAGATCTATTTCCAAGAAATTTAGCTTAGAAAAATATACGATGAAAAGCACTAACAGATTGAAAAGCGTTTTACGTAATACCTGCATTGCATGACCTTAGTACCTACCTCGTTACAAGTTTATGCGCGCGCATCTATGGCAAAATCTGGGGGCACGGTAGTGCACACGCCAAGTCGAGTAAAAAAAAACGGCACGGCCGTACCATCCTTTTCTCGAAGCAATTCAGGCTATTTCCGACCCCCGTAAAACGTAAAATATTCTTAATTTTGGCATGCATAATAACTTATGCAATAACTTAAGACAGAAGGTATTTTAAGTAGAAACTAAATAGATTAATCGACTTGGTATTACATGGATCTCACAACTTTATACGGTAGAAAGACTGAACTGCGAGACTTGGGTTTATGTTTATGCGCGCGCATCTATGGCAAAATCTTGTCAAGTCGAGCAAAAAAAAACGGTACGGCCGTGCCATTCTTTTCTCGAAGCAATTCAGGCTATTTTCGACCCCTGTAAAACGTAAAATATTTTTAATTTTGGCATGCATAATAACTTATGTAATAACTTAAGACATAAAGTACTTTAAGTAGAGACTAAATAGATTAACCGACTTGGTATTACATGGATCTCACAACTTTTTACGGTAGAAAGACTGAACTGCGAGACTTGGGTTTTTTTACAGGATGTTTTTGATGGCATGTTGATTCACATGATGCTAGTATTCTTCTTCCTCCTGGCTCTATGAGGGGTTTCAGTAAAACTTCGCGGGTGAGAGAGATGGGAGATGATTTAAAAAATTGATAGAATAAAGACAATCTTTATCTCAAACTAGCTGTGCTCGCGACTCCGTCCGCGTGGAATAGTTACTTTGGGCATAATTGAAGCCCTCAAGTGTGAATAATTTTCCCCGTTTTTTTTCACATTTCTCATTATTTCTTCGCTCCTAATAGTTGCAGCGTGATGTACCTAATATAGCCTTAAGCCTTCATCGATAAATGGTCTATTCACCGCAAAAAAAAATTTCAATTCGATTCAGTAGTTCTGAGATTAGCGCGTAGAAACAAGCAAACAAACTCTTCAGCTTTATTAGTATAGATGTTTTCGTGTAATACAAAAATTTTACTTCTGCGAAATCTTATAAAAGTGTTAATGCTGTCATTAACCTTTTCGGGTACCGCTCCATTACGTTCTCAAAACAACATATTATATATTTTTTACATACGTACGTACACACATATAATCACGTCTTTATCCCTTGCGGGGTCATAAGCCTACCGCTTAGTCGCCTTTTACGACATCCATGGGAAAGAGATGGAGTGGTCCTATTCTTTTTTTCTATTGGTGCCGGTAACCACACAGCAATATTTATTTTATATATTCTTTTTTTATATCACAAATATCTCTTTAACTCTCACCGTGTGAATCCGACATTACTGTGAGTAATGAATGTGGTCAGGGATTCTAAACGTATTTGTTGGCACGGTTCCTAAGGTTTCGGAGTTTGCCAGCAAAACATAGTACATTAATGAAATTGCTCACTCAGAAAAGCTATCAATCTGTTAACGCAGCATTAAACGCGCGACGCCCTTTTTATCGCGCTAAAAACTGTCGCTGTTTCGCTTTATACTATACTTATACTTTATATACTTTATGCTATATTAATACATACGTACATACATATGGTCACGTCTATATCCCTTGCGGGGTAGACAGAGCCAATCCATCTGACAGGTGGTTTACCCACATTTCGGCGACCAGTTCTGGGTCTCCATTCCAGTACCACTTTGCCCCAGCGTTCGTCTGTGGTGCGGCATATAATGGCCCGCCCATCGCCACTTTCTTTGGGCTACTTCCTTGGCAATGTCGGGAAGCCTTGTCCGTCTTCGGATATCCATGCTTCAACTTTTATCCCGGACTGAGCGACTTGTAGCATGCTTACAAATTGCTATGTACACCGTTACGGGTAGGACACAACAACACGGAGGTTGTTAATATGCTCTAATCCGTGAAATCTTTGCTTGCGCGATCCAGACTCTTCGCTGTCATTGGCTGATAGCGTTGCTTGATTGACTGATGATCGTAGCGTAGAGATGTCGCCACTGTATATACCAGTGTGTGTGACACTTTTAATTACCAACGTCAAATCAAAATTCCATTGGCACTTTCACTATACAAAAACAAATGTTCTCACGGTAGGTAATTTCCTTTTATTCAGATTATTATTTTTGTATGTTTGTTTGGCATTTGTTTTGTTACATATCACGTTTTCATTCTCACGACATAGTATTGACGATTTGTTATGAGTAATCTCATAAAAAAAACTTACAGTGTGCACATACATTCATATGGTCACGTCTATATCCCTTGCGGGTTAGAAGAGTCTTGAAGAGACTGAATGGCCACGTTCAGCTATTAAGCTTAATGATAGAATTGAGATCCAATAGTGACAGGTTGCTAACCCGTCGACTAAAAATAATCCTAAGTTATTAGTCGCATTTTACGACATCCATGAGAAGGAGATGGAGTGGTCCTATTCTTTTTTGTATTGGTGCCGGAAACCACACGGCACAGTGTGCACTCCTACTTAATACATACATACATACATAAAATCACGCCTCTTTCCCGGTAGGCAGGGACTATCTTTCCACTTGCCACGATCTCTGCGTACTTCTTTCGTTTCATCCACATTGATAACACTCTTCATGCAAGCCCGGCACCAATATAAAAAAGAATAGGACCACTCCATCTCATTCCCAATGGATGTCGAAAAATGCTACTAAGAGATAGGCTTCAAAAACGACGATGTTTCATATAAACTTGCAGCCCCTATTTCATCATTGGGAAAGAATTTTTAAATTCCTTTCTTAGCAGATGTCTCTAAGTCATAATCTACCATCTTGTATCTCCATTGATTCAAAATTCACTCCGCGCATTTAGCGCCATCTATGTAAGAGAGCACAGGTTTTTTGTTAATCCCACGGGAACCATAGTTTTTTCAGAATGAAAGGTACTCTATGTCCTTCTCCATACTCTGAACTATATATGTGCGAAATTTCAAGAAGATTGGTTGTTAAAATAACGCGTGAAAAGAAAACAAACAAACAAAGTTACTTTCGCATTTATAATATTAGTATAGTATAAATATTTATTAATATTTATTATATTCTAATTATTTTTTTTTCAAGGTTACAACGTGAAATTATTATAATTCTATTACACATTTAAATTAAGGTACTCATCTATAGAACAAAAATTATTTTGAAGAAGCATAGATTTAATTTTTTACTAGCGACCCGCCCCGGCTTCGCACGGGTGCAAAATTCGGAAAAAATTATACATAAAAACCTTCCTCTTGAATCATATACCTGTTACAAAAAACCGCATCAAAATCCGTTGCGTAATTTTAAAGATTTAAGCATACAGACAAACAGACTAAAATAGCGACTTTGTTTTATACTATGTAGTGATATTAAAGTGAATCTACTTAGTAAAATACATAAAAACACAATGGGGTTCCTCGTTTGTCAAGATCATTGATAAACTAACACAAATGATTCCTGACAAGCACCAACTTAGGACTGAATATGATTGATATCATGAACAAAAACATTGTTCCCACACGATTAACATTACTATGTCATATTAGTGTCGAGTATTTAGAAAGGAAGTGAAGTTTTTGCAAAACGAACTGCGCACTTTTAAATAATGGTTTTAGGGTTCCATACCTTACAAAGTATACTAGCTCTTAGACAGGTATTTAAAAACATTTGTTTTGCTTATTTGCTTATTTAAAAACTTTCTTTTTACACAGATGACAATTATATTTATTAACATTTAACATTATCATTACTTTAAAATAGTGTTATAATCGTGGTCCAATCTGAATTAAATTCACTTAATGAAAAATTATTAAAGTAAAAAGTCATGTTTTATACAAACCTAATTCACACATCTATTTTACAAATCACGGCTCAAAAAGGGGTAATAAATGACATGACATGACAATAAATAGACATTTATAAAACACACCGTGTGGTTCCCGGCACCAATACAAAAAAGAATAGGACCAGTCCATCTCTTTCCCATGGATGTCGTAAAATGCCCTCTCAATACTATCATCAAGCAAAAAAGCTGAACGTGGCCTGTCAGTTTTTTCATGACTGTTGCTCTGTCTACCCCGCAAGGGGTATAGACGTTATAATATATATGTACGTATGAATGTATTAACATCACGCCTCATTTATGGAGGGGTAGGCAGAGTCTACATCTTTCCACTTGCTACAGTCGATGCATAGGTACTCCTTTCCTTTCATTTGTAGCAGATAATTATTTAGATTTCTGTCTGTGTGTCACGAAGCCTCGATGTAAGTTCGAATCTTCTGTTACGAGACTCTAACTTAACAATATAATATTTTTATAAAAAACTAGAGGCCGCCCGCGACTTCGTCCGCATAGAAACCCGAAAGTATTCAGCTACCTACATACCAAATTTCATCGTAATCGGTTCAGTAGTTTTTGCGTGAAAGAGTAACAAACTTCCATACTGACATCCTATCATAATCACAAACTTTCGCATTTATAATATTAGTAGGATACATCCAAGTCCCAGGCCAATTAGTAGAAGTTCGTTTCTCATCATGCCCTGGCCGGGATTCGAACTCGGGACCTCCGGTGTCACAGACAAACGCACTACCGATACGCCACAGAGGCCGTCGAACATTCTATGTAATGACATGCCACCAACCCACTTGACCAATGTACCATATAATAACACACACACTTTGCATACACTGATTTCTCCAAGAAAGTCTCTCTCAAGTCTTTAATGTTTTGAGTAGTGTAAATGTTCATGATGCTCGGATTTTTTTTTCATATGTTTATATATATATATATACAATCGCGTCGTTATTCCTTACGGGGTAGACAGCCCACAATCTCGAAAAAATAGAAGCCCACGTTCAGCTTGGTGCAATTGAGATTCAGATAGTGACAGGTTGCTAGCCCATCGTCTACAAGAAGAATCCTCAATTTATAAGCCTGTCCCTTAGTCGCCTTTTACGACACCCAAGGGAAAGAGAAGGAGTGGTATTATTCTTTTTTGTATTGGTGCCGGGAACCACACGGCACAGTTTATCAACATACCTCTTTAACAACGGCAAAGTCCTGATTTTACGTTACTTTGCAGCAAATTACATGTAACGTGCGACTGTTTCTGCCTGCTCATTAACAGTTCTCGGAAACTTACGCTTTACTAGGATTCTGAGATGTTTACTTATTCTGACTATCTTCACAATTAGTGCTTTATTTTGTTTACAACTCTATCGAGCATACATACATATAGTCACGTCTATAACCCTTACGGGGTAGACAGAGCCAACAGTCTTTAAAAGACTGATAGATAGGCTACGTTTGGCTGTTTGGCTCAATAATGGAATTGAGATTCAAATAGTGGCAGGTTACTAGCCCATCGATTAAAAAGAATCCAAAGTTTAAAAGCCTATCCCTTAGTCGCCTTTTACGACATTATCTTATATTGCACATAAATAAGTTTAAAAATAAATAAATAAAAGTTATCAAATTAATAAATCGCTATTCACCTGCTCTATAAAAGTAACAACACTAAATCATCGAAACAAAATGATTCAATACGAATCGAACAAAAAGTACGAGTAACCGAAGAGGAATGAACAGACATACATAATGCTGATAGGAAGTGTTATCAGGAAGAGATACATAAACATTATGTATGTAATGTAGGTAGTCATGTTTCTACAAACACATACACACAATCACGTCCATATCCCTTGCGGGGTAGACAGAGCTGAAAGTCTTTAAAATACTGATAGGCCACGTTCAGATGTTTGGCTGTGATTCAAATATTGACAGGTTGATAGCCCATCGCCTAAAAGAAGAAACACAAGTTTATAAGCTTTTCCCTTAGTCGCCTTTTACGACATCCATGGGAACGAGATGGAGTGGTCGTATTCTTTTTTTTTATTGGTGCCGGGAACCACACGGCACATAATAAAGTAATTACCCGTTACTTATATACGGTAGCGTTGCATTTATTCATATGCATCGACTTTCATCGCAGAATCGATTGGTATCAGCAATACGAGATTGCGAATGATACACAATCATTACTAAGAAAAAACTATATTTCTTACAGCTACGAATACATATACGAGTATATCTATACTAATATTATAAAGCTGTAGAGTTTGTTTGTTTGTTTGAACGCGCTACTCTTAGGAACTACTGATTTTAATTGAAAAATTCTTTTTGCATTGAATAGACCATCAATCGATGAAGGCTTTAGGCTATATAACAACATCACGCTGCAACTATAAGGAGCAAAGAAATAATGGAAAATGTGAAAAAAAAACGGGTAAAATTACTCATACTTGAGGGCTTCAATGAAGCCCAAAATAACTATTCCCCGCGGACGAAGTTGCGGACACAGTTAGTGTAATCATAAAACCACGAGCGACTAAAGGATTGGCTTATAAACTTGGGATTCGCCTTTTAGGCGATGGGCTAACAACCTGTCACTTTTTGAATCTCAATTCTATCATTAAGTCAAACATCTGAACGTGGCGTTTCAGTCTTTTGATGACTGTTAGCTCTGTCTACCCCACTAGGGATAAAGACGTGATTATATTTGATATTATGTTATATATAGAAGCCTGTCGCTTAAAACAGAGGACACTGACTAACTCATTGGCTGACTTAGTAACAGCTCAAACAATCGGTTCTAGATATTAGAAATTGTAAGTTCCTTATAAAGTCTTGGGACGTATTAAAAAAGCATAAGACGAAATTCCCGCGGGAACTAAAATAAATTCGTTTAGGATCAAGTTCTCCCGCTTGCTGCAGTGTAGTTTGTTCCGCCGCTTCTTCTACACATGCGCTTTGGAAGCGGCAGTAGTTATAATTAGATTTAAGTTATGTGACGTCAATAAGTGATACCTTGTATCCAATTTTGAAAATAAATCTATTCTATTCTATTCTATTCTTCAGTTTACAACTTAAAGAATCACAGATTCTGTCATTAGTTTAAAAAAAAGAACATCTATTGACCACCCACCGTTATATCAAGACATAAATACCAACAAGAAATTGATTACCATCTTGTGAATAGCGAAATAGTGTAACTATTAATGTGTTTTACTGCGCATCCGCACTACGGGACTGTAAGGCCCTGTGCACACTTGATTTGTTAGAATACATACATACATATGGTCACGTCTATATCCCTTGCGGGGTAGACAGAGCCAACAGTCTTGAAAAGACTGAATGGCCACGTTCAGCTATTTGGCTTAGTGTTAGAATTGAGATTCAAATAGTGACAGGTTGCTAGCCCATCGCCTAAAAAAGAATCCCTAGCCTATCCCTAAGTCGCCTTTTACGACATCCATGGGAAAGAGATGGAGAGGTCCTATTCTTTTTTGTATTGGTGCCGGGACCCACACGGCACTTGTTAGAATAGAATAGATTTATTTTCAAAATTAGATACAAGGTATCACTTATTGACGTCACATCACTTAAATCTAAATATACCTAACTACTACCGCTTCCAAAACGCAATGTGTAGAAGAAGCGGCGGAACAGCAACACTGCAGCATTTTCATCGGACGTCAATTTACAAATATAGATCTCTTAAATCTAAATCGTGGACGAATGCACATTGTCTACATTAAAAAACATGAATGAATGTAGAACTAATTATTAACGTTACCGTTAAAATATCTATATTTTTAACCAAGGAATCACGAGTAATATTTATCAAAAACTTTATCGTAATGCGCAGTATTTGGAGTGGAAGAAGTCGTAGTAAGCAGAATTTAAAAGGGTTGAAATTTTGTGCCGTGTGGTGTCGGAGGACCACTCCATATCTTTCCCATGGAAATCGTAAAAAGCGACTAAGGAATAGTCTTATAAAGGGATTTTTCTTTTAGGCGACGGGCTAGCAACCTGTTACTATTTGAATCTCAATTCTATCATTAAGCCTAACAGCTAAACGAAGCCTGTCAGTCTCCCAAGACTGCTGGCTCAGTCGTTGCGAGACTGTTGCCTCTGTCTGCCCCGTATAGGATAAAGACGTGATTATTTATGTATGGATGAAAAAAAAACGCTATTAACTTGCCACTTACGGCGTGTGTAAGCATTCACTCATAAAATTATGACTTGTCGGAAGACACTCCAACTGGCTGGAAATTTATGCTAACTAGAAAGCGCCCGCGGGTTCACCTGCGTTTGCGCAATTTTGTATTTGTTCCGGGAATTTTATATGCATACATACATACATATGGTCACGTCTATATCCCATGCGGGGTAGACAGAGCCAACAGTCTTAAAGACTAAATGGCCACGTTCAGCTATTTGGCTTAGTGATAGAATTGAGATTCAAATAGTGACGGGTTGCTAGCCCATCGCCTAAAAGAAGAATCCCAAGTTTATAAGCCTATCCCCCGACAGTAAATTTTATATGATCTAGCATTGTTATCAAAAGCTACATACATATGTATATATATGATCACCAAACAGCAGTTATGAAAAGGCTGATAGGCCACGTTCAGCTGTTTGGCTTAATGATAGAATTGAGATTGTAATAGTCCATTATAATTATTATCAGTAAGTAGTTATGTGTTTTAAAAATCTCGTAACGCACTCGAAAGTAACACGAGTCAGGAAATTCATTACCATACATTTACATTAGCCGACGCAATCAATAGTAATCAACCATTACATTTGTAAGTGAGTCATGTAATCGTGTAAAGAAACTGTCTGCCAATTGATTACGAAGTCTTCAAATCCAATTAAAAAGTCTAACCTAGGAATCGGTTCACAGAAAACGATTAAAAGTATTCTTGGCTAAGCGTTCTTCTCTTTTTGTTTCTCCAGCGTTCTTTGAATTGGCAATACGGATCAGTTTTATATGTGATCCGCAGGTTAGCTGAAAATGATCCTACTAAGGTATAAGTCCGCCAATACGTGTTTTTTTTATTAATTTTATTTGTTTTAGGTTAATTTTGTCCCTTTCGGGTTAGGTTCCCCTACAAAGGTTACAAAGGTCAAATGGGAGTCGTTTCGGGTGAAAACCTGACTCACTAAATCCAGGATCCATGGTCAAGAGCTTACCCCGGGCTCCTCTCCAGAGTGGTGAGGATGCAACCGGTACTATAGCCAGGAAGACAATGTATTCTCTCATCCACATTCTATTCTGAGTTTGGATATTTGTGAAGTTGACGTTGTTAAAGAAAATGCTGCAGTGCAGTTTGTTACCGCTTCTTCTGCACTAACGCCTTGGAAGCGACAGTAAACTTAGTTTTTAAGTAATTTCTTTGACGTCAACCAATGATGTGAAACTAAAAGTTTTGACAATTATTAAGCGATATGAAGTATCCTATAATAATGAATAAAAAATTTGAATTTGAATTTGTAGAAGAAAAGTTTAAGGGTTTCTGTGATGATTGGCTCTCCCTTAATTAAATGGTCAACTATTGAGGTTATAAACCATATATATTCTAATCTGTTGATTTTTAAGCTTACCAACATAACGTAAATTCAAAACCATGATACTATGTCTTCATGTCGGTAAAATTGCAGCACATATTCTACGGCCATGAGTCTTCTTTTGATGTTACTATTGCTATTGATATTTAGTCTACATTTACGATATCCACAAAATATAACTTTTAATTATTGTCACTGCTACGAATATAGAATGCGTTTAAAAGACTTGTCGACGAAAAACAAGACTTATTATCAGTTGTTATTACAACCAAGGCAAATGTAATTGATCTAAATCTTTACTAATATTATAAAGCTGAAGAGTTTGTTTGTTTGAACGCGCTAATCTCAGGAATTACTGGTTGGATTTTTTTTTGCGTTGAAAAGAACATTTATCGAGGAAGGCTTTAGGCTATATACCTACAAGTAACATCACGCTGCAACTATAAGGAGCAAAGAAATAATGGAAAATGTGAAAAAACGTGGAAAATTATTCATCCTTGAGGGCTTCAATGATGCCCAAAATAACCTTTCCACGCAGACAAAGTCGCGGGCACAGCTAGCGTGATTATAAGTCAAATTAGAGTTACCAATTCTAATCTTTTTTCTCAGTTTCAACCTTCTAATGTAGTTTTTGTCGCAGTTTTTTAGCAAAAAATTAGCCTAAAATATCTGTTTACCTTGAACGGTAGTTAACGGCTGAATTACTGAATAGTAACAAAAAAATGTTCACTTGACTACTATATTTACTGTATTATATCATAAAATCATTGATTAAGATATCACATGGATAGGATGACGTAAAAGGCTATTAAGGGAATAGCCACAATTATCTAATACAGTGCCGTGTAATTCCCGGCACCAATATAAAAAAAGACTAGGGCCACCCAATCTCTTTCCCATGGATGTCGTAAAAGGTGACTAAGGGATCATCTTATATACTTGAGATTCCACTTTAACCTGTCACTATTTAACTCTCAATTCAATCATTATCAAGACTGCTGGCTCTGTCTACCCCTGAGGAAATCAGCTTAGAATAGGAATCAGGTTATATACTTGGGATTCCTGTTTAACCTGTCACTATTTGACTCTCAATTCAATCATTATCAAGATTGCCGGCTCTGTCTACCCCGCAAAGGAATGTATTTTTCCCTAGGTTTGTATTTAAAGGAGATGCGAATGGATGCAAGCATGCATATTGACATTTACTCTATAACATTAACCAAGTCACGATTTTCACGTCTCATCTGCGCAACGAAAGGCGAAGGAATTTGTGTTGAAATGTTTGTTTGTATGTAACATCTTTATTACACAGAAATTAACACAGTTACAAGAAATAGTGGGTACATAGTTATAAAAGATATAAATATCTTGCAAAGGCGGACTTATCCCATTAAGGGATGTCTTTCAGTCAACCGGCATACAATAAAGGAACTAGAGGATATTTACTTAACTACCAACTATATTTATTGAAAAATTCGCAAATAATAAGCCGATTCCGTAGTCACTTTTTACGACATCCATAGGAAAGAGATGGGGTGGCCCTAGTCTTTATTTTTATTGGTGCCGGGAACTACACGGCACTGTATCAGATAATTGTGGCTATTCCCTTAATGGCCTTTTACGGCATCCTATCCGTATGGTATCCTGATAAATGATTTTATGATATACATAACTATTTAATTATGTTATAGCGAATTTACTGATCATAAGACAAGACGTCTATAGGACCAAAATTCGGATTTTTTTTTTTTAACAAAAAACTGATGAAAAAAATTTGAATTGCGAACCTTTTTTAAAGTCGTCTGAATATACACAACAAAAGCAAAAGAAACCTTACCCAAGTAATACCCTTTGCCATTGAATTAAGAGTAAAATATTCGCACTAAGGGTTCAAAATGTAGGTAACCAAATTGTATAATGGACATTTGCATAATTTTAGATCTGGATTTCATGTGGCCACGCTGCGAGTGAATATAAACTTTATTTATTTATTCAAACTTACATACATACATACATATAATCACGTCTATATCCCTTGCGGGGTAGACAGAGCAGGCAGTCTTGAAAAGACTGATAGGCCACGCTCTGCTGTTAGGCTTAGTGATAGAATTGAGATTCAAATTCAGGTTGCTAGCCCATCGCCTAAAAGAAGAATCTAAAGTTTAGTTTAGCCTATCACTTAGTCGCCTTTTACGACACCTATTAATATACCTCCTCTTAAAATACTTATTAGATAAAGGTGGACCAGAAATATAACAGAACTGTCAATGAGGGCGCTAATTTTGCGTTTAATACTGCAACGCGCGCCATTTGACGCGGGAAAATTAAAATTGCGTAGACCAAATAGTTGCCTAACAGATGAACGTGACCTTTCAGTCTTTGAAGACTGCTGGCTCTGTCTACCCCGCAAGGGTATATCCCTTGACGTGACTACATGTATGTATGTATGTTAATAGTTTTCATATTGAGTGATAGTGGGGTGTTGGGATTTGATCTGATTTGATATAAGTGTACTACTAAGCATAAACTCAAATCTTAATATTTTTAATATGCCGCCATTTTTACGCGGTAGGTATTTGTGGTCAAGTTTAAAACAAAAATAAAAAAGAATTCCGAAACCATAGACACCACACAACATTATCCGTGGCCGTCTATAGAACGAGCTTCTAAATTTGAATTTCAAATCGTGTTCGATTCGAAACGGTTGTTGACATTTGACAGTTGACCAGATTATGGTCTGGTTTGGAAAGAGATCTGGAATCATATAGGTGTAATTTTCTAATTCATCAAAATAGGTCTAGTTGTTTTTAGAAAATTTATTCACTAGTCGTCAAAAATGTATTTTTCAACAAAAAGACGTATTTACCTTTATTTCAGTAGGTATCTAAAGAAATGTACTGTGCGTAAATTGCGTAACTCTGAAAAGATAGTATGTTATTTCTTTCATAGTGTATTAAATATGGTTTTTATTATCTGGTATTCTGCCGTGTGGTTCCCGGCACCATTAGAAAAAGAATAGGACCACTCCATCTCTTTCCCATGGATGTCGTAAAAGGCGACTAAGAAATAGGCTTGTAAACTTGGGATTCTTCTTTTAGGCGACAGGCTTGCAACCTGTCACTATTTGAATCTCTATTCTATCATTAATCCAAACAGTTGAACGTGGCCTACCAGTCTTTTTAGGACTGTTGACTGTGTCTACCCCGCAAGGGATATAGATGTGATAATGTATGTATGTTTTATTATCCGCCGCTTATTAATCATTTACCTAAACTAATCGGCCACTAGCGCTCTAAATCTGATAATTTAGTTGTTAATTTGGTCTCAATCAAAGAGTTATTCAAAATAACGGTTAATCGCGTGATCTCCATTAATTCGACGTTTCACTAAACGTTATTTTATTGCATGCTATCTTTTAAATAACAGTTCAAAATGGCCGCGTGCTATATTGCTTTTAGACTAGCTTTTATCCAGGGGCTTCGCTTACATGAGAGATCGGGAAATAAAGATTAGCCGATTTAAAAAAATGGGAGGTTTCATATTCGATTATTGTGTCTGATAATTTGTATCCGTATAATTATAAACACTAAAATAAAATGCTAAAGTTTGTCACGATTTATCAACTAAGATGCTCAACTAATTCTTATTAATATTTTCATTTTGCCATGTGGTTCCCGGCACCAATAGAATAGGACCACTCCATCTCATTTCCCATTCCCACTTCAAATATTGACTCATGCCCTAATGAAGCTGAAATACTACTTAAAAATAATGTCAGCATTTGCAGTTCCAAATTTAAATTCTTAAATATTGACCCTACTGACATTATTAATACCTTTAAAGAACTTAATCTGAAAAAGTCTGAGGATTATTGGGGTATGTCGGCTGTTGTGATATGTCATATTATAAATATTATAGCTGGGGACTTAGCATATATATTCAATAATTGTGTTGACCAAGGGATATTTCCAAATTTAATGAAGTATAGTAAACTAATTCCATTATTCAAGAAAGGTGAGAAATCAGATCCTGGTAATTATAGACCAATCTCAATTTTACCAATTTTGAGCAAGGTGTTCGAGAGAATCATGCTTAATCAAATGCAGCGTTACTTTAAGTCTAATAAATTATTTCATAGTCAGCAATACGGCTTTACTGAGGGGAAATGTACAACAGATGCAGGTGTGGCTCTTGTCACTCATATTCTCAATGCATGGGAAGACTCACAGGATGCCATCGGAGTGTTTTGCGATCTGACCAAAGCATTTGATTGCGTAGATCATAGAACTCTTCTGCTCAAGCTCGCTCATTACGGGTTCGATACTGCTGCCGTTGAACTAATTAAATCATATCTTAGTGATAGATTACAGACGGTAGATTTAAATAATACAAAATCGAAAGGAGCGACGGTAAAAATTGGGGTACCGCAAGGTTCCATTTTGGGACCTTTTCTCTTTCTGATATATATCAACGACTTGCCTTGCATGATTGAGAAACAGACTGGCATCGTGTTGTTTGCAGATGATACGTCACTAATTTTTAAAATGAACCGCCGTAGCGAAATCTGTGATGATGTGAATAGCACTTTAGCCGCCATCTCTAACTGGTTTACAATCAACAACTTATTGTTAAATGCAAATAAGACCCAATGCATTAAGTTTACACTTCCCAATGTGCGGCAGGCAAATGTGGATATTAGTATAAGTAGTAAAAGATTAGATTTTGTTGATAGTACTACTTTCTTAGGAATAACATTAGATTCAAATTTGAAATGGCATGCTCACATTTTAAAACTTTCTAAAAGGCTTAGTTCTGCAGCATACGCTATTCGTCGTATTAGGCATTTGACGGATGTGGCAACTGCTAAGCTAGTATATTTTAGTTATTTTCATAGTTTAATGTCATATGGTCTACTGCTTTGGGGATCAGCAGCAGACATACAAACTATTTTCATTTTACAAAAAAGGGCAATTCGATATATCTACGGTCTTAAACAAAGAGATTCCCTTAGAGATTTTTTCAAAAACCTAAATATTTTAACTTTGCCCTCCCAATACATATTCGATAACATCATGCATGTTAGGAAAAACTTAGACTCTTTCAAAAAAGTAGGTGAATGTACTAGTAGATCACTGCGGAACAATTACAAGTTGTCGATCCCAGCACATCGGCTGGCTAAGGTAGGGAAATCATTTCTGATTAATTGTATAAGATTTTATAATAAATTACCAAAAAGTGTTCTTGAAATGAATGATAGAAAATTCAAACAGTATATTAAAGTTGAGCTTTGTAGGAAAGCCTATTACAGCACGGATGATTATATTAATGATAAACATGTGTGGCCCGAGCTGGACATAATAGCCTCTTAATTCTTGTGTATTTTGACATGATCTTGACATAATTTGTACAGTATGTACATATTTTATTTTATATTTATTTTACTTGACGAAATATTCGTATTGACATAATCAGTTCTACATTCATACATGTTTTTTAATGTAGACAATGTGCATTCGTCCACGATTTTGATTTAAGAGATCTATATTTGTAAATTGACGTCCTATGAAAATGCTGCAGTGTAGTTTGTTCCGCCGCTTCTTCTACACATGCGCTTTGGAAGCGGTAGTAGTTATAATTAGATTTAAGTTATGTGACGTCAATAAGTGATACCTTGTATCCAATTTTGAAAATAAATCTATTCTATTCTATTCTATTCTATTCTATTCTATTCTATTCTATTCTATTCTATTCTATTCTATTCTATTCATGGATGTCGTAAGATGCAACTAAGGGTTGGGCTTATCAGCTTGGGATTCTTATTTTAGGCGATGGGCTAGCAACCTGTCACTATTTGAATCTCAATTCTATCATAAAGCCAAACAGCTGAACGTGGTTACCAGTCTCTTCAAGGCTGTTGGCTGTCTACCCCGCAAGGGATATAGACGTGACTATATGAATGAATGAATGAATTTTCATGAATGTAGTTAATACTACTTAATAAGCAGTGGATGTAATTCAACTGATGAACTTTATGATATGCAATTAAGATTCTGAATTGAACTGAATATTACGCAAGAGATGAACGGAGGACGCTCCAATTTCACCGACAAGAGTTAGCTCTTTAATATAAGAAGAACAGTTATTAGAACAAGTTAAAACAAAGGCATTTTTTCCTCTGAAAATTCCCAAGTACCTGTGTTTTTATTATATTTCGAAACGATTAATGAAAATTTTGATAACTTACAAACATTAACCCCTTTTAACTTAGCAGATAACGCGTATATTTTGTCATAAAAGCGATGCTTCGAAAGAGGATTTACAAATACACTTTTAACGCACTGCGATCAAAGATTTTTGGGACGTGAGAAAGAAAAATAACCGGTACGTGTATTAAAGAAATAATTGGCCTTTTTTAATGCACAATATCTGAGGTAATTGAAAGAATTTTACTTCGTTTGTTTTGAGAGTGTAAAAGAACACTTTAAGAGAAGGTTTCCCAATATTGATATTATGAAAACATGAATAAAAACACGTTGTAACATGATTCAAAACGTCCGAGATAAAATAAAGGTAAGTGATCGAATTGGTGAGATGCCCGGTTGAAATGCAGAATGCGCTGAAAGGAACAAGTTCGAATCCCATGTTTTATATACAGGACAAATTACACATATTGAGTTAGCCACGAAGTAAGTTCGAGACTTGTGTTACGAGATACTTACTCAACGGTACTATAATTTATAATAATACTTACTTCTATTGATAAACATCCAAGGCCAATCAGACTTTTTCTGATTCTTTTCTCATCATGCCCTGGCCGGGATTCGAACCCGGGACCTCCGGTATCACAGACAAACGTATTACCACAGAGGCCGTCAAAAACCATTGGGTCTGACAAAGAATATTAGATAGAATTAATATTTATTCTATAAAACAAAAAAGTAACGTATTGCGATAAATAAATCAAACTACCCTCTTTTGTAGATATTAATAGCTTAGCGTCACTTTGACATATCGCCTGAATTAATAACGCGGAACTATATCGAGATTAGGCTGGTCATACACACACGTGCCGTGTGGTTCCCGGCATCGATAAAAAATAGAATTGGACCACTCCATCATTTTTCCATTGATTTCGAAAAAGGTGGTGATAGTATAATAAACTTAGGATTCTTCT
This sequence comes from Amyelois transitella, assembly GCF_032362555.1. Taxonomy (NCBI): domain Eukaryota; kingdom Metazoa; phylum Arthropoda; class Insecta; order Lepidoptera; family Pyralidae; genus Amyelois; species Amyelois transitella. Next base: position 10,011,795 of record NC_083515.1, read on the forward strand.
TTAAGGCGATAAGGCTATCAACATCCTATTTGAATCTCAATTCTGTCAATAAGCCAAACGGCTGGACGTGGCCATTCAATCTTTTTAAGACTGTTGGCTCTGTCTACCCCGCAAGACGTGATTATATGTACGTTATGCACACTAGTTTATTCACATTTCAGATGGTATCATGATATTACAGGAATTACAAGAGATTAATTTAAAATTGGTTAAAGAGTATCACATAGATAATGATGTCAATATATATCCAGTAGCCCAAATGTGCATGGCAAAAGCAGCTTAAAGTATATTAAGTAGGACAATGATATCAAAAAAAAGTCAGTTATATTAAACCTCCAAAAGATTTGCCTTTTAAACTAAATAAGGTTTCTGAATCATAAAAAGACCAGGAAATCGCTAGTCTGCAGCTACCCTAAGCAATTGATTGGAACGCTGAAATATCGATAGGCAGTGAAAACCGGTAAATAAGTCAATATCGTTTATCAAAAACTTGTGTATGGCTTATTCAGCCAAAAAAATATATATTGTATGCAGTTTGCATGGCAGAAAAAATGGGAGACTATGGGTTAATTAATTTTTGGATTTGGAGAAATTTGTCTTCTAGGCTATTAAATTTCATCATTGACGAAACTATTGACTCTGTATATCCCGCGAGGGACAAAAACGTGTATTTTATTTATATTTTCCAAATTCCATCAAAAACATAGTTTGTATGAGGATAAATTACCTACTTAAGATGATAAATCACTTAAATAAACTGAAAATTTCAGATTTACATTGCATCAGCTAACAAATATAGATAATAATTTGTTTAAAAATTTAGTATAATTGTATACTTACCTCAAAACTGAAAGAATTAATATTTTTTTTATAAAAATGAAAGTTTTTTTTTTCAAGAAAAATCATAGTATTTAATATTCTAAACTTTATTATATTGTATTAGTATGATAACGAAAACATGAGTTTATTCTCCCGATTTAGTATAAAAAATATTATCTTTATATTTTATTAACAAAAAAATAAATAAATAATAATTTACCTGTATTGTTTTCAAAACAAAATTCCTTTGTAGCACGACACGATCACACCATAATTAAAAACACATTTCACTTAACGCATTCCTGGCACAATAATTTCTTTTGTCGCAAAAAAAAAACACCTTTTATTCTAAATGTTTTTAAAAAAAATCGGATTGTCACATTTGTTTGATTATTCGTAATTTAAAAATAAAAAAGTTTTAGATAAAGTTTAAGTTTCGAACTTTGTTTTTATTTGCACATCACTAACGCGGTTACTCGCGGCGAAATGACCTAGAGAACTGACTGATAGTGGTCGATGCGCGCGCGCCGGTGTGCAGTGAGCATTGGAGACGAAAACAGTAAAAGAAATAAACGAATTTGATGCTTTTGCAGAGATGAATTTTATTTTTATTTTTAATTTTCTGCGTTTTTTAGCGTTCTGTACCTTAAAGTTAAAAACGGGACCCTATTACTAAGCCAAAGCTGTCTGTCTGTCCGTTAGTTCGTCCGTTCGTCTGTCTGTCACCAGGTTGGATCTCATAAACAGTGATAGCTAGATAGATGTCATATTTCTATTTTCGTTATATCAATAAATTCTAAAAATTAAAGATAAAGAGATCCCCGTACAATAAACTATAATTGAAGTTTTGCTTAATAGGTATTAATAACAAGTAGACGCTTAAAATTTTCACAGAAATTATTAACTTGTATATTACTTTTCAAAATAAATAATAAAATATCATTAAAGTAATTTTATTAATGGGGGGCTCCCAACCAAAAAACTTATCTCGTCTAATTAATTTCTATGAACTTATTAGGTGTGGACATGCGACGCGGTATGTACATTGACTATGTTCTAAGCAATCTTTTTGGTCGATTTTAATAAATAGATAGAAAAAAGCCAGTTGCACAAATCCGACTCGCACTTGGCCGGTTTTTTATAAATCACAAACACACAATGGCAATAATCATCAATATATATTTTTATTTTTTAGTCAACCAAAGAAAATTGTGACAAATTACTTATACGTTGTTGTAAAAATAAATAAAAAAAAAAATTAAAAAGTATCAAAACCTTTCACTCGCGGTATGTTATCTCCGGTCGATTCCACACTCAAGAAATGCAGCTTGTCTAATGGTTGCTAATACGTGTAAGGCCGCAACACACTTTATTAATTAACTAGCAGCTGTGCCCGCGACTTCGTCCGCGTGGAATAGTTATTTTGGGCATTATTGAAGCCCTTAAGAATGAATAATTTTCCCCGTTTTTTACATTTTCCATTATTTCTTCGCTCTTAATAGTTGCAACGTGAGGTTATATAGCCTAAAACCTTTCTCGATCAATGGTCTATTCAACACAAAAATAATTTTTCAATTTGAACTAGTAGTTCCTGAGATTAGCGCGTCCAAACAAACAAACTTTTCAGCTTTATAATATTAGAATAGATTTCTTCAATATACTACTGTGAACTTGTAATATACAATCTTCTGCTAGCGTCATCTTTTGCATCAGAGTCTATGCGTTTTTTTTGACGCATAAATTAGGTTTTGTCTGAAACCGTGGGTACAACAGATTTTAACAAATTTTAACACTTATTGTGATCAAAGATCAAATTCGGTTCGCCTGCAAAATGTTGCGGAGGTCAGACGAGAGTCGATTTGTGTAAGAACCAAACATTAACAATATAAAAAACATCAATTCTATCATGACGGCCTCTGTGGCGCAGCGGTAATACGCTTGTCTGTGACACCGGAGGTCCCGGGTTCGAATCCTGACCAGGGCATGATGAGAAACGAACATTCTCTTATTGGTCTGGGTCTTGGATATTTATCTATCTAAGTATTTATTACAAAATATAGTATCGTTGAGTTAGTATCTCGTGACACAAGTTGCGAACTTACTTCGAGGCTAACTCAATCTGTGTAATTTGTCCCGTAGGTATATATTTATTATTAATCCTATCAGCTGTACGTGGCCCATCAGATTTTAAAGACCGCTGGCTCTGTCTACCCCGCAAGGGATATAAACGTCATTATATAAATAAAATCAATTTAGGAACTTCATAAAATGCGAACCTCGAACTTTCTATCGCATCGCAAGATATAATGACCATCACTATTCATAACATACTTAAATAAATAAATATATAATATATATATATATATATACGAGACAAATTACACAGATTGAGTTAGCCTCGAAGTAAGTTCGAGACTTGTGTTACGTGATACTAACTCAACGATACTATATTTTATAATAAATACTTATATAGATAAACATCCAAGACCCAGGCCAATCAGAAAAAGTTCTTTTCTCATCATGCCCTGACCGGGATTCGAACCCGGGACCGCCGGTGACACAGACGAGGCCGCTTTAATTTAATTAAATTACTAATTAGACACGTGTAGTTAACCGGAACAGTGTGTCACTGGGCGCCGGGCACGGGCATCCTTGTGGCATAACGGGATTTGTAGTGGGTTCGGTATAAATCATGAGATGTAGCGATTTTTTTATTTAATTTATTTCATAAAAATACAACTAATATTAGTACTATTAAGATAACTTAATTAGTAACAAAAAAATATATATACTAAATTATAAACTAGAAATAGTAATGATTTTTCCCCCTTGTAGCGATTTTATTTATAAATTTTAGATTTTTCTTTCTTTTGGCTTCATCTATTTATCTTACCTCCGCAACCATTGCAGGTAAACCTAACTTGTATTGAATTAATTATGGTTATATATACAGATATTTTCTCTCACCGTAGGAGCATTGGTTAGTATTCCAACTAATATACATAAATGGACACATGCACCAATATAAAAAATAAAAGGACCAATCCTGCTCTTTCCCATGGATGTCGTAAAAGGCGACTAAGTGATAGCTAATAAGGCTAAACAGGCTTCTTTTGAAACCTATCTCAGACACCATTCTCTCACAATTTTCCCTCCATTCTTTTGTATTTTGCCTAGTTTTAAGGATAACTGTACTGTGTTTATGTACATACATATGTAGTTACATAAGTTTCGAATTTGTACCTTATCAATTCTACCACCGAAAGTCATTAATTTAATACAGATTATTTATTTGATTACTAACCGATGCGGAAAACAACAAGAGAAACCTGACAAATTGAAGTGACCGAATGTGTAGCCATGTAAAGTTTGTACATAGTTAGAATTTCTACTAATAAATAAATAAATAAGTGGAATGTGGAAAGATGTAGTCTCTGCCTACCCCACCGGGAAAGAGGCTTGATTTTATGTATTTATGTATGTAAATAAATAAATATGTACGGGACAAATTACACACATTGAGTTAGCCTCGAAATAAGTTTGAGACTTGTGTTATGAGATACTAACTCAACGATACTATATTTTATAATAAATACATACATATATAGATAAACATCCAAAACCAGGACAATCAGAAAAAGTTCTTTTCTCATCATGCCCTGGCCGGGATTCGAACCTGGAACCTCCGGTGTCACAGACAAGAGTACTACCGCTGCGCCACAGAGGCCATCTACTACTTGAAGTAGGTACTAGGAAAACGACATTAACATAAGCATATAAGGTGTTTTCAAAATTATTATGGCGTTGTTTGAATAACCATCGTTTGCCGTAAAATTGTCTTTTTTCTTATGAGTTGGACCACACATAGTCTAGGGGCTAATAATCTAATGCAATGCGTCGAATGTGAACTAGCATTCCAAGCCGGATTTCTGTTACTTTGTCATTGGTATTAGTATGTTTAGAAATTATTTTATTTTTGTTTACCGTTAGTACAAGTTAGAAAAGTCAACCTGTTACTACATACATACATATGGTCACGTCTATATGCCTTGCGGGGTAGACAGAGCCAACAGTCTTGAAAAGACTGAATGGCCACGTTCAGCTTTTTGGCTTAACGATAGAATTGAGATACAACTAGTGATAGGTTGCTAGCCCATCGCCTAAAAAAGAATCCCAAGTTTGTAAGCCTATCCCTTAGTTGCCTTTTATGACATCCATGGGAAAGAGATGGAGTAGTCCTATTCTTTTTTGTATTGGTGCCGGGAACCACACGGCAACCTGATACTATTTACATAATTTCACCATACGGTGCCGTGTGGTTCCCGGCACTATTACAAAAAAGAATAGGACCACTCCATCTCTTTCCCATGGATGTCGTAAAAGGCGACTAAGGGATAGGCTTATAAACTTAGGATTCCTCTTTTAGGCGATGGGCTAGCAACCTGTCACTATTTGAATCTCGGTTCTATCATTAAGCCAAATAGCTGAACGTGGCCATTCAGTCTTTTCAAGACTGTTGGCTCTGTCTACCCCGCAAGGGATATAGACGTGATCATATGTATGTATGTATGTTTCACCATACAGCTGAATTCAGTCTTTTCAAGACTATTGACTCTGTCTACCCCGCTAGAGATTTAGACGTGACTATATGCATGTATGTCTGTATGTTGCGTTATTTCTAGTCACGGTATGTCGAGAATCTCAATCATATCATTTGGCCATACTGCTAAATGTGGCCTTTCAGTAAGACTATTGGTTCTGTCTATCTCACGAAGGATTTAGACGTGACTATACCTATGTATGTATGTTGCATTTTTTCTAATAACGGTATATCGATATAATTTGGCACTGCATTGCTACACACGTGTAAAATCCAAATGTATTTGTAAATGTGTATAGTAAATCGATTAATTATGTAATTTATACCATTCCTTCACGATTTCAGCTTTCAGAGTATGTGTGCAATTGAATACCTGATAATAACTTTTGTGCGTTAATTTCTATTGCTTTTTTTCATAAAACAACAAAAATAAAACCTTTAAAGTTAAGAGTGAAGGTTCAGATCCTAAAACGGCAATGGCATGATGTTTGTTAGAGAAAATATCGTCAAACTGGATACATACATACATATAATCACGTCTGTATCTTTTGCGGGGTAGACAAAGCCAACAGTTTTGAAAAAACTGATAGGCCATATTAGTATTATAAGTAGACACTATATTGCAAAACTATTTTATTCATAGTTAAATTTCCATTCAGTGTATTTTATGCATACTTATTACACAATGCAAATTAGACTTTACTTACCTACGTGTAGAGCATATTTTTCTTTATTGTACGATATAGGGATTCCATCATAGGTGCATAGCTGAAACCATAGGTATAAATCAAAATAGATGACGCCCATACTTTTATTATGAAACTGTTTTTCTGCCTACTCAGAAATCGACGAATATACATAATTCACAATTCTCAATTTTTAACAGGTATAGATCAATAGGACACAATTATAAATATTTATAATCATCGTTGATTAATTTCAGTAACAGAATTAAAATGAAGAAGCTCTTAAATTAGTTCCTTTTTGCTAACTACTACGGTAAGTACAGTTTAAAATTTCATAAAATAACTATGGTCTCTATAATGTGATTATGAATACGATTATTTAAAAATTTTCATGTAAATTGTTCCACCATACGATTAAAGTCTTTGCACTCGTCTCTTTATAGATCTGCAGTATCGATTATGATTTATATCTGTGGGTGGACCCATTAACTATGTGCCATAAACGGCCACCATTATGCTTTATACTGTCGAGATTCAAGCCGAAATTGCAATTTGGATGCTGACATATTTAAGCTGACACGTGTATTACGTTAAGGTAAACAGATTTGTGATGTGGGTAGTTGATTAAGGTTCACAGTTATACATTCAGTCAGAAAAGTATCGGGAATGGATTATTTATTTATGGTTCCAAATTCAAATTTTTGTTTTTTTTGTTGTTGTTAGATTGGCACAACTGTTTTCCATTTTGGCGCGGAGTTTGAGTTGCATCTGTTGTTTACATTAAATACAGTGCTATTTTTAGTTATATCATATCTAGTGTGTATTGCTAATTTCATAATGGATAAAAACATCGAACAAAGAGTTTGTCTTAAATTTTGCATTGCCAATGGAATATCGTGTTCGGAGTCACTGAAAATGTTACAGAAGGCTTATGGTGAATCGACTTTATCAAAAACTCGTGCTTATGAGTGGTACAAAGCGTTCAAAAGCGGTCGAGATGTGATGGAAGATTTGCCTCGCTCTGGTAGGCCATCAACGTCTGCAACTGAAGTTAACATCGCAAAAGTGAAGGAAGTAGTGACTGAAAATCCTCATTCAACTTTGAGAGAGATAGCCACCGAACTTTCTGTATCTCACGAGTCAATCCGTACCATTTTAACTAATAATTTGGGTATGAAACATGTTGCCGCTCGGCTAGTCCCAAAAGACCTGAATTTTTTTCAAAAACTCAATCGCATGAGAGTCGCTGAGGACATGCTAGAACGAGTCAATTCCGACCCAACATTCATGAAACGCATTGTTACTGGTGACGAGACGTGGGTTTACGAGTTTGACATGCAAACTAGTCAACAAGCTTCGGAGTGGCGCCTTCCAACTGAACCGAAACCGAAAAAACCACGCCAAAGTCGTTCAAAAGTCAAAGTCATGTTGACTGTTTTCTTTGACTATCGCGGTGTTGTGCACTCGGAATTCTTGCCGGAAGGTCAAACGGTAAATAAGGAATATTATTTGAGTGTTATGCGGCGTTTAAGAGAGCAAATCCGACGAAAAAGGCCAGATTTGTGTAAAAGAAAATTCTTGGATTTTGCACCATGATAATGCACCTTCGCACAAGGCCATCATTGTGAACGAATTTTTAACCAAACACTTAACAAATACCATCGAGCAACCACCATATTCACCAGATATGGCTCCAGCCGACTTTTTTCTTTTTCCTAAACTCAAATTACCACTTCGTGGCACCCGTTTTCAATCGGTAGAAGACATAAAAGAGAATTCGCGGCGAGAACTAACCTCAATTCCGGAAACAGCGTTTAAAAAATGTTTTGATGATTGGATTATTCGTTGGCGTAAGTGTATCGTTTCTAAAGGAGCATATTTTGAAGGTGATAAAATAAATTTGGATGAATAACAAACAGTTTGTGTATTATTGATCTTTTCCCGCTACTTTCTTGACAGAGTAGTATCATTATAATCAGAGGTTATACCCAGTTTAGTCACCTAATTAACTTATGCATTTCGATCCAACGGGTAGAATGTAGTCTCCCCCATTAGGGATAATTACGTGATATTTTGTGTGTGCCGTGTGGTTTCCGGCACCAATTAAAAAAAAAGATAGGACCACTCCATCTTGTTCCCATGTCGTAAAAGGCGAATAAGGGATAGGCTTATAAACTTGGGATTTTTCTTTTAGGCGACGTGCTAGCAACCTATCACTGTTTGAATCTCAATTCTATCATTACGCCAAATAGCTCAATGTGACCTATCAGCCTTTTCAAGACTGTTGGCTCTGTCTACCCAATGATATAGACGTAATTATATGTATGTATGTATTTTGTGTATTTATATAACTACTGTTCCTTGTCGATAATATTCTTCATTGAGTGTGTTTTATCAATCGATCTTATTTATCTTATTCACGATCCTGAAGATCATTCCTCTTCAGTACGTCTTTGCGTACCTTTTTTTTTTTTTCATTTTCTTATAGTTAGTCCCATTTTAATATCATCGAACCGATTTTCAATCAAAATAATTAAATTCGTAATAACTCATGCGTTACTGAGTTATTGATTGTCTATGTTAAATCAAACCTGCTGGGCGTTGGAAGCTAAAATTTTAATGTGCTATTAAAGGCTTCTTTGGGAAAAGAAGAAGAGTAAGAAGAAACATAGATATTATCATAGAAACAAGATTTACGGCATAATCCGCTTAAAGATGAAAATGGAACAACATATTTCAAAAATCTTTAATAATAAATCTTACATCTCTTTTGTATCTAAATACAATATTTACAAACTTAAATATAAAATTAAAATAACGTCACGTCGATATTATTATTTTGTCACTGTTACCAACATAAAAAAAATATTGAAAAAATACAAATCGGCAGTGTCAAAGGCAGTGATTTAGCTGATTTGAGTATTGGAAATGTAATATTAAATCTATTACTTAAAAGTAAGAAAATTATCTAAAGCTGTCCCAAAGATACACAAAATTAATAGAATCCTTCTGAAAATTAAAAATAATAGTAGTAACAATTTTTGTGAGAAAGACAATAGCAAACTTTTGCGATTTAAAATAAAATTTAAAATAGAATTGAAATAAAGTAAGGTACTTTCGAATCACAATACTAAGTTATTTTCTGGTGTTGATGAATCGATACGTGTTGATGTATTGCATATAATTAACAATAAAAATTCAAAGCGAACGTGTGAGTGAAATTTTATTAATTAGATTTCTAGGAATAGTATGTACTGATTTAGTTAGTTATTTATATATACATATCAATGCATCTAAATATTGTGTAACTTCGGGAGAGTACAATTTCTTAAAAAATACTCGTACTTAACCTAAGAAGTATAATTTAACAAAAGATACAATAAATCTTCAAAAAATATATGAAATAAAAATTTACATTATATCACACGAATCTTGTCTTGTTAAGACAAACAAACAAACGCCAATAAATATGTGTAACTACTCGTATGTAATACCTATTACGTAGAACTGTCTTGGTGGATTTATGAAAATATAGGTAAGTATAAGTTTTGATACTTAAGAAAATACGGAAAATTATAAATGTAATGTTTGTTTAGATCTTAATAATGCCTTATCAAATTATATTTCGTAAACATTATTGCCATGTTATAATAAAATACGTTTTGCGTTGCGCTAAGCTAATACACATCAGTAATGAATTAGCATTTGTTTAAAGTAGCAGACGATAACAACATCATCTAGATAATACTTTTTACACGAAATTTTGTTTCAATTTTGCTAAATTTTGATGTTGATTTTAAGATGAGAGAAGAAATACAACCCAAATAAATTCAAATTATAACAAAAAAATATTATAAATTGACTTCACTATGTCGAATTACAAATTGATGTTTCTAATTAAATTTGATTTAAACCTTGGGGAAAATCTATCGTCTCGCAGCTGGGGCTTGTGTGTGGTGTGTGCAACCTTCCACGTTTTCTGGCCAATCGCAGACATTTTCGTTCGGGTTGAAGACCAGGTTTTGGGGGCATGGCATGTGGTGTTTTCTTTCACCTTCACACATGTAGTACATAGTGCAATCAGCTTTGTCAGGATGGTACGAAATGTGTCCGTCTTCTTCTTCACAGGTTACTTCGTTAGCTGCAAGTTATACCAAGTTAGTAAATAAATGTAATAATTTAAAAAAATTGTGTACGATGACTGGAAAAATTAATTTAATTCATATTAGCCTAAAAATTTAATTCATCTTAATAAGTCTGAGTCTAGAAAAGGTTACTATTGCAGAAAACATTAAGTAGTAAGGTGTTTTAATAATTAGGTAGGTTGTCATATCAAAACAAGATCGGCAAGCACATTATAAACCTAATCAAAGAACCTATTTTAATTGAACTTACGATCTTTAGTTGTATATTGTCCATTTGCGTTTGAAGACTCGTAAGGTCCATCATAGTCCAACTTAACTTTATAGCCCGAAAGTTCTTGTTTCATTGCAGTGATCAACGGGTATTTTCCAGTACCGCAGGACCCTCTGAAGTCATCCATGTCGATTGACCAGACCATGATACCTCCAAAACCTTCTTCTTTGAGCCAAGCCATCTAAAAAAAAAGTTTTGTATGACAAATATTGATTATGTTTACTGTTCTGTTACTGAATGCATAAAATATCTTGCTATAGATAATGACCAAAATTGTTTATTATATAATGTCTCCAAACATGTCGTGACTTCTCAATTTTTAAACGAGGTTGGCCCTATCCAGCTTTTATTCATGACCGCTTTATAATTTCTATCGGCAAAGAGATAATTTTTTATGTAATAAATACCTTTGTCTTCAGCGATCTCTCATCATCAAAACCAACCCACTGGTCGTCTCTGTATGCAAATGGCACCATCTGTTCGTTATCCCAAACCAGAGTAGTGTTGTCTTCTCGTAGAAATTCACAGATTTCGTAGTAAGACATGAAACCAGCTTCATTGGTGTAACGACCCGCAGCGCCTAAAATACAATAAAATAATTGTTATTCACATTTATTTTTATTACTCTCTTGTGTTTGCCGTCCAAAAATTGTTCAGATGGAGTGGTTATTACTGATAGGTGGGCCGTTGGTCTATTTTTTATTTATGCCAGTAGTTTAAAGCTGATGCGTGTATTTGTAGATTGTCACTATACTTGTTTTTTAATGTATGTTTAGTCGATTTTTGAAAGTGTGTACACTTGGAGCACTTATCACTTTTTTTACACGATACGGTTTGGCAAAAAGTGAATTTTGGGCTTACACCGAAACTTAGTAAGTATTTGCATGTGAAGTAAATACTTTAAATTTTTGTGCAGCTGTCTCCTGAACCCTTGTCGGTAAAGGTCTACATCGGTGAAGATATACTTATTCATATTTCAACCTTATACGACCAGATGTCTGATTTAAGCCTTCTTCAGTTCCTTATTTTTCCCTATTTTGGGTAAGATCCTGCCATTTTTTGTAAAACGTCCCCTCATAGTGCTAAAACAAGGACCTGCCTTTTTTATTGTACTTACCACCGCCGGAAGCCGGAGCACCGATGTCGAACTGAGTTTCATTGATGAGAGTGAATGATCTTCCGTACGTCGGCATTCCGATCATCAGCTTCTCTTTGGGAGCTCCTTGACGGACCCACTCTCGAGCTGAGTAATCCTGTTTAAAAAGTTGCAAATTAATGTCGTGATAGTAAGAGATATTCATCCATTGATCTCAGATCTTGCAAGGTATTACTAGCAACCCTTGGGTAAAAAATATAGCTTGGTACAATTTTTTGCTCTGTGATTTTTGACAGAGAATTTGCTGTTATTTATTGTGGTGCAATAAATAGGTATTGTACTGTATCTGTTGTTCTTTATTTTGTAGAAGGCTACTAACAGACAGAGTATTAACTACCAGCGCTTTCATGAAAGAGGAAGAAAAAACGATTCAAATATTATTATACATATTTGAAGAATGTAATGCACTATTTGCTTCAGATTCGATTAACACAGATAAATTAATCACGCAAATAGGAAGTAAGATTTTACTGAATTTCACCAGTATAGTCATAACAATATTAAACAAATCATACATACCACTGTGAGTTTCTTCTGGTAGCTGGTAGCACTTTCAAGAGGGAACAGAGGACTGTTGTGACCAACTTGACGCTCCCATTGCCCGTGGAAGTCATAGGTCATGACGTTGATGAAGTCCTGTAAACAAGATTAATTAAAAATAATAACAAAATTGAACCCGGAATTGTTCGATTACAAATATACATACATAAAAAAGAATATATTTCCCTGCTGAGATATTTGCGAGCGTGTAAAACAATTAGGCAAAATTGTTTAATATTACATCCAAAATCACACAATTAATACTTATAATGATGAATGTTTATTTATTGAAGTTTTGTGTAGTATACATACCTATATTTATTTAATTAAACCCCACTTAAAGTTCTTTGTCCGACCCAATGTTTGACTGGTAGATAATGCTTCTAGCATTAAGTTCGCCAATTATGCTATACAGTATTTTGTACAATAAACTTTACATAAATTAAATATAATAAATAAGCGTAAGAAGTTCGCGGTCAAATATAAATTACATATAAATATGATGTAGTCTCTGCTTACTAATTGATTTTTCTTGAATAAGAAAGAAAAGATTGGGTGGCATTATAACAGATTTATGTCCCGCATTGAACGAATTATTCTGAACAAAAAGAACAATTACCAAATATTTAGAGATCTCGGGCACGTCGTATCCAGCGGCGATGGCTTCAAAGGACGCTGGTACTGCCGCTGTCAACAGCAGACGGGGTTGACCCGAGGTCTTCGCTTCACCTTCGAAGGCCAGACGTAATTCTTTGAGCAGTGACACGAAAGCCGCACGGTCGTCGGCTCCTCTGTTTAAAATGAATAGTATTGTCATTAATGATACATAGGTACATACATACATACATATAATCACGTCTATATCCCTTGCGGGGTAGACAGAACCTACAGTCTTGTAAAGACTGATAGGCCACGTTCAGCTATTTGGCTTTAAGATAGGATTGACATTATACATACATTATAATACATAGGTATATGCAATTAAAACACTTAAAGACCACTTTCAGTCGGTTGTCATATTGATATCAGGTGACAGGTTGCTTGCTCGTCGCTTTCAGAAATAATAACAAGTTTACACCCAATACAACATACATATGGTCACGTCTATATCCCTTGCGGGGTAGACAGACCCAAAAGTCTTGAAAAGACTGAATGGCCACGTTCAGTTATTTGGCTTAATGATAGAATTGAGATTCAAATAGTGACAGGTTGCTAGCCCATCGCCTACAACGAGAATTCCAAGTTTATTACCCTATCCCTTAGTCGCCTTTTACGATATCCATGGAAAAGTGATAGAGTGGTCCTATTATTTTTTCATTGGTGCCGGAAACCACACGGCACACAATACAACCCCAAAGTTAAGTTTTACGATGTGCACGGAAAAAGAAGATGGCATACATTATGTTTTTTCTCCAATATCATGCTTTTTCCTTAGCCTTTGACGACGACGACAAAATGGATTGATCATTTTCTTAAGTGCCGAGAACCACACGGCATGAAACTAATCTATCTGTTAAACAATTTATTACAAGTTCTTGATATCGATTTTACCTTGGGTACTCCCAATCAACATCAAGCCCGTTGAACTGGTAATCCCTCAGGAACTCGATGGCTTCATACACGAACTGGTTCATACGGAAGACGTTGGAGGTCAGCTCTTTGAAAGGAGTGGAGCCGAATGCCCAGCCACCGATAGCAAGCAAGATCTGGAACGAATTTTTATTATTGAAAATAAGTTTTCAATAAATAATTGAGCCTTGAAGCTGCAACAGGTGGAATTAATGTTACTCGCAGAACCATCTAGCAGCCAAGTTTTAAAAATGTCCAAAATATTATCCAATTTAGATTTTAATTTTAAACAAGTTATTGTAGTAAGTTTCATAAAGATGAAAAAAAAAACAAATACTGTTGTATTTAGTATTTTTAAAAAACATCATGACATGGATGGAGTTTCTTTGATATGCCAGTACACTTACTATTATTTGAACTAAGGTAAGAACTGTAATATTTATAGTATAGTAAGCATGTTAATTACACATTATTTATTATCACACATACAAAGGTTCTCTGCTTAACCCTAATGCTTTTAACATTAAATCCACCTATTGTACTTTACAAATGGAAAAAATTACAAGAAATGATATATTAATAACATGAAGCTTGACAATAATTAGACTTAATTAAATCACCTTCAAATTAGGATTCTTCTCCCTCAATGCAACAACTTTGTCGTACATTTCAGCGTCTTTCTCGTCTCCTTCAGTCAGTTTGTGGTCTTTCAGAGTGGCGAAGGCGTAGATGACATGAGTGCAGAGGTTGGGATCCACGTTTTCTGGCGTGAAGCGTCCAGCGCTGGGCCTCTTGGAAGACCAAGATGTAAGGTAGCATAGGACTTGCGGTTCTCGCTCTGGAAGGTAAAATATTTGATTTAATTAAGGTCTGATGAGAGTTAAATTTTTTCATATTCACTATGCATAATTATGTATAGTTAAAATTTAATAAAAACCTCTATATACATAGGTATATAACTCTTATAAAAATAATGTTTCCATCCAATTTGCGATAAAAAACGGATAAAAGCTAATACAGATACGTAATAATAAAATGTATGCGTTAACACAAACTACTCCTTTAAGTACTCGGCTGGAGTTAATACGAGTATATATCCAAAGTTTATCCATCCATTTAATACAAAGTTGTTCGCCATTAGTGCGGTTGTAAAATATCAGAGTACCTAGTTCAAATGTTACTGCCCTCGCATATAACAAAATTTTGATTTGGAGGATATACGAGGAAGTTGAATTTCTATTTGAATACTCAAAAGCTACAAAATACGTGCAATTTTTATCTATAAAGCAACCTCAATTGACAATCCTACCTTACCTGCCTTATCGGTCTTTGTACATACATACATATGGTCACGTCTGTATCCCTTGCGGGGTAAACAGAGCCAACGGTCTTGAAAAGACTGAATACCCACGTTCAGCTATTTGGCTTAATGATAGATAAGAGATTCAAATAGTGACAGGTTGCTAGCCCATCGCCTAAAAGTTAATCCCAATTATATAAGCCTATTCCTTAGTCGTCTTTTACGACTTCCATGGGAAAGAGATGGAGTGGTCCTATTCTTTTGTCTATTGGTGCCGGGAACCACACGGCACTTCTTCGGTCTTTGTTATGCATAAAGACTTAGCGGTTTCATTGGTTTCCTGATATTTATTTGTGGTGTATTCGTTAGTATTTTTAATAAGAATGAAACAGATACATATATGTATAGTAATTAGTAAAAATATTAATTAATGTAATTTTAAAATCGCGTGTTGTAACTGGATATATCCGGATGTAATTTGACACCTCACCAGGCATATGTCAAAAAAAATTTAAAATGGCGGCCTACTGACAAGGATAAGGCAACATTTTTCAAAAATAAACCAAATTAATGAAAGATGCAATAAGTTGGAATACCTGATTGATGTTGAGAACATAAATCATGAAGATGAAAAGTTAAGCGGAGTTCGATTGCGAATCTTTTAATATAAAAATGTCCCTACTAGTATATCAATCACTGTCTACTTAATTGTAGATTAAAAATATGACGTTCGAAATTCAGGAATTATTTACCTGGGAGTTCTGTGTTTCTTGAGATTTCGTATCGATTGTTAGCTACAAATTGATACAAGGTTTATAATATTTCATTTCATCGTTTTTACTTAAGACTGTATAACAGTCTACTAAGTCTAAAGGCGACTAAGGACAACGCTAATAAACTTGGCATTCTTCTTGTTGGCGACCTGTCACTATTTGAATCTTATTTTCATCTTAATGCGAACTTCTGAACGTGACGTTTGAGTCTTTTCAAGACTCTATCAACGTGTTTACGAGTATATGCATAATATGTTAATAATACAAAAATTAATGGACGTTTTGGATACATTTTATTAAATAAGCTCACATGAGTTTAGATTAATTACTATAGATAGTGAGATATAAATACAATGATATTTGAGAGAGAAGTTTGATATATAATAGGGATAAATAATTGTTCCCTATATCAAACTTCTATTCCTCAAACTTGATGATCCATTATAATAAAAATAACGACAACTTTGGTGCTAAAAATCTGCGTGAAACGGAAATCGTTATATACCTACCACCCACGCGTTACCGCCACGTAAAACTCAAATCACCTACTTGTAAAGATCGTCGCGGGCAGGCTCATAAACTTGATGGTATTAAATCACAAACCCCATTTAGTTCTCTTAACCAGCGTTCAAGAGCTCCATCGTCCCATTACCTCGTCTATTTCGCTGCTATTATCCGAGTTTTGGAGTGTTCGCGATGGGTCAACGGTTTTTGGTTGATGGCTTCGGCGTAAAAGCACTCGATGTTTGAAACTTTTAGCAACTATGTCGCGAGCTGTCGACATTCGGAGCAATTCTTGGCAGTTGGGAACGGCGGAGTACCAAGGGGTGACCCTTGTAGTACTCCGTACAAGATTTGTAGGCTTTTAGCGACGTGAACGATGTTGCTGTAGGATGTTAATATATTTTGTACAATAGGTGTTAAGTCGTTGGGAATTATTTATTACTTTTTTCTATAGTTAAACTCGGTGGAGCGATAGTTATTTTTAAACTTGCAAAGATGTCAGTCCATTACTACTATAAATTTAAGAAATTACGAGTTATAGAGAGAGTTATACATGTGAATGAAGTGCAGATATCGTGGCAAGTGGAAAGATGTAGTATCTGCCTACCCCTCTGGTAAAAAGGCGTGATTTCATGTACATATGTATGTATGCAGAGCAAATCATTGTTAGATTTGATAAGATTTACAATCGACTCAATACTTTATCCCGTCTTTTTTTCTTCGTCTTTACTGTTATTTATTACATCTAAGTTTTAGATCACGTACAGAAAATATATCATTTTGGGCCATTGTAAGAATTTGTACAAAAGAATCCATTAAACGAAAGTTAAGACCATCCTGAAAACGTTATTGTAGTTACATAAAATAGTTTTACTAGATATATACCAATAATCACGCCTTACGGTTTAGACAAAGCTTACAGTCTTGAAAAGACTGGAAGGTCACGCTATGCTGTATGGCTTACTGATGTAATTGAGACAAATTCAGTGACAGGATGCCAGCCCGTCGCCATGAAGAAGAATCCAAAGTTTATTGGATTTTTGGATTGGGTTCGAATCCCGGCCAGGGCATGATGAGAATCGAACTTCTTTCTATTGGCCTGGATCTTGGATGTTTATCTATATCAGTTTTTTTTATAAAATATAGTATTGTTGAGTTAGTATCTCGTAACATAAGTTTCGAACTTACATCGAGGCTAACTCTATCTGTGCAATTTGTCCCGTATAATATTTATTTTATTTTCCCTTGATTGCCCGTTACAATCTGGACGAAAAGAGTAGTAAAAGCTATTATATATAAGTATTCTTATGAAGCTCATTGTAAATAAATTAAGAGCATATTCAGACGAAATAGGAATTTAAGCACGACTTAAATTTCTTATTCTAACCACACCTTTGCCTCCAAACATGTCCACAACTTCACACTTGCCAGTCATGTCATGACTCAGTTCCAAGTTTTCTTGATTACTTTTAAGTTGTTTTCACAGAGCACAGATTTAACTCGAGGTGTTGACTTCTCTACTCTGTGTCATTCTTATTTGTCTCGCGTAATGACAGATACGAAATTCACTTCAAAAATAAATTTAAGAATAATATAAGACTATAGAAGTGAATGTATCGTGTGGTAAATCACTAACATGAACCATAACGTTTTCACAATGCGTCTGATTTATTTTTATAGCTTTTGCCCGCGGCTCCGCCCGCGTTTAAGTTCTCTATTTCCTTCCCTATGCACTACACTACATGTACCTACTCCTGCAAATTTTAGAGGTTCAGAGGTTTTGATGTAAAAGACGGACAAATAAACAAACAAACTCACTTTTATATTTAAATTATTACCAATCCTGTTAGCTCTGTTTATCCCGCAAGGCATACAGACGTATGTATGTGGTAAAGTTGTAATAAAATCACATCTATACTAACGGCGTTCGTTGCCCTACGGTGATTTATTCCTGCAATTTCAAGGTGGCATTTCTATTACCTTCTATTATTCTTGTTTCTATGACTTTAACATTATCATGTTGCGTTTCATTAATGTTTGTTCAGGGGTTATATTTAGATGTTTTGAAGAGAGGGCTTGTTTTTGTATGATGTAACGTATTGTTTCGAGAATATACTACATTTATAGATGTTGTTGTAACATCACATAATTAATTATTGTGTTGTTCATGCCTAAAATATTTTTTTTCATTTAAAAAAGAAAATTGCATATCGAAGTTTAGTACTAGTTAGGTATTGCCAGCAATAGCTATCTCAGATTCTTCTGACACATTCATACATTCATATAATCACCTTGCGGGGTAGGCAGAGCCAGCAGTCTTGAAAGACTGATAGGCTACATTCAGCTGTTAGGCTAATGATAGAATTTAGATTCAAATAGTGATAGGTTGCTAGCCCGTTGCCTTATAAAAGGAGTCCCAAGTTAATAAGCCTATCCCTTAGTCGCCTTTTACGACATCCATGGGAAAGTGGTTCTATAAATATATTATATTAATGCCGGGAACCACACGGCATTGCAAGCACATGAATAATCATAAAACAACATTACATTAACTTGGTATTATTTTCAAGCTATGAGCTAGTGACCAGTAACTATTTGAATTTCAATACCATACAGCGGACCGTAGATTGTTGGCTCTGTCTACCCCGCAAGCAATGAAGACGTGCTAATTGTACGTATGTATGTGACTTACTATTCTTGTCCACAAGAGCAGCAGCGGCATTATTCCTCACGATGACGCTCTTCGTCGGTTTCTTCACTTTGCTCAGCACGTCTGATAGACTGATTTTGATGGGTTGTGGCTTTTCGGTTACCTCGATGACGGCGCTGGAGGCGACTTCGGACCAATCAACGTCTTTGGCGTCCTTCCCACGAGAAATTCCACGAAGTTCCTCTCTAAAAACAAATTATAATATCGTTCACTTTTTTTTGTCGTAAAAGGCGACTAAGGGATAGGCTTATAAACTTGGGATTCTTCTTTAAGGCGATGGGTTAGCAACCCTTATGCATCATGATGACTAACCTCATATATAAGAGGAAGTATGAAAGTAGCGCCAATAAATGAAAAGATGAATGGTAATAAACTGGGTTGGTACGGACACATCATGAGAAGAGAGGAAGGTCATGTTACTAAAAGAGCCTTAAGTATCGAAGTGAAAGGTTCAAGAAATAGGGGGAAACCGAAAAAGAGATGGATGGACGGCGTAAAGGATAGTATGAGGAGAAAGGGAGTGACCGGTGAGATGGCAATTGACAGAAGTGATTGGAAAAAACTAACATACTGTGCCGACCCCGCGTAGAAAGTGGGAGAAGGTAACGACGAAGATGATGACTTACCTCATGGCTCCAATCAGTGGGTACTTCACGTCGCCACCACAAACGCTGCCGCTGAAGTCGTCCATATCAACTGTCCACACCATGGCGCCTCCGAAACCGTTGTCTTTAATCCACCTGTGGTATATAAAAAGAAATTAAGTTGTAAAAAGTAAAAAAAATATGGTAAACCACCTGTGGTAAATAACAAAGAAATTAGAGAAGTTATATAAAGTTACAAAAAATATATTTCACCATCGGATCAAATGAATGAAACGGCTGCTGAATATGAACCAGCAGAGTCCGTTTAATCTGTATTTTATTTTTTATTTATTTATATATTTATAGATTGTTAGTGCCGTGTGGTTCCCGTCACCATTACAAAAAATAATAGGACCACTCCATCTCTTTCCCATGGATGTCGTAAAAGGCGACTAAGGGATAGGCTCATAAACTTGGGATTCCTCTTTTAGGCGATGGGCTAGCAAAAAAGCTCAATTCTAACACTAAGCCAAACAGCTGAGCGTGGCCTATCAGTCTTTTCAAGACTGGTGGCTCTGTCTACCCCGCTAGGGATATAGACGTGATCATATGTATGTATGTATATAAAATTACAAAAATATGGTTCACCATCGGATCAAATAAATGAAACGGCTGCAGAATATGAACTAGCAAAGTCTGTTTAATCTGTATGTGTGTCTTTATTTTTTATTTATCTATATATTTATTTATTGTACATCAAGGAAAAAAATTAAGAATAGAACTTAAACTTAAGAGATAAATACATACATACATATGGTTACGTCTATGTCCCTTGTGGGGGTAGACAGAGCCAACAGTCTTGAAAAGACTGATAGGCCACGTTCAGCTATTTGGCTTAATGACACATGACAGGTTGCTAGTCCATCGCCTTAAAAAGAATCCCAAGAAGTTTGTAAGCCTTTCCCTAAGTCGTTTTTTACGACATCCATGGAAAAGAGATGGAGTGGTCCTATTCTTTTTGTATCGGTGCCGGGAACCACACTAAAGAGATATTCAGTACAAGGGCACTACTTATTTCTAGAGAAATTTCTTCCAGCAGGCCCTCGACAGGAAAGTGTTAAAAAAGGCGTTGGCTTGTGTACATAATTAATAAGATAATTATAAACATACATAAACAAATAGGAAATAATATACCTAAAAAACCTGTTTATAGTATACGAATAATATTTTTAATTTTTACTATAAGTTGTTATGGCCGCCGCAACTGAAAATTTCAGCTTACTAGCTATCACAGTTTATGAGATACCGCCTGGTGACAGACAGCAGACGTTTAGTAATAGAGTCCCGTTATTCCCTTCAAGATACGAAACCCTAAAAAAGCTATGAAAGATTTTTTTTTAACGAAAGCAAAGCCTCATAAAAAAAAACGAACTTAAGAAATAAAAATATCAAATTTTACCTCATCTTATTCCTGATGGACTTCTCATCATCAAACCCGACCCACTGATCACCATGAATAGCGTAGGGAACCTTCATCTCATCATCCCACACGTAGGTACCGCCGTTGCGTAGGATTTCACAGACCTGTGAATGAATGAAATTCCTGTATTCTTAATGTGTCAATACAATTCTGATGCCTTAAGGTAATTTCATCATGTCTCGCAAGCGTCAATGGTCGAATAAGAAAGGTGCCTGGTTAAAATGAGTGCTGCGCAGAAAGGCACAGATTCGAATCCTACCTCGGCCATGTTCCAATGACTTTTTCAAAGTTATGTACATTAGTTTGAACACTAACCGATGCTCTTACGGTGAGGGAAAACGTTGCGAGGAAACCTGCACATTCAGGCAACTGGATGTGTAACCATGGATCCAATAAGGGTAAGGTTAACCTGCAAAGGTCAGATGGAAGACGCTTCGTGTAAAAACCTGATTCACCCAATCTAGGATCCAGGGTCAAAGCATACCCCGGGCTCCTTCACCATTAATAGCGGTGGTCCTATTCTTTTTTCTATTTGTAACCACACGGCTCAAACTGTAATTGATAAGACCTAGAATGCATCTTTCTTAGAACAAAAAAACAAATTACAAATTTGTCTATTAAAATCTTACAATGTATAATAACAGGCCCGAAATTGCTCAAAAGTTTTATTAAGGTTAGTGCTGACGATGGTGAAGTATAAAGTACATTACATACATACATAAAATCACGCCTTTTTCCCGGAGGGGTAGACAGAGACTACACCTTTCCACTTGCCACGATCTCTGCATACTTCTTTCGCTTCATCCATATTTATAACTCTCTTCATGCAAGCTCGACGGTTTCGGGTGCAGTATGAAGTTAATTTATTTAATTATAGCTCCACACTGATAGCGTAGTAGTAAATAATATTGTAGGAAACCTTTGCTGGTTATGTCTCTTAATTGATCAATACTGCAGGCACCAGATTTTTTTAATTAATAAATTTCTGATATATTTACGAGAACTATTAGGACCTACATTTTCACTAATTAAACATTATAAGAGGCGTCCTGCATATTTTTAAAGTTTTTGATAACCTAATATTAAAAATACGAATATTAATTAGTATTTAAATTAAGGACGTCCTCAAAAAGGGTCAAGAGTACTCGAAACCGCCGAGCTTGAATGAAGAGAGTTTCGAATGTGGACGAAGCCAAAGAAGTATGCAAAGATCGTTGCAAGTGGAAAGACATAGTCTCTGCCTACCTGGGAAAAGGCGTGATTTCACATACATATGTATGTATGTTTTTGAAATCAGTTAAGTAACAAATTCGCAAACAAAAATTCGTTTCAATAAAACTTTGCACGTATGCACACATCTTAATGATACCTTATATCTCATCCGGGCAATATTTTCAAATTAAAATTACCTCATAATACGCGAGAAAGCCCCCCTCCTTTGTGTACTCCCCCGCCTTCCCACCCCCGCTGGCCGGGGAATTCACTTTGAAGTTGTTTGGGTTGGATAGCGTAAACGTCCGTCCGTATGTTGGCATACCTGCGAATAAAATTTCTTAGTAAATGTTGTGCTTCGTTGAGGTGAACTTAGCGTTTAAAAATTCGACTATTCCAAATAACTTGTAGACAATGCAACTTTGGTAGTATTAAATGTGTCAAACAAGAGAGCGACGGTGGTCTAATTCCCATCAAAAATTTCAAAAGAGGATATCAAGCAGACGACTATACCTTATAAATGCAATGCAAAATGATTACAAAAAAATTAGAAAAAGTAATGTGATAAAAACATTGATGTATGGTTCCCGGCACCAATAGACAAAAAATAGGACCATTCGATCTCTTTTCCATGGACGTTGTAAAAGGCGACTAAGGGATAGGCTTATAAACTTGGGATTCTTCTTTAAGGCGACGGGCTAGCAACCTGTCACTTTATAGGAATCTCAATTCTATCATGGCTTTTTAGGTTTTTTCAAGTCCGTTAGCTCTGTCTAGCCCGCAATGGATATGGACGTGATTGTGTGTGTGTTATAAAAAGACTTAAACAAATAATTGCCTATTTCTAATATACAACC